>NC_079135.1:84524184-85157840 GCF_945859705.1 Episyrphus balteatus
GTTAACCGAGCGTCTAAACAGGTCAAAACTTGCAAAATTCAAAATTCTCTAAAAACAAAACTACAAGTCCAAAACTTATAAGAAAATACATTTTTGTGCTCTGTGAGTCGATATCCTTCGCATACAATTCAATTGGAGTTGAAAAATTCATTTTTGAAGAAAATGACCATTTCAAAATCTTTAAATCGTCATATCTCGTTAACCGAGCGTCTAAACAGGTCAAAACTTGCAAAATTCAAAATTCTCTAAAAACAAAACTACAAGTCCAAAACTTATAGAAAATACATTTTTGTGCTCTGTGAGTCGATATCCTTCGCATACAATTCAATAGGAGTTGAAAAATTCATTTTTGAAGAAAATGACATTTCAAAATCTTTAAATCGTCATATCTCGTTAACCGAGCGCCTAAACAGGTCAAAACTTGCAAAATTCAAAATTCTCTAAAAACAAAACTACAAGTCCAAAACTTATAGAAAATACATTTTTGTGCTCTGTGAGTCGATATCCTACGCATACAATTCAATTGGAGTTGAAAAATTAATTTTTGAAGAAAATGACATTTCAAAATCTTTAAATCGTCATATCTCGTTAACCGAGCGGTCTAAACAGGTCAAAACTTGCAAAATTCAAAATTCTCTAAAAAAAAAAAACTACACTACAATTCAATTCAAACTTATAGAAAATACATTTTTGTGCTCTGTGAGTCGATATCCTTCGCATACAATTCAATTGAGTTGAAAAATTTATTTTTGAAGAAAATGACATTTCAAAATCTTTAAATCGTCATATCTCGTTAACCGAGCGTCTAAACAGGTCAAAACTTGCAAAATTCAAATTCTCTAAAAACAAAACTACATGTCCAAAACTTATAGAAAATACATTTTTGTGCTCTGTGAGTCGATATCCTTTGCATACAATTCAATTGGAGTTGAAAAATTCATTTTTGAAGAAAATGACATTTCAAAATCTTTAAATCGTCATATCTCGTTAACCGAGCGTCCTAAACAGGTCAAAACTTGCAAAATTCAAAATTCTCTAAAAACAAAACTACATGTCCAAAACTTATAGAAAATACATTTTTGTGCTCTGTGAGTCGATATCCTTCGCATACAATTCAATTGGAGTTGAAAAATTCATTTGTGAAGAAAATGACATTTCAAAATCTTTAAATCGTCATATCTCGTTAACCGAGCGTCTAAACAGGTTAAAAACTTGCAAAATTCAAAATTCTCTAAAAACAAAACTACAAAGTCCAAAACTTATAGAAAATACATTTTTGTGCTCTGTGAGTCGATATCCTTCGCATACAATTCAATTGGAGTTGAAAAATTCATTTTTGAGAGAAAATGACATTTCAAAATCTTTAAATCGTCATATCTCGT
Organism: Episyrphus balteatus; assembly: GCF_945859705.1. Classification (NCBI taxonomy): domain Eukaryota; kingdom Metazoa; phylum Arthropoda; class Insecta; order Diptera; family Syrphidae; genus Episyrphus; species Episyrphus balteatus. The sequence goes on from NC_079135.1 coordinate 84,525,567, forward strand.
TAACCGAGCGTCTAAACAGGTCAAAACTTGCAAAATTCAAAATTCTCTAAAAACAAAACTACAAGTCCAAAACTTATAGAAAATACATTTTTGTGCTCTGTGAGTCGATATCCTTCGCATACAATTCAATTGGAGTTGAAAAATTCATTTTTGAAGAAAATGACATTTCAAAATCTTTAAATCGTCATATCTCGTTAACCGAGCGTCTAAACAGGTCAAAACTTGCAAAATTCAAAATTCTCTAAAAATAAAACTACAAGTCCAAAACTTATAGAAAATACATTTTTGTGCTCTGTGAGTCGATATCCTACGCATACAATTCAATTGGAGTTGAAAAATTCATTTTTGAAGAAAATGACATTTCAAAATCTTTAAATCGTCATATCTCGTTAACCGAGCGTCTAAACAGGTCAAAACTTGCAAAATTCAAATTCTCTAAAAAAAAACTACAAGTCCAAAACTTATAGAAAATACATTTTTGTGCTCTGTGAGTCGATATCCCTTCGCATACAATTCAATTTGGAGTTGAAAAATGTATTTTTGAAGAAAATGACATTTCAAAATCTTTAAATCGTCATATCTCGTTAACCGAGCGTCTAAACAGGTCAAAACTTGCAAAATTCAAAATTCTCTAAAAACAAAACTACATGTCCAAAACTTATAGAAAATACATTTTTGTGCTCTGTGAGTCGATATCCTTCGCATACAATTCAATTGGAGTTGAAAAATTCATTTTTTGAAGAAAATGACATTTCAAAATCTTTAAATCGTCATATCTCGTTAACCGAGCGTCTAAACAGGTCAAAACTTGCAAAATTCAAAATTCTCTAAAAACAAAACTACAAGTCCAAAACTTATAGAAAATACATTTTTGTGCTCTGTGAGTCGATATCCTTCGCATATAATTCAATTGGAGTTGAAAAATTCATTTTTGAAGAAAATGACATTTCAAAATCTTTAAATCGTCATATCTCGTTAACCGAGCGTCTAAACAGGTCAAAACTTGCAAAATTCAAAATTCTCTAAAAACAAAACTACAAGTCCAAAACTTATAGAAAATGCATTTTTGTGCTCTGTGAGTCGATATCCTTCGCATACAATTCAATTGGAGTTGAAAAAATTCATGTTTGAAGAAAATGACATTTCAAAATCTTTAAATCGTCATATCTCGTTAACCGAGCGTCTAAACAGGTCAAAACTTGCAAAATTCAAAATTCTCTAAAAAAAAAACTACACTACAATTCAATTCAAACTTATAGAAAATACATTTTTGTGCTCTGTGAGTCGATATCCTTTGCATACAATTCAATTGGAGTTGAAAAAATTCATTTTTGAAGAAAATGACATTTCAAAATCTTTAAATCGTCATATCTCGTTAACCGAGCGTCTAAACAGGTCAAAACTTGCAAAATTCAAAATTCTCTAAAAACAAAACTACAAGTCCAAAACTTATAGAAAATACATTTTTGTGCTCTGTGAGTCGATATCCTTCGCATACAATTCAATTGGAGTTGAAAAATTCATTTGTGAAGAAAATGACATTTCAAAATCTTTAAATCGTCATATCTCGTTAACCGAGCGTCTAAACAGGTCAAAACTTGCAAAATTCAAAATTCTCTAAAAACAAAACTACAAGTCCAAAACTTATAGAAAATACATTTTTGTGCTCTGTGAGTCGATATCCTTCGCATACAATTCAATTGGAGTTGAAAAATTCATTTTTGAAGAAAATGACATTTCAAAATCTTTAAATCGTCATATCTCGTTAACCGAGCGTCTAAACAGGTCAAACTTGCAAAATTCAAAATTCTCTAAAAACAAAACTACAAGTCCAAAACTTATAGAAAATACATTTTTGTGCTCTGTGAGTCGATATCCTTCGCATACAATTCAATTGGAGTTGAAAAATTCATTTTTGAAGAAAATGACATTTCAAAATCTTTAAATCGTCATATCTCGTTAACCGAGCGTCTAAACAGGTCAAAACTTGCAAAATTCAAAATTCTCTAAAAACAAAACTTCATGTCCAAAACTTATAGAAAATACATTTTTGTGCTCTGTGAGTCGATATCCTACGCATACAATTCAATTGGAGTTGAAAAATTCATTTTTGAAGAAAATGACATTTCAAAATCTTTAAATCGTCATATCTCGTTAACCGAGCGTCTAAACAGGTCAAAACTTGCAAAATTCAAAATTCTCTAAAAAAAAACTACAAGTCCAAAACTTATAGAAAATACATTTTTGTGCTCTGTGAGTCGATATCCTTCGCATACAATTCAATTGGAGTTGAAAAATTCATTTTTGAAGAAAATGACATTTCAAAATCTTTAAATCGTCATATCTCGTTAACCGAGCGTCTAAACAGGTCAAAACTTGCAAAAATTCAAAATTCTCTAAAAACAAAACTACATGTCCAAAACTTATAGAAAATACATTTTTGTGCTCTGTGAGTCGATATCCTTCGCATACAATTCAATTGGAGTTGAAAAATTCATTTTTGAAGAAAATGACATTTCAAAATCTTTAAATCGTCATATCTCGTTAACCGAGCGTCTAAACAGGTCAAAACTTGCAAAATTCAAAATTCTCTAAAACAAAACTACAAGTCCAAAACTTATAGAAAATACATTTTTGTGCTCTGTGAGTCGATATCCTTCGCATACAATTCAATTGGAGTTGAAAAATTCATTTTTGAAGAAAATGACATTTCAAAATCTTTAAATCGTCATATCTCGTTAACCGAGCGTCTAAACAGGTCAAAACTTGCAAAATTCAAAATTCTCTAAAAACAAAACTACATGTCCAAAATTTATAGAAAATACATTTTTGTGCTCTGTGAGTCGATATCCTTCGCATACAATTCAATTGGAGTTGAAAAATTCATTGTGAAGAAAATGACATTTCAAAATCTTTAAATCGTCATATCTCGTTAACCGAGCGTCTAAACAGGTCAAAACTTGCAAAATTCAAAATTCTCTAAAAACAAAACTACAACTCCAAAACTTATAGAAAATACATTTTTGTGCTCTGTGAGTCGATATCCTTCGCATACAATTCAATTGGAGTTGAAAAATTCATTTTTGAAGAAAATGACATTTCAAAATCTTTAAATCGTCATATCTCGTTAACCGAGCGTCTAAACAGGTCAAAACTTGCAAAATTCAAAATTCTCTAAAAACAAAACTACAAGTCCAAAACTTATAGAAAATACATTTTTGTGCTCTGTGAGTCGATATCCTTCGCATACAATTCAATTGGAGTTGAAAAATTCATTTTTGAAGAAAATGACATTTCAAAATCTTTAAATCGTCATATCTCGTTAACCGAGCGTCTAAACAGGTCAAAACTTGCAAAATTCAAAATTCTCTAAAAACAAAACTACAAGTCCAAAACTTATAGAAAATACATTTTTGTGCTCTGTGAGTCGATATCCTTCGCATACAATTCAATTGGAGTTGAATAAATTCATTTTTGAAGAAAATGACATTTCAAATCTTTAAATCGTCATATCTCGTTAACCGAGCGTCTCTAAACAGGTCAAAACTGCAAAATTCAAAATTCTCTAAAAACAAAACTACAAGTCCAAAACTTATAGAAAATACATTTTTGTGCTCTGTGAGTCGATATCCTTCGCATACAATTCAATTGGAGTTGAAAAATTCATTTTTTGAAGAAATGACATTTCAAAATCTTTAAATCGTCATATCTCGTTAACCGAGCGTCTAAACAGGTCAAAACTTGCAAAATTCTAAAATTCTCTAAAAACAAAACTTCATGTCCAAAACTTATAGAAAATACATTTTTGTGCTCTGTGAGTCGATATCCTTCGCATACAATTCAATTGGAGTTGAAAAAATTCTTTTTTGAAGAAAATGACATTTCAAAATCTTTAAATCGTCATATCTCGTTAACCGAGAGCGTCTAAACAGGTCAAAACTTGCAAAATTCAAAATTCTCTAAAAACAAAAACTACAAGTCCAAAACTTATAGAAAATACATTTTTGTGCTCTGTGAGTCGATATCCTTCGCATACAATTCAATTGGAGTTGAAAAATTCATTTTTGAAGAAAATGACATTTCAAAATCTTTAAATCGTCATATCTCGTTAACCGAGCGTCTAAACAGGTCAAAACTTGCAAAATTCAAAATTCTCTAAAAACAAAACTACAAGTCCAAAACTTATAGAAAATACATTTTTGTGCTCTGTGAGTCGATATCCTTCGCATACAATTCAATTGGAGTTGAAAAATTCATTTTTGAAGAAAATGACATTTCAAAATCTTTTAAATCGTCATATCTCGTTAACCGAGCGTCTAAACAGGTCAAAACTTGCAAAATTCAAAATTCTCTAAAAACAAAAACTTCATGTCCAAAACTTATAGAAAATACATTTTTGTGCTCTGTGAGTCGATATCCTACGCATACAATTCAATTGGAGTTGAAAAATTCATTTTTGAAGAAAATGACATTTCAAAATCTTTAAATCGTCATATCTCGTTAACCGAGCGTCTAAACAGGTCAAAACTTGCAAAATTCAAAATTCTCTAAAAAAAAAACTACAAGTCCAAAACTTATAGAAAATATATTTTTGTGCTCTGTGAGTCGATATCCTTCGCATACAATTCAATTGGAGTTGAAAAATTATTTTTGAAGAAAATGACATTTCAAAATCTTTAAATCGTCATATCTCGTTAACCGAGCGTCTAAACAGGTCAAAACTTGCAAAATTCAAAATTCTCTAAAAACAAAACTACATGTCCAAAACTTATAGAAAATACATTTTTGTGCTCTGTGAGTCGATATCCTTCGCATACAATTCAATTGGAGTTGAAAAATTCATTTTTGAAGAAAATGACATTTTCAAAATCTTTAAATCGTCATATCTCGTTAACCGAGCGTCTAAACAGGTCAAAACTTGCAAAATTCAAAATTCTCTAAAAACAAACTACAACTCCAAAACTTTATAGAAAATACATTTTTGTGCTCTGTGAGTCGATATCCTTCGCATATAATTCAATTGGAGTTGAAAAATTCATTTTTTGAAGGAAAATGACATTTCAAAATCTTTAAATCGTCATATCTCGTTAACCGAGCGTCTAAACAGGTCAAAACTTGCAAAATTCAAAATTCTCTAAAAAAAACTACAAGTCCAAAACTTATAGAAAATACATTTTTGTGCTCTGTGAGTCGATATCCTTCGCATACAATTCAATTGGAGTTGAAAAATTTATTTTTGAAGAAAATGACATTTCAAAATCTTTAAATCGTCATATCTCGTTAACCGAGCGTCTAAACAGGTCAAAACTTGCAAAATTCAAAATTCTCTAAAAACAAAACTACATGTCCAAAACTTATAGAAAAATACATTTTTGTGCTCTGTGAGTCGATATCCTTCGCATACAATTCAATTGGAGTTGAAAAATTCATTTTTGAAGAAAATGACATTTCAAAATCTTTAAATCGTCATATCTCGTTAACCGAGCGTCTAAACAGGTCAAAACTTGCAAAATTCAAAATTCTCTAAAAACAAAACTACAAGTCCAAAACTTATAGAAAATACATTTTTGTGCTCTGTGAGTCGATATCCTTCGCATACAATTCAATTGGAGTTGAAAAATTCATTTTTGAAGAAAATGACATTTCAAAATCTTTAAATCGTCATATCTCGTTAACCGAGCGTCTAAACAGGTCAAAACTTGCAAAATTCAAAATTCTCTAAAAACAAAACTACATGTCCAAAATTTATAGAAAATACATTTTTGTGCTCTGTGAGTCGATATCCTTCGCATACAATTCAATTGGAGTTGAAAAATTCATTTGTGAAGAAAATGACATTTCAAAATCTTTAAATCGTCATATCTCGTTAACCGAGCGTCTAAACAGGTCAAAACTTGCAAAATTCAAAATTCTCTAAAAACAAAACTACAAGTCCAAAACTTATAGAAAATACATTTTTGTGCTCTGTGAGTCGATATCCTTCGCATACAATTCAATTGGAGTTGAAAAATTCATTTTTGAAGAAAATGACATTTCAAAATCTTTAAATCGTCATATCTCGTTAACCGAGCGTCTAAACAGGTCAAAACTTGCAAAATTCAAAATTCTCTAAAAACAAAACTACAAGTCCAAAACTTATAGAAAATACATTTTTGTGCTCTGTGAGTCGATATCCTTCGCATACAATTCAATTGGAGTTGAAAAATTCATTTTTGAAGAAAATGACATTTCAAAATCTTTAAATCGTCATATCTCGTTAACCGAGCGTCTAAACAGGTCAAAACTTGCAAAATTCAAAATTCTCTAAAAACAAAACTACAAGTCCAAAACTTATAGAAAATACATTTTTGTGCTCTGTGAGTCGATATCCTTCGCATACAATTCAATTGGAGTTGAAAAATTCATTTTTGAAGAAAATGACATTTCAAAATCTTTAAATCGTCATATCTCGTTAACCGAGCGTCTAAACAGGTCAAAACTTGCAAAATTCAAAATTCTCTAAAAACAAAACTACAAGTCCAAAACTTATAGAAAATACATTTTTGTGCTCTGTGAGTCGATATCCTTCGCATACAATTCAATTGGAGTTGAAAAATTCATTTTTGAAGAAAATGACATTTCAAAATCTTTAAATCGTCATATCTCGTTAACCGAGCGTCTAAACAGGTCAAAACTTGCAAAATTCAAAATTCTCTAAAAACAAAACTACAAGTCCAAAACTTATAGAAAATACATTTTTGTGCTCTGTGAGTCGATATCCTTCGCATACAATTCAATTGGAGTTGAAAAATTCATTTTTGAAGAAAATGACATTTCAAAATCTTTAAATCGTCATATCTCGTTAACCGAGCGTCTAAACAGGTCAAAACTTGCAAAATTCAAAATTCTCTAAAAACAAAACTACAAGTCCAAAACTTATAGAAAATACATTTTTGTGCTCTGTGAGTCGATATCCTTCGCATACAATTCAATTGGAGTTGAAAAATTCATTTTTGAAGAAAATGACATTTCAAAATCTTTAAATCGTCATATCTCGTTAACCGAGCGTCTAAACAGGTCAAAACTTGCAAAATTCAAAATTCTCTAAAAACAAAACTTCATGTCCAAAACTTATAGAAAATACATTTTTGTGCTCTGTGAGTCGATATCCTACGCATACAATTCAATTGGAGTTGAAAAATTCATTTTTGAAGAAAATGACATTTCAAAATCTTTAAATCGTCATATCTCGTTAACCGAGCGTCTAAACAGGTCAAAACTTGCAAAATTCAAAATTCTCTAAAAAAAAAACTACAAGTCCAAAACTTATAGAAAATACATTTTTGTGCTCTGTGAGTCGATATCCTTCGCATACAATTCAATTGGAGTTGAAAAATTTATTTTTGAAGAAAATGACATTTCAAAATCTTTAAATCGTCATATCTCGTTAACCGAGCGTCTAAACAGGTCAAAACTTGCAAAATTCAAAATTCTCTAAAAACAAAACTACATGTCCAAAACTTATAGAAAATACATTTTTGTGCTCTGTGAGTCGATATCCTTCGCATACAATTCAATTGGAGTTGAAAAATTCATTTTTGAAGAAAATGACATTTCAAAATCTTTAAATCGTCATATCTCGTTAACCGAGCGTCTAAACAGGTCAAAACTTGCAAAATTCAAAATTCTCTAAAAACAAAACTACAACTCCAAAACTTATAGAAAATACATTTTTGTGCTCTGTGAGTCGATATCCTTCGCATATAATTCAATTGGAGTTGAAAAATTCATTTTTGAAGAAAATGACATTTCAAAATCTTTAAATCGTCATATCTCGTTAACCGAGCGTCTAAACAGGTCAAAACTTGCAAAATTCAAAATTCTCTAAAAACAAAACTACAAGTCCAAAACTTATAGAAAATACATTTTTGTGCTCTGTGAGTCGATATCCTTCGCATACAATTCAATTGGAGTTGAAAAATTCATTTTTGAAGAAAATGACATTTCAAAATCTTTAAATCGTCATATCTCGTTAACCGAGCGTCTAAACAGGTCAAAACTTGCAAAATTCAAAATTCTCTAAAAACAAAACTACAAGTCCAAAACTTATAGAAAATACATTTTTGTGCTCTGTGAGTCGATATCCTTCGCATATAATTCAATTGGAGTTGAAAAATTCATTTTTGAAGAAAATGACATTTCAAAATCTTTAAATCGTCATATCTCGTTAACCGAGCGTCTAAACAGGTCAAAACTTGCAAAATTCAAAATTCTCTAAAAACAAAACTACAAGTCCAAAACTTATAGAAAATACATTTTTGTGCTCTGTGAGTCGATATCCTTCGCATATAATTCAATTGGAGTTGAAAAATTCATTTTTGAAGAAAATGACATTTCAAAATCTTTAAATCGTCATATCTCGTTAACCGAGCGTCTAAACAGGTCAAAACTTGCAAAATTCAAAATTCTCTAAAAACAAAACTACATGTCCAAAACTTATAGAAAATACATTTTTGTGCTCTGTGAGTCGATATCCTTCGCATACAATTCAATTGGAGTTGAAAAATTCATTTTTGAAGAAAATGACATTTCAAAATCTTTAAATCGTCATATCTCGTTAACCGAGCGTCTAAACAGGTCAAAACTTGCAAAATTCAAAATTCTCTAAAAAAAAAAACTACACTACAATTCAATTCAAACTTATAGAAAATACATTTTTGTGCTCTGTGAGTCGATATCCTTTGCATACAATTCAATTGGAGTTGAAAAATTCATTTTTGAAGAAAATGACATTTCAAAATCTTTAAATCGTCATATCTCGTTAACCGAGCGTCTAAACAGGTCAAAACTTGCAAAATTCAAAATTCTCTAAAAACAAAACTACATGTCCAAAACTTATAGAAAATACATTTTTGTGCTCTGTGAGTCGATATCCTTCGCATATAATTCAATTGGAGTTGAAAAATTTATTTTTGAAGAAAATGACATTTCAAAATCTTTAAATCGTCATATCTCGTTAACCGAGCGTCTAAACAGGTCAAAACTTGCAAAATTCAAAATTCTCTAAAAACAAAACTACATGTCCAAAACTTATAGAAAATACATTTTTGTGCTCTGTGAGTCGATATCCTTCGCATACAATTCAATTGGAGTTGAAAAATTCATTTTTGAAGAAAATGACATTTCAAAATCTTTAAATCGTCATATCTCGTTAACCGAGCGTCTAAACAGGTCAAAACTTGCAAAATTCAAAATTCTCTAAAAACAAAACTACATGTCCAAAACTTATAGAAAATACATTTTTGTGCTCTGTGAGTCGATATCCTTCGCATACAATTCAATTGGAGTTGAAAAATTCATGTTTGAAGAAAATGACATTTCAAAATCTTTAAATCGTCATATCTCGTTAACCGAGCGTCTAAACAGGTCAAAACTTGCAAAATTCAAAATTCTCTAAAAACAAAACTACATGTCCAAAACTTATAGAAAATACATTTTTGTGCTCTGTGAGTCGATATCCTTCGCATACAATTCAATTGGAGTTGAAAAATTCATTTTTGAAGAAAATGACATTTCAAAATCTTTAAATCGTCATATCTCGTTAACCGAGCGTCTAAACAGGTCAAAACTTGCAAAATTCAAAATTCTCTAAAAACAAAACTACATGTCCAAAACTTATAGAAAATACATTTTTGTGCTCTGTGAGTCGATATCCTTCGCATGCAATTCAATTGGAGTTGAAAAATTCATTTTTGAAGAAAATGACATTTCAAAATCTTTAAATCGTCATATCTCGTTAACCGAGCGTCTAAACAGGTCAAAACTTGCAAAATTCAAAATTCTCTAAAAAAAAAAACTACACTACAATTCAATTCAAACTTATAGAAAATACATTTTTGTGCTCTGTGAGTCGATATCCTTTGCATACAATTCAATTGGAGTTGAAAAATTCATTTTTGAAGAAAATGACATTTCAAAATCTTTAAATCGTCATATCTCGTTAACCGAGCGTCTAAACAGGTCAAAACTTGCAAAATTCAAAATTCTCTAAAAACAAAACTACATGTCCAAAACTTATAGAAAATACATTTTTGTGCTCTGTGAGTCGATATCCTTCGCATACAATTCAATTGGAGTTGAAAAATTCATTTGTGAAGAAAATGACATTTCAAAATCTTTAAATCGTCATATCTCGTTAACCGAGCGTCTAAACAGGTCAAAACTTGCAAAATTCAAAATTCTCTAAAAACAAAACTACAAGTCCAAAACTTATAGAAAATACATTTTTGTGCTCTGTGAGTCGATATCCTTCGCATACAATTCAATTGGAGTTGAAAAATTCATTTTTGAAGAAAATGACATTTCAAAATCTTTAAATCGTCATATCTCGTTAACCGAGCGTCTAAACAGGTCAAAACTTGCAAAATTCAAAATTCTCTAAAAACAAAACTACAAGTCCAAAACTTATAGAAAATACATTTTTGTGCTCTGTGAGTCGATATCCTTCGCATACAATTCAATTGGAGTTGAAAAATTCATTTTTGAAGAAAATGACATTTCAAAATCTTTAAATCGTCATATCTCGTTAACCGAGCGTCTAAACAGGTCAAAACTTGCAAAATTCAAAATTCTCTAAAAAAAAAACTTCATGTCCAAAACTTATAGAAAATACATTTTTGTGCTCTGTGAGTCGATATCCTACGCATACAATTCAATTGGAGTTGAAAAATTCATTTTTGAAGAAAATGACATTTCAAAATCTTTAAATCGTCATATCTCGTTAACCGAGCGTCTAAACAGGTCAAAACTTGCAAAATTCAAAATTCTCTAAAAACAAAACTACATGTCCAAAACTTATAGAAAATACATTTTTGTGCTCTGTGAGTCGATATCCTTCGCATATAATTCAATTGGAGTTGAAAAATTCATTTTTGAAGAAAATGACATTTCAAAATCTTTAAATCGTCATATCTCGTTAGAGCGTCTAAACAGGTCAAAACTTGCAAAATTCAAAATTCTCTAAAAACAAAACTACATGTCCAAAACTTATAGAAAATACATTTTTGTGCTCTGTGAGTCGATATCCTTCGCATACAATTCAATTGGAGTTGAAAAATTCATTTTTGAAGAAAATGACATTTCAAAATCTTTAAATCGTCATATCTCGTTAACCGAGCGTCTAAACAGGTCAAAACTTGCAAAATTCAAAATTCTCTAAAAACAAAACTACAAGTCCAAAACTTATAGAAAATACATTTTTGTGCTCTGTGAGTCGATATCCTTCGCATACAATTCAATTGGAGTTGAAAAATTCATTTTTGAAGAAAATGACATTTCAAAATCTTTAAATCGTCATATCTCGTTAACCGAGCGTCTAAACAGGTCAAAACTTGCAAAATTCAAAATTCTCTAAAAACAAAACTACATGTCCAAAACTTATAGAAAGTACATTTTTGTGCTCTGTGAGTCGATATCCTTCGCATACAATTCAATTGGAGTTGAAAAATTCATTTTTGAAGAAAATGACATTTCAAAATCTTTAAATCGTCATATCTCGTTAACCGAGCGTCTAAACAGGTCAAAACTTGCAAAATTCAAAATTCTCTAAAAAAAAAAACTACACTACAATTCAATTCAAACTTATAGAAAATACATTTTTGTGCTCTGTGAGTCGATATCCTTTGCATACAATTCAATTGGAGTTGAAAAATTCATTTTTGAAGAAAATGACATTTCAAAATCTTTAAATCGTCATATCTCGTTAACCGAGCGTCTAAAAACAGGTCAAAACTTGCAAAATTCAAAATTCTCTAAAAACAAAACTACATGTCCAAAACTTATAGAAAATACATTTTTGTGCTCTGTGAGTCGATATCCTTCGCATACAATTCAATTGGAGTTGAAAAATTCATTTTTGAAGAAAATGACATTTCAAAATCTTTAAATCGTCATATCTCGTGAACCGAGCGTCTAAACAGGTCAAAACTTGCAAAATTCAAAATTCTCTAAAAACAAAACTACAAGTCCAAAACTTATAGAAAATACATTTTTGTGCTCTGTGAGTCGATATCCTTCGCATACAATTCAATTGGAGTTGAAAAATTCATTTTTGAAGAAAATGACATTTCAAAATCTTTAAATCGTCATATCTCGTGAACCGAGCGTCTAAACAGGTCAAAACTTGCAAAATTCAAAATTCTCTAAAAACAAAACTACAACTCCAAAACTTATAGAAAATACATTTTTGTGCTCTGTGAGTCGATATCCTTCGCATACAATTCAATTGGAATTGAAAAATTCATTTTTGAAGAAAATGTCATTTCAAAATCTTTAAATCGTCATATCTCGTTAACCGAGCGTCTAAACAGGTCAAAACTAGCAAAATTCAAAATTCTCTAAAAAAAAACTACAAGTCCAAAACTTATAGAAAATACATTTTTGTGCTCTGTGAGTCGATATCCTTCGCATACAATTCAATTGGAGTTGAAAAATTCATTTTTGAAGAAAATGACATTTCAAAATCTTTAAATCGTCATATCTCGTTAACCGAGCGTATAAACAGGTCAAAACTTGCAAAATTCAAAATTCTCTAAAAAAAAACTACAAGTCCAAAACTTATAGAAAATACATTTTTGTGCTCTGTGAGTCGATATCCTTCGCATACAATTCAATTGGAGTTGAAAAATTCATTTTTGAAGAAAATGACATTTCAAAATCTTTAAATCGTCATATCTCGTTAACCGAGCGTCTAAACAGGTCAAAACTTGCAAAATTCAAAATTCTCTAAAAAAAAAACTACAAGTCCAAAACTTATAGAAAATACATTTTTGTGCTCTGTGAGTCGATATCCTTCGCATACAATTCAATTGGAGTTGAAAAATTCATTTTTGAAGAAAATGACATTTCAAAATCTTTAAATCGTCATATCTCCTTAACCGAGCGTCTAAACAGGTCAAAACTTGCAAAATTCAAAATTCTCTAAAAACAAAACTACAAGTCCAAAACGTATAGAAAATACATTTTTGTGCTCTGTGAGTCGATATTCTTCGCATACAATTCAATTGGAGTTGAAAAATTCACGTTTGAAGAAAATGACATTTCAAAATCTTTAAATCGTCATATCTCCTTAACCGAGCGTCTAAACAGGTCAAAACTTGCAAAATTCAAAATTCTCTAAAAACAAAACTACAAGTCCAAAACTTATAGAAAATACATTTTTGTGCTCTGTGAGTCGATATCCTTCGCATACAATTCAATTGGAGTTGAAAAATTCATTTTTGAAGAAAATGACATTTCAAAATCTTTAAATCGTCATATCTCGTTAACCGAGCGTCTAAACAGGTCAAAACTTGCAAAATTCAAAATTCTCTAAAAACAAAACTACAAGTCCAAAACTTATAGAAAATACATTTTTTTGCTCTGTGAGTCGATATCCTTCGCATACCATTCAATTGGAGTTGAAAAATTCACGTTTGAAGAAAATAACATTTCAAAATCTTTAAATCGTCATATCTCGTTAACCGAGCGTCTAAACAGGTCAAAACTTGCAAAATTCAAAATTCTCTAATAACAAAACTACAAGTCCAAAACTAATAGGAAATACATTTTTGTGCTCTGTGAGTCTATATCCTTCGCATACAATTCAATTGGAGTTGAAAAATTCATGTTTGAAGAAAATGACATTTCAAAATCTTTAAATCGTCATATCTCGTTAACCGAGCGTCTAAACAGGTCAAAACTTGCAAAATTCAAAATTCTCTAAAACAAAACTACAAGTCCAAAACTTATAGAAAATACATTTTTGTGCTCTGTGAGTCGATATCCTTCGCATACAATTCAATTGGAGTTGAAAAATTCACGTTTGAAGAAAATGACATTTCAAAATCTTTAAATCGTCATATCTCCTTAACCGAGCGTCTAAACAGGTCAAAACTTGCAAAATTCAAAATTCTCTAAAAACAAAACTACAAGTCCAAAACTTATAGAAAATACATTTTTGTGCTCTGTGAGTCGATATCCTTCGCATACAATTCAATTGGAGTTGAAAAATTCATTTTTGAAGAAAATGACATTTCAAAATCTTTTAATCGTCATATCTCGTTAACCGAGCGTCTAAACAGGTCAAAACTTGCAAAATTCAAAATTCTCTAAAAAAAAACTACAAGTCCAAAACTTATAGAAAATACATTTTTGTGCTCTGTGAGTCGATATCCTTCGCATACAATTCAATTGGAATTGAAAAATTCATTTTTGAAGAAAATGTCATTTCAAAATCTTTAAATCGTCATATCTCGTTAACCGAGCGTCTAAACAGGTCAAAACTTGCAAAATTCAAAATTCTCTAAAAAAAAACTACAAGTCCAAAACTTATAGAAAATACATTTTTGTGCTCTGTGAGTCGATATCCTTCGCATACAATTCAATTGGAGTTGAAAAATTCATTTTTGAAGAAAATGACATTTCAAAATCTTTAAATCGTCATATCTCGTTAACCGAGCGTCTAAACAGGTCAAAACTTGCAAAATTCAAAATTCTCTAAAAAAAAAACTACAAGTCCAAAACTTATAGAAAATACATTTTTGTGCTCTGTGAGTCGATATCCTTCGCATACAATTCAATTGGAGTTGAAAAATTCATTTTTGAAGAAAATGACATTTCAAAATCTTTAAATCGTCATATCTCGTTAACCGAGCGTCTAAACAGGTCAAAACTTGCAAAATTCAAAATTCTCTAAAAACAAAACTACAAGTCCAAAACTTATGAAAATACATTTTTGTGCTCTTTGAGTCGATATCCTTCGCATACAATTCAATTGGAGTTGAAAAATTCATTTTTGAAAAAAATGACATTTCAAAATCTTTAAATCGTCATATCTCGTTAACCGAGCGTCTAAACAGGTCAAAACTTGCAAAATTCAAAATTCTCTAAAAACAAAACTACAAGTCCAAAACTTATGAAAATACATTTTTGTGCTCTGTGAGTCGATATCCTTCGCATACAATTCAATTGGAATTGAAAAATTCATTTTTGAAGAAAATGTCATTTCAAAATCTTTAAATCGTCATATCTCGTTAACCGAGCGTCTAAACAGGTCAAAACTTGCAAAATTCAAAATTCTCTAAAAAAAAACTACAAGTCCAAAACTTATAGAAAATACATTTTTGTGCTCTGTGAGTCGATATCCTTCGCATACAATTCAATTGGAGTTGAAAAACTCATTTTTGAAGAAAATGACATTTCAAAATCTTTAAATCGTCATATCTCGTTAACCGAGCGTCTAAACAGGTCAAAACTTGCAAAATTCAAAATTCTCTAAAAAAAAAACTACAAGTCCAAAACTTATAGAAAATACATTTTTGTGCTCTGTGAGTCGATATCCTTCGCATACAATTCAATTGGAGTTGAAAAATTCATTTTTGAAGAAAATGACATTTCAAAATCTTTAAATCGTCATATCTCGTTAACCGAGCGTCTAAACAGGTCAAAACTTGCAAAATTCAAAATTCTCTAAAAAAAAAACTACAAGTCCAAAACTTATGAAAATACATTTTTGTGCTCTTTGAGTCGATATCCTTCGCATACAATTCAATTGGAGTTGAAAAATTCATTTTTGAAGAAAATGACATTTCAAAATCTTTAAATCGTCATATCTCGTTAACCGAGCGTCTAAACAGGTCAAAACTTGCTAAATTCAAAATTCTCTAAAAACAAAACTACATGTCCAAAACTTATAGAAAATACATTTTTGTGCTCTGTGAGTCGATATCCTTCGCATACAATTCAATTGGAGTTGAAAAATTCATTTTTGAAGAAAATGACATTTCAAAATCTTTAAATCGTCATATCTCGTTAACCGAGCGTCTAAACAGGTCAAAACTTGCAAAATTCAAAATTCTCTAAAAACAAAACTACAAGTCTAAAACTTATGAAAATACATTTTTGTGCTCTTTGAGTCGATATCCTTCGCATACAATTCAATTGGAGTTGAAAAATTCATTTTTGAAGAAAATGACATTTCAAAATCTTTAAATCGTCATATCTCGTTAACCGAGCGTCTAAACAGGTCAAAACTTGCAACATTCAAAATTCTCTAATAACAAAACTACATGTCCAAAACTTTTAGAAAATACATTTTTGTGCTCTCTGAGTCGATATCCTTCGCATACCATTCAATTGGAGTTGAAAAATTCACGTTTGAAGAAAATAACATTTCAAAATCTTAAAATCGTCATATCTCCTTAACCGAGCGTCTAAACAGGTCAAAACTTGCAAAATTCAAAATTCTCTAATAACAAAACTACATGTCCAAAACTTTTAGAAAATACATTTTTGTGCTCTCTGAGTCGATATCCTTCGCATACAATTCAATTGGAGTTGAAAAATTCATTTTTGAAGAAAATGACATTTCAAAATCTTTAAATCGTCATATCTCGTTAACCGAGCGTCTAAACAGGTCAAAACTTGCAAAATTCAAAATTCTCTAAAAACAAAACTACATGTCCAAAACTTTTAGAAAATACATTTTTGTGCTCTCTGAGTCGATATCCTTCGCATACCATTCAATTGGAGTTGAAAAATTCACGTTTGAAGAAAATAACATTTCAAAATCTTTAAATCGTCATATCTCCTTAACCGAGCGTCTAAACAGGTCAAAACTTGCAAAATTCAAAATTCTCTAAAAACAAAACTACAAGTCCAAAACTTATAGAAAACACATTTTTGTGCTCTGTGAGTCGATATCCTTCGCATACAATTCAATTGGAGTTGAAAAATTCATTTTTGAAGAAAATGACATTTCAAAATCTTTAAATCGTCATATCTCGTTAACCGAGCGTCTAAACAGGTCAAAACTTGCAAAATTCAAAATTCTCTAAAAACAAAACTACATGTCCAAAACTTATAGAAAATACATTTTTGTGCTCTGTGAGTCGATATCCTTCGCATACAATTCAATTGGAGTTGAAAAATTCATTTTTGAAGAAAATGACATTTCAAAATCTTTAAATCGTCATATCTCGTTAACCGAGCGTCTAAACAGGTCAAAACTTGCAAAATTCAAAATTCTCTAAAAACAAAACTACATGTCCAAAACTTATAGAAAATACATTTTTGTGCTCTGTGAGTCGATATCCTTCGCATACAATTCAATTGGAGTTGAAAAATTCATTTTTGAAGAAAATGACATTTCAAAATCTTTAAATCGTCATATCTCGTTAACCGAGCGTCTAAACAGGTCAAAACTTGCAAAATTCAAAATTCTCTAAAAACAAAACTACAAGTCCAAAACTTATAGAAAATACATTTTTGTGCTCTGTGAGTCGATATCCTTCGCATACAATTCAATTGGAGTTGAAAAATTCATTTTTGAAGAAAATGACATTTCAAAATCTTTAAATCGTCATATCTCGTTAACCGAGCGTCTAAACAGGTCAAAACTTGCAAAATTCAAAATTCTCTAAAAACAAAACTACATGTCCAAAACTTATAGAAAATACATTTTTGTGCTCTGTGAGTCGATATCCTTCGCATACAATTCAATTGGAGTTGAAAAATTCATTTTTGAAGAAAATGACATTTCAAAATCTTTAAATCGTCATATCTCGTTAACCGAGCGTCTAAACAGGTCAAAACTTGCAAAATTCAAAATTCTCTAAAAACAAAACTACATGTCCAAAACTTATAGAAAATACATTTTTGTGCTCTGTGAGTCGATATCCTTCGCATACAATTCAATTGGAGTTGAAAAATTAATTTTTGAAGAAAATGACATTTCAAAATCTTTAAATCGTCATATCTCCTTAACCGAGCGTCTAAACAGGTCAAAACTTGCAAAATTCAAAATTCTCTAAAAACAAAACTACAACTCCAAAACTTATAGAAAATACATTTTTGTGCTCTGTGAGTCGATATCCTTCGCATACAATTCAATTGGAGTTGAAAAATTCATTTTTGAAGAAAATGACATTTCAAAATCTTTAAATCGTCATATCTCGTTAACCGAGCGTCTAAACAGGTCAAAACTTGCAAAATTCAAAATTCTCTAAAAACAAAACTACAAGTCCAAAACTTATAGAAAATACATTTTTGTGCTCTGTGAGTCGATATCCTTCGCATACAATTCAATTGGAGTTGAAAAATTCATTTTTGAAGAAAATGACATTTCAAAATCTTTAAATCGTCATATCTCGTTAACCGAGCGTCTAAACAGGTCAAAACTTGCAAAATTCAAAATTCTCTAAAAACAAAACTACATGTCCAAAACTTATAGAAAATACATTTTTGTGCTCTGTGAGTCGATATCCTTCGCATACAATTCAATTGGAGTTGAAAAATTCATTTTTGAAGAAAATGACATTTCAAAATCTTTAAATCGTCATATCTCGTTAACCGAGCGTCTAAACAGGTCAAAACTTGCAAAATTCAAAATTCTCTAAAAACAAAACTACATGTCCAAAACTTATAGAAAATACATTTTTGTGCTCTGTGAGTCGATATCCTTCGCATACAATTCAATTGGAGTTGAAAAATTCATTTTTGAAGAAAATGACATTTCAAAATCTTTAAATCGTCATATCTCCTTAACCGAGCGTCTAAACAGGTCAAAACTTGCAAAATTCAAAATTCTCTAAAAACAAAACTACATGTCCAAAACTTATAGAAAATACATTTTTGTGCTCTGTGAGTCGATATCCTTCGCATACAATTCAATTGGAGTTGAAAAATTCATTTTTGAAGAAAATGACATTTCAAAATCTTTAAATCGTCATATCTCGTTAACCGAGCGTCTAAACAGGTCAAAACTTGCAAAATTTAAAATTCTCTAAAAACAAAACTACATGTCCAAAACTTATAGAAAATACATTTTTGTGCTCTGTGAGTCGATATCCTTCGCATACAATTCAATTGGAGTTGAAAAATTCATTTTTGAAGAAAATGACATTTCAAAATCTTTAAATCGTCATATCTCGTTAACCGAGCGTCTAAACAGGTCAAAACTTGCAAAATTCAAAATTCTCTAAAAACAAAACTACAACTCCAAAACTTATAGAAAATACATTTTTGTGCTCTGTGAGTCGATATCCTTCGCATACAATTCAATTGGAGTTGAAAAATTCATGTTTGAAGAAAATGACATTTCAAAATCTTTAAATCGTCATATCTCCTTAACCGATCGTCTAAACAGGTCAAAACTTGCAACATTCAAAATTCTCTAAAACAAAACTACAAGTCCAAAACCTATAGAAAATACATTTTTTTGCTCTGTGAGTCGATATCCTTCGCATACAATTCAATTGGAGTTGAAAAATTCACGTTTGAAGAAAATAACATTTCAAAATCTTAAAATCGTCATATCTCCTTAACCGAGCGTCTAAACAGGTCAAAACTTGCAAAATTCAAAATTCTCTAATAACAAAACTACATGTCCAAAACTTTTAGAAAATACATTTTTGTGCTCTCTGAGTCGATATCCTTCGCATACCATTCAATTGGAGTTGAAAAATTCATGTTTGAAGAAAATAACATTTCAAAATCTTTAAATCGTCATATCTCCTTAACCGAGCGTCTAAGCAGGTCAAAACTTGCAAAATTCAAAATTCTCTAATAACAAAACTACAAGTCCAAAACTTATAGAAAATACATTTTTGTGCTCTGTGAGTCTATATCCTTCGCATACAATTCAATTGGAGTTGAAAAATTCATGTTTGAAGAAAATGACATTTCAAAATCTTTAAATCGTCATATCTCGTTAACCGAGCGTCTAAACAGGTCAAATCTTGCAAAATTCAAAATTCTCTAAAAACAAAACTACAAGTCCAAAACTTATAGAAAATACATTTTTGTGCTCTGTGAGTCGATATCCTTCGCATACAATTCAATTGGAGTTGAAAAATTCACGTTTGAAGAAAATAACATTTCAAAATCTTAAAATCGTCATATCTCGTTAACCGAGCGTCTAAACAGGTCAAAACTTGCAAAATTCAAAATTCTCTAAAAACAAAACTACAAGTCCAAAACTTATAGAAAATACATTTTTGTGCTCTGTGAGTCGATATCCTTCGCATACAATTCAATTGGAGTTGAAAAATTCATTTTTGAAGAAAATGACATTTCAAAATCTTTAAATCGTCATATCTCGTTAACCGAGCGTCTAAACAGGTCAAAACTTGCAAAATTCAAAATTCTCTAAAAACAAAACTACATGTCCAAAACTTATAGAAAATACATTTTTGTGCTCTGTGAGTCGATATCCTTCGCATACAATTCAATTGGAGTTGAAAAATTCATTTTTGAAGAAAATGACATTTCAAAATCTTTAAATCGTCATATCTCGTTAACCGAGCGTCTAAACAGGTCAAAACTTGCAAAATTCAAAATTCTCTAAAAACAAAACTACATGTCCAAAACTTATAGAAAATACATTTTTGTGCTCTGTGAGTCGATATCCTTCGCATACAATTCAATTGGAGTTGAAAAATTCATTTTTGAAGAAAATGACATTTCAAAATCTTTAAATCGTCATATCTCGTTAACCGAGCGTCTAAACAGGTCAAAACTTGCAAAATTCAAAATTCTCTAAAAACAAAACTACAAGTCCAAAACTTATAGAAAATACATTTTTGTGCTCTGTGAGTCGATATCCTTCGCATACAATTCAATTGGAGTTGAAAAATTCATTTTTGAAGAAAATGACATTTCAAAATCTTTAAATCGTCATATCTCGTTAACCGAGCGTCTAAACAGGTCAAAACTTGCAAAATTCAAAATTCTCTAAAAACAAAACTACATGTCCAAAACTTATAGAAAATACATTTTTGTGCTCTGTGAGTCGATATCCTTCGCATACAATTCAATTGGAGTTGAAAAATTCATTTTTGAAGAAAATGACATTTCAAAATCTTTTAAATCGTCATATCTCGTTAACCGAGCGTCTAAACAGGTCAAAACTTGCAAAATTCAAAATTCTCTAAAAACAAAACTACATGTCCAAAACTTATAGAAAATACATTTTTGTGCTCTGTGAGTCGATATCCTTCGCATACAATTCAATTGGAGTTGAAAAATTAATTTTTGAAGAAAATGACATTTCAAAATCTTTAAATCGTCATATCTCCTTAACCGAGCGTCTAAACAGGTCAAAACTTGCAAAATTCAAAATTCTCTAAAAACAAAACTAAATGTCCAAAACTTATAGAAAATACATTTTTGTGCTCTGTGAGTCGATATCCTTCGCATACAATTCAATTGGAGTTGAAAAATTCATTTTTGAAGAAAATGACATTTCGAAATCTTTAAATCGTCATATCTCGTTAACCGAGCGTCTAAACAGGTCAAAACTTGCAAAATTCAAAATTCTCTAAAAACAAAACTACAAGTCCAAAACTTATAGAAAATACATTTTTGTGCTCTGTGAGTCGATATCCTTCACATACCATTCAATTGGAGTTGAAAAATTCAAGTTTGAAGAAAATAAGATTTCAAAATCTTTAAATCGTCATATCTCGTTAACCGAGCGTCTAAACAGGTCA
The DNA here is from genome assembly GCF_945859705.1 of Episyrphus balteatus. NCBI lineage: Eukaryota > Metazoa > Arthropoda > Insecta > Diptera > Syrphidae > Episyrphus > Episyrphus balteatus. The sequence goes on from NC_079135.1 coordinate 84,547,073, forward strand.
AAACTTGCAAAATTCAAAATTCTCTAATAACAAAACTACATGTCCAAAACTTATAGAAAATACGTTTTTGTGCTCTGTGAGTCGATATCCTTCGCATACAATTCAATTGGAGTTGAAAAATTCATGTTTGAAGAAAATGACATTTCAAAATCTTTAAATCGTCATATCTCGTTAACCGAGCGTCTAAACAGGTCAAAACTTGCAAAATTCAAAATTCTCTAAAAACAAAACTACAAGTCCAAAACTTATAGAAAATACATTTTTGTGCTCTGTGCGTCGATATCCTTCACATACCATTCAATTGGAGTTGAAAAATTCACGTTTGAAGAAAATAACATTTCAAAATCTTTAAATCGTCATATCTCCTTAACCGAGCGTCTAAACAGGTCAAAACTTGCAAAATTCAAAATTCTCTAATAACAAAACTACATGTCCAATACTTATAGAAAATACATTTTTGTGCTCTGTGAGTCGATATCCTTCGCATACAATTCAATTGGAGTTGAAAAATTCATGTTTGAAGAAAATGACATTTCAAAATCTTTAAATCGTCATATCTCCTTAACCGAGCGTCTAAACAGGTCAAAACTTGAAAAATTCAAAATTCTCTAAAAACAAAACTACAACTCCAAAACTTATAGAAAATACATTTTTTCGATATCCTTCGCATACCATTCAATTGGAGTTGAAAAATTCACGTTTGAAGAAAATAACATTTCAAAATCTTTAAATCGTCATATCTCGTTAACCGAGCGTCTAAACAGGTCAAAACTTGCAAAATTCAAAATTCTCTAAAAACAAAACTACAAGTCCAAAACTTATAGAAAATACATTTTTGTGCTCTGTGAGTCGATATCCTTCGCATACAATTCAATTGGAGTTGAAAAATTCATGTTTGAAGAAAATGACATTTCAAAATCTTTAAATCGTCATATCTCCTTAACCGAGCGTCTAAACAGGTCAAAACTTGCAAAATTCAAAATTCTCTAAAAACAAAACTACAACTCCAAAACTTATAGAAAATACATTTTTGTGCTCTGTGAGTCGATATCCTTCGCATACAATTCAATTGGAGTTGAAAAATTCATTTTTGAAGAAAATGACATTTCAAAATCTTTAAATCGTCATATCTCGTTAACCGAGCGTCTAAACAGGTCAAAACTTGCAAAATTCAAAATTCTCTAAAAACAAAACTACAAGTCCAAAACTTATAGAAAATACATTTTTGTGCTCTGTGAGTCGATATCCTTCGCATACAATTCAATTGGAGTTGAAAAATTCATTTTTGAAGAAAATGACATTTCAAAATCTTTAAATCGTCATATCTAGTTAACCGACCGTCTAAACAGGTCAAAACTTGCAAAATTCAAAATTCTCTAATAACAAAACTACATCCAAAACTTATAGAAAATACATTTTTGTGCTCTGTGAGTCGATATCCTTCGCATACAATTCAATTGGAGTTGAAAAATTCCCGTTTGAAGAAAATAACATTTCAAAATCTTAAAATCGTCATATCTCGTTAACCGAGCGTCTAAACAGGTCAAAACTTGCAAAATTCAAAATTCTCTAAAAACAAAACTACAACTCCAAAACTTATAGAAAATACATTTTTGTGCTCTGTGAGTCGATATCCTTCGCATACATTTCAATTGGAGTTGAAAAATTCACGTTTGAAGAAAATGACATTTCAAAATCTTTAAATCGTCATATCTCGTTAACCGAGCGTCTAAACAGGTCAAAACTTGCAAAATTCAAAATTCTCTAAAAACAAAACTACAAGTCCAAAACTTATAGAAAATACATTTTTGTGCTCTGTGAGTCGATATCCTTCGCATACAATTCAATTGGAGTTGAAAAATTCATTTTTGAAGAAAATGACATTTCAAAATCTTTAAATCGTCATATCTAGTTAACCGACCGTCTAAACAGGTCAAAACTTGCAAAATTCAAAATTCTCTAATAACAAAACTACATCCAAAACTTATAGAAAATACATTTTTGTGCTCTGTGAGTCGATATCCTTCGCATACAATTCAATTGGAGTTGAAAAATTCACGTTTGAAGAAAATGACATTTCAAAATCTTTAAATCGTCATATCTCGTTAACTGAGCGTCTAAACAGGTCAAAACTTGTAAAATTCAAAATTCTCTAAAAACAAAACTACAACTCCAAAACTTATAGAAAATACATTTTTGTGCTCTGTGAGTCGATATCCTTCGCATACAATTCAATTGGAGTTGAAAAATTCATGTTTGAAGAAAATGACATTTCAAAATCTTTAAATCGTCATATCTCGTTAACCGAGCGTCTAAACAGGTCAAAACTTGCAAAATTCAAAATTCTCTAAAAACAAAACTACATGTCCAAAACTTATAGAAAATACATTTTTGTGCTCTGTGAGTCGATATCCTTCGCATACAATTCAATTGGAGTTGAAAAATTCATGTTTGAAGAAAATGACATTTCAAAATCTTTAAATCGTCATATCTCGTTAACCGAGCGTCTAAACAGGTCAAAACTTGCAAAATTCAAAATTCTCTAAAAACAAAACTACAACTCCAAAACTTATAGAAAATACATTTTGTGCTCTGTGAGTCAATATCCTTCGCATACAATTCAATTGGGAGTTGAAAAATTCATGTTTGAAGAAAATGACATTTCAAAATCTTTAAATCGTCATATCTCGTTAACCGAGCGTCTAAACAGGTCAAAACTTGCAAAAATTCAAAATTCTCTAAAAACAAAACTACATGTCCAAAACTTATAGAAAATACATTTTTGTGCTCTGTGAGTCGATATCCTTCGCATACAATTCAATTGGAGTTAAAAAATTCATGTTTGAAGAAAATGACATTTCAAAATCTTTAAATCGTCATATCTCGTTAACCGAGCGTCTAAACAGGTCAAAACTTGCAAAATTCAAAATTCTCTAAAAACAAAACTACAACTCCAAAACTTATAGAAAATACATTTTTGTGCTCTGTGAGTCGATATCCTTCGCATACAATTCAATTGGAGTTGAAAAATTCATGTTTGAAGAAAATGACATTTCAAAATCTTTAAATCGTCATATCTCGTTAACCGAGCGTCTAAACAGGTCAAAACTTGCAAAATTCAAAATTCTCTAAAAACAAAACTACAACTCCAAAACTTATAGAAAATACATTTTTGTGCTCTGTGAGTCGATATCCTTCGCATACAATTCAATTGGAGTTGAAAAATTCATGTTTGAAGAAAATGACATTTCAAAATCTTTAAATCGTCATATCTCGTTAACCGAGCGTCTAAACAGGTCAAAACTTGCAAAATTCAAAATTCTCTAAAAACGAAACTACAACTCCAAAACTTATAGAAAATACATTTTTGTGCTCTGTGAGTCGATATCCTTCGCATACAATTCAATTGGAGTTGAAAAATTCATGTTTGAAGAAAATGACATTTCAAAATCTTTAAATCGTCATATCTCGTTAACCGAGCGTCTAAACAGGTCAAAACTTGCAAAATTCAAAATTCTCTAAAAACAAAACTACAACTCCAAAACTTATAGAAAATACATTTTTGTGCTCTGTGAGTCGATATCCTTCGCATACAATTCAATTGGAGTTGAAAAATTCATGTTTGAAGAAAATGACATTTCAAAATCTTTAAATCGTCATATCTCGTTAACCGAGCGTCTAAACAGGTCAAAACTTGCAAAATTCAAAATTCTCTAAAAACAAAACTACAACTCCAAAACTTATAGAAAATACATTTTTGTGCTCTGTGAGTCGATATCCTTCGCATACAATTCAATTGGAGTTGAAAAATTCATGTTTGAAGAAAATGACATTTCAAAATCTTTAAATCGTCATATCTCGTTAACCGAGCGTCTAAACAGGTCAAAACTTGCAAAATTCAAAATTCTCTAAAAACAAAACTACAACTCCAAAACTTATAGAAAATACATTTTTGTGCTCTGTGAGTCGATATCCTTCGCATACAATTCAATTGGAGTTGAAAAATTCATGTTTGAAGAAAATGACATTTCAAAATCTTTAAATCGTCATATCTCGTTAACCGAGCGTCTAAACAGGTCAAAACTTGCAAAATTCAAAATTCTCTAAAAACAAAACTACAACTCCAAAACTTATAGAAAATACATTTTTGTGCTCTGTGAGTCGATATCCTTCGCATACAATTCAATTGGAGTTGAAAAATTCATGTTTGAAGAAAATGACATTTCAAAATCTTTAAATCGTCATATCTCGTTAACCGAGCGTCTAAACAGGTCAAAACTTGCAAAATTCAAAATTCTCTAAAAACGAAACTACAACTCCAAAACTTATAGAAAATACATTTTTGTGCTCTGTGAGTCGATATCCTTCGCATACAATTCAATTGGAGTTGAAAAATTCATGTTTGAAGAAAATGACATTTCAAAATCTTTAAATCGTCATATCTCGTTAACCGAGCGTCTAAACAGGTCAAAACTTGCAAAATTCAAAATTCTCTAAAAACAAAACTACAACTCCAAAACTTATAGAAAATACATTTTTGTGCTCTGTGAGTCGATATCCTTCGCATACAATTCAATTGGAGTTGAAAAATTCATGTTTGAAGAAAATGACATTTCAAAATCTTTAAATCGTCATATCTCGTTAACCGAGCGTCTAAACAGGTCAAAACTTGCAAAATTCAAAATTCTCTAAAAACAAAACTACAACTCCAAAACTTATAGAAAATACATTTTTGTGCTCTGTGAGTCAATATCCTTCGCATACAATTCAATTGGAGTTGAAAAATTCATGTTTGAAGAAAATGACATTTCAAAATCTTTAAATCGTCATATCTCGTTAACCGAGCGTCTAAACAGGTCAAAACTTGCAAAATTCAAAATTCTCTAAAAACAAAACTACATGTCCAAAACTTATAGAAAATACATTTTTGTGCTCTGTGAGTCGATATCCTTCGCATACAATTCAATTGGAGTTGAAAAATTCATGTTTGAAGAAAATGACATTTCAAAATCTTTAAATCGTCATATCTCGTTAACCGAGCGTCTAAACAGGTCAAAACTTGCAAAATTCAAAATTCTCTAAAAACAAAACTACAACTCCAAAACTTATAGAAAATACATTTTTGTGCTCTGTGAGTCGATATCCTTCGCATACAATTCAATTGGAGTTGAAAAATTCATGTTTGAAGAAAATGACATTTCAAAATCTTTAAATCGTCATATCTCGTTAACCGAGCGTCTAAACAGGTCAAAACTTGCAAAATTCAAAATTCTCTAAAAACAAAACTACATGTCCAAAACTTATAGAAAATACATTTTTGTGCTCTGTGAGTCGATATCCTTCGCATACAATTCAATTGGAGTTGAAAAATTCATGTTTGAAGAAAATGACATTTCAAAATCTTTAAATCGTCATATCTCGTTAACCGAGCGTCTAAACAGGTCAAAACTTGCAAAATTCAAAATTCTCTAAAAACAAAACTACATGTCCAAAACTTATAGAAAATACATTTTTGTGCTCTGTGAGTCGATATCCTTCGCATACAATTCAATTGGAGTTGAAAAATTCATGTTTGAAGAAAATGACATTTCAAAATCTTTAAATCGTCATATCTCGTTAACCGAGCGTCTAAACAGGTCAAAACTTGCAAAATTCAAAATTCTCTAAAAACAAAACTACATGTCCAAAACTTATAGAAAATACATTTTTGTGCTCTGTGAGTCGATATCCTTCGCATACAATTCAATTGGAGTTGAAAAATTCATGTTTGAAGAAAATGACATTTCAAAATCTTTAAATCGTCCATATCTCGTTAACCGAGCGTCTAAACAGGTCAAAACTTGCAAAATTCAAAATTCTCTAAAAACAAAACTACATGTCCAAAACTTATAGAAAATACATTTTTGTGCTCTGTGAGTCGATATCCTTCGCATACAATTCAATTGGAGTTGAAAAATTCATGTTTGAAGAAAATGACATTTCAAAATCTTTAAATCGTCATATCTCGTTAACCGAGCGTCTAAACAGGTCAAAACTTGCAAAATTCAAAATTCTCTAAAAACAAAACTACAACTCCAAAACTTATAGAAAATACATTTTTGTGCTCTGTGAGTCAATATCCTTCGCATACAATTCAATTGGAGTTGAAAAATTCATGTTTGAAGAAAATGACATTTCAAAATCTTTAAATCGTCATATCTCGTTAACCGAGCGTCTAAACAGGTCAAAACTTGCAAAATTCAAAATTCTCTAAAAACAAAACTACATGTCCAAAACTTATAGAAAATACATTTTTGTGCTCTGTGAGTCGATATCCTTCGCATACAATTCAATTGGAGTTGAAAAATTCATTTTTGAAGAAAATGACATTTCAAAATCTTTAAATCGTCATATCTCGTTAACCGAGCGTCTAAACAGGTCAAAACTTGCAAAATTCAAAATTCTCTAAAAACAAAACTACAAGTCCAAAACTTATAGAAAATACATTTTTGTGCTCTGTGAGTCGATATCCTTCGCATACAATTCAATTGGAGTTGAAAAATTCATGTTTGAAGAAAATGACATTTCAAAATCTTTAAATCGTCATATCTCGTTAACCGAGCGTCTAAACAGGTCAAAACTTGCAAAATTCAAAATTCTCTAAAAACAAAACTACATGTCCAAAACTTATAGAAAATACATTTTTGTGCTCTGTGAGTCGATATCCTTCGCATACAATTCAATTGGAGTTGAAAAATTCATGTTTGAAGAAAATGACATTTCAAAATCTTTAAATCGTCATATCTCGTTAACCGAGCGTCTAAACAGGTCAAAACTTGCAAAATTCAAAATTCTCTAAAAACAAAACTACATGTCCAAAACTTATAGAAAATACATTTTTGTGCTCTGTGAGTCGATATCCTTCGCATACAATTCAATTGGAGTTGAAAAATTCATGTTTGAAGAAAATGACATTTCAAAATCTTTAAATCGTCATATCTCGTTAACCGAGCGTCTAAACAGGTCAAAACTTGCAAAATTCAAAATTCTCTAAAAACAAAACTACAACTCCAAAACTTATAGAAAATACATTTTTGTGCTCTGTGAGTCGATATCCTTCGCATACAATTCAATTGGAGTTGAAAAATTCATGTTTGAAGAAAATGACATTTCAAAATCTTTAAATCGTCATATCTCGTTAACCGAGCGTCTAAACAGGTCAAAACTTGCAAAATTCAAAATTCTCTAAAAACAAAACTACATGTCCAAAACTTATAGAAAATACATTTTTGTGCTCTGTGAGTCGATATCCTTCGCATACAATTCAATTGGAGTTGAAAAATTCATGTTTGAAGAAAATGACATTTCAAAATCTTTAAATCGTCATATCTCGTTAACCGAGCGTCTAAACAGGTCAAAACTTGCAAAATTCAAAATTCTCTAAAAACAAAACTACATGTCCAAAACTTATAGAAAATACATTTTTGTGCTCTGTGAGTCGATATCCTTCGCATACAATTCAATTGGAGTTGAAAAATTCATGTTTGAAGAAAATGACATTTCAAAATCTTTAAATCGTCATATCTCGTTAACCGAGCGTCTAAACAGGTCAAAACTTGCAAAATTCAAAATTCTCTAAAAACAAAACTACATGTCCAAAACTTATAGAAAATACATTTTTGTGCTCTGTGAGTCGATATCCTTCGCATACAATTCAATTGGAGTTGAAAAATTCATGTTTGAAGAAAATGACATTTCAAAATCTTTAAATCGTCATATCTCGTTAACCGAGCGTCTAAACAGGTCAAAACTTGCAAAATTCAAAATTCTCTAAAAACAAAACTACAACTCCAAAACTTATAGAAAATACATTTTTGTGCTCTGTGAGTCGATATCCTTCGCATACAATTCAATTGGAGTTGAAAAATTCATGTTTGAAGAAAATGACATTTCAAAATCTTTAAATCGTCATATCTCGTTAACCGAGCGTCTAAACAGGTCAAAACTTGCAAAATTCAAAATTCTCTAAAAACAAAACTACATGTCCAAAACTTATAGAAAATACATTTTTGTGCTCTGTGAGTCGATATCCTTCGCATACAATTCAATTGGAGTTGAAAAATTCATGTTTGAAGAAAATGACATTTCAAAATCTTTAAATCGTCATATCTCGTTAACCGAGCGTCTAAACAGGTCAAAACTTGCAAAATTCAAAATTCTCTAAAAACAAAACTACATGTCCAAAACTTATAGAAAATACATTTTTGTGCTCTGTGAGTCGATATCCTTCGCATACAATTCAATTGGAGTTGAAAAATTCATGTTTGAAGAAAATGACATTTCAAAATCTTTAAATCGTCATATCTCGTTAACCGAGCGTCTAAACAGGTCAAAACTTGCAAAATTCAAAATTCTCTAAAAACAAAACTACAACTCCAAAACTTATAGAAAATACATTTTTGTGCTCTGTGAGTCAATATCCTTCGCATACAATTCAATTGGAGTTGAAAAATTCATGTTTGAAGAAAATGACATTTCAAAATCTTTAAATCGTCATATCTCGTTAACCGAGCGTCTAAACAGGTCAAAACTTGCAAAATTCAAAATTCTCTAAAAACAAAACTACATGTCCAAAACTTATAGAAAATACATTTTTGTGCTCTGTGAGTCGATATCCTTCGCATACAATTCAATTGGAGTTAAAAAATTCATGTTTGAAGAAAATGACATTTCAAAATCTTTAAATCGTCATATCTCGTTAACCGAGCGTCTAAACAGGTCAAAACTTGCAAAATTCAAAATTCTCTAAAAACAAAACTACAACTCCAAAACTTATAGAAAATACATTTTTGTGCTCTGTGAGTCGATATCCTTCGCATACAATTCAATTGGAGTTGAAAAATTCATGTTTGAAGAAAATGACATTTCAAAATCTTTAAATCGTCATATCTCGTTAACCGAGCGTCTAAACAGGTCAAAACTTGCAAAATTCAAAATTCTCTAAAAACAAAACTACATGTCCAAAACTTATAGAAAATACATTTTTGTGCTCTGTGAGTCGATATCCTTCGCATACAATTCAATTGGAGTTGAAAAATTCATGTTTGAAGAAAATGACATTTCAAAATCTTTAAATCGTCATATCTCGTTAACCGAGCGTCTAAACAGGTCAAAACTTGCAAAATTCAAAATTCTCTAAAAACAAAACTACATGTCCAAAACTTATAGAAAATACATTTTTGTGCTCTGTGAGTCGATATCCTTCGCATACAATTCAATTGGAGTTGAAAAATTCATGTTTGAAGAAAATGACATTTCAAAATCTTTAAATCGTCATATCTCGTTAACCGAGCGTCTAAACAGGTCAAAACTTGCAAAATTCAAAATTCTCTAAAAACAAAACTACATGTCCAAAACTTATAGAAAATACATTTTTGTGCTCTGTGAGTCGATATCCTTCGCATACAATTCAATTGGAGTTGAAAAATTCATGTTTGAAGAAAATGACATTTCAAAATCTTTAAATCGTCATATCTCGTTAACCGAGCGTCTAAACAGGTCAAAACTTGCAAAATTCAAAATTCTCTAAAAACAAAACTACAACACCAAAACTTATAGAAAATACATTTTTGTGCTCTGTGAGTCAATATCCTTCGCATACAATTCAATTGGAGTTGAAAAATTCATGTTTGAAGAAAATGACATTTCAAAATCTTTAAATCGTCATATCTCGTTAACCGAGCGTCTAAACAGGTCAAAACTTGCAAAATTCAAAATTCTCTAAAAACAAAACTACATGTCCAAAACTTATAGAAAATACATTTTTGTGCTCTGTGAGTCGATATCCTTCGCATACAATTCAATTGGAGTTGAAAAATTCATGTTTGAAGAAAATGACATTTCAAAATCTTTAAATCGTCATATCTCGTTAACCGAGCGTCTAAACAGGTCAAAACTTGCAAAATTCAAAATTCTCTAAAAACAAAACTACAACTCCAAAACTTATAGAAAATACATTTTTGTGCTCTGTGAGTCGATATCCTTCGCATACAATTCAATTGGAGTTGAAAAATTCATGTTTGAAGAAAATGACATTTCAAAATCTTTAAATCGTCATATCTCCTTAACCGAGCGTCTAAACAGGTCAAAACTTGCAAAATTCAAAATTCTCTAAAAACAAAACTACAACTCCAAAACTTATAGAAAATACATTTTTGTGCTCTGTGAGTCGATATCCTTCGCATACAATTCAATTGGAGTTGAAAAATTCATGTTTGAAGAAAATGACATTTCAAAATCTTTAAATCGTCATATCTCGTTAACCGAGCGTCTAAACAGGTCAAAACTTGCAAAATTCAAAATTCTCTAAAAACAAAACTACATGTCCAAAACTTATAGAAAATACATTTTTGTGCTCTGTGAGTCGATATCCTTCGCATACAATTCAATTGGAGTTGAAAAATTCATGTTTGAAGAAAATGACATTTCAAAATCTTTAAATCGTCATATCTCGTTAACCGAGCGTCTAAACAGGTCAAAACTTGCAAAATTCAAAATTCTCTAAAAACAAAACTACATGTCCAAAACTTATAGAAAATACATTTTTGTGCTCTGTGAGTCGATATCCTTCGCATACAATTCAATTGGAGTTGAAAAATTCATGTTTGAAGAAAATGACATTTCAAAATCTTTAAATCGTCATATCTCGTTAACCGAGCGTCTAAACAGGTCAAAACTTGCAAAATTCAAAATTCTCTAAAAACAAAACTACATGTCCAAAACTTATAGAAAATACATTTTTGTGCTCTGTGAGTCGATATCCTTCGCATACAATTCAATTGGAGTTGAAAAATTCATGTTTGAAGAAAATGACATTTCAAAATCTTTAAATCGTCATATCTCGTTAATCGAGCGTCTAAACAGGTCAAAACTTGCAAAATTCAAAATTCTCTAAAAACAAAACTACATGTCCAAAACTTATAGAAAATACATTTTTGTGCTCTGTGAGTCGATATCCTTCGCATACAATTCAATTGGAGTTGAAAAATTCATGTTTGAAGAAAATGACATTTCAAAATCTTTAAATCGTCATATCTCGTTAATCGAGCGTCTAAACAGGTCAAAACTTGCAAAATTCAAAATTCTCTAAAAACAAAACTACAACTCCAAAACTTATAGAAAATACATTTTTGTGCTCTGTGAGTCGATATCCTTCGCATACAATTCAATTGGAGTTGAAAAATTCATGTTTGAAGAAAATGACATTTCAAAATCTTTAAATCGTCATATCTCGTTAACCGAGCGTCTAAACAGGTCAAAACTTGCAAAATTCAAAATTCTCTAAAAACAAAACTACATGTCCAAAACTTATAGAAAATACATTTTTGTGCTCTGTGAGTCGATATCCTTCGCATACAATTCAATTGGAGTTGAAAAATTCATGTTTGAAGAAAATGACATTTCAAAATCTTTAAATCGTCATATCTCGTTAACCGAGCGTCTAAACAGGTCAAAACTTGCAAAATTCAAAATTCTCTAAAAACAAAACTACATGTCCAAAACTTATAGAAAATACATTTTTGTGCTCTGTGAGTCGATATCCTTCGCATACAATTCAATTGGAGTTGAAAAATTCATGTTTGAAGAAAATGACATTTCAAAATCTTTAAATCGTCATATCTCGTTAACCGAGCGTCTAAACAGGTCAAAACTTGCAAAATTCAAAATTCTCTAAAAACAAAACTACATGTCCAAAACTTATAGAAAATACATTTTTGTGCTCTGTGAGTCGATATCCTTCGCATACAATTCAATTGGAGTTGAAAAATTCATGTTTGAAGAAAATGACATTTCAAAATCTTTAAATCGTCATATCTCGTTAACCGAGCGTCTAAACAGGTCAAAACTTGCAAAATTCAAAATTCTCTAAAAACAAAACTACAACTCCAAAACTTATAGAAAATACATTTTTGTGCTCTGTGAGTCGATATCCTTCGCATACAATTCAATTGGAGTTGAAAAATTCATGTTTGAAGAAAATGACATTTCAAAATCTTTAAATCGTCATATCTCGTTAACCGAGCGTCTAAACAGGTCAAAACTTGCAAAATTCAAAATTCTCTAAAAACAAAACTACAACTCCAAAACTTATAGAAAATACATTTTTGTGCTCTGTGAGTCGATATCCTTCGCATACAATTCAATTGGAGTTGAAAAATTCATGTTTGAAGAAAATGACATTTCAAAATCTTTAAATCGTCATATCTCGTTAACCGAGCGTCTAAACAGGTCAAAACTTGCAAAATTCAAAATTCTCTAAAAACAAAACTACATGTATAAAACTTATAGAAAATACATTTTTGTGCTCTGTGAGTCGATATCCTTCGCATACAATTCAATTGGAGTTGAAAAATTCATGTTTGAAGAAAATGACATTTCAAAATCTTTAAATCGTCATATCTCGTTAACCGAGCGTCTAAACAGGTCAAAACTTGCAAAATTCAAAATTCTCTAAAAACAAAACTACAACTCCAAAACTTATAGAAAATACATTTTTGTGCTCTGTGAGTCGATATCCTTCGCATACAATTCAATTGGAGTTGAAAAATTCATGTTTGAAGAAAATGACATTTCAAAATCTTTAAATCGTCATATCTCGTTAACCGAGCGTCTAAACAGGTCAAAACTTGCAAAATTCAAAATTCTCTAAAAACGAAACTACAACTCCAAAACTTATAGAAAATACATTTTTGTGCTCTGTGAGTCGATATCCTTCGCATACAATTCAATTGGAGTTGAAAAATTCATGTTTGAAGAAAATGACATTTCAAAATCTTTAAATCGTCATATCTCGTTAACCGAGCGTCTAAACAGGTCAAAACTTGCAAAATTCAAAATTCTCTAAAAACAAAACTACAACTCCAAAACTTATAGAAAATACATTTTTGTGCTCTGTGAGTCGGTATCCTTCGCATACAATTCAATTGGAGTTGAAAAATTCATGTTTGAAGAAAATGACATTTCAAAATCTTTAAATCGTCATATCTCGTTAACCGAGCGTCTAAACAGGTCAAAACTTGCAAAATTCAAAATTCTCTAAAAACAAAACTACAACTCCAAAACTTATAGAAAATACATTTTTGTGCTCTGTGAGTCGATATCCTTCGCATACAATTCAATTGGAGTTGAAAAATTCATGTTTGAAGAAAATGACATTTCAAAATCTTTAAATCGTCATATCTCGTTAACCGAGCGTCTAAACAGGTCAAAACTTGCAAAATTCAAAATTCTCTAAAAACAAAACTACAACTCAAAAACTTATAGAAAATACATTTTTGTGCTCTGTGAGTCGATATCCTTCGCATACAATTCAATTGGAGTTGAAAAATTCATGTTTGAAGAAAATGACATTTCAAAATCTTTAAATCGTCATATCTCGTTAACCGAGCGTCTAAACAGGTCAAAACTTGCAAAATTCAAAATTCTCTAAAAACAAAACTACATGTCCAAAACTTATAGAAAATACATTTTTGTGCTCTGTGAGTCGATATCCTTCGCATACAATTAAATTGGAGTTGAAAAATTCATTTTTGAAGAAAATGACATTTCAAAATCTTTAAATCGTCATATCTCGTTAACCGAGCGTCTAAACAGGTCAAAACTTGCAAAATTCAAAATTCTCTAAAAACAAAACTACAACTCCAAAACTTATAGAAAATACATTTTTGTGCTCTGTGAGTCGATATCCTTCGCATACAATTCAATTGGAGTTGAAAAATTCATGTTTGAAGAAAATGACATTTCAAAATCTTTAAATCAAAACTTGCAAAATTCAAAATTCTCTAAAAACAAAACTACAACTCCAAAACTTATAGAAAATACATTTTTGTGCTCTGTGAGTCGATATCCTTCGCATACAATTCAATTGGAGTTGAAAAATTCATGTTTGAAGAAAATGACATTTCAAAATCTTTAAATCGTCATATCTCGTTAACCGAGCGTCTAAACAGGTCAAAACTTGCAAAATTCAAAATTCTCTAAAAACAAAACTACAACTCCAAAACTTATAGAAAATACATTTTTGTGCTCTGTGAGTCGATATCCTTCGCATACAATTCAATTGGAGTTGAAAAATTCATGTTTGAAGAAAATGACATTTCAAAATCTTTAAATCGTCATATCTCGTTAACCGAGCGTCTAAACAGGTCAAAACTTGCAAAATTCAAAATTCTCTAAAAACAAAACTACAACTCCAAAACTTATAGAAAATACATTTTTGTGCTCTGTGAGTCGATATCCTTCGCATACAATTCAATTGGAGTTGAAAAATTCATGTTTGAAGAAAATGACATTTCAAAATCTTTAAATCGTCATATCTCGTTAACCGAGCGTCTAAACAGGTCAAAACTTGCAAAATTCAAAATTCTCTAAAAACAAAACTACAACTCCAAAACTTATAGAAAATACATTTTTGTGCTCTGTGAGTCGATATCCTTCGCATACAATTCAATTGGAGTTGAAAAATTCATGTTTGAAGAAAATGACATTTCAAAATCTTTAAATCGTCATATCTCGTTAACCGAGCGTCTAAACGGTCAAAACTTGCAAAATTCAAAATTCTCTAAAAACAAAACTACATGTCCAAAACTTATAGAAAATACATTTTTGTGCTCTGTGAGTCGATATCCTTCGCATACAATTCAATTGGAGTTGAAAAATTCATGTTTGAAGAAAATGACATTTCAAAATCTTTAAATCGTCATATCTCGTTAACCGAGCGTCTAAACAGGTCAAAACTTGCAAAATTCAAAATTCTCTAAAAACAAAACTACATGTCCAAAACTTATAGAAAATACATTTTTGTGCTCTGTGAGTCGATATCCTTCGCATACAATTCAATTGGAGTTGAAAAATTCATGTTTGAAGAAAATGACATTTCAAAATCTTTAAATCAAAACTTGCAAAATTCAAAATTCTCTAAAAACAAAACTACAACTCCAAAACTTATAGAAAATACATTTTTGTGCTCTGTGAGTCGATATCCTTCGCATACAATTCAATTGGAGTTGAAAAATTCATGTTTGAAGAAAATGACATTTCAAAATCTTTAAATCGTCATATCTCGTTAACCGAGCGTCTAAACAGGTCAAAACTTGCAAAATTCAAAATTCTCTAAAAACAAAACTACAACTCCAAAACTTATAGAAAATACATTTTTGTGCTCTGTGAGTCGATATCCTTCGCATACAATTCAATTGGAGTTGAAAAATTCATGTTTGAAGAAAATGACATTTCAAAATCTTTAAATCGTCATATCTCGTTAACCGAGCGTCTAAACGGTCAAAACTTGCAAAATTCAAAATTCTCTAAAAACAAAACTACATGTCCAAAACTTATAGAAAATACATTTTTGTGCTCTGTGAGTCGATATCCTTCGCATACAATTCAATTGGAGTTGAAAAATTCATGTTTGAAGAAAATGACATTTCAAAATCTTTAAATCGTCATATCTCGTTAACCGAGCGTCTAAACAGGTCAAAACTTGCAAAATTCAAAATTCTCTAAAAACAAAACTACATGTCCAAAACTTATAGAAAATACATTTTTGTGCTCTGTGAGTCGATATCCTTCGCATACAATTCAATTGGAGTTGAAAAATTCATGTTTGAAGAAAATGACATTTCAAAATCTTTAAATCGTCATATCTCGTTAACCGAGCGTCTAAACAGGTCAAAACTTGCAAAATTCAAAATTCTCTAAAAACAAAACTACAACTCCAAAACTTATAGAAAATACATTTTTGTGCTCTGTGAGTCAATATCCTTCGCATACAATTCAATTGGAGTTGAAAAATTCATGTTTGAAGAAAATGACATTTCAAAATCTTTAAATCGTCATATCTCGTTAACCGAGCGTCTAAACAGGTCAAAACTTGCAAAATTCAAAATTCTCTAAAAACAAAACTACAACTCCAAAACTTATAGAAAATACATTTTTGTGCTCTGTGAGTCAATATCCTTCGCATACAATTCAATTGGAGTTGAAAAATTCATGTTTGAAGAAAATGACATTTCAAAATCTTTAAATCGTCATATCTCGTTAATCGAGCGTCTAAACAGGTCAAAACTTGCAAAATTCAAAATTCTCTAAAAACAAAACTACAACTCCAAAACTTATAGAAAATACATTTTTGTGCTCTGTGAGTCGATATCCTTCGCATACAATTCAATTGGAGTTGAAAAATTCATGTTTGAAGAAAATGACATTTCAAAATCTTTAAATCGTCATATCTCGTTAACCGAGCGTCTAAACAGGTCAAAACTTGCAAAATTCAAAATTCTCTAAAAACAAAACTACATGTCCAAAACTTATAGAAAATACATTTTTGTGCTCTGTGAGTCGATATCCTTCGCATACAATTCAATTGGAGTTGAAAAATTCATGTTTGAAGAAAATGACATTTCAAAATCTTTAAATCGTCATATCTCGTTAATCGAGCGTCTAAACAGGTCAAAACTTGCAAAATTCAAAATTCTCTAAAAACAAAACTACAACTCCAAAACTTATAGAAAATACATTTTTGTGCTCTGTGAGTCGATATCCTTCGCATACAATTCAATTGGAGTTGAAAAATTCATGTTTGAAGAAAATGACATTTCAAAATCTTTAAATCGTCATATCTCGTTAACCGAGCGTCTAAACAGGTCAAAACTTGCAAAATTCAAAATTCTCTAAAAACAAAACTACAACTCCAAAACTTATAGAAAATACATTTTTGTGCTCTGTGAGTCGGTATCCTTCGCATACAATTCAATTGGAGTTGAAAAATTCATGTTTGAAGAAAATGACATTTCAAAATCTTTAAATCGTCATATCTCGTTAACCGAGCGTCTAAACAGGTCAAAACTTGCAAAATTCAAAATTCTCTAAAAACAAAACTACAACTCCAAAACTTATAGAAAATACATTTTTGTGCTCTGTGAGTCGATATCCTTCGCATACAATTCAATTGGAGTTGAAAAATTCATTTTTGAAGAAAATGACATTTCAAAATCTTTAAATCGTCATATCTCGTTAACCGAGCGTCTAAACAGGTCAAAACTTGCAAAATTCAAAATTCTCTAAAAACAAAACTACATGTCCAAAACTTATAGAAAATACATTTTTGTGCTCTGTGAGTCGATATCCTTCGCATACAATTCAATTGGAGTTGAAAAATTCATGTTTGAAGAAAATGACATTTCAAAATCTTTAAATCGTCATATCTCGTTAACCGAGCGTCTAAACAGGTCAAAACTTGCAAAATTCAAAATTCTCTAAAAACAAAACTACAAGTCCAAAACTTATAGAAAATACATTTTTGTGCTCTGTGAGTCGATATCCTTCGCATACAATTCAATTGGAGTTGAAAAATTCATGTTTGAAGAAAATGACATTTCAAAATCTTTAAATCGTCATATCTCGTTAACCGAGCGTCTAAACAGGTCAAAACTTGCAAAATTCAAAATTCTCTAAAAACGAAACTACAACTCCAAAACTTATTGAAAATACATTTTTGTGCTCTGTGAGTCGATATCCTTCGCATACAATTCAATTGGAGTTGAAAAATTCATGTTTGAAGAAAATGACATTTCAAAATCTTTAAATCGTCATATCTCGTTAACCGAGCGTCTAAACAGGTCAAAACTTGCAAAATTCAAAATTCTCTAAAAACAAAACTACAACTCCAAAACTTATAGAAAATACATTTTTGTGCTCTGTGAGTCGATATCCTTCGCATACAATTCAATTGGAGTTGAAAAATTCATGTTTGAAGAAAATGACATTTCAAAATCTTTAAATCGTCATATCTCGTTAACCGAGCGTCTAAACAGGTCAAAACTTGCAAAATTCAAAATTCTCTAAAAACAAAACTACAACTCCAAAACTTATAGAAAATACATTTTTGTGCTCTGTGAGTCGGTATCCTTCGCATACAATTCAATTGGAGTTGAAAAATTCATTTTGAAGAAAATGACATTTCAAAATCTTTAAATCGTCATATCTCGTTAACCGAGCGTCTAAACGGTCAAAACTTGCAAAATTCAAAATTCTCTAAAAACAAAACTACAACTCCAAAACTTATAGAAAATACATTTTTGTGCTCTGTGAGTCGATATCCTTCGCATACAATTCAATTGGAGTTGAAAAATTCATGTTTGAAGAAAATGACATTTCAAAATCTTTAAATCGTCATATCTCGTTAACCGAGCGTCTAAACAGGTCAAAACTTGCAAAATTCAAAATTCTCTAAAAACAAAACTACATGTCCAAAACTTATAGAAAATACATTTTTGTGCTCTGTGAGTCGATATCCTTCGCATACAATTCAATTGGAGTTGAAAAATTCATGTTTGAAGAAAATGACATTTCAAAATCTTTAAATCGTCATATCTCGTTAACCGAGCGTCTAAACAGGTCAAAACTTGCAAAATTCAAAATTCTCTAAAAACAAAACTACAACTCCAAAACTTATAGAAAATACATTTTTGTGCTCTGTGAGTCGATATCCTTCGCATACAATTCAATTGGAGTTGAAAAATTCATGTTTGAAGAAAATGACATTTCAAAATCTTTAAATCGTCATATCTCGTTAACCGAGCGTCTAAACAGGTCAAAACTTGCAAAATTCAAAATTCTCTAAAAACAAAACTACAACTCCAAAACTTATAGAAAATACATTTTTGTGCTCTGTGAGTCGATATCCTTCGCATACAATTCAATTGGAGTTGAAAAATTCATGTTTGAAGAAAATGACATTTCAAAATCTTTAAATCAAAACTTGCAAAATTCAAAATTCTCTAAAAACAAAACTACAACTCCAAAACTTATAGAAAATACATTTTTGTGCTCTGTGAGTCGATATCCTTCGCATACAATTCAATTGGAGTTGAAAAATTCATTTTTGAAGAAAATGACATTTCAAAATCTTTAAATCGTCATATCTCGTTAACCGAGCGTCTAAACAGGTCAAAACTTGCAAAATTCAAAATTCTCTAAAAACAAAACTACAACTCCAAAACTTATAGAAAATACATTTTTGTGCTCTGTGAGTCGATATCCTTCGCATACAATTCAATTGGAGTTGAAAAATTCATGTTTGAAGAAAATGACATTTCAAAATCTTTAAATCAAAACTTGCAAAATTCAAAATTCTCTAAAAACAAAACTACAACTCCAAAACTTATAGAAAATACATTTTTGTGCTCTGTGAGTCGATATCCTTCGCATACAATTCAATTGGAGTTGAAAAATTCATGTTTGAAGAAAATGACATTTCAAAATCTTTAAATCAAAACTTGCAAAATTCAAAATTCTCTAAAAACAAAACTACATGTCCAAAACTTATAGAAAATACATTTTTGTGCTCTGTGAGTCGATATCCTTCGCATACAATTCAATTGGAGTTGAAAAATTCATGTTTGAAGAAAATGACATTTCAAAATCTTTAAATCGTCATATCTCGTTAACCGAGCTTCTAAACAGGTCAAAACTTGCAAAATTCAAAATTCTCTAAAAACAAAACTACAACTCCAAAACTTATAGAAAATACATTTTTGTGCTCTGTGAGTCGATATCCTTCGCATACAATTCAATTGGAGTTGAAAAATTCATGTTTGAAGAAAATGACATTTCAAAATCTTTAAATCGTCATATCTCGTTAACCGAGCGTCTAAACAGGTCAAAACTTGCAAAATTCAAAATTCTCTAAAAACAAAACTACAACTCCAAAACTTATAGAAAATACATTTTTGTGCTCTGTGAGTCGATATCCTTCGCATACAATTCAATTGGAGTTGAAAAATTCATGTTTGAAGAAAATGACATTTCAAAATCTTTAAATCAAAACTTGCAAAATTCAAAATTCTCTAAAAACAAAACTACAACTCCAAAACTTATAGAAAATACATTTTTGTGCTCTGTGAGTCGATATCCTTCGCATACAATTCAATTGGAGTTGAAAAATTCATGTTTGAAGAAAATGACATTTCAAAATCTTTAAATCGTCATATCTCGTTAACCGAGCGTCTAAACAGGTCAAAACTTGCAAAATTCAAAATTCTCTAAAAACAAAACTACAACTCCAAAACTTATAGAAAATACATTTTTGTGCTCTGTGAGTCGATATCCTTCGCATACAATTCAATTGGAGTTGAAAAATTCATGTTTGAAGAAAATGACATTTCAAAATCTTTAAATCGTCATATCTCGTTAATCGAGCGTCTAAACAGGTCAAAACTTGCAAAATTCAAAATTCTCTAAAAACAAAACTACAACTCCAAAACTTATAGAAAATACATTTTTGTGCTCTGTGAGTCGATATCCTTCGCATACAATTCAATTGGAGTTGAAAAATTCATGTTTGAAGAAAATGACATTTCAAAATCTTTAAATCGTCATATCTCGTTAACCGAGCGTCTAAACAGGTCAAAACTTGCAAAATTCAAAATTCTCTAAAAACAAAACTACAACTCCAAAACTTATAGAAAATACATTTTTGTGCTCTGTGAGTCGATATCCTTCGCATACAATTCAATTGGAGTTGAAAAATTCATGTTTGAAGAAAATGACATTTCAAAATCTTTAAATCGTCATATCTCGTTAACCGAGCGTCTAAACAGGTCAAAACTTGCAAAATTCAAAATTCTCTAAAAACAAAACTACATGTCCAAAACTTATAGAAAATACATTTTTGTGCTCTGTGAGTCGATATCCTTCGCATACAATTAAATTGGA
Source organism: Episyrphus balteatus (assembly GCF_945859705.1). NCBI lineage: Eukaryota > Metazoa > Arthropoda > Insecta > Diptera > Syrphidae > Episyrphus > Episyrphus balteatus. Next base: position 84,567,827 of record NC_079135.1, read on the forward strand.
GTTGAAAAATTCATTTTTGAAGAAAATGACATTTCAAAATCTTTAAATCGTCATATCTCGTTAACCGAGCGTCTAAACAGGTCAAAACTTGCAAAATTCAAAATTCTCTAAAAACAAAACTACAACTCCAAAACTTATAGAAAATACATTTTTGTGCTCTGTGAGTCGATATCCTTCGCATACAATTCAATTGGAGTTGAAAAATTCATGTTTGAAGAAAATGACATTTCAAAATCTTTAAATCGTCATATCTCGTTAACCGAGCGTCTAAACAGGTCAAAACTTGCAAAATTCAAAATTCTCTAAAAACAAAACTACAACTCCAAAACTTATAGAAAATACATTTTTGTGCTCTGTGAGTCGATATCCTTCGCATACAATTCAATTGGAGTTGAAAAATTCATGTTTGAAGAAAATGACATTTCAAAATCTTTAAATCGTCATATCTCGTTAACCGAGCGTCTAAACAGGTCAAAACTTGCAAAATTCAAAATTCTCTAAAAACAAAACTACATGTCCAAAACTTATAGAAAATACATTTTTGTGCTCTGTGAGTCGATATCCTTCGCATACAATTCAATTGAAGTTGAAAATTCATGTTTGAAGAAAATGACATTTCAAAATCTTTAAATCGTCATATCTCGTTAACCGAGCGTCTAAACAGGTCAAAACTTGCAAAATTCAAAATTCTCTAAAAACGAAACTACAACTCCAAAACTTATAGAAAATACATTTTTGTGCTCTGTGAGTCGATATCCTTCGCATACAATTCAATTGGAGTTGAAAAATTCATGTTTGAAGAAAATGACATTTCAAAATCTTTAAATCGTCATATCTCGTTAACCGAGCGTCTAAACAGGTCAAAACTTGCAAAATTCAAAATTCTCTAAAAACAAAACTACAACTCCAAAACTTATAGAAAATACATTTTTGTGCTCTGTGAGTCGATATCCTTCGCATACAATTCAATTGGAGTTGAAAAATTCATGTTTGAAGAAAATGACATTTCAAAATCTTTAAATCAAAACTTGCAAAATTCAAAATTCTCTAAAAACAAAACTACATGTCCAAAACTTATAGAAAATACATTTTTGTGCTCTGTGAGTCGATATCCTTCGCATACAATTCAATTGGAGTTGAAAAATTCATTTTTGAAGAAAATGACATTTCAAAATCTTTAAATCGTCATATCTCGTTAACCGAGCGTCTAAACAGGTCAAAACTTGCAAAATTCAAAATTCTCTAAAAACAAAACTACAACTCCAAAACTTATAGAAAATACATTTTTGTGCTCTGTGAGTCGATATCCTTCGCATACAATTCAATTGGAGTTGAAAAATTCATGTTTGAAGAAAATGACATTTCAAAATCTTTAAATCGTCATATCTCGTTAACCGAGCGTCTAAAAATTCATGTTTGAAGAAAATGACATTTCAAAATCTTTAAATCGTCATATCTCGTTAACCGAGCGTCTAAACAGGTCAAAACTTGCAAAATTCAAAATTCTCTAAAAACAAAACTACATGTCCAAAACTTATAGAAAATACATTTTTGTGCTCTGTGAGTCGATATCCTTCGCATACAATTCAATTGGAGTTGAAAAATTCATGTTTGAAGAAAATGACATTTCAAAATCTTTAAATCGTCATATCTCGTTAACCGAGCGTCTAAACAGGTCAAAACTTGCAAAATTCAAAATTCTCTAAAAACAAAACTACAACTCCAAAACTTATAGAAAATACATTTTTGTGCTCTGTGAGTCGATATCCTTCGCATACAATTCAATTGGAGTTGAAAAATTCATGTTTGAAGAAAATGACATTTCAAAATCTTTAAATCGTCATATCTCGTTAACCGAGCCTCTAAACAGGTCAAAACTTGCAAAATTCAAAATTCTCTAAAAACAAAACTACATGTCCAAAACTTATAGAAAATACATTTTTGTGCTCTGTGAGTCGATATCCTTCGCATACAATTCAATTGGAGTTGAAAAATTCATGTTTGAAGAAAATGACATTTCAAAATCTTTAAATCGTCATATCTCGTTAACCGAGCGTCTAAACAGGTCAAAACTTGCAAAATTCAAAATTCTCTAAAAACAAAACTACAACTCCAAAACTTATAGAAAATACATTTTTGTGCTCTGTGAGTCGATATCCTTCGCATACAATTCAATTGGAGTTGAAAAATTCATGTTTGAAGAAAATGACATTTCAAAATCTTTAAATCGTCATATCTCGTTAACCGAGCGTCTAAACAGGTCAAAACTTGCAAAATTCAAAATTCTCTAAAAACAAAACTACAACTCCAAAACTTATAGAAAATACATTTTTGTGCTCTGTGAGTCGATATCCTTCGCATACAATTCAATTGGAGTTGAAAAATTCATGTTTGAAGAAAATGACATTTCAAAATCTTTAAATCGTCATATCTCGTTAACCGAGCGTCTAAACAGGTCAAAACTTGCAAAATTCAAAATTCTCTAAAAACAAAACTACAACTCCAAAACTTATAGAAAATACATTTTTGTGCTCTGTGAGTCGATATTCTTCGCATACAATTCAATTGGAGTTGAAAAATTCATGTTTGAAGTTAATGACATTTCAAAATCTTTAAATCGTCATATCTCGTTAACCGAGCGTCTAAACAGGTCAAAACTTGCAAAATTCAAAATTCTCTAAAAACAAAACTACAACTCCAAAACTTATAGAAAATACATTTTTGTGCTCTGTGAGTCGATATCCTTCGCATACAATTCAATTGGAGTTGAAAAATTCATGTTTGAAGAAAATGACATTTCAAAATCTTTAAATCGTCATATCTCGTTAACCGAGCGTCTAAACAGGTCAAAACTTGCAAAATTCAAAATTCTCTAAAAACAAAACTACAACTCCAAAACTTATAGAAAATACATTTTTGTGCTCTGTGAGTCGATATCCTTCGCATACAATTCAATTGGAGTTGAAAAATTCATGTTTGAAGTTAATGACATTTCAAAATCTTTAAATCGTCATATCTCGTTAACCGAGCGTCTAAACAGGTCAAAACTTGCAAAATTCAAAATTCTCTAAAAACAAAACTACAACTCCAAAACTTATAGAAAATACATTTTTGTGCTCTGTGAGTCGATATCCTTCGCATACAATTCAATTGGAGTTGAAAAATTCATGTTTGAAGAAAATGACATTTCAAAATCTTTAAATCGTCATATCTCGTTAACCGAGCGTCTAAACAGGTCAAAACTTGCAAAATTCAAAATTCTCTAAAAACAAAACTACAACTCCAAAACTTATAGAAAATACATTTTTGTGCTCTGTGAGTCGATATCCTTCGCATACAATTCAATTGGAGTTGAAAAATTCATGTTTGAAGAAAATGACATTTCAAAATCTTTAAATCGTCATATCTCGTTAACCGAGCGTCTAAACAGGTCAAAACTTGCAAAATTCAAAATTCTCTAAAAACAAAACTACAACTCCAAAACTTATAGAAAATACATTTTTGTGCTCTGTGAGTCGATATCCTTCGCATACAATTCAATTGGAGTTGAAAAATTCATGTTTGAAGAAAATGACATTTCAAAATCTTTAAATCAAAACTTGCAAAATTCAAAATTCTCTAAAAACAAAACTACATGTCCAAAACTTATAGAAAATACATTTTTGTGCTCTGTGAGTCGATATCCTTCGCATACAATTCAATTGGAGTTGAAAAATTCATGTTTGAAGAAAATGACATTTCAAAATCTTTAAATCGTCATATCTCGTTAACCGAGCGTCTAAACAGGTCAAAACTTGCAAAATTCAAAATTCTCTAAAAACAAAACTACAACTCCAAAACTTATAGAAAATACATTTTTGTGCTCTGTGAGTCGATATCCTTCGCATACAATTCAATTGGAGTTGAAAAATTCATGTTTGAAGTTAATGACATTTCAAAATCTTTAAATCGTCATATCTCGTTAACCGAGCGTCTAAACAGGTCAAAACTTGCAAAATTCAAAATTCTCTAAAAACAAAACTACAACTCCAAAACTTATAGAAAATACATTTTTGTGCTCTGTGAGTCGATATCCTTCGCATACAATTCAATTGGAGTTGAAAAATTCATGTTTGAAGAAAATGACATTTCAAAATCTTTAAATCAAAATTTGCAAAATTCAAAATTCTCTAAAAACAAAACTACATGTCCAAAACTTATAGAAAATACATTTTTGTGCTCTGTGAGTCGATATCCTTCGCATACAATTCAATTGGAGTTGAAAAATTCATATTTGAAGAAAATGACATTTCAAAATCTTTAAATCGTCATATCTCGTTAACCGAGCGTCTAAACAGGTCAAAACTTGCAAAATTCAAAATTCTCTAAAAACAAAACTACAACTCCAAAACTTATAGAAAATACATTTTTGTGCTCTGTGAGTCGATATCCTTCGCATACAATTCAATTGGAGTTGAAAAATTCATTTTTGAAGAAAATGACATTTCAAAAACTTGCAAAATTCAAAATTCTCTAAAAACAAAACTACATGTCCAAAACTTATAGAAAATACATTTTTGTGCTCTGTGAGTCGATATCCTTCGCATACAATTCAATTGGAGTTGAAAAATTCATGTTTGAAGTTAATGACATTTCAAAATCTTTAAATCGTCATATCTCGTTAACCGAGCGTCTAAACAGGTCAAAACTTGCAAAATTCAAAATTCTCTAAAAACAAAACTACAACTCCAAAACTTATAGAAAATACATTTTTGTGCTCTGTGAGTCGATATCCTTCGCATACAATTCAATTGGAGTTGAAAAATTCATGTTTGAAGAAAATGACATTTCAAAATCTTTAAATCGTCATATCTCGTTAACCGAGCGTCTAAACAGGTCAAAACTTGCAAAATTCAAAATTCTCTAAAAACAAAACTACAACTCCAAAACTTATAGAAAATACATTTTTGTGCTCTGTGAGTCGATATCCTTCGCATACAATTCAATTGGAGTTGAAAAATTCATGTTTGAAGAAAATGACATTTCAAAATCTTTAAATCAAAACTTGCAAAATTCAAAATTCTCTAAAAACAAAACTACATGTCCAAAACTTATAGAAAATACATTTTTGTGCTCTGTGAGTCGATATCCTTCGCATACAATTCAATTGGAGTTGAAAAATTCATATTTGAAGAAAATGACATTTCAAAATCTTTAAATCGTCATATCTCGTTAACCGAGCGTCTAAACAGGTCAAAACTTGCAAAATTCAAAATTCTCTAAAAACAAAACTACAACTCCAAAACTTATAGAAAATACATTTTTGTGCTCTGTGAGTCGATATCCTTCGCATACAATTCAATTGGAGTTGAAAAATTCATGTTTGAAGTTAATGACATTTCAAAATCTTTAAATCGTCATATCTCGTTAACCGAGCGTCTAAACAGGTCAAAACTTGCAAAATTCAAAATTCTCTAAAAACAAAACTACAACTCCAAAACTTATAGAAAATACATTTTTGTGCTCTGTGAGTCGATATCCTTCGCATACAATTCAATTGGAGTTGAAAAATTCATGTTTGAAGAAAATGACATTTCAAAATCTTTAAATCCTCATATCTCGTTAACCGAGCGTCTAAACAGGTCAAAACTTGCAAAATTCAAAATTCTCTAAAAACAAAACTACAACTCCAAAACTTATAGAAAATACATTTTTGTGCTCTGTGAGTCGATATCCTTCGCATACAATTCAATTGGAGTTGAAAAATTCATGTTTGAAGAAAATGACATTTCAAAATCTTTAAATCGTCATATCTCGTTAACCGAGCGTCTAAACAGGTCAAAACTTGCAAAATTCAAAATTCTCTAAAAACAAAACTACATGTCCAAAACTTATAGAAAATACGTTTTTGTGCTCTGTGAGTCGATATCCTTCGCCTACAATTCAATTGGAGTTGAAAAATTCATGTTTGAAGAAAATGACATTTCAAAATCTTTAAATCGTCATATCTCGTTAACGGAGCGTCTAAACAGGTCAAAACTTGCAAAATTCAAAATTCTCTAAAAACAAAACTACAACTCCAAAACTTATAGAAAATACATTTTTGTGCTCTGTGAGTCGATATCCTTCGCATACAATTCAATTGGAGTTGAAAAATTCATGTTTGAAGAAAATGACATTTCAAAATCTTTAAATCGTCATATCTCGTTAACCGAGCGTCTAAACAGGTCAAAACTTGCAAAATTCAAAATTCTCTAAAAACAAAACTACAACTCCAAAACTTATAGAAAATACATTTTTGTGCTCTGTGAGTCGATATCCTTCGCATACAATTCAATTGGAGTTGAAAAATTCATGTTTGAAGAAAATGACATTTCAAAATCTTTAAATCGTCATATCTCGTTAACCGAGCGTCTAAACAGGTCAAAACTTGCAAAATTCAAAATTCTCTAAAAACAAAACTACAACTCCAAAACTTATAGAAAATACATTTTTGTGCTCTGTGAGTCGATATCCTTCGCATACAATTCAATTGGAGTTGAAAAATTCATGTTTGAAGAAAATGACATTTCAAAATCTTTAAATCGTCATATCTCGTTAACCGAGCGTCTAAACAGGTCAAAACTTGCAAAATTCAAAATTCTCTAAAAACAAAACTACATGTCCAAAACTTATAGAAAATACATTTTTGTGCTCTGTGAGTCGATATCCTTTGCATACAATTCAATTGGAGTTGAAAAATTCGTGTTTGAAGAAAATGACATTTCAAAATCTTTAAATCGTCATATCTCGTTAACCGAGCGTCTAAACAGGTCAAAACTTGCAAAATTCAAAATTCTTTAAAAACAAAACTACATGTCCAAAACTTATAGAAAATACATTTTTGTGCTCTGTGAGTCGATATCCTTCGCATACAATTCAATTGGAGTTGAAAAATTCATTTTTGAAGAAAATGACATTTCAAAATCTTTAAATCGTCATATCTCGTTAACCGAGCGTCTAAACAGGTCAAAACTTGCAAAATTCAAAATTCTCTAAAAACAAAACTACATGTCCAAAACTTATAGAAAATACAGTTTTGTGGTCTGTGAGTCGATATCCTTCGCATACAATTCAATTGGAGTTGAAAAATTCATGTTTGAAGAAAATGACATTTCAAAATCTTTAAATCGTCATATCTCGTTAACCGAGCGTCTAAACAGGTCAAAACTTGCAAAATTCAAAATTCTCTAAAAACAAAACTACAACTCCAAAACTTATAGAAAATACATTTTTGTGCTCTGTGAGTCGATATCCTTCGCATACAATTCAATTGGAGTTGAAAAATTCATGTTTGAAGAAAATGACATTTCAAAATCTTTAAATCGTCATATCTCGTTAACCGAGCGTCTAAACAGGTCAAAACTTGCAAAATTCAAAATTCTCTAAAAACAAAACTACAACTCCAAAACTTATAGAAAATACATTTTTGTGCTCTGTGAGTCGGTATCCTTCGCATACAATTCAATTGGAGTTGAAAAATTCATGTTTGAAGAAAATGACATTTCAAAGTCTTTAAATCGTCATATCTCGTTAACCGAGCGTCTAAACAGGTCAAAACTTGCAAAATTCAAAATTCTCTAAAAACAAAACTACATGTCCAAAACTTATAGAAAATACATTTTTGTGCTCTGTGAGTCGATATCCTTCGCATACAATTCAATTGGAGTTGAAACATTCATTTTTAAAGAAAATGACATTTCAAAATCTTTAAATCGTCATATCTCGTTAACCGAGCGTCTAAACAGGTCAAAACTTGCAAAATTCAAAATTCTCTAAAAACAAAACTACATGTCCAAAACTTATAGAAAATACATTTTTGTGCTCTGTGAGTCGATATCCTTCGCATACAATTCAATTGGAGTTGAAAAATTCATTTTTGAAGAAAATGACATTTCAAAATCTTTAAATCGTCATATCTCGTTAACCGAGCGTCTAAACAGGTCAAAACTTGCAAAATTCAAAATTCTCTAAAAACAAAACTACATGTCCAAAACTTATAGAAAATACATTTCTGTGCTCTGTGAGTCGATATCCTTCGCATACAATTCAATTGGAGTTGAAACATTCATTTTTAAAGAAAATGACATTTCAAAATCTTTAAATCGTCATATCTCGTTAACCGAGCGTCTAAACAGGTCAAAACTTGCAAAATTCAAAATTCTCTAAAAACAAAACTACAACTCCAAAACTTATAGAAAATACATTTTTGTGCTCTGTGAGTCGATATCCTTCGCATACAATTCAATTGGAGTTGAAAAATTCATGTTTGAAGAAAATGACATTTCAAAATCTTTAAATCGTCATATCTCGTTAACCGAGCGTCTAAACAGGTCAAAACTTGCAAAATTAAAAATTCTCTAAAAACAAAACTACAACTCCAAAACTTATAGAAAATACATTTTTGGGCTCTGTGAGTCGATATCCTTCGCATACAATTCAATTGGAGTTGAAAAATTCATTTTTGAAGAAAATGACATTTCAAAATCTTTAAATCGTCATATCTCGTTAACCGAGCGTCTAAACAGGTCAAAACTTGCAAAATTCAAAATTCTCTAAAAACAAAACTACAACTCCAAAACTTATAGAAAATACATTTTTGTGCTCTGTGAGTCGATATCCTTCGCATACAATTCAATTGGAGTTGAAAAATTCATTTTTGAAGAAAATGACATTTCAAAATCTTTAAATCGTCATATCTCGTTAACCGAGCGTCTAAACAGGTCAAAACTTGCAAAATTCAAAATTCTCTAAAAACAAAACTACATGTCCAAAACTTATAGAAAATACATTTTTGTGCTCTGTGAGTCGATATCCTTCGCATACAATTCAATTGGAGTTGAAAAATTCATGTTTGAAGAAAATGACATTTCAAAATCTTTAAATCGTCATATCTCGTTAACCGAGCGTCTAAACAGGTCAAAACTTGCAAAATTCAAAATTCTCTAAAAACAAAACTACATGTCCAAAACTTATAGAAAATACATTTTTGTGCTCTGTGAGTCGATATCCTTCGCATACAATTCAATTGGAGTTGAAAAATTCATGTTTGAAGAAAATGACATTTCAAAATCTTTAAATCGTCATATCTCGTTAACCGAGCGTCTAAACAGGTCAAAGCTTGCAAAATTCAAAATTCTCTAAAAACAAAACTACATGTCCAAAACTTATAGAAAATACATTTTTGTGCTCTGTGAGTCGATATCCTTCGCATACAATTCAATTGGAGTTGAAAAATTCATTTTTGAAGAAAATGACATTTCAAAATCTTTAAATCGTCATACCGAGCGTCTAAACAGGTCAAAACTTGCAAAATTCAAAATTCTCTAAAAACAAAACTACATGTCCAAAACTTATAGAAAATACATTTTTGTGCTCTGTGAGTCGATATCCTTCGCATACAATTCAATTGGAGTTGAAAAATTCATTTTTGAAGAAAATGACATTTCAAAATCTTTAAATCGTCATATCTCGTTAACCGAGCGTCTAGACAGGTCAAAACTTGCAAAATTCAAAATTCTCTAAAAACAAAACTACAACTCCAAAACTTATAGAAAATACATTTTTGTGCTCTGTGAGTCGATATCCTTCGCATACAATTCAATTGGAGTTGAAAAATTCATTTTTGAAGAAAATGACATTTCAAAATCTTTAAATCGTCATATCTCGTTAACCGAGCGTCTAAACAGGTCAAAACTTGCAAAATTCAAAATTCTCTAAAAACAAAACTACAACTCCAAAACTTGTAGAAAATACATTTTTGTGCTCTGTGAGTCGATATCCTTCGCATACAATTCAATTGGAGTTGAAAAATTCATGTTTGAAGAAAATGACATTTCAAAATCTTTAAATCGTCATATCTCGTTAACCGAGCGTCTAAACAGGTCAAAACTTGCAAAATTCAAAATTCTCTAATAACAAAACTACAACTCCAAAACTTATAGAAAATACATTTTTGTGCTCTGTGAGTCGATATCCTTCGCATACAATTCAATTGGAGTTGAAAAATTCATGTTTGAAGAAAATGACATTTCAAAATCTTTAAATCGTTATATCTCGTTAACCGAGCGTCTAAACAGGTCAAAACTTGCAAAATTCAAAATTCTCTAATAACAAAACTACATGTCCAAAACTTATAGAAAATACATTTTTGTGCTCTGTGAGTCGATATCCTTCGCATACAATTCAATTGGAGTTGAAAAATTCATTTTTGAAGAAAATGACATTTCAAAATCTTTAAATCGTCATATCTCGTTAACCGAGCGTCTAAACAGGTCAAAACTTGCAAAATTCAAAATTCTCTAAAAACAAAACTACAACTCCAAAACTTGTAGAAAATACATTTTTGTGCTCTGTGAGTCGATATCCTTCGCATACAATTCAATTGGAGTTGAAAAATTCATGTTTGAAGAAAATGACATTTCAAAATCTTTAAATCGTCATATCTCGTTAACCGAGCGTCTAAACAGGTCAAAACTTGCAAAATTCAAAATTCTCTAAAAACAAAACTACATGTCCAAAACTTATAGAAAATACATTTTTGTGCTCTGTGAGTCGATATCCTTCGCATACAATTCAATTGGAGTTGAAAAATTCATGTTTGAAGAAAATGACATTTCAAAATCTTTAAATCGTCATATCTCGTTAACCGAGCGTCTAAACAGGTCAAAACTTGCAAAATTCAAAATTCTCTAATAACAAAACTACATGTATAAAACTTATAGAAAATACATTTTTGTGCTCTGTGAGTCGACATCCTTCGCATACAATTCAATTGGAGTTGAAAAATTCATTTTTGAAGAAAATGACATTTCAAAATCTTTAAATCGTCATATCTCGTTAACCGAGCGTCTAAACAGGTCAAAACTTGCAAAATTCAAAATTCTCTAAAAACAAAACTACATGTCCAAAACTTATAGAAAATACATTTTTGTGCTCTGTGAGTCGATATCCTTCGCATACAATTCAATTGGAGTTGAAAAATTCATTTTTGAAGAAAATGACATTTCAAAATCTTTAAATCGTCATATCTCGTTAACCGAGCGTCTAAACAGGTCAAAACTTGCAAAATTCAAAATTCTCTAAAAACAAAACTACATGTCCAAAACTTATAGAAAATACATTTTTGTGCTCTGTGAGTCGATATCCTTCGCATACAATTCAATTGGAGTTGAAAAATTCATGTTTGAAGAAAATGACATTTCAAAATCTTTAAATCGTCATATCTCGTTAACCGAGCGTCTAAACAGGTCAAAACTTGCAAAATTCAAAATTCTCTAATAACAAAACTACATGTATAAAACTTATAGAAAATACATTTTTGTGCTCTGTGAGTCGACATCCTTCGCATACAATTCAATTGGAGTTGAAAAATTCATTTTTGAAGAAAATGACATTTCAAAATCTTTAAATCGTCATATCTCGTTAACCGAGCGTCTAAACAGGTCAAAACTTGCAAAATTCAAAATTCTCTAAAAACAAAACTACATGTCCAAAACTTATAGAAAATACATTTTTGTGCTCTGTGAGTCGATATCCTTCGCATACAATTCAATTGGAGTTGAAAAATTCATTTTTGAAGAAAATGACATTTCAAAATCTTTAAATCGTCATATCTCGTTAACCGAGCGTCTAAACAGGTCAAAACTTGCAAAATTCAAAATTCTCTAAAAACAAAACTACATGTCCAAAACTTATAGAAAATACATTTTTGTGCTCTGTGAGTCGATATCCTTCGCATACAATTCAATTGGAGTTGAAAAATTCATTTTTGAAGAAAATGACTTTTCAAAATCTTTAAATCGTCATATCTCGTTAACCGAGCGTCTAAACAGGTCAAAACTTTCAAAATTCAAAATTCTCTAAAAACAAAACTACAACTCCAAAACTTATAGAAAATACATTTTTGTGCTCTGTGAGTCGATATCCTTCGCATACAATTCAATTGGAGTTGAAAAATTCATGTTTGAAGAAAATGACATTTCAAAATCTTTAAATCGTCATATCTCGTTAACCGAGCGTCTAAACAGGTCAAAACTTGCAAAATTCAAAATTCTCTAAAAACAAAACTACAACTCCAAAACTTATAGAAAATACATTTTTGTGCTCTGTGAGTCGATATCCTTCGCATACAATTCAATTGGAGTTGAAAAATTCATGTTTGAAGAAAATGACATTTCAAAATCTTTAAATCGTCATATCTCGTTAACCGAGCGTCTAAACAGGTCAAAACTTGCAAAATTCAAAATTCTCTAAAAACAAAACTACAAGTCCAAAACTTATAGAAAATACATTTTTGTGCTCTGTGAGTCGATATCCTTCGCATACAATTCAATTGGAGTTGAAAAATTCATTTTTGAAGAAAATGACATTTCAAAATCTTTAAATCGTCATATCTCGTTAACCGAGCGTCTAAACAGGTCAAAACTTGCAAAATTCAAAATTCTCTAAAAACAAAACTACATGTCCAAAACTTATAGAAAATACATTTTTGTGCTCTGTGAGTCGATATCCTTCGCATACAATTCAATTGGAGTTGAAAAATTCATGTTTGAAGAAAATGACATTTCAAAATCTTTAAATCGTCATATCTCGTTAACCGAGCGTCTAAACAGGTCAAAACTTGCAAAATTCAAAATTCTCTAAAAACAAAACTACAACTCCAAAACTAATAGAAAATACATTTTTGTGCTCTGTGAGTCGATATCCTTCGCATACAATTCAATTGGAGTTGAAAAATTCATTTTTGAAGAAAATGACATTTCAAAATCTTTAAATCGTCATATCTCGTTAACCGAGCGTCTAAACAGGTCAAAACTTGCAAAATTCAAAATTCTCTAAAAACAAAACTACAACTCCAAAACTTATAGAAAATACATTTTTGTGCTCTGTGAGTCGATATCCTTCGCATACAATTCAATTGGAGTTGAAAAATTCATGTTTGAAGAAAATGACATTTCAAAATCTTTAAATCGTCATATCTCGTTAACCGAGCGTCTAAACAGGTCAAAACTTGCAAAATTCAAAATTCTCTAAAAACAAAACTACAACTCCAAAACTTATAGAAAATACATTTTTGTGCTCTGTGAGTCGATATCCTTCGCATACAATTCAATTGGAGTTGAAAAATTCATTTTTGAAGAAAATGACATTTCAAAATCTTTAAATCGTCATATCTCGTTAACCGAGCGTCTAAACAGGTCAAAACTTGCAAAATTCAAAATTCTCTAAAAACAAAACTACATGTCCAAAACTTATAGAAAATACATTTTTGTGCTCTGTGAGTCGATATCCTTCGCATACAATTCAATTGGAGTTGAAAAATTCATGTTTGAAGAAAATGACATTTCAAAATCTTTAAATCGTCATATCTCGTTAACCGAGCGTCTAAACAGGTCAAAACTTGCAAAATTCAAAATTCTCTAAAAACAAAACTACAACTCCAAAACTAATAGAAAATACATTTTTGTGCTCTGTGAGTCGATATCCTTCGCATACAATTCAATTGGAGTTGAAAAATTCATTTTTGAAGAAAATGACATTTCAAAATCTTTAAATCGTCATATCTCGTTAACCGAGCGTCTAAACAGGTCAAAACTTGCAAAATTCAAAATTCTCTAAAAACAAAACTACAACTCCAAAACTAATAGAAAATACATTTTTGTGCTCTGTGAGTCGATATCCTTCGCATACAATTCAATTGGAGTTGAAAAATTCATTTTTGAAGAAAATGACATTTCAAAATCTTTAAATCGTCATATCTCGTTAACCGAGCGTCTAAACAGGTCAAAACTTGCAAAATTCAAAATTCTCTAAAAACAAAACTACAACTCCAAAACTTATAGAAAATACATTTTTGTGCTCTGTGAGTCGATATCCTTCGCATACAATTCAATTGGAGTTGAAAAATTCATGTTTGAAGAAAATGACATTTCAAAATCTTTAAATCGTCATATCTCGTTAACCGAGCGTCTAAACAGGTCAAAACTTGCAAAATTCAAAATTCTCTAAAAACAAAACTACAAGTCCAAAACTTATAGAAAATACATTTTTTGTGCTCTGTGAGTCGATATCCTTCGCATACAATTCAATTGGAGTTGAAAAATTCATTTTTGAAGAAAATGGCATTTCAAAATCTTTAAATCGTCATATCTCGTTAACCGAGCGTCTAAACAGGTCAAAACTTGCAAAATTCAAAATTCTCTAAAAACAAAACTACATGTCCAAAACTTATACAAAATACATTTTTGTGCTCTGTGAGTCGATATCCTTCGCATACAATTCAATTGGAGTTGAAAAATTCATTTTTGAAGAAAATGACATTTCAAAATCTTTAAATCGTCATATCTCGTTAACCGAGCGTCTAAACAGGTCAAAACTTGCAAAATTCAAAATTCTCTAAAAACAAAACTACAAGTCCAAAACTTATAGAAAATACATTTTTGTGCTCTGTGAGTCGATATCCTTCGCATACAATTCAATTGGAGTTGAAAAATTCATTTTTGAAGAAAATGACATTTCAAAATCTTTAAATCGTCATATCTCGTGAACCGAGCGTCTAAACAGGTCAAAACTTGCAAAATTCAAAATTCTCTAAAAACAAAACTACATGTCCAAAACTTATAGAAAATAATTTTTTGTGCTCTGTGAGTCGTTATCCTTCGCATACAATTCAATTATAGTTGAAAAATTCATTTTTGAAGAAAATGACATTTCAAAATCTTTAAATCGTCATATCTCGTTAACCGAGCGTCTAAACAGGTCAAAACTTGCAAAATTCAAAATTCTCTAAAAACAAAACTACAACTCCAAAACTTATAGAAAATACATTTTTGTGCTCTGTGAGTCGATATCCTTCGCATACAATTCAATTGGAGTTGAAAAATTCATGTTTGAAGAAAATGACATTTCAAAATCTTTAAATCGTCATATCTCGTTAACCGAGCGTCTAAACAGGTCAAAACTTGCAAAATTCAAAATTCTCTAAAAACAAAACTACAACTCCAAAACTTATAGAAAATACATTTTTGTGCTCTGTGAGTCGATATCCTTCGCATACAATTCAATTGGAGTTGAAAAATTCATGTTTGAAGAAAATGACATTTCAAAATCTTTAAATCGTCATATCTCGTTAACCGAGCGTCTAAACAGGTCAAAACTTGCAAAATTCAAAATTCTCTAAAAACAAAACTACAAGTCCAAAACTACAAGTCCAAAACTTATAGAAAATACATTTTTGTGCTCTGTGAGTCGATATCCTTCGCATACAATTCAATTGGAGTTGAAAAATTCATTTTTGAAGAAAATGACATTTCAAAATCTTTAAATCGTCATATCTCGTTAACCGAGCGTCTAAACAGGTCAAAACTTGCAAAATTCAAAATTCTCTAAAAACAAAACTACAACTCCAAAACTTATAGAAAATACATTTTTGTGCTCTGTGAGTCGATATCCTTCGCATACAATTCAATTGGAGTTGAAAAATTCATGTTTGAAGAAAATGACATTTCAAAATCTTTAAATCGTCATATCTCGTTAACCGAGCGTCTAAACAGGTCAAAACTTGCAAAATTCAAAATTCTCTAAAAACAAAACTACAAGTCCAAAACTTATAGAAAATACATTTTTGTGCTCTGTGAGTCGATATCCTTCGCATACAATTCAATTGGAGTTGAAAAATTCATTTTTGAAGAAAATGACATTTCAAAATCTTTAAATCGTCATATCTCGTTAACCGAGCGTCTAAACAGGTCAAAACTTGCAAAATTCAAAATTCTCTAAAAACAAAACTACAAGTCCAAAACTTATAGAAAATACATTTTTGTGCTCTGTGAGTCGATATCCTTCGCATACAATTCAATTGGAGTTGAAAAATTCATGTTTGAAGAAAATGACATTTCAAAATCTTTAAATCGTCATATCTCGTTAACCGAGCGTCTAAACAGGTCAAAACTTGCAAAATTCAAAATTCTCTAAAAACAAAACTACAAGTCCAAAACTTATAGAAAATACATTTTTGTGCTCTGTGAGTCGATATCCTTCGCATACAATTCAATTGGAGATGAAAAATTCATTTTTGAAGAAAATGACATTTCAAAATCTTTAAATCGTCATATCTCGTTAACCGAGCGTCTAAACAGGTCAAAACTTGCAAAATTCAAAATTCTCTAAAAACAAAACTACATGTCCTAAACTTATACAAAATACATTTTTGTGTTCTGTGAGTCGATATCCTTCGCATACAATTCAATTGGAGTTGAAAAATTCATTTTTGAAGAAAATGACATTTCAAAATCTTTAAATCGTCATATCTCGTGAACCGAGCGTCTAAACAGGTCAAAACTTGCAAAATTCAAAATTCTCTAAAAACAAAACTACATGTCCTAAACTTATACAAAATACATTTTTGTGTTCTGTGAGTCGATATCCTTCGCATACAATTCAATTGGAGTTGAAAAATTCATTTTTGAAGAAAATGACATTTCAAAATCTTTAAATCGTCATATCTCGTTAACCGAGCGTCTAAACAGGTCAAAACTTGCAAAATTCAAAATTCTCTAAAAACAAAACTACATGTCCTAAACTTATACAAAATACATTTTTGTGTTCTGTGAGTCGATATCCTTCGCATACAATTCAATTGGAGTTGAAAAATTCATTTTTGAAGAAAATGACATTTCAAAATCTTTAAATCGTCATATCTCGTTAACCGAGCGTCTAAACAGGTCAAAACTTGCAAAATTCAAAATTCTCTAAAAACAAAACTACAACTCCAAAACTTATAGAAAATACATTTTTGTGCTCTGTGAGTCGATATCCTTCGCATACAATTCAATTGGAGTTGAAAAATTCATTTTTGAAGAAAATGACATTTCAAAATCTTTAAATCGTCATATCTCGTTAACCGAGCGTCTAAACAGGTCAAAACTTGCAAAATTCAAAATTCTCTAAAAACAAAACTACATGTCCTAAACTTATAGAAAATACATTTTTGTGTTCTGTGAGTCGATATCCTTCGCATACAATTCAATTGGAGTTGAAAAATTCATTTTTGAAGAAAATGACATTTCAAAATCTTTAAATCGTCATATCTCGTTAACCGAGCGTCTAAACAGGTCAAAACTTGCAAAATTCAAAATTCTCTAAAAACAGAACTACAACTCCAAAACTTATAGAAAATACATTTTTGTGCTCTGTGAGTCGATATCCTTCGCATACAATTCAATTGGAGTTGAAAAATTCATTTTTGAAGAAAATGACATTTCAAAATCTTTAAATCGTCATATCTCGTTAACCGAGCGTCTAAACAGGTCAAAACTTGCAAAATTCAAAATTCTCTAAAAACAAAACTACATGTCCAAAACTTATAGAAAATACATTTTTGTGCTCTGTGAGTCGATATCCTTCGCATACAATTCAATTGGAGTTGAAAAATTCATTTTTGAAGAAAATGACATTTCAAAATCTTTAAATCGTCATATCTCGTTAACCGAGCGTCTAAACAGGTCAAAACTTGCAAAATTCAAAATTCTCTAAAAACAAAACTACAACTCCAAAACTTATAGAAAATACATTTTTGTGCTCTGTGAGTCGATATCCTTCGCATACAATTCAATTGGAGTTGAAAAATTCATTTTTGAAGAAAATGACATTTCAAAATCTTTAAATCGTCATATCTCGTTAACCGAACTTCTAAACAGGTCAAAACTTGCAAAATTCAAAATTCTCTAAAAACAAAACTACAACTCCAAAACTTATAGAAAATACATTTTTGTGCTCTGTGAGTCGATATCCTTCGCATACAATTCAATTGGAGTTGAAAAATTCATGTTTGAAGAAAATGACATTTCAAAATCTTTAAATCGTCATATCTCGTTAACCGAGCGTCTAAACAGGTCAAAACTTGCAAAATTCAAAATTCTCTAAAAACAAAACTACAAGTCCAAAACTTATAGAAAATACATTTTTGTGCTCTGTGAGTCGATATCCTTCGCATACAATTCAATTGGAGTTGAAAAATTCATTTTTGAAGAAAATGACATTTCAAAATCTTTAAATCGTCATATCTCGTTAACCGAGCGTCTAAACAGGTCAAAACTTGCAAAATTCAAAATTCTCTAAAAACAAAACTACAACTCCAAAACTTATAGAAAATACATTTTTGTGCTCTGTGAGTCGATATCCTTCGCATACAATTCAATTGGAGTTGAAAAATTCATTTTTGAAGAAAATGACATTTCAAAATCTTTAAATCGTCATATCTCGTTAACCGAGCGTCTAAACAGGTCAAAACTTGCAAAATTCAAAATTCTCTAAAAACAAAACTACAAGTCCAAAACTTATAGAAAATACATTTTTGTGCTCTGTGAGTCGATATCCTTCGCATACAATTCAATTGGAGTTGAAAAATTCATGTTTGAAGAAAATGACATTTCAAAATCTTTAAATCGTCATATCTCGTTAACCGAGCGTCTAAACAGGTCAAAACTTGCAAAATTCAAAATTCTCTAAAAACAAAACTACATGTCCAAAACTTATAGAAAATACATTTTTGTGCTCTGTGAGTCGATATCCTTCGCATACAATTCAATTGGAGTTGAAAAATTCATTTTTGAAGAAAATGACATTTCAAAATCTTTAAATCGTCATATCTCGTTAACCGAGCGTCTAAACAGGTCAAAACTTGCAAAATTCAAAATTCTCTAAAAACAAAACTACATGTCCAAAACTTATAGAAAATACATTTTTGTGCTCTGTGAGTCGATATCCTTCGCATACAATTCAATTGGAGTTGAAAAATTCATTTTTGAAGGAAATGACATTTCAAAATCTTTAAATCGTAATATCTCGTTAACCGAGCGTCTAAACAGGTCAAAACTTGCAAAATTCAAAATTCTCTAAAAACAAAACTACAACTCCAAAACTTATAGAAAATACATTTTTGTGCTCTGTGAGTCGATATCCTTCGCATACAATTCAATTGGAGTTGAAAAATTCATGTTTGAAGAAAATGACATTTCAAAATCTTTAAATCGTCATATCTCGTTAACCGAGCGTCTAAACAGGTCAAAACTTGCAAAATTCAAAATTCTCTAAAAACAAAACTACAACTCCAAAACTTATAGAAAATGTATTTTTGTGCTCTGTGAGTCGATATCCTTCGCATACAATTCAATTGGAGTTGAAAAATTCATTTTTGAAGAAAATGACATTTCAAAATCTTTAAATCGTCATATCTCGTTAACCGAGCGTCTAAACAGGTCAAAACTTGCAAAATTCAAAATTCTCTAAAAACAAAACTACATGTCCAAAACTTATAGAAAATACATTTTTGTGCTCTGTGAGTCGATATCCTTCGCATACAATTCAATTGGAGTTGAAAAATTCATTTTTGAAGAAAATGACATTTCAAAATCTTTAAATCGTCATATCTCGTTAACCGAGCGTCTAAACAGGTCAAAACTTGCAAAATTCAAAATTCTCTAAAAACAAAACTACAAGTCCAAAACTTATAGAAAATACATTTTTGTGCTCTGTGAGTCGATATCCTTCGCATACAATTCAATTGGAGTTGAAAAATTCATTTTTGAAGAAAATGACATTTCAAAATCTTTAAATCGTCATATCTCGTTAACCGAGCGTCTAAACAGGTCAAAACTTGCAAAATTCAAAATTCTCTAAAAACAAAACTACATGTCCAAAACTTATAGAAAATACATTTTTGTGCTCTGTGAGTCGATATCCTTCGCATACAATTCAATTGGAGTTGAAAAATTCATTTTTGAAGGAAATGACATTTCAAAATCTTTAAATCGTAATATCTCGTTAACCGAGCGTCTAAACAGGTCAAAACTTGCAAAATTCAAAATTCTCTAAAAACAAAACTACAACTCCAAAACTTATAGAAAATACATTTTTGTGCTCTGTGAGTCGATATCCTTCGCATACAATTCAATTGGAGTTGAAAAATTCATGTTTGAAGAAAATGACATTTCAAAATCTTTAAATCGTCATATCTCGTTAACCGAGCGTCTAAACAGGTCAAAACTTGCAAAATTCAAAATTCTCTAAAAACAAAACTACAACTCCAAAACTTATAGAAAATATATTTTTGTGCTCTGTGAGTCGATATCCTTCGCATACAATTCAATTGGAGTTGAAAAATTCATGTTTGAAGAAAATGACATTTCAAAATCTTTAAATCGTCATATCTCGTTAACCGAGCGTCTAAACAGGTCAAAACTTGCAAAATTCAAAATTCTCTAAAAACAAAACTACAAGTCCAAAACTTATAGAAAATACATTTTTGTGCTCTGTGAGTCGATATCCTTCGCATACAATTCAATTGGAGTTGAAAAATTCATTTTTGAAGAAAATGACATTTCAAAATCTTTAAATCGTCATATCTCGTTAACCGAGCGTCTAAACAGGTCAAAACTTGCAAAATTCAAAATTCTCTAAAAACAAAACTACAAGTCCAAAACTTATAGAAAATACATTTTTGTGCTCTGTGAGTCGATATCCTTCGCATACAATTCAATTGGAGTTGAAAAATTCATTTTTGAAGAAAATGACATTTCAAAATCTTTAAATCGTCATATCTCGTTAACCGAGCGTCTAAACAGGTCAAAACTTGCAAAATTCAAAATTCTCTAAAAACAAAACTACAAGTCCAAAACTTATAGAAAATACATTTTTGTGCTCTGTGAGTCGATATCCTTCGCATACAATTCAATTGGAGTTGAAAAATTCATTTTTGAAGAAAATGACATTTCAAAATCTTTAAATCGTCATATCTCGTTAACCGAGCGTCTAAACAGGTCAAAACTTGCAAAATTCAAAATTCTCTAAAAACAAAACTACATGTCCAAAACTTATAGAAAATACATTTTTGTGCTCTGTGAGTCGATATCCTTCGCATACAATTCAATTGGAGTTGAAAAATTCATTTTTGAAGAAAATGACATTTCAAAATCTTTAAATCGTCATATCTCGTTAACCGAACTTCTAAACAGGTCAAAACTTGCAAAATTCAAAATTCTCTAAAAACAAAACTACAACTCCAAAACTTATAGAAAATACATTTTTGTGCTCTGTGAGTCGATATCCTTCGCATACAATTCAATTGGAGTTGAAAAATTCATGTTTGAAGAAAATGACATTTCAAAATCTTTAAATCGTCATATCTCGTTAACCGAGCGTCTAAACAGGTCAAAACTTGCAAAATTCAAAATTCTCTAAAAACAAAACTACAAGTCCAAAACTTATAGAAAATACATTTTTGTGCTCTGTGAGTCGATATCCTTCGCATACAATTCAATTGGAGTTGAAAAATTCATTTTTGAAGAAAATGACATTTCAAAATCTTTAAATCGTCATATCTCGTTAACCGAGCGTCTAAACAGGTCAAAACTTGCAAAATTCAAAATTCTCTAAAAACAAAACTACAAGTCCAAAACTTATAGAAAATACATTTTTGTGCTCTGTGAGTCGATATCCTTCGCATACAATTCAATTGGAGTTGAAAAATTCATTTTTGAAGAAAATGACATTTCAAAATCTTTAAATCGTCATATCTCGTTAACCGAGCGTCTAAACAGGTCAAAACTTGCAAAATTCAAAATTCTCTAAAAACAAAACTACAAGTCCAAAACTTATAGAAAATACATTTTTGTGCTCTGTGAGTCGATATCCTTCGCATACAATTCAATTGGAGTTGAAAAATTCATTTTTGAAGAAAATGACATTTCAAAATCTTTAAATCGTCATATCTCGTTAACCGAGCTTCTAAACAGGTCAAAACTTGCAAAATTCAAAATTCTCTAAAAACAAAACTACATGTCCAAAACTTATAGAAAATACATTTTTGTGCTCTGTGAGTCGATATCCTTCGCATACAATTCAATTGGAGTTGAAAAATTCATTTTTGAAGAAAATGACATTTCAAAATCTTTAAATCGTCATATCTCGTTAACCGAACTTCTAAACAGGTCAAAACTTGCAAAATTCAAAATTCTCTAAAAACAAAACTACAACTCCAAAACTTATAGAAAATACATTTTTGTGCTCTGTGAGTCGATATCCTTCGCATACAATTCAATTGGAGTTGAAAAATTCATGTTTGAAGAAAATGACATTTCAAAATCTTTAAATCGTCATATCTCGTTAACCGAGCGTCTAAACAGGTCAAAACTTGCAAAATTCAAAATTCTCTAAAAACAAAACTACAAGTCCAAAACTTATAGAAAATACATTTTTGTGCTCTGTGAGTCGATATCCTTCGCATACAATTCAATTGGAGTTGAAAAATTCATTTTTGAAGAAAATGACATTTCAAAATCTTTAAATCGTCATATCTCGTTAACCGAGCGTCTAAACAGGTCAAAACTTGCAAAATTCAAAATTCTCTAAAAACAAAACTACAAGTCCAAAACTTATAGAAAATACATTTTTGTGCTCTGTGAGTCGATATCCTTCGCATACAATTCAATTGGAGTTGAAAAATTCATGTTTGAAGAAAATGACATTTCAAAATCTTTAAATCGTCATATCTCGTTAACCGAGCGTCTAAACAGGTCAAAACTTGCAAAATTCAAAATTCTCTAAAAACAAAACTACATGTCCAAAACTTATAGAAAATACATTTTTGTGCTCTGTGAGTCGATATCCTTCGCATACAATTCAATTGGAGTTGAAAAATTCATGTTTGAAGAAAATGACATTTCAAAATCTTTAAATCGTCATATCTCGTTAACCGAGCGTCTAAACAGGTCAAAACTTGCAAAATTCAAAATTCTCTAAAAACAAAACTACAAGTCCAAAACTTATAGAAAATACATTTTTGTGCTCTGTGAGTCGATATCCTTCGCATACAATTCAATTGGAGTTGAAAAATTCATTTTTGAAGAAAATGACATTTCAAAATCTTTAAATCGTCATATCTCGTTAACCGAGCGTCTAAACAGGTCAAAACTTGCAAAATTCAAAATTCTCTAAAAACAAAACTACAACTCCAAAACTTATAGAAAATACATTTTTGTGCTCTGTGAGTCGATATCCTTCGCATACAATTCAATTGGAGTTGAAAAATTCATTTTTGAAGAAAATGACATTTCAAAATCTTTAAATCGTCATATCTCGTTAACCGAGCGTCTAAACAGGTCAAAACTTGCAAAATTCAAAATTCTCTAAAAACAAAACTACAAGTCCAAAACTTATAGAAAATACATTTTTGTGCTCTGTGAGTCGATATCCTTCGCATACAATTCAATTGGAGTTGAAAAATTCATGTTTGAAGAAAATGACATTTCAAAATCTTTAAATCGTCATATCTCGTTAACCGAGCGTCTAAACAGGTCAAAACTTGCAAAATTCAAAATTCTCTAAAAACAAAACTACATGTCCAAAACTTATAGAAAATACATTTTTGTGCTCTGTGAGTCGATATCCTTCGCATACAATTCAATTGGAGTTGAAAAATTCATTTTTGAAGAAAATGACATTTCAAAATCTTTAAATCGTCATATCTCGTTAACCGAGCGTCTAAACAGGTCAAAACTTGCAAAATTCAAAATTCTCTAAAAACAAAACTACAACTCCAAAACTTATAGAAAATACATTTTTGTGCTCTGTGAGTCGATATCCTTCGCATACAATTCAATTGGAGTTGAAAAATTCATGTTTGAAGAAAATGACATTTCAAAATCTTTAAATCGTCATATCTCGTTAACCGAGCGTCTAAACAGGTCAAAACTTGCAAAATTCAAAATTCTCTAAAAACAAAACTACAACTCCAAAACTTATAGAAAATATATTTTTGTGCTCTGTGAGTCGATATCCTTCGCATACAATTCAATTGGAGTTGAAAAATTCATTTTTGAAGAAAATGACATTTCAAAATCTTTAAATCGTCATATCTCGTTAACCGAGCGTCTAAACAGGTCAAAACTTGCAAAATTCAAAATTCTACAAGTCCAAAACTACAAGTCCAAAACTTATAGAAAATACATTTTTGTGCTCTGTGAGTCGATATCCTTCGCATACAATTCAATTGGAGTTGAAAAATTCATTTTTGAAGAAAATGACATTTCAAAATCTTTCAATCGTCATATCTCGTTAACCGAGCGTCTAAACAGGTCAAAACTTGCAAAATTCAAAATTCTCTAAAAACAAAACTACAACTCCAAAACTTATAGAAAATACATTTTTGTGCTCTGTGAGTCGATATCCTTCGCATACAATTCAATTGGAGTTGAAAAATTAATTTTTGAAGAAAATGACATTTCAAAATCTTTAAATCGTCATATCTCGTTAACCGAGCGTCTAAACAGGTCAAAACTTGCAAAATTCAAAATTCTCTAAAAACAAAACTACAAGTCCAAAACTACAAGTCCAAAACTTATAGAAAATACATTTTTGTGCTCTGTGAGTCGATATCCTTCGCATACAATTCAATTGGAGTTGAAAAATTCATTTTTGAAGAAAATGACATTTCAAAATCTTTCAATCGTCATATCTCGTTAACCGAGCGTCTAAACAGGTCAAAACTTGCAAAATTCAAAATTCTCTAAAAACAAAACTACAACTCCAAAACTTATAGAAAATACATTTTTGTGCTCTGTGAGTCGATATCCTTCGCATACAATTCAATTGGAGTTGAAAAATTCATTTTTGAAGAAAATGACATTTCAAAATCTTTAAATCGTCATATCTCGTTAACCGAGCGTCTAAACAGGTCAAAACTTGCAAAATTCAAAATTCTACAAGTCCAAAACTACAAGTCCAAAACTTATAGAAAATACATTTTTGTGCTCTGTGAGTCGATATCCTTCGCATACAATTCAATTGGAGTTGAAAAATTCATTTTTGAAGAAAATGACATTTCAAAATCTTTCAATCGTCATATCTCGTTAACCGAGCGTCTAAACAGGTCAAAACTTGCAAAATTCAAAATTCTCTAAAAACAAAACTACAACTCCAAAACTTATAGAAAATACATTTTTGTGCTCTGTGAGTCGATATCCTTCGCATACAATTCAATTGGAGTTGAAAAATTAATTTTTGAAGAAAATGACATTTCAAAATCTTTAAATCGTCATATCTCGTTAACCGAGCGTCTAAACAGGTCAAAACTTGCAAAATTCAAAATTCTCTAAAAACAAAACTACAACTCCAAAACTTATAGAAAATACATTTTTGTGCTCTGTGAGTCGATATCCTTCGCATACAATTCAATTGGAGTTGAAAAATTCATTTTTGAAGAAAATGACATTTCAAAATCTTTAAATCGTCATATCTCGTTAACCGAGCGTCTAAACAGGTCAAAACTTGCAAAATTCAAAATTCTCTAAAAACAAAACTACAACTCCAAAACTTATAGAAAATACATTTTTGTGCTCTGTGAGTCGATATCCTTCGCATACAATTCAATTGGAGTTGAAAAATTCATTTTTGAAGAAAATGACATTTCAAAATCTTTAAATCGTCATATCTCGTTAACCGAGCGTCTAAACAGGTCAAAACTTGCAAAATTCAAAATTCTACAAGTCCAAAACTACAAGTCCAAAACTTATAGAAAATACATTTTTGTGCTCTGTGAGTCGATATCCTTCGCATACAATTCAATTGGAGTTGAAAAATTCATTTTTGAAGAAAATGACATTTCAAAATCTTTCAATCGTCATATCTCGTTAACCGAGCGTCTAAACAGGTCAAAACTTGCAAAATTCAAAATTCTCTAAAAACAAAACTACAACTCCAAAACTTATAGAAAATACATTTTTGTGCTCTGTGAGTCGATATCCTTCGCATACAATTCAATTGGAGTTGAAAAATTAATTTTTGAAGAAAATGACATTTCAAAATCTTTAAATCGTCATATCTCGTTAACCGAGCGTCTAAACAGGTCAAAACTTGCAAAATTCAAAATTCTCTAAAAACAAAACTACAACTCCAAAACTTATAGAAAATACATTTTTGTGCTCTGTGAGTCGATATCCTTCGCATACAATTCAATTGGAGTTGAAAAATTCATTTTTGAAGAAAATGACATTTCAAAATCTTTAAATCGTCATATCTCGTTAACCGAGCGTCTAAACAGGTCAAAACTTGCAAAATTCAAAATTCTACAAGTCCAAAACTACAAGTCCAAAACTTATAGAAAATACATTTTTGTGCTCTGTGAGTCGATATCCTTCGCATACAATTCAATTGGATTTGAAAAATTCATTTTTGAAGAAAATGACATTTCAAAATCTTTAAATCGTCATATCTCGTTAACCGAGCGTCTAAACAGGTCAAAACTTGCAAAATTCAAAATTCTCTAAAAACAAAACTACATGTCCAAAACTTATAGAAAATACATTTTTGTGCTCTGTGAGTCGATATCCTTCGCATACAATTCAATTGGAGTTGAAAAATTCATGTTTGAAGAAAATGACATTTCAAAATCTTTAAATCGTCATATCTCGTTTACCGAGCGTCTAAACAGGTCAAAACTTGCAAAATTCAAAATTCTCTAAAAACAAAACTACAAGTCCAAAACTTATAGAAAATACATTTTTGTGCTCTGTGAGTCGATATCCTTCGCATACAATTCAATTGGAGTTGAAAAATTCATGTTTGAAGAAAATGACATTTCAAAATCTTTAAATCGTCATATCTCGTTAACCGAGCGTCTAAACAGGTCAAAACTTGCAAAATTCAAAATTCTCTAAAAACAAAACTACAAGTCCAAAACTTATAGAAAATACATTTTTGTGCTCTGTGAGTCGATATCCTTCGCATACAATTCAATTGGAGTTGAAAAATTCATTTTTGAAGAAAATGACATTTCAAAATCTTTAAATCGTCATATCTCGTTAACCGAGCGTCTAAACAGGTCAAAACTTGCAAAATTCAAAATTCTCTAAAAACAAAACTACAACTCCAAAACTTATAGAAAACACATTTTTGTGCTCTGTGAGTCGATATCCTTCGCATACAATTCAATTGGAGTTGAAAAATTCATTTTTGAAGAAAATGACATTTCAAAATCTTTAAATCGTCATATCTCGTTAACCGAGCTTCTAAACAGGTCAAAACTTGCAAAATTCAAAATTCTCTAAAAACAAAACTACAACTCCAAAACTTATAGAAAATACATTTTTGTGCTCTGTGAGTCGATATCCTTCGCATACAATTCAATTGGAGTTGAAAAATTAATTTTTGAAGAAAATGACATTTCAAAATCTTTAAATCATCATATCTCGTTAACCGAGCGTCTAAACAGGTCAAAACTTGCAAAATTCAAAATTCTCTAAAAACAAAACTACATGTCCAAAACTTATAGAAAATACATTTTTGTGCTCTGTGAGTCGATATCCTTCGCATACAATTCAATTGGAGTTGAAAAATTCATTTTTGAAGAAAATGACATTTCAAAATCTTTAAATCGTCATATCTCGTTAACCGAGCGTCTAAACAGGTCAAAACTTGCAAAATTCAAAATTCTCTAAAAACAAAACTACAAGTCCAAAACTTATAGAAAATACATTTTTGTGCTCTGTGAGTCGATATCCTTCGCATACAATTCAATTGGAGTTGAAAAATTCATTTTTGAAGAAAATGACATTTCAAAATCTTTAAATCGTCATATCTCGTTAACCGAGCGTCTAAACAGGTCAAAACTTGCAAAATTCAAAATTCTCTAAAAACAAAACTACAACTCCAAAACTTATAGAAAATACATTTTTGTGCTCTGTGAGTCGATATCCTTCGCATACAATTCAATTGGAGTTGAAAAATTCATGTTTGAAGAAAATGACATTTCAAAATCTTTAAATCGTCATATCTCGTTAACCGAGCGTCTAAACAGGTCAAAACTTGCAAAATTCAAAATTCTCTAAAAACAAAACTCCAAGTCCAAAACTACAAGTCCAAAACTTATAGAAAATACATTTTTGTGCTCTGTGAGTCGATATCCTTCGCATACAATTCAATTGGAGTTGAAAAATTCATTTTTGAAGAAAATGACATTTCAAAATCTTTAAATCGTCATATCTCGTTAACCGAGCGTCTAAACAGGTCAAAACTTGCAAAATTCAAAATTCTCTAAAAACAAAACTACAAGTCCAAAACTTATAGAAAATACATTTTTGTGCTCTGTGAGTCGATATCCTTCGCATACAATTCAATTGGAGTTGAAAAATTCATGTTTGAAGAAAATGACATTTCAAAATCTTTAAATCGTCATATCTCGTTAACCGAGCGTCTAAACAGGTCAAAACTTGCAAAATTCAAAATTCTCTAAAAACAAAACTACAAGTCCAAAACTTATAGAAAATACATTTTTGTGCTCTGTGAGTCGATATCCTTCGCATACAATTCAATTGGAGTTGAAAAATTCATGTTTGAAGAAAATGACATTTCAAAATCTTTAAATCGTCATATCTCGTTAACCGAGCGTCTAAACAGGTCAAAACTTGCAAAATTCAAAATTCTCTAAAAACAAAACTACATGTCCAAAACTTATAGAAAATACATTTTTGTGCTCTGTGAGTCGATATCCTTCGCATACAATTCAATTGGAGTTGAAAAATTCATGTTTGAAGAAAATGACATTTCAAAATCTTTAAATCGTCATATCTCGTTAACCGAGCGTCTAAACAGGTCAAAACTTGCAAAATTCAAAATTCTCTAAAAACAAAACTACATGTCCAAAACTTATAGAAAATACATTTTTGTGCTCTGTGAGTCGATATCCTTCGCATACAATTCAATTGGAGTTGAAAAATTCATTTTTGAAGAAAATGACATTTCAAAATCTTTAAATCGTCATATCTCGTTAACCGAGCGTCTAAACAGGTCAAAACTTGCAAAATTCAAAATTCTCTAAAAACAAAACTACAAGTCCAAAACTTATAGAAAATACATTTTTGTGCTCTGTGAGTCGATATCCTTCGCATACAATTCAATTGGAGTTGAAAAATTCATTTTTGAAGAAAATGACATTTCAAAATCTTTAAATCGTCATATCTCGTTAACCGAGCGTCTAAACAGGTCAAAACTTGCAAAATTCAAAATTCTCTAAAAACAAAACTACATGTCCAAAACTTATAGAAAATACATTTTTCTGCTCTGTGAGTCGATATCCTTCGCATACAATTCAATTGGAGTTGAAAAATTAATTTTTGAAGAAAATGACATTTCAAAATCTTTAAATCGTCATATCTCGTTAACCGAGCGTCTAAACAGGTCAAAACTTGCAAAATTCAAAATTCTCTAAAAACAAAACTACAAGTCCAAAACTTATAGAAAATACATTTTTGTGCTCTGTGAGTCGATATCCTTCGCATACAATTCAATTGGAGTTGAAAAATTCATTTTTGAAGAAAATGACATTTCAAAATCTTTAAATCGTCATATCTCGTTAACCGAGCGTCTAAACAGGTCAAAACTTGCAAAATTCAAAATTCTCTAAAAACAAAACTACAAGTCCAAAACTTATAGAAAATACATTTTTGTGCTCTGTGAGTCGATATCCTTCGCATACAATTCAATTGGAGTTGAAAAATTCATTTTTGAAGAAAATGACATTTCAAAATCTTTAAATCGTCATATCTCGTTAACCGAGCGTCTAAACAGGTCAAAACTTGCAAAATTCAAAATTCTCTAAAAACAAAACTACAACTCCAAAACTTATAGAAAATACATTTTTGTGCTCTGTGAGTCGATACCCTTCGCATACAATTCAATTGGAGTTGAAAAATTCATTTTTGAAGAAAATGACATTTCAAAATCTTTAAATCGTCATATCTCGTTAACCGAACTTCTAAACAGGTCAAAACTTGCAAAATTCAAAATTCTCTAAAAACAAAACTACAACTCCAAAACTTATAGAAAATACATTTTTGTGCTCTGTGAGTCGATACCCTTCGCATACAATTCAATTGGAGTTGAAAAATTCATTTTTGAAGAAAATGACATTTCAAAATCTTTAAATCGTCATATCTCGTTAACCGAACTTCTAAACAGGTCAAAACTTGCAAAATTCAAAATTCTCTAAAAACAAAACTACAACTCCAAAACTTATAGAAAATACATTTTTGTGCTCTGTGAGTCGATATCCTTCGCATACAATTCAATTGGAGTTGAAAAATTCATTTTTGAAGAAAATGACATTTCAAAATCTTTAAATCGTCATATCTCGTTAACCGAGCGTCTAAACAGGTCAAAACTTGCAAAATTCAAAATTCTCTAAAAACAAAACTACAAGTCCAAAACTTATAGAAAATACATTTTTGTGCTCTGTGAGTCGATATCCTTCGCATACAATTCAATTGGAGTTGAAAAATTCATTTTTGAAGAAAATGACATTTCAAAATCTTTAAATCGTCATATCTCGTTAACCGAGCGTCTAAACAGGTCAAAACTTGCAAAATTCAAAATTCTCTAAAAACAAAACTACAAGTCCAAAACTTATAGAAAATACATTTTTGTGCTCTGTGAGTCGATATCCTTCGCATACAATTCAATTGGAGTTGAAAAATTCATTTTTGAAGAAAATGACATTTCAAAATCTTTAAATCGTCATATCTCGTTAACCGAGCGTCTAAACAGGTCAAAACTTGCAAAATTCAAAATTCTCTAAAAACAAAACTACAAGTCCAAAACTTATAGAAAATACATTTTTGTGCTCTGTGAGTCGATATCCTTCGCATACAATTCAATTGGAGTTGAAAAATTCATTTTTGAAGAAAATGACATTTCAAAATCTTTAAATCGTCATATCTCGTTAACCGAGCGTCTAAACAGGTCAAAACTTGCAAAATTCAAAATTCTCTAAAAACAAAACTACAACTCCAAAACTTATAGAAAATACATTTTTGTGCTCTGTGAGTCGATATCCTTCGCATACAATTCAATTGGAGTTGAAAAATTCATTTTTGAAGAAAATGACATTTCAAAATCTTTAAATCGTCATATCTCGTTAACCGAGCGTCTAAACAGGTCAAAACTTGCAAAATTCAAAATTCTCTAAAAACAAAACTACAAGTCCAAAACTTATAGAAAATACATTTTTGTGCTCTGTGAGTCGATATCCTTCGCATACAATTCAATTGGAGTTGAAAAATTCATTTTTGAAGAAAATGACATTTCAAAATCTTTAAATCGTCATATCTCGTTAACCGAGCGTCTAAACAGGTCAAAACTTGCAAAATTCAAAATTCTCTAAAAACAAAACTACAAGTCCAAAACTTATAGAAAATACATTTTTGTGCTCTGTGAGTCGATATCCTTCGCATACAATTCAATTGGAGTTGAAAAATTCATTTTTGAAGAAAATGACATTTCAAAATCTTTAAATCGTCATATCTCGTTAACCGAGCGTCTAAACAGGTCAAAACTTGCAAAATTCAAAATTCTCTAAAAACAAAACTACAACTCCAAAACTTATAGAAAATACATTTTTGTGCTCTGTGAGTCGATACCCTTCGCATACAATTCAATTGGAGTTGAAAAATTCATTTTTGAAGAAAATGACATTTCAAAATCTTTAAATCGTCATATCTCGTTAACCGAACTTCTAAACAGGTCAAAACTTGCAAAATTCAAAATTCTCTAAAAACAAAACTACAACTCCAAAACTTATAGAAAATACATTTTTGTGCTCTGTGAGTCGATATCCTTCGCATACAATTCAATTGGAGTTGAAAAATTCATTTTTGAAGAAAATGACATTTCAAAATCTTTAAATCGTCATATCTCGTTAACCGAGCGTCTAAACAGGTCAAAACTTGCAAAATTCAAAATTCTCTAAAAACAAAACTACAAGTCCAAAACTTATAGAAAATACATTTTTGTGCTCTGTGAGTCGATATCCTTCGCATACAATTCAATTGGAGTTGAAAAATTAATTTTTGAAGAAAATGACATTTCAAAATCTTTAAATCGTCATATCTCGTTAACCGAGCGTCTAAACAGGTCAAAACTTGCAAAATTCAAAATTCTCTAAAAACAAAACTACATGTCCAAAACTTATAGAAAATACATTTTTGTGCTCTGTGAGTCGATATCCTTCGCATACAATTCAATTGGAGTTGAAAAATTCATTTTTGAAGAAAATGACATTTCAAAATCTTTAAATCGTCATATCTCGTTAACCGAGCGTCTAAACAGGTCAAAACTTGCAAAATTCAAAATTCTCTAAAAACAAAACTACAACTCCAAAACTTATAGAATTGGAGTTGAAAAATTCATTTTTGAAGAAAATGACATTTCAAAATCTTTAAATCGTCATATCTCGTTAACCGAGCGTCTAAACAGGTCAAAACTTGCAAAATTCAAAATTCTCTAAAAACAAAACTACAAGTCCAAAACTTATAGAAAATACATTTTTGTGCTCTGTGAGTCGATATCCTTCGCATACAATTCAATTGGAGTTGAAAAATTCATTTTTGAAGAAAATGACATTTCAAAATCTTTAAATCGTCATATCTCGTTAACCGAGCGTCTAAACAGGTCAAAACTTGCAAAATTCAAAATTCTCTAAAAACAAAACTACAACTCCAAAACTTATAGAAAATACATTTTTGTGCTCTGTGAGTCGATACCCTTCGCATACAATTCAATTGGAGTTGAAAAATTCATTTTTGAAGAAAATGACATTTCAAAATCTTTAAATCGTCATATCTCGTTAACCGAACTTCTAAACAGGTCAAAACTTGCAAAATTCAAAATTCTCTAAAAACAAAACTACAACTCCAAAACTTATAGAAAATACATTTTTGTGCTCTGTGAGTCGATATCCTTCGCATACAATTCAATTGGAGTTGAAAAATTCATTTTTGAAGAAAATGACATTTCAAAATCTTTAAATCGTCATATCTCGTTAACCGAGCGTCTAAACAGGTCAAAACTTGCAAAATTCAAAATTCTCTAAAAACAAAACTACAAGTCCAAAACTTATAGAAAATACATTTTTGTGCTCTGTGAGTCGATATCCTTCGCATACAATTCAATTGGAGTTGAAAAATTAATTTTTGAAGAAAATGACATTTCAAAATCTTTAAATCGTCATATCTCGTTAACCGAGCGTCTAAACAGGTCAAAACTTGCAAAATTCAAAATTCTCTAAAAACAAAACTACAAGTCCAAAACTTATAGAAAATACATTTTTGTGCTCTGTGAGTCGATATCCTTCGCATACAATTCAATTGGAGTTGAAAAATTCATTTTTGAAGAAAATGACATTTCAAAATCTTTAAATCGTCATATCTCGTTAACCGAGCGTCTAAACAGGTCAAAACTTGCAAAATTCAAAATTCTCTAAAAACAAAACTACATGTCCAAAACTTATAGAAAATACATTGGAGTTGAAAAATTCATTTTTGAAGAAAATGACATTTCAAAATCTTTAAATCGTCATATCTCGTTAACCGAGCGTCTAAACAGGTCAAAACTTGCAAAATTCAAAATTCTCTAAAAACAAAACTACAAGTCCAAAACTTATAGAAAATACATTTTTGTGCTCTGTGAGTCGATATCCTTCGCATACAATTCAATTGGAGTTGAAAAATTCATTTTTGAAGAAAATGACATTTCAAAATCTTTAAATCGTCATATCTCGTTAACCGAGCGTCTAAACAGGTCAAAACTTGCAAAATTCAAAATTCTCTAAAAACAAAACTACAACTCCAAAACTTATAGAAAATACATTTTTGTGCTCTGTGAGTCGATACCCTTCGCATACAATTCAATTGGAGTTGAAAAATTCATTTTTGAAGAAAATGACATTTCAAAATCTTTAAATCGTCATATCTCGTTAACCGAACTTCTAAACAGGTCAAAACTTGCAAAATTCAAAATTCTCTAAAAACAAAACTACAACTCCAAAACTTATAGAAAATACATTTTTGTGCTCTGTGAGTCGATATCCTTCGCATACAATTCAATTGGAGTTGAAAAATTCATTTTTGAAGAAAATGACATTTCAAAATCTTTAAATCGTCATATCTCGTTAACCGAGCGTCTAAACAGGTCAAAACTTGCAAAATTCAAAATTCTCTAAAAACAAAACTACAAGTCCAAAACTTATAGAAAATACATTTTTGTGCTCTGTGAGTCGATATCCTTCGCATACAATTCAATTGGAGTTGAAAAATTAATTTTTGAAGAAAATGACATTTCAAAATCTTTAAATCGTCATATCTCGTTAACCGAGCGTCTAAACAGGTCAAAACTTGCAAAATTCAAAATTCTCTAAAAACAAAACTACAAGTCCAAAACTTATAGAAAATACATTTTTGTGCTCTGTGAGTCGATATCCTTCGCATACAATTCAATTGGAGTTGAAAAATTCATTTTTGAAGAAAATGACATTTCAAAATCTTTAAATCGTCATATCTCGTTAACCGAGCGTCTAAACAGGTCAAAACTTGCAAAATTCAAAATTCTCTAAAAACAAAACTACAAGTCCAAAACTTATAGAAAATACATTTTTGTGCTCTGTGAGTCGATATCCTTCGCATACAATTCAATTGGAGTTGAAAAATTAATTTTTGAAGAAAATGACATTTCAAAATCTTTAAATCGTCATATCTCGTTAACCGAGCGTCTAAACAGGTCAAAACTTGCAAAATTCAAAATTCTCTAAAAACAAAACTACAAGTCCAAAACTTATAGAAAATACATTTTTGTGCTCTGTGAGTCGATATCCTTCGCATACAATTCAATTGGAGTTGAAAAATTCATTTTTGAAGAAAATGACATTTCAAAATCTTTAAATCGTCATATCTCGTTAACCGAGCGTCTAAACAGGTCAAAACTTGCAAAATTCAAAATTCTCTAAAAACAAAACTACATGTCCAAAACTTATAGAAAATACATTTTTGTGCTCTGTGAGTCGATATCCTTCGCATACAATTCAATTGGAGCTGAAAAATTCATTTTTGAAGAAAATGACATTTCAAAATCTTTAAATCGTCATATCTCGTTAACCGAGCGTCTAAACAGGTCAAAACTTGCAAAATTCAAAATTCTCTAAAAACAAAACTACAAGTCCAAAACTTATAGAAAATACATTTTTGTGCTCTGTGAGTCGATATCCTTCGCATACAATTCAATTGGAGTTGAAAAATTCATGTTTGAAGAAAATGACATTTCAAAATCTTTAAATCGTTATATCTCGTTAACCGAGCGGTTAAACAGGTCAAAACTTGCAAAATTCAAAATTCTCTAAAAACAAAACTACAAGTCCAAAACTTATAGAAAATACATTTTTGTGCTCTGTGAGTCGATATCCTTCGCATACAATTCAATTGGAGTTGAAAAATTCATTTTTGAAGAAAATGACATTTCAAAATCTTTAAATCGTC
Source organism: Episyrphus balteatus (assembly GCF_945859705.1). NCBI lineage: Eukaryota > Metazoa > Arthropoda > Insecta > Diptera > Syrphidae > Episyrphus > Episyrphus balteatus. The sequence continues at coordinate 84,603,199 of NC_079135.1, forward strand.
ATATCTCGTTAACCGAGCGTCTAAACAGGTCAAAACTTGCAAAATTCAAAATTCTCTAAAAACAAAAATACAAGTCCAAAACTTATAGAAAATACATTTTTGTGCTCTGTGAGTCGATATCCTTCGCATACAATTCAATTGGAGTTGAAAAATTCATGTTTGAAGAAAATGACATTTCAAAATCTTTAAATCGTCATATCTCGTTAACCGAGCGTCTAAACAGGGCAAAACTTGCAAAATTCAAAATTCTCTAAAAACAAAACTACAACTTCAAAACTTATAGAAAATACATTTTTGTGCTCTGTGAGTCGATATCCTTCGCATACAATTCAATTGGAGTTGAAAAATTCATTTTTGAAGAAAATGACATTTCAAAATCTTTAAATCGTCATATCTCGTTAACCGAGCGTCTAAACAGGTCAAAACTTGCAAAATTCAAAATTCTCTAATAACAAAACTACAACTCCAAAACTTATAGAAAATACATTTTTGTGCTCTGTGAGTCGATATCCTTCGCATACAATTCAATTGGAGTTGAAAAATTCATGTTTGAAGAAAATGACATTTCAAAATCTTTAAATCGTCATATCTCGTTAACCGAGCGTCTAAACAGGTCAAAACTTGCAAAATTCAAAATTCTCTAAAAACAAAAATACAAGTCCAAAACTTATAGAAAATACATTTTTGTGCTCTGTGAGTCGATATCCTTCGCATACAATTCAATTGGAGTTGAAAAATTCATTTTTGAAGAAAATGACATTTCAAAATCTTTAAATCGTCATATCTCGTTAACCGAGCGTCTAAACAGGTCAAAACTTGCAAAATTCAAAATTCTCTAAAAACAAAACTACAAGTCCAAAACTTATAGAAAATACATTTTTGTGCTCTGTGAGTCGATATCCTTCGCATACAATTCAATTGGAGTTGAAAAATTCATGTTTGAAGAAAATGACATTTCAAAATCTTTAAATCGTCATATCTCGTTAACCGAGCGTCTAAACAGGTCAAAACTTGCAAAATTCAAAATTCTCTAAAAACAAAACTACAAGTCCAAAACTTATAGAAAATACATTTTTGTGCTCTGTGAGTCGATATCCTTCGCATACAATTCAATTGGAGTTGAAAAATTCATTTTTGAAGAAAATGACATTTCATAATCTTTAAATCGTCATATCTCGTTAACCGAGCGTCTAAACAGGTCAAAACTTGCAAAATTCAAAATTCTCTAAAAACAAAAATACAAGTCCAAAACTTATAGAAAATACATTTTTGTGCTCTGTGAGTCGATATCCTTCGCATACAATTCAATTGGAGTTGAAAAATTCATTTTTGAAGAAAATGACATTTCAAAATCTTTAAATCGTCATATCTCGTGAACCGAGCGTCTAAACAGGTCAAAACTTGCAAAATTCAAAATTCTCTAAAAACAAAAATACAAGTCCAAAACTTATAGAAAATACATTTTTGTGCTCTGTGAGTCGATATCCTTCGCATACAATTCAATTGGAGTTGAAAAATTCATGTTTGAAGAAAATGACATTTCAAAATCTTTAAATCGTCATATCTCGTTAACCGAGCGTCTAAACAGGTCAAAACTTGCAAAATTCAAAATTCTCTAAAAACAAAACTACAAGTCCAAAACTACAAGTCCAAAACTTATAGAAAATACATTTTTGTGCTCTGTGAGTCGATATCCTTCGCATACAATTCAATTGGAGATGAAAAATTCATTTTTGAAGAAAATGACATTTCAAAATCTTTAAATCGTCATATCTCGTTAACCGAGCGTCTAAACAGGTCAAAACTTGCAAAATTCAAAATTCTCTAAAAACAAAACTACATGTCCAAAACTTATAGAAAATACATTTTTGTGCTCTGTGAGTCGATATCCTTCGCATACAATTCAATTGGAGTTGAAAAATTCATTTTTGAAGAAAATGACATTTCAAAATCTTTAAATCGTCATATCTCGTTAACCGAGCGTCTAAACAGGTCAAAACTTGCAAAATTCAAAATTCTCTAAAAACAAAACTACAAGTCCAAAACTTATAGAAAATACATTTTTGTGCTCTGTGAGTCGATATCCTTCGCATACAATTCAATTGGAGTTGAAAAATTAATTTTTGAAGAAAATGACATTTCAAAATCTTTAAATCGTCATATCTCGTTAACCGAGCGTCTAAACAGGTCAAAACTTGCAAAATTCAAAATTCTCTAAAAACAAAACTACAAGTCCAAAACTTATAGAAAATACATTTTTGTGCTCTGTGAGTCGATATCCTTCGCATACAATTCAATTGGAGTTGAAAAATTCATTTTTGAAGAAAATGACATTTCAAAATCTTTAAATCGTCATATCTCGTTAACCGAGCGTCTAAACAGGTCAAAACTTGCAAAATTCAAAATTCTCTAAAAACAAAACTACAACTCCAAAACTTATAGAAAATACATTTTTCTGCTCTGTGAGTCGATATCCTTCGCATACAATTCAATTGGAGTTGAAAAATTAATTTTTGAAGAAAATGACATTTCAAAATCTTTAAATCGTCATATCTCGTTAACCGAGCGTCTAAACAGGTCAAAACTTGCAAAATTCAAAATTCTCTAAAAACAAAACTACAAGTCCAAAACTTATAGAAAATACATTTTTGTGCTCTGTGAGTCGATATCCTTCGCATACAATTCAATTGGAGTTGAAGAATTCATTTTTGAAGAAAATGACATTTCAAAATCTTTAAATCGTCATATCTCGTTAACCGAGCGTCTAAACAGGTCAAAACTTGCAAAATTCAAAATTCTCTAAAAACAAAACTACAAGTCCAAAACTTATAGAAAATACATTTTTGTGCTCTGTGAGTCGATATCCTTCGCATACAATTCAATTGGAGTTGAAAAATTCATTTTTGAAGAAAATGACATTTCAAAATCTTTAAATCGTCATATCTCGTTAACCGAGCGTCTAAACAGGTCAAAACTTGCAAAATTCAAAATTCTCTAAAAACAAAACTACAACTCCAAAACTTATAGAAAATACATTTTTGTGCTCTGTGAGTCGATACCCTTCGCATACAATTCAATTGGAGTTGAAAAATTCATTTTTGAAGAAAATGACATTTCAAAATCTTTAAATCGTCATATCTCGTTAACCGAGCTTCTAAACAGGTCAAAACTTGCAAAATTCAAAATTCTCTAAAAACAAAACTACAACTCCAAAACTTATAGAAAATACATTTTTGTGCTCTGTGAGTCGATATCCTTCGCATACAATTCAATTGGAGTTGAAAAATTCATTTTTGAAGAAAATGACATTTCAAAATCTTTAAATCGTCATATCTCGTTAACCGAGCGTCTAAACAGGTCAAAACTTGCAAAATTCAAAATTCTCTAAAAACAAAACTACAAGTCCAAAACTTATAGAAAATACATTTTTGTGCTCTGTGAGTCGATATCCTTCGCATACAATTCAATTGGAGTTGAAAAATTAATTTTTGAAGAAAATGACATTTCAAAATCTTTAAATCGTCATATCTCGTTAACCGAGCGTCTAAACAGGTCAAAACTTGCAAAATTCAAAATTCTCTAAAAACAAAACTACAAGTCCAAAACTTATAGAAAATACATTTTTGTGCTCTGTGAGTCGATATCCTTCGCATACAATTCAATTGGAGTTGAAAAATTCATTTTTGAAGAAAATGACATTTCAAAATCTTTAAATCGTCATATCTCGTTAACCGAGCGTCTAAACAGGTCAAAACTTGCAAAATTCAAAATTCTCTAAAAACAAAACTACAAGTCCAAAACTTATAGAAAATACATTTTTGTGCTCTGTGAGTCGATATCCTTCGCATACAATTCAATTGGAGTTGAAAAATTAATTTTTGAAGAAAATGACATTTCAAAATCTTTAAATCGTCATATCTCGTTAACCGAGCGTCTAAACAGGTCAAAACTTGCAAAATTCAAAATTCTCTAAAAACAAAACTACAAGTCCAAAACTTATAGAAAATACATTTTTGTGCTCTGTGAGTCGATATCCTTCGCATACAATTCAATTGGAGTTGAAAAATTCATTTTTGAAGAAAATGACATTTCAAAATCTTTAAATCGTCATATCTCGTTAACCGAGCGTCTAAACAGGTCAAAACTTGCAAAATTCAAAATTCTCTAAAAACAAAACTACATGTCCAAAACTTATAGAAAATACATTTTTGTGCTCTGTGAGTCGATATCCTTCGCATACAATTCAATTGGAGCTGAAAAATTCATTTTTGAAGAAAATGACATTTCAAAATCTTTAAATCGTCATATCTCGTTAACCGAGCGTCTAAACAGGTCAAAACTTGCAAAATTCAAAATTCTCTAAAAACAAAACTACAAGTCCAAAACTTATAGAAAATACATTTTTGTGCTCTGTGAGTCGATATCCTTCGCATACAATTCAATTGGAGTTGAAAAATTCATGTTTGAAGAAAATGACATTTCAAAATCTTTAAATCGTTATATCTCGTTAACCGAGCGGTTAAACAGGTCAAAACTTGCAAAATTCAAAATTCTCTAAAAACAAAACTACAAGTCCAAAACTTATAGAAAATACATTTTTGTGCTCTGTGAGTCGATATCCTTCGCATACAATTCAATTGGAGTTGAAAAATTCATTTTTGAAGAAAATGACATTTCAAAATCTTTAAATCTTCATATCTCGTTAACCGAGCGTCTAAACAGGTCAAAACTTGCAAAATTCAAAATTCTCTAAAAACAAAACTACATGTCCAAAACTTATAGAAAATACATTTTTGTGCTCTGTGAGTCGATATCCTTCGCATACAATTCAATTGGAGTTGAAAAATTCATTTTTGAAGAAAATGACATTTCAAAATCTTTAAATCGTCATATCTCGTTAACCGAGCGTCTAAACAGGTCAAAACTTGCAAAATTCAAAATTCTCTAAAAACAAAAATACAAGTCCAAAACTTATAGAAAATACATTTTTGTGCTCTGTGAGTCGATATCCTTCGCATACAATTCAATTGGAGTTGAAAAATTCATGTTTGAAGAAAATGACATTTCAAAATCTTTAAATCGTCATATCTCGTTAACCGAGCGTCTAAACAGGGCAAAACTTGCAAAATTCAAAATTCTCTAAAAACAAAACTACAACTTCAAAACTTATAGAAAATACATTTTTGTGCTCTGTGAGTCGATATCCTTCGCATACAATTCAATTGGAGTTGAAAAATTCATTTTTGAAGAAAATGACATTTCAAAATCTTTAAATCGTCATATCTCGTTAACCGAGCGTCTAAACAGGTCAAAACTTGCAAAATTCAAAATTCTCTAATAACAAAACTACAACTCCAAAACTTATAGAAAATACATTTTTGTGCTCTGTGAGTCGATATCCTTCGCATACCATTCAATTGGAGTTGAAAAATTCATGTTTGAAGAAAATGACATTTCAAAATCTTTAAATCGTCATATCTCGTTAACCGAGCGTCTAAACAGGTCAAAACTTGCAAAATTCAAAATTCTCTAAAAACAAAAATACAAGTCCAAAACTTATAGAAAATACATTTTTGTGCTCTGTGAGTCGATATCCTTCGCATACAATTCAATTGGAGTTGAAAAATTCATGTTTGAAGAAAATGACATTTCAAAATCTTTAAATCGTCATATCTCGTTAACCGAGCGTCTAAACAGGTCAAAACTTGCAAAATTCAAAATTCTCTAAAAACAAAAATACAAGTCCAAAACTTATAGAAAATACATTTTTGTGCTCTGTGAGTCGATATCCTTCGCATACAATTCAATTGGAGTTGAAAAATTCATGTTTGAAGAAAATGACATTTCAAAATCTTTAAATCGTCATATCTCGTTAACCGAGCGTCTAAACAGGTCAAAACTTGCAAAATTCAAAATTCTCTAAAAACAAAACTACAAGTCCAAAACTTATAGAAAATACATTTTTGTGCTCTGTGAGTCGATATCCTTCGCATACAATTCAATTGGAGTTGAAAAATTCATGTTTGAAGAAAATGACATTTCAAAATCTTTAAATCGTCATATCTCGTTAACCGAGCGTCTAAACAGGTCAAAACTTGCAAAATTCAAAATTCTCTAAAAACAAAACTACAAGTCCAAAACTTATAGAAAATACATTTTTGTGCTCTGTGAGTCGATATCCTTCGCATACAATTCAATTGGAGTTGAAAAATTCATGTTTGAAGAAAATGACATTTCAAAATCTTTAAATCGTCATATCTCGTTAACCGAGCGTCTAAACAGGGCAAAACTTGCAAAATTCAAAATTCTCTAAAAACAAAACTACAACTTCAAAACTTATAGAAAATACATTTTTGTGCTCTGTGAGTCGATATCCTTCGCATACAATTCAATTGGAGTTGAAAAATTCATTTTTGAAGAAAATGACATTTCAAAATCTTTAAATCGTCATATCTCGTTAACCGAGCGTCTAAACAGGTCAAAACTTGCAAAATTCAAAATTCTCTAATAACAAAACTACAACTCCAAAACTTATAGAAAATACATTTTTGTGCTCTGTGAGTCGATATCCTTCGCATACCATTCAATTGGAGTTGAAAAATTCATGTTTGAAGAAAATGACATTTCAAAATCTTTAAATCGTCATATCTCGTTAACCGAGCGTCTAAACAGGTCAAAACTTGCAAAATTCAAAATTCTCTAAAAACAAAAATACAAGTCCAAAACTTATAGAAAATACATTTTTGTGCTCTGTGAGTCGATATCCTTCGCATACAATTCAATTGGAGTTGAAAAATTCATGTTTGAAGAAAATGACATTTCAAAATCTTTAAATCGTCATATCTCGTTAACCGAGCGTCTAAACAGGTCAAAACTTGCAAAATTCAAAATTCTCTAAAAACAAAAATACAAGTCCAAAACTTATAGAAAATACATTTTTGTGCTCTGTGAGTCGATATCCTTCGCATACAATTCAATTGGAGTTGAAAAATTCATGTTTGAAGAAAATGACATTTCAAAATCTTTAAATCGTCATATCTCGTTAACCGAGCGTCTAAACAGGTCAAAACTTGCAAAATTCAAAATTCTCTAAAAACAAAAATACAAGTCCAAAACTTATAGAAAATACATTTTTGTGCTCTGTGAGTCGATATCCTTCGCATACAATTCAATTGGAGTTGAAAAATTCATGTTTGAAGAAAATGACATTTCAAAATCTTTAAATCGTCATATCTCGTTAACCGAGCGTCTAAACAGGTCAAAACTTGCAAAATTCAAAATTCTCTAAAAACAAAACTACAAGTCCAAAACTTATAGAAAATACATTTTTGTGCTCTGTGAGTCGATATCCTTCGCATACAATTCAATTGGAGTTGAAAAATTCATGTTTGAAGAAAATGACATTTCAAAATCTTTAAATCGTCATATCTCGTTAACCGAGCGTCTAAACAGGTCAAAACTTGCAAAATTCAAAATTCTCTAAAAACAAAACTACAAGTCCAAAACTTATAGAAAATACATTTTTGTGCTCTGTGAGTCGATATCCTTCGCATACAATTCAATTGGAGTTGAAAAATTCATGTTTGAAGAAAATGACATTTCAAAATCTTTAAATCGTCATATCTCGTTAACCGAGCGTCTAAACAGGGCAAAACTTGCAAAATTCAAAATTCTCTAAAAACAAAACTACAACTTCAAAACTTATAGAAAATACATTTTTGTGCTCTGTGAGTCGATATCCTTCGCATACAATTCAATTGGAGTTGAAAAATTCATTTTTGAAGAAAATGACATTTCAAAATCTTTAAATCGTCATATCTCGTTAACCGAGCGTCTAAACAGGTCAAAACTTGCAAAATTCAAAATTCTCTAATAACAAAACTACAACTCCAAAACTTATAGAAAATACATTTTTGTGCTCTGTGAGTCGATATCCTTCGCATACCATTCAATTGGAGTTGAAAAATTCATGTTTGAAGAAAATGACATTTCAAAATCTTTAAATCGTCATATCTCGTTAACCGAGCGTCTAAACAGGTCAAAACTTGCAAAATTCAAAATTCTCTAAAAACAAAAATACAAGTCCAAAACTTATAGAAAATACATTTTTGTGCTCTGTGAGTCGATATCCTTCGCATACAATTCAATTGGAGTTGAAAAATTCATGTTTGAAGAAAATGACATTTCAAAATCTTTAAATCGTCATATCTCGTTAACCGAGCGTCTAAACAGGTCAAAACTTGCAAAATTCAAAATTCTCTAAAAACAAAAATACAAGTCCAAAACTTATAGAAAATACATTTTTGTGCTCTGTGAGTCGATATCCTTCGCATACAATTCAATTGGAGTTGAAAAATTCATGTTTGAAGAAAATGACATTTCAAAATCTTTAAATCGTCATATCTCGTTAACCGAGCGTCTAAACAGGTCAAAACTTGCAAAATTCAAAATTCTCTAAAAACAAAACTACAAGTCCAAAACTTATAGAAAATACATTTTTGTGCTCTGTGAGTCGATATCCTTCGCATACAATTCAATTGGAGTTGAAAAATTCATGTTTGAAGAAAATGACATTTCAAAATCTTTAAATCGTCATATCTCGTTAACCGAGCGTCTAAACAGGTCAAAACTTGCAAAATTCAAAATTCTCTAAAAACAAAACTACAAGTCCAAAACTTATAGAAAATACATTTTTGTGCTCTGTGAGTCGATATCCTTCGCATACAATTCAATTGGAGTTGAAAAATTCATTTTTGAAGAAAATGACATTTCATAATCTTTAAATCGTCATATCTCGTTAACCGAGCGTCTAAACAGGTCAAAACTTGCAAAATTCAAAATTCTCTAAAAACAAAAATACAAGTCCAAAACTTATAGAAAATACATTTTTGTGCTCTGTGAGTCGATATCCTTCGCATACAATTCAATTGGAGTTGAAAAATTCACGTTTGAAGAAAATGACATTTCAAAATCTTTAAAAAACAGGTCAAAACTTGCAAAATTCAAAATTCTCTAAAAACAAAACTACATGTCCAAAACTTATAGAAAATACATTTTTGTGCTCTGTGAGTCGATATCCTTCGCATACAATTCAATTGGAGTTGAAAAATTCATTTTTGAAGAAAATGACATTTCAAAATCTTTAAATCGTCATATTTTTCAATTTTTGTTTTATTGAACATACTATATACAATTGACTTAAGCTTAACTTATTTCTAATAAGATACATTGATTGATATAAAATTTGTTGGCACATATGGGGCCTAACCTTATACAATGGATAAAAGATAAAATATATATAAATATAGTACATGAATAGGCTTAATTTTACAAGTCTGCTGACTAGGTTATTCTCGGGGTGTTCCGTCCCGGTTGTCCAGTTGTGGTATTGATAATGGTGGGTTGGGTGGTATGGCATTTAGCCGCGGTAGTAGGCCGATTGCGTATCGGCGTAAAAGTAAACTACTTCCTCGTTGTCGGTTGGGATTATGTGTTCATCCAGAATATCCAAAGCACTAAGGTATCTGGGTTCGGGATGTCGTTGTTGGGTTCTCATGCTTCTCATCAGCTGATTGGGGTGGTTGGCGATGCTTCCGACAAGTTTCTTTGCAGATTGCAGCAGATACTTTTCCAACGTCATGATGTTTGCTTCCTCGTAAAGTCGCTCGTTGCTGTAGTATTTTTGTCGCTGTCGATCGAAGTAAAGTCCGGTGCAGATCCTCAGGATTTTCCTCTCAAAAATTTGAAGTTCCTTCATGGCTGTCTTGGAAATGGTATACCATACCGGAAAGCTATAGGCGATGACAGGTCGTAGAAGCTGCTTGTAGATCAGGAGTTTCGTTGGTTGGCTTAATCCGTTTCTTCTCTTCATCAGGGGGTGAAGGCGATGGAAGGCGTAGTTGGCTTTTTTCAGGACAGACCTAGAGTGAAGGTTGAACCTCAGGAGCTCGTTAAAGTTGATCCCTAAATACTTCGCGTTGCGTTTGGCTGCCAATTTAGTACCATCAGGTAGTGTAAGTGTGATGCTCCTACAGTTTGCAGCTGACCGAATGCTTCGTCCTCCTGTTCGTCTAAAGCAAAGTAATTCCGATTTGGATGAGTTGATCCGGATACCCCATTTACTGTAGAACTCATACAGTTTTCGAATGTGAGCTTCAACTTTCCTGGCAGCTATCGTTGGCGAGACGGACTTGTAGTATGTGAGCGAATCGTCAGCGTAAAGCAGGTTCTCGCACTCACTTGCAAGCGGCTGGTCTGACGTCAGGATACTATAGAGGAAGGGACCAAGTTTTGATCCTTGGGCAACTCCAGCTCTAATGCACTTCTTTGCTGATTTTCTATCCTCCACTTGTACGAAGAAGTTCCTAGAAGAAAGAAAAGAAAAAATGATTTTTATTAGTGCTACAGGGAAGCCTAGTAAATGAAGTTTATGGATAAGGGCTTCTATCCATACGCTGTCAAATGCTTTCTCGACATCCAGAAAGCATGCGACGGTAACTTGATGGTTGTTCAAAGCTGAGGTGATGTCTTGGTGGAACTTCATGAGCGGATGCAGTGTGGAGTGCTTCTCCCGAAAGCCGAACTGCATGTCTGGGATAATGTTGAAATCGCTGCAAAACTTCTTGAGCTTCCTCAGTGTCAGCTCTTCCAAGAGCTTACTTAGGTTGTTGAGAAGAGAAATTGGCCTGTAATTAGATATAATGTTCCTCGCACCTTTCTTAGGAATTGCCACGATTCTTGCAGTTTTCCATTTCTGCGGGAAGTAGCTGTTGTTGATGCAGTTGTTTAGGATAATGGTTAAGAAGATTAATATTGTCTGCGGGAGCCTCTTAATGACGAAGTTGGAAATGCCATCCGGTCCGGCTGATTTCTTAGGTTTGGATAGGCTTATTATTTCGGCAATCTCTTCTGGGGTGCTCAGGTTTGGGCTGTCAACTGGATCACTTGCGGGATTGGTGTTGCTGAATGTTGCTACATCGATGTTAGGTACTAAGGTCCTTCGGATGGATGCTTCCATTTCCTGTAAGAAGACTGGGTCTGCGGAAGGGTTCGGTGTGAAGTTACCTTCGAAGTGGGCTGCAAATGCTTCTGCTTTTTCCTGAGATGTTGTTGCTTCTCCATTGTTGGTGTTAATAACTTCCGGCATTGGTGACTTCTGTCCAACAATTCGTTTGATATTCTTGAAGGCATCAGGTCCGGGCTTTATTGACTGCAGTCTCTTCTGGAACTGTGTGTTGTTGAAGTGTTGAATGGCGTTACGGAGCATGATGTTGGTGCACTGCAGCTCACTCCACACTGTCCGGTAGTTGGCATTTGATGTGTTTAAGTCCCGCTTGTGGATCCTTTGGAGGCGTTTTCTTAACCGCTGTCTGTGTGCGTATAAATTTTGCACGTGTACTGGGAGATGTTGGTAGCGGTCCTTTGATGTCTTCGGCTGTTTTTGATTGTCCAGTGCACTTGTGATTGCCGTTTCCAGAGAATCAATAGCAGCATCAATTTCAACATTCTGGAGATTTCTGTTGTGTGGTGGGAAAGTGATGGATTGTTCAACCTCTCTCTGCAGCCTGTCTATATCCAATCTCCTATAGTTGATGAAGTGTTCCGCTGGTTGTGTCACTAAGTTGATGGGCTGATGAAGCTTAATACTGAGCTGAACTGCTTCATGGTCCGAGTCGCTGGATACTGTTGAACAGATAAAGTTGCAGAAATCAGGATGAATATGCACAAAATTTGATGTTACTAAGAAGAAGTCCAATGTTGAAGGTGTTCTTGGGTAGGTTGGTTTCGGTTGAGAAATTACAACTAACGAGTGTTGGGCACTGTTGAAATCCAACCAGTCGGATATTGCCTTCCCTTCAGTGTTGATTGTTGTATCCATCCAAAGGTGATGTCTAGCATTGAAATCACCGCCGATGAGTCCATAAGTGCTTCTCGAGAGTGTGCCGTTGAGGGTCTGTAAGTCGCTCTGGATGTTTTTGGCCGTGGAATTGCATTTGAAGTATACACGCTTATTATGGTGAGTGTCTCATCTCTTCCTAGGTTTAAGATTACGGCAGTAGCTTCACTGGTCGAGAGTCCTTTGATGATGGTTTCACTGGTGCTTATATTTTTCTTTACAAAAATTGCAGTCCCTCTTCGGTTCTCGGCTTTGTCCTGTCGGAAGGTGTTAAATCCAACGATGTCAATGTTATTTTTCCGTGTCACGTTGGTCTCGCTGATGAGGGCGATGTCTGGGCTGTTGTTCTTCAAGAACAAGTTGAATGATGTCCTCTTCTCCAGGCTGTACAATGAATTGACATTGTACGTCAGTATGCGGAGCTTCTTTAATGACATAGTGTGTAGATGAAGGTGGCTAAGGCCGCGGACTTATCTTTATCACTCAGAAGCCCATAGTTAGACGGAACGGCACTCCGGGCTTTCTGCATCACTGACAAGAGGTCACTTCCGAAGAGGCGCTCAACTTCGTTGTTGAGATTCATCGGTGGTGGTGCTGATGTAGATGCTGGTTTGGCCGGCTTAGTTGGCCCTGTCTTAACTGGGATGCTCTTTGCTGGAGTCCTGGTTTGCCGTTGTTGTGTTTGGTTCTTCATTGGTGCTATTGGCTTGGGTGTTGCTGCCTTTGGTGGTTGTGCTTTTAGGGCCATTGCTGCATAGCTCACTGTTGGCCGGGTAATGGTACATGCTGACTTAGCAGCAAACTCCTGGTGAGACTTTTTCTGCGCCAGCACCTTATTCCTTTCGGTAAGCTTAGCTTTCAGTGTCGGGCATCCTTTGAAGCTAGCTGGATGTCCTTCCTTCTTACAGTTGGCGCACCATACATCCGATGCGGTGTTTTCCTTCCTTCTACATTGTCCTGGTTCATGGTCTTCTTTGCACTTAACGCAAACATATTGGCGGCCGCAGTTTGTGGCAACGTGACCAAAACGTTGGCAGTTTCGGCATTGCACGATGTCGTTGGTCCTAAGACGTTCCCAATGAACCCGGTGGTTCATTATCAATGTCTTTGAGTAGACCTCGGCGATGTCACAGCTCTTACTTAGTTCTACGACGAAGTTGTTGAATTCTTTGCCCTGTGCCTTTTTGGACTTGAATTCAGTGACTTTGATCACTGGGAGACCCTCGATCCTAAGTTCATCTTCTATTTCAATGGCTGCGAGTGTGAAGTGAAGTCCTTTCAGCATTAGTAGGTTCTTCCTATCTTCTCGGGGTGTAAAGGTATTAAATTGGATCTTCCTCGCCTTTAGGAAGTTTTTAATGTCCTCAAAAGATTGGCGGTTCCCAGTTGAAATGATGGTTGTCTTTGTGCTCCGGTTTTTAAATGTCACCTTGATGTTTTTATTTTTGCAAAATCTGCTGATTTCCGCGATGTTAGCGGAAAAACAGAAGATTGGTGGCATTCCTGTTGTCTTGGTGGTGGTGATTGGAGGCGTTGGCTGGGCGGCAGTTGTACTTGCTGTTGCTGGTTGTTTAGCTGTTGGTGGCTGTGTTGCAGCTTGTGACTGTTGTGCTGTTGGCGGCTTGTTTGAACTGGCTGATGTTGGCTGCTTGTAGAAATCCGTGATTATTAGTTTTTTGGCTGCAGTTGCTCCTTTTCCGGATTTCCTCTTAATTAGTTCTTCCAGGGCAATAAACGCACTTTCAAGATTAAAAGGCTCACCCATTTTTAATTGCTGCTAATTGTTTTTACTTTAATTATTATATGGCACCACTTAGTTTAATCCTCGCACGATATTTTAAGAAAAACTTTCATGCGCACATTAATTAAGGGTTGGCTTAGGTAGCTTAACTCTGCTAATGATTTCGGGTTTTATTACCACAGGGTAATAAAACTTTTGAAAATCGTCGCAGGTAAAACCCTTCGCTGGTAGATTTGGTGGTTGTTTTTGTTAAGTGTTTAAAACTATCCGCTGCACGTCTATCTGCTTTGAATGTCTGTTTGAAACTGATTAAATCGTCATATCTCGTTAACCGAGCGTCTAAACAGGTCAAAACTTGCAAAATTCAAAATTCTCTAAAAACAAAACTACAACTCCAAAACTTATAAAAAATACATTTTTGTGCTCTGTGAGTCGATATCCTTCGCATACAATTCAATTGGAGTTGAAAAATTCATGTTTGAAGAAAATGACATTTCAAAATCTTTAAATCGTCATATCTCGTTAACCGAGCGTCTAAACAGGTCAAAACTTGCAAAATTCAAAATTCTCTAAAAACAAAACTACATGTCCAAAACTTATAGAAAATACATTTTTGTGCTCTGTGAGTCGATATCCTTCGCATACAATTCAATTGGAGTTGAAAAATTCATGTTTGAAGAAAATGACATTTCAAAATCTTTAAATCGTCATATCTCGTTAACCGAGCGTCTAAACAGGTCAAAACTTGCAAAATTCAAAATTCTCTAAAAACAAAACTACAAGTCCAAAACTTATAGAAAATACATTTTTGTGCTCTGTGAGTGGATATCCTTCGCATACAATTCAATTGGAGTTGAAAAATTCATGTTTGAAGAAAATGACATTTCAAAATCTTTAAATCGTCATATCTCGTTAACCGAGCGTCTAAACAGGTCAAAACTTGCAAAATTCAAAATTCTCTAAAAACAAAACTACAAGTCCAAAACTTATAGAAAATACATTTTTGTGCTCTGTGAGTCGATATCCTTCGCATACAATTCAATTGGAGTTGAAAAATTCATGTTTGAAGAAAATGACATTTCAAAATCTTTAAATCGTCATATCTCGTTAACCGAGCGTCTAAACAGGTCAAAACTTGCAAAATTCAAAATTCTCTAAAAACAAAACTACATGTCCAAAACTTATAGAAAATACATTTTTGTGCTCTGTGAGTCGATATCCTTCGCATACAATTCAATTGGAGTTGAAAAATTCATGTTTGAAGAAAATGACATTTCAAAATCTTTAAATCGTCATATCTCGTTAACCGAGCGTCTAAACAGGTCAAAACTTGCAAAATTCAAAATTCTCTAAAAACAAAACTACAAGTCCAAAACTTATAGAAAATACATTTTTGTGCTCTGTGAGTCGATATCCTTCGCATACAATTCAATTGGAGTTGAAAAATTCATGTTTGAAGAAAATGACATTTCAAAATCTTTAAATCGTCATATCTCGTTAACCGAGCGTCTAAACAGGTCAAAACTTGCAAAATTCAAAATTCTCTAATAACAAAACTACATGTCCAAAACTTATAGAAAATACATTTTTGTGCTCTGTGAGTCGATATCCTTCGCATACAATTCAATTTTAGTTGAAAAATTCATTTTTGAAGAAAATGACATTTCAAAATCATTAAATCGTCATATCTCGTTAACCGAGCGTCTAAACAGTTCAAAACTTGCAAAATTCAAAATTCTCTAAAAACAAAACTACAAGTCCAAAACTTATAGAAAATACATTTTTGTGCTCTGTGAGTCGATATCCTTCGCATACAATTCAATTGGAGTTGAAAAATTCATGTTTGAAGAAAATGACATTTCAAAATCTTTAAATCGTCATATCTCGTTAACCGAGCGTCTAAACAGGTCAAAACTTGCAAAATTCAAAATTCTCTAAAAACAAAACTACAACTCCAAAACTTATAGAAAATACATTTTTGTGCTCTGTGAGTCGATATCCTTCGCATACAATTCAATTGAAGTTGAAAAATTCATGTTTGAAGAAAATGACATTTCAAAATCTTTAAATCGTCATATCTCGTTAACCGAGCGTCTAAACAGGTCAAAACTTGCAAAATTCAAAATTCTCTAAAAACAAAACTACAACTCCAAAACTTATAGAAAATACATTTTTGTGCTCTGTGAGTCGATATCCTTCGCATACAATTCAATTGGAGTTGAAAAATTCATGTTTGAAGAAAATGACATTTCAAAATCTTTAAATCGTCATATCTCGTTAACCGAGCGTCTAAACAGGTCAAAACTTGCAAAATTCAAAATTCTCTAAAAACAAAACTACAACTCCAAAACTTATAGAAAATACATTTTTGTGCTCTGTGAGTCGATATCCTTCGCATACAATTCAATTGGAGTTGAAAAATTCATTTTTGAAGAAAATGACATTTCAAAATCTTTAAATCGTCATATCTCGTTAACCGAGCGTCTAAACAGGTCAAAACTTGCAAAATTCAAAATTCTCTAAAAACAAAACTACAACTCCAAAACTTATAGAAAATACATTTTTGTGCTCTGTGAGTCGATATCCTTCGCATACAATTCAATTGGAGTTGAAAAATTCATGTTTGAAGAAAATGACATTTCAAAATCTTTAAATCGTCATATCTCGTTAACCGAGCGTCTAAACAGGTCAAAACTTGCAAAATTCAAAATTCTCTAAAAACAAAACTACAACTCCAAAACTTATAGAAAATACATTTTTGTGCTCTGTGAGTCGATATCCTTCGCATACAATTCAATTGGAGTTGAAAAATTCATGTTTGAAGAAAATGACATTTCAAAATCTTTAAATCGTCATATCTCGTTAACCGAGCGTCTAAACAGGTCAAAACTTGCAAAATTCAAAATTCTCTAATAACAAAACTACATGTCCAAAACTTAAAGAAAATACATTTTTGTGCTCTGTGAGTCGATATCCTTCGCATACAATTCAATTGGAGTTGAAAAATTCATTTTTGAAGAAAATGACATTTCAAAATCTTTAAATCGTCATATCTCGTTAACCGAGCGTCTAAACAGGTCAAAACTTGCAAAATTCAAAATTCTCTAAAAACAAAACTACAACTCCAAAACTTATAGAAAATACATTTTTGTGCTCTGTGAGTCGATATCCTTCGCATACAATTCAATTGGAGTTGAAAAATTCATGTTTGAAGAAAATGACATTTCAAAATCTTTAAATCGTCATATCTCGTTAACCGAGCGTCTAAACAGGTCAAAACTTGCAAAATTCAAAATTCTCTAAAAACAAAACTACATGTCCAAAACTTATAGAAAATACATTTTTGTGCTCTGTGACTCGATATCCTTCGCATACAATTCAATTGGAGTTGAAAAATTCATGTTTGAAGAAAATGACATTTCAAAATCTTTAAATCGTCATATCTCGTTAACCGAGCGTCTAAACAGGTCAAAACTTGCAAAATTCAAAATTCTCTAATAACAAAACTACATGTCCAAAACTTAAAGAAAATACATTTTTGTGCTCTGTGAGTCGATATCCTTCGCATACAATTCAATTGGAGTTGAAAAATTCATGTTTGAAGAAAATGACATTTCAAAATCTTTAAATCGTCATATCTCGTTAACCGAGCGTCTAAACAGGTCAAAACTTGCAAAATTCAAAATTCTCTAAAAACAAAACTACAACTCCAAAACTTATAGAAAATACATTTTTGTGCTCTGTGAGTCGATATCCTTCGCATACAATTCAATTGGAGTTGAAAAATTCATGTTTGAAGAAAATGACATTTCAAAATCTTTAAATCGTCATATCTCGTTAACCGAGCGTCTAAACAGGTCAAAACTTGCAAAATTCAAAATTCTCTAAAAACAAAACTACAACTCCAAAACTTATAGAAAATACATTTTTGTGCTCTGTGAGTCGATATCCTTCGCATACAATTCAATTGGAGTTGAAAAATTCATGTTTGAAGAAAATGACATTTCAAAATCTTTAAATCGTCATATCTCGTTAACCGAGCGTCTAAACAGGTCAAAACTTGCAAAATTCAAAATTCTCTAAAAACAAAACTACATGTCCAAAACTTATAGAAAATACATTTTTGTGCTCTGTGAGTCGATATCCTTCGCATACAATTCAATTGGAGTTGAAAAATTCATGTTTGAAGAAAATGACATTTCAAAATCTTTAAATCGTCATATCTCGTTAACCGAGCGTCTAAACAGGTCAAAACTTGCAAAATTCAAAATTCTCTAAAAACAAAACTACATGTCCAAAACTTATAGAAAATACATTTTTGTGCTCTGTGAGTCGATATCCTTCGCATACAATTCAATTGGAGTTGAAAAATTCATGTTTGAAGAAAATGACATTTCAAAATCTTTAAATCGTCATATCTCGTTAACCGAGCGTCTAAACAGGTCAAAACTTGCAAAATTCAAAATTCTCTAAAAACAAAACTACATGTCCAAAACTTATAGAAAATACATTTTTGTGCTCTGTGAGTCGATATCCTTCGCATACATTTCAATTGGAGTTGAAAAATTCATGTTTGAAGAAAATGACATTTCAAAATCTTTAAATCGTCATATCTCGTTAACCGAGCGTCTAAACAGGTCAAAACTTGCAAAATTCAAAATTCTCTAAAAACAAAACTACATGTCCAAAACTTATAGAAAATACATTTTTGTGCTCTGTGAGTCGATATCCTTCGCATACAATTCAATTGGAGTTGAAAAATTCATGTTTGAAGAAAATGACATTTCAAAATCTTTAAATCGTCATATCTCGTTAACCGAGCGTCTAAACAGGTCAAAACTTGCAAAATTCAAAATTCTCTAAAAACAAAACTACATGTCCAAAACTTATAGAAAATACATTTTTGTGCTCTGTGAGTCGATATCCTTCGCATACAATTCAATTGGAGTTGAAAAAATCATGTTTGAAGAAAATGACATTTCAAAATCTTTAAATCGTCATATCTCGTTAACCGAGCGTCTAAACAGGTCAAAACTTGCAAAATTCAAAATTCTCTAAAAACAAAACTACAACTCCAAAACTTATAGAAAATACATTTTTGTGCTCTGTGAGTCGATATCCTTCGCATACAATTCAATTGGAGTTGAAAAATTCATGTTTGAAGAAAATGACATTTCAAAATCTTTAAATCGTCATATCTCGTTAACCGAGCGTCTAAACAGGTCAAAACTTGCAAAATTCAAAATTCTCTAAAAACAAAACTACATGTCCAAAACTTATAGAAAATACATTTTTGTGCTCTGTGAGTCGATATCCTTCGCATACAATTCAATTGGAGTTGAAAAATTCATGTTTGAAGAAAATGACATTTCAAAATCTTTAAATCGTCATATCTCGTTAACCGAGCGTCTAAACAGGTCAAAACTTGCAAAATTCAAAATTCTCTAAAAACAAAACTACATGTCCAAAACTTATAGAAAATACATTTTTGTGCTCTGTGAGTCGATATCCTTCGCATACAATTCAATTGGAGTTGAAAAATTCATGTTTGAAGAAAATGACATTTCAAAATCTTTAAATCGTCATATCTCGTTAACCGAGCGTCTAAACAGGTCAAAACTTGCAAAATTCAAAATTCTCTAAAAACAAAACTACATGTCCAAAACTTATAGAAAATACATTTTTGTGCTCTGTGAGTCGATATCCTTCGCATACAATTCAATTGGAGTTGAAAAATTCATGTTTGAAGAAAATGACATTTCAAAATCTTTAAATCGTCATATCTCGTTAACCGAGCGTCTAAACAGGTCAAAACTTGCAAAATTCAAAATTCTCTAAAAACAAAACTACAACTCCAAAACTTATAGAAAATACATTTTTGTGCTCTGTGAGTCGATATCCTTCGCATACAATTCAATTGGAGTTGAAAAATTCATGTTTGAAGAAAATGACATTTCAAAATCTTTAAATCGTCATATCTCGTTAACCGAGCGTCTAAACAGGTCAAAACTTGCAAAATTCAAAATTCTCTAAAAACAAAACTACATGTCCAAAACTTATAGAAAATACATTTTTGTGCTCTGTGAGTCGATATCCTTCGCATACAATTCAATTGGAGTTGAAAAATTCATGTTTGAAGAAAATGACATTTCAAAATCTTTAAATCGTCATATCTCGTTAACCGAGCGTCTAAACAGGTCAAAACTTGCAAAATTCAAAATTCTCTAAAAACAAAACTACATGTCCAAAACTTATAGAAAATACATTTTTGTGCTCTGTGAGTCGATATCCTTCGCATACAATTCAATTGGAGTTGAAAAATTCATGTTTGAAGAAAATGACATTTCAAAATCTTTAAATCGTCATATCTCGTTAACCGAGCGTCTAAACAGGTCAAAACTTGCAAAATTCAAAATTCTCTAAAAACAAAACTACATGTCCAAAACTTATAGAAAATACATTTTTGTGCTCTGTGAGTCGATATCCTTCGCATACAATTCAATTGGAGTTGAAAAATTCATGTTTGAAGAAAATGACATTTCAAAATCTTTAAATCGTCATATCTCGTTAACCGAGCGTCTAAACAGGTCAAAACTTGCAAAATTCAAAATTCTCTAAAAACAAAACTACATGTCCAAAACTTATAGAAAATACATTTTTGTGCTCTGTGAGTCGATATCCTTCGCATACAATTCAATTGGAGTTGAAAAATTCATGTTTGAAGAAAATGACATTTCAAAATCTTTAAATCGTCATATCTCGTTAACCGAGCGTCTAAACAGGTCAAAACTTGCAAAATTCAAAATTCTCTAAAAACAAAACTACAAGTCCAAAACTTATAGAAAATACATTTTTGTGCTCTGTGAGTCGATATCCTTCGCATACAATTCAATTGGAGTTGAAAAATTCATGTTTGAAGAAAATGACATTTCAAAATCTTTAAATCGTCATATCTCGTTAACCGAGCGTCTAAACAGGTCAAAACTTGCAAAATTCAAAATTCTCTAAAAACAAAACTACAACTCCAAAACTTATAGAAAATACATTTTTGTGCTCTGTGAGTCGATATCCTTCGCATACAATTCAATTGGAGTTGAAAAATTCATGTTTGAAGAAAATGACATTTCAAAATCTTTAAATCGTCATATCTCTTTAACCGAGCGTCTAAACAGGTCAAAACTTGCAAAATTCAAAATTCTCTAAAAACAAAACTACAAGTAAAAAACTTATAGAAAATACATTTTTGTGCTCCGTGAGTCGATATCCTTCGCATACAATTCAATTGGAGTTGAAAAATTCATGTTTGAAGAAAATGACATTTCAAAATCTTTAAATCGTCATATCTCGTTAACCGAGCGTCTAAACAGGTCAAAACTTGCAAAATTCAAAATTCTCTAAAAACAAAACTACATGTCCAAAACTTATAGAAAATACATTTTTGTGCTCTGTGAGTCGATATCCTTCGTATACAATTCAATTGGAGTTGAAAAATTCATTTTTGAAGAAAATGACATTTCAAAATCTTTAAATCGTCATATCTCGTTAACCGAGCGTCTAAACAGGTCAAAACTTGCAATATTCAAAATTCTCTAAAAACAAAACTACATGTCCAAAACTTATAGAAAATACATTTTTGTGGTCTGTGAGTCGATATCCTTCGCATACAATTCAATTGGAGTTGAAAAATTCATGTTTGAAGAAAATGACATTTCAAAATCTTTAAATCGTCATATCTCGTTAACCGAGCGTCTAAACAGGTCAAAACTTGCAAAATTCAAAATTCTCTAAAAACAAAACTACATGTCCAAAACTTATAGAAAATACATTTTTGTGCTCTGTGAGTCGATATCCTTCGCATACAATTCAATTGGAGTTGAAAAATTCATGTTTGAAGAAAATGTCATTTCAAAATCTTTAAATCGTCATATCTCGTTAACCGAGCTTCTAAACAGGTCAAAACTTGCAAAATTCAAAATTCTCTAAAAACAAAACTACAAGTCCAAAACTTATAGAAAATACATTTTTGTGCTCTGTGAGTCGATATCCTTCGCATACAATTCAATTGGAGTTGAAAAATTCATGTTTGAAGAAAATGACATTTCAAAATCTTTAAATCGTCATATCTCGTTAACCGAGCGTCTAAACAGGTCAAAACTTGCAAAATTCAAAATTCTCTAAAAACAAAACTACATGTCCAAAACTTATAGAAAATACATTTTTGTGTACTGTGAGTCGATATCCTTCGCATACAATTCAATTGGAGTTGAAAAATTCATGTTTGAAGAAAATGACATTTCAAAATCTTTAAATCGTCATATCTCGTTAACCGAGCGTCTAAACAGGTCAAAACTTGCAAAATTCAAAATTCTCTAAAAACAAAACTACATGTCCAAAACTTATAGAAAATACATTTTTGTGCTCTGTGAGTCGATATCCTTCGCATACAATTCAATTGGAGTTGAAAAATTCATTTTTGAAGAAAATGACATTTCAAAATCTTTAAATCGTCATATCTCGTTAACCGAGCGTCTAAACAGGTCAAAACTTGCAAAATTCAAAATTCTCTAAAAACAAAACTACAAGTCCAAAACTTATAGAAAATACATTTTTGTGCTCTGTGAGTCGATATCCTTCGCATACAATTCAATTGGAGTTGAAAAATTCATGTTTGAAGAAAATGACATTTCAAAATCTTTAAATCGTCATATCTCGTTAACCGAGCGTCTAAACAGGTCAAAACTTGCAAAATTCAAAATTCTCTAAAAACAAAACTACATGTCCAAAACTTATAGAAAATACATTTTTGTGCTCTGTGAGTCGATATCCTTCGCATACAATTCAATTGGAGTTGAAAAATTCATGTTTGAAGAAAATGACATTTCAAAATCTTTAAATCGTCATATCTCGTTAACCGAGCGTCTAAACAGGTCAAAACTTGCAAAATTCAAAATTCTCTAAAAACAAAACTACATGTCCAAAACTTATAGAAAATACATTTTTGTGCTCTGTGAGTCGATATCCTTCGCATACAATTCAATTGGAGTTGAAAAATTCATGTTTGAAGAAAATGACATTTCAAAATCTGTAAATCGTTATATCTCGTTAACCGAGCGTCTAAACAGGTCAAAACTTGCAAAATTCAAAATTCTCTAAAAAACAAAACTACATGTCCAAAACTTATAGAAAATACATTTTTGTGCTCTGTGAGTCGATATCCTTCGCATACAATTCAATTGGAGTTGAAAAATTCATGTTTGAAGAAAATGACATTTCAAAATCTTTAAATCGTCATATCTCGTTAACCGAGCGTCTAAACAGGTCAAAACTTGCAAAATTCAAAATTCTCTAAAAACAAAACTACATGTCCAAAACTTATAGAAAATACATTTTTGTGCTCTGTGAGTCGATATCCTTCGCATACAATTCAATTGGAGTTGAAAAATTCATGTTTGAAGAAAATGACATTTCAAAATCTTTAAATCGTCATATCTCGTTAACCGAGCGTCTAAACAGGTCAAAACTTGCAAAATTCAAAATTCTCTAAAAACAAAACTACAAGTCCAAAACTTATAGAAAATACATTTTTGTGCTCTGTGAGTCGATATCCTTCGCATACAATTCAATTGGAGTTGAAAAATTCATGTTTGAAGAAAATGACATTTCAAAATCTTTAAATCGTCATATCTCGTTAACCGAGCGTCTAAACAGGTCAAAACTTGCAAAATTCAAAATTCTCTAAAAACAAAACTACAACCCCAAAACTTATAGAAAATACATTTTTGTGCTCTGTGAGTCGATATCCTTCGCATACAATTCAATTGGAGTTGAAAAATTCATGTTTGAAGAAAATGACATTTCAAAATCTTTAAATCGTCATATCTCGTTAACCGAGCGTCTAAACAGGTCAAAACTTGCAAAATTCAAAATTCTCTAAAAAACAAAACTACATGTCCAAAACTTATAGAAAATACATTTTTGTGCTCTGTGAGTCGATATCCTTCGCATACAATTCAATTGGAGTTGAAAAATTCATTTTTGAAGAAAATGACATTTCAAAATCTTTAAATCGTCATATCTCGTTAACCGAGCGTCTAAACAGGTCAAAACTTGCAAAATTCAAAATTCTCTAAAAACAAAACTACAACCCCAAAACTTATAGAAAATACATTTTTGTGCTCTGTGAGTCGATATCCTTCGCATACAATTCAATTGGAGTTGAAAAATTCATTTTTGAAGAAAATGACATTTCAAAATCTTTAAATCGTCATATCTCGTTAACCGAGCGTCTAAACAGGTCAAAACTTGCAAAATTCAAAATTCTCTAAAAACAAAACTACATGTCCAAAACTTATAGAAAATACATTTTTGTGCTCTGTGAGTCGATATCCTTCGCATACAATTCAATTGGAGTTGAAAAATTCATGTTTGAAGAAAATGACATTTCAAAATCTTTAAATCGTCATATCTCGTTAACCGAGCGTCTAAACAGGTCAAAACTTGCAAAATTCAAAATTCTCTAAAAACAAAACTACAACCCCAAAACCTATAGAAAATACATTTTTGTGCTCTGTGAGTCGATATCCTTCGCATACAATTCAATTGGAGTTGAAAAATTCATTTTTGAAGAAAATGACATTTCAAAATCTTTAAATCGTCATATCTCGTTAACCGAGCGTCTAAACAGGTCAAAACTTGCAAAATTCAAAATTCTCTAAAAACAAAACTACAACCCCAAAACTTATAGAAAATACATTTTTGTGCTCTGTGAGTCGATATCCTTCGCATACAATTCAATTGGAGTTGAAAAATTCATGTTTGAAGAAAATGACATTTCAAAATCTTTAAATCGTCATATCTCGTTAACCGAGCGTCTAAACAGGTCAAAACTTGCAAAATTCAAAATTCTCTAAAAACTAAACTACATGTCCAAAACTTATAGAAAATACATTTTTGTGCTCTGTGAGTCGATATCCTTCGCATACAATTCAATTGGAGTTGAAAAATTCATGTTTGAAGAAAATGACATTTCAAAATCTTTAAATCGTCATATCTCGTTAACCGAGCGTCTAAACAGGTCAAAACTTGCAATATTCAAAATTCTCTAAAAACAAAACTACATGTCCAAAACATATAGAAAATACATTTTTGTGGTCTGTGAGTCGATATCCTTCGCATACAATTCAATTGGAGTTGAAAAATTCATGTTTGAAGAAAATGACATTTCAAAATCTTTAAATCGTCATATCTCGTTAACCGAGCGTCTAAACAGGTCAAAACTTGCAAAATTCAAAATTCTCTAAAAACAAAACTACATGTCCAAAACATATAGAAAATACATTTTTGTGGTCTGTGAGTCGATATCCTTCGCATACAATTCAATTGGAGTTGAAAAATTCATGTTTGAAGAAAATGACATTTCAAAATCTTTAAATCGTCATATCTCGTTAACCGAGCTTCTAAACAGGTCAAAACTTGCAAAATTCAAAATTCTCTAAAAACAAAACTACAAGTCCAAAACTTATAGAAAATACATTTTTGTGCTCTGTGAGTCGATATCCTTCGCATACAATTCAATTGGAGTTGAAAAATTCATGTTTGAAGAAAATGTCATTTCAAAATCTTTAAATCGTCATATCTCGTTAACCGAGCTTCTAAACAGGTCAAAACTTGCAAAATTCAAAATTCTCTAAAAACAAAACTACAAGTCCAAAACTTATAGAAAATACATTTTTGTGCTCTGTGAGTCGATATCCTTCGCATACAATTCAATTGGAGTTGAAAAATTCATTTTTGAAGAAAATGACATTTCAAAATCTTTAAATCGTCATATCTCGTTAACCGAGCGTCTAAACAGGTCAAAACTTGCAAAATTCAAAATTCTCTAAAAACAAAACTACAACTCCAAAACTTATAGAAAATACATTTTTGTGCTCTGTGAGTCGATATCCTTCGCATACAATTCAATTGGAGTTGAAAAATTCATGTTTGAAGAAAATGACATTTCAAAATCTTTAAATCGTCATATCTCGTTAACCGAGCGTCTAAACAGGTCAAAACTTGCAAAATTCAAAATTCTCTAAAAACAAAACTACATGTCCAAAACTTATAGAAAATACATTTTTGTGGTCTGTGAGTCGATATCCTTCGCATACAATTCAATTGGAGTTGAAAAATTCATGTTTGAAGAAAATGACATTTCAAAATCTTTAAATCGTCATATCTCGTTAACCGAGCGTCTAAACAGGTCAAAACTTGCAAAATTCAAAATTCTCTAAAAACAAAACTACATGTCCAAAACATATAGAAAATACATTTTTGTGGTCTGTGAGTCGATATCCTTCGCATACAATTCAATTATAGTTGAAAAATTCATGTTTGAAGAAAATGACATTTCAAAATCTTTAAATCGTCATATCTCGTTAACCGAGCGTCTAAACAGGTCAAAACTTGCAAAATTCAAAATTCTCTAAAAACAAAACTACATGTCCAAAACTTATAGAAAATACATTTTTGTGGTCTGTGAGTCGATATCCTTCGCATACAATTCAATTGGAGTTGAAAAATTCATGTTTGAAGAAAATGACATTTCAAAATCTTTAAATTGTCATATCTCGTTAACCAAGCGTCTAAACAGGTCAAAACTTGCAAAATTCAAGAAAATGACATTTCAAAATCTTTAAATCGTCATATCTCGTTAACCGAGCTTCTAAACAGGTCAAAACTTGCAAAATTCAAAATTCTCTAAAAACAAAACTACATGTCCAAAACATATAGAAAATACATTTTTGTGGTCTGTGAGTCGATATCCTTCGCATACAATTCAATTGGAGTTGAAAAATTCATGTTTGAAGAAAATGACATTTCAAAATCTTTAAATCGTCATATCTCGTTAACCGAGCGTCTAAACAGGTCAAAACTTGCAAAATTCAAAATTCTCTAAAAACAAAACTACATGTCCAAAACATATAGAAAATACATTTTTGTGCTCTGTGAGTCGATATCCTTCGCATACAATTCAATTGGAGTTGAAAAATTCATTTTTGAAGAAAATGACATTTCAAAATCTTTAAATCGTCATATCTCGTTAACCGAGCATCTAAACAGGTCCAAACTTGCAAAATTCAAAATTCTCTAAAAACAAAACTACAACTCCAAAACTTATAGAAAATACATTTTTGTGCTCTGTGAGTCGATATCCTTCGCATACAATTCAATTGGAGTTGAAAAATTCATTTTTGAAGAAAATGACATTTCAAAATCTTTAAATCGTCATATCTCGTTAACCGAGCGTCTAAACAGGTCAAAACTTGCAAAATTCAAAATTCTCTAAAAACAAAACTACAACTCCAAAACTTATAGAAAATACATTTTTGTGCTCTGTGAGTCGATATCCTTCGCATACAATTCAATTGGAGTTGAAAAATTCATGTTTGAAGAAAATGACATTTCAAAATCTTTAAATCGTCATATCTCGTTAACCGAGCGTCTAAACAGGTCAAAACTTGCAAAATTCAAAATTCTCTAAAAACAAAACTACAAGTCCAAAACTTATAGAAAATACATTTTTGTGCTCTGTGAGTCGATATACTTCGCATACAATTCAATTGGAGTTGAAAAATTCATTTTTGAAGAAAATGACATTTCAAAATCTTTAAATCGTCATATCTCGTTAACCGAGCGTCTAAACAGGTCAAAACTTGCAAAATTCAAAATTCTCTAAAAACAAAACTACAACTCCAAAACTTATAGAAAATACATTTTTGTGCTCTGTGAGTCGATATCCTTCGCATACAATTCAATTGGAGTTGAAAAATTCATGTTTGAAGAAAATGACATTTCAAAATCTTTAAATCGTCATATCTCGTTAACCGAGCGTCTAAACAGGTCAAAACTTGCAAAATTCAAAATTCTCTAAAAACAAAACTACAACTCCAAAACTTATAGAAAATACATTTTTGTGCTCTGTGAGTCGATATCCTTCGCATACAATTCAATTGGAGTTGAAAAATTCATGTTTGAAGAAAATGACATTTCAAAATCTTTAAATCGTCATATCTCGTTAACCGAGCGTCTAAACAGGTCAAAACTTGCAAAATTCAAAATTCTCTAAAAACAAAACTACAACTCCAAAACTTATAGAAAATACATTTTTTGTGCTCTGTGAGTCGATATCCTTCGCATACAATTCAATTGGAGTTGAAAAATTCATTTTTGAAGAAAATGGCATTTCAAAATCTTTAAATCGTCATATCTCGTTAACCGAGCGTCTAAACAGGTCAAAACTTGCAAAATTCAAAATTCTCTAATAACAAAACTACATGTCCAAAACTTATAGAAAATACATTTTTGTGCTCTGTGAGTCGATATCCTTCGCATACAATTCAATTGGAGTTGAAAAATTCATTTTTGAAGAAAATGACATTTCAAAATCTTTAAATCGTCTTATCTCGTTAACCGAGCGTCAAAACAGGTCAAAACTTGCAAAATTCAAAATTCTCTAAAAACAAAACTACAACTCCAAAACTTTTAGAAAATACATTTTTGTGCTCTGTGAGTCGATATCCTTCGCATACAATTCAATTGGAGTTGAAAAATTCATGTTTGAAGAAAATGACATTTCAAAATCTTTAAATCGTCATATCTCGTTAACCGAGCATCTAAACAGGTCCAAACTTGCAAAATTCAAAATTCTCTAAAAACAAAACTACAACTCCAAAACTTATAGAAAATACATTTTTGTGCTCTGTGAGTCGATATCCTTCGCATACAATTCAATTGGAGTTGAAAAATTCATTTTTGAAGAAAATGACATTTCAAAATCTTTAAATCGTCATATCTCGTTAACCGAGCGTCTAAACAGGTCAAAACTTGCAAAATTCAAAATTCTCTAAAAACAAAACTACAACTCCAAAACTTATAGAAAATACATTTTTGTGCTCTGTGAGTCGATATCCTTCGCATACAATTCAATTGGAGTTGAAAAATTCATGTTTGAAGAAAATGACATTTCAAAATCTTTAAATCGTCATATCTCGTTAACCGAGCGTCTAAACAGGTCAAAACTTGCAAAATTCAAAATTCTCTAAAAACAAAACTACAAGTCCAAAACTTATAGAAAATACATTTTTGTGCTCTGTGAGTCGATATACTTCGCATACAATTCAATTGGAGTTGAAAAATTCATTTTTGAAGAAAATGACATTTCAAAATCTTTAAATCGTCATATCTCGTTAACCGAGCGTCTAAACAGGTCAAAACTTGCAAAATTCAAAATTCTCTAAAAACAAAACTACAACTCCAAAACTTATAGAAAATACATTTTTGTGCTCTGTGAGTCGATATCCTTCGCATACAATTCAATTGGAGTTGAAAAATTCATGTTTGAAGAAAATGACATTTCAAAATCTTTAAATCGTCATATCTCGTTAACCGAGCGTCTAAACAGGTCAAAACTTGCAAAATTCAAAATTCTCTAAAAACAAAACTACAACTCCAAAACTTATAGAAAATACATTTTTGTGCTCTGTGAGTCGATATCCTTCGCATACAATTCAATTGGAGTTGAAAAATTCATGTTTGAAGAAAATGACATTTCAAAATCTTTAAATCGTCATATCTCGTTAACCGAGCGTCTAAACAGGTCAAAACTTGCAAAATTCAAAATTCTCTAAAAACAAAACTACATGTCCAAAACTTATAGAAAATACATTTTTTGTGCTCTGTGAGTCGATATCCTTCGCATACAATTCAATTGGAGTTGAAAAATTCATTTTTGAAGAAAATGACATTTCAAAATCTTTAAATCGTCATATCTCGTTAACCGAGCGTCTAAACAGGTCAAAACTTGCAAAATTCAAAATTCTCTAATAACAAAACTACATGTCCAAAACTTATAGAAAATACATTTTTGTGCTCTGTGAGTCGATATCCTTCGCATACAATTCAATTGGAGTTGAAAAATTCATTTTTGAAGAAAATGACATTTCAAAATCTTTAAATCGTCTTATCTCGTTAACCGAGCGTCAAAACAGGTCAAAACTTGCAAAATTCAAAATTCTCTAAAAACAAAACTACAACTCCAAAACTTTTAGAAAATACATTTTTGTGCTCTGTGAGTCGATATCCTTCGCATACAATTCAATTGGAGTTGAAAAATTCATGTTTGAAGAAAATGACATTTCAAAATCTTTAAATCGTCATATCTCGTTAACCGAGCATCTAAACAGGTCCAAACTTGCAAAATTCAAAATTCTCTAAAAACAAAACTACAACTCCAAAACTTATAGAAAATACATTTTTGTGCTCTGTGAGTCGATATCCTTCGCATACAATTCAATTGGAGTTGAAAAATTCATTTTTGAAGAAAATGACATTTCAAAATCTTTAAATCGTCATATCTCGTTAACCGAGCGTCTAAACAGGTCAAAACTTGCAAAATTCAAAATTCTCTAAAAACAAAACTACAACTCCAAAACTTATAGAAAATACATTTTTGTGCTCTGTGAGTCGATATCCTTCGCATACAATTCAATTGGAGTTGAAAAATTCATGTTTGAAGAAAATGACATTTCAAAATCTTTAAATCGTCATATCTCGTTAACCGAGCGTCTAAACAGGTCAAAACTTGCAAAATTCAAAATTCTCTAAAAACAAAACTACAACTCCAAAACTTATAGAAAATACATTTTTGTGCTCTGTGAGTCGATATCCTTCGCATACAATTCAATTGGAGTTGAAAAATTCATTTTTGAAGAAAATGACATTTCAAAATCTTTAAATCGTCATATCTCGTTAACCGAGCGTCTAAACAGGTCAAAACTTGCAAAATTCAAAATTCTCTAATAACAAAACTACATGTCCAAAACTTATAGAAAATACATTTTTGTGCTCTGTGAGTCGATATCCTTCGCATACAATTCAATTGGAGTTGAAAAATTCATGTTTGAAGAAAATGACATTTCAAAATCTTTAAATCGTCATATCTCGTTAACCGAGCGTCTAAACAGGTCAAAACTTGCAAAATTCAAAATTCTCTAAAAACAAAACTACATGTCCAAAACTTATAGAAAATACATTTTTGTGCTCTGTGAGTCGATATCCTTCGCATACAATTCAATTGGAGTTGAAAAATTCATTTTTGAAGAAAATGACATTTTAAAATCTTTAAATCGTCATATCTCGTTAACCGAGCGTCT
Source organism: Episyrphus balteatus (assembly GCF_945859705.1). Lineage (NCBI taxonomy): Eukaryota > Metazoa > Arthropoda > Insecta > Diptera > Syrphidae > Episyrphus > Episyrphus balteatus. Next base: position 84,634,031 of record NC_079135.1, read on the forward strand.
AAACAGAGTTGAAAAATTCATTTTTGAAGAAAATGGCATTTCAAAATCTTTAAATCGTCATATCTCGTTAACCGAGCGTCTAAACAGGTCAAAACTTGCAAAATTCAAAATTCTCTAATAACAAAACTACATGTCCAAAACTTATAGAAAATACATTTTTGTGCTCTGTGAGTCGATATCCTTCGCATACAATTCAATTGGAGTTGAAAAATTCATTTTTGAAGAAAATGACATTTCAAAATCTTTAAATCGTCTTATCTCGTTAACCGAGCGTCTAAACAGGTCAAAACTTGCAAAATTCAAAATTCTCTAAAAACAAAACTACAACTCCAAAACTTTTAGAAAATACATTTTTGTGCTCTGTGAGTCGATATCCTTCGCATACAATTCAATTGGAGTTGAAAAATTCATGTTTGAAGAAAATGACATTTCAAAATCTTTAAATCGTCATATCTCGTTAACCGAGCGTCTAAACAGGTCAAAACTTGCAAAATTAAAAATTCTCTAATAACAAAACTACATGTCCAAAACTTATAGAAAATACATTTTTGTGCTCTGTGAGTCGATATCCTTCGCATACAATTCAATTGGAGTTGAAAAATTCATGTTTGAAGAAAATGACATTTCAAAATCTTTAAATCGTCATATCTCGTTAACCGAGCGTCTAAACAGGTCAAAACTTGCAAAATTCAAAATTCTCTAAAAACAAAACTACAACTCCAAAACTTGTTTAGAAACCGAGCGTCTAAACAGGTCAAAACTTGCAAAATTCAAAATTCTCTAAAAACAAAACTACAACTCCAAAACTTATAGAAAATACATTTTTGTGCTCTGTGAGTCGATATCCTTCGCATACAATTCAATTGGAGTTGAAAAATTCATGTTTGAAGAAAATGACATTTCAAAATCTTTAAATCGTCATATCTCGTTAACCGAGCGTCTAAACAGGTCAAAACTTGCAAAATTCAAAATTCTCTAAAAACAAAACTACAACTCCAAAACTTATAGAAAATACATTTTTGTGCTCTGTGAGTCGATATCCTTCGCATACAATTCAATTGGAGTTGAAAAATTCATGTTTGAAGAAAATGACATTTCAAAATCTTTAAATCGTCATATCTCGTTAACCGAGCGTCTAAACAGGTCAAAACTTGCAAAATTCAAAATTCTCTAAAAACAAAACTACAAGTCCAAAACTTATAGAAAATACATTTTTTGTGCTCTGTGAGTCGATATCCTTCGCATACAATTCAATTGGAGTTGAAAAATTCATTTTTGAAGAAAATGGCATTTCAAAATCTTTAAATCGTCATATCTCGTTAACCGAGCGTCTAAACAGGTCAAAACTTGCAAAATTCAAAATTCTCTAATAACAAAACTACATGTCCAAAACTTATAGAAAATACATTTTTGTGCTCTGTGAGTCGATATCCTTCGCATACAATTCAATTGGAGTTGAAAAATTCATTTTTGAAGAAAATGACATTTCAAAATCTTTAAATCGTCTTATCTCGTTAACCGAGCGTCAAAACAGGTCAAAACTTGCAAAATTCAAAATTCTCTAAAAACAAAACTACAACTCCAAAACTTTTAGAAAATACATTTTTGTGCTCTGTGAGTCGATATCCTTCGCATACAATTCAATTGGAGTTGAAAAATTCATTTTTGAAGAAAATGACATTTCAAAATCTTTAAATCGTCATATCTCGTTAACCGAGCGTCTAAACAGGTCAAAACTTGCAAAATTCAAAATTCTCTAAAAACAAAACTACAACTCCAAAACTTATAGAAAATACATTTTTGTGCTCTGTGAGTCGATATCCTTCGCATACAATTCAATTGGAGTTGAAAAATTCATGTTTGAAGAAAATGACATTTCAAAATCTTTAAATCGTCATATCTCGTTAACCGAGCGTCTAAACAGGTCAAAACTTGCAAAATTCAAAATTCTCTAAAAACAAAACTACAACTCCAAAACTTATAGAAAATACATTTTTGTGCTCTGTGAGTCGATATCCTTCGCATACAATTCAATTGGAGTTGAAAAATTCATTTTTGAAGAAAATGGCATTTCAAAATCTTTAAATCGTCATATCTCGTTAACCGAGCGTCTAAACAGGTCAAAACTTGCAAAATTCAAAATTCTCTAATAACAAAACTACATGTCCAAAACTTATAGAAAATACATTTTTGTGCTCTGTGAGTCGATATCCTTCGCATACAATTCAATTGGAGTTGAAAAATTCATTTTTGAAGAAAATGACATTTCAAAATCTTTAAATCGTCATATCTCGTTAACCGAGCGTCTAAACAGGTCAAAACTTGCAAAATTCAAAATTCTCTAATAACAAAACTACATGTCCAAAACTTATAGAAAATACATTTTTGTGCTCTGTGAGTCGATATCCTTCGCATACAATTCAATTGGAGTTGAAAAATTCATGTTTGAAGAAAATGACATTTCAAAATCTTTAAATCGTCATATCTCGTTAACCGAGCGTCTAAACAGGTCAAAACTTGCAAAATTCAAAATTCTCTAAAAACAAAACTACATGTCCAAAACTTATAGAAAATACATTTTTGTGCTCTGTGAGTCGATATCCTTCGCTTGCAATTCAATTGGAGTTGAAAAATTCATTTTTGAAGAAAATGACATTTTAAAATCTTTAAATCGTCATATCTCGTTAACCGAGCGTCTAAACAGAGTTGAAAAATTCATTTTTGAAGAAAATGGCATTTCAAAATCTTTAAATCGTCATATCTCGTTAACCGAGCGTCTAAACAGGTCAAAACTTGCAAAATTCAAAATTCTCTAATAACAAAACTACATGTCCAAAACTTATAGAAAATACATTTTTGTGCTCTGTGAGTCGATATCCTTCGCATACAATTCAATTGGAGTTGAAAAATTCATTTTTGAAGAAAATGACATTTCAAAATCTTTAAATCGTCTTATCTCGTTAACCGAGCGTCTAAACAGGTCAAAACTTGCAAAATTCAAAATTCTCTAAAAACAAAACTACAACTCCAAAACTTTTAGAAAATACATTTTTGTGCTCTGTGAGTCGATATCCTTCGCATACAATTCAATTGGAGTTGAAAAATTCATGTTTGAAGAAAATGACATTTCAAAATCTTTAAATCGTCATATCTCGTTAACCGAGCGTCTAAACAGGTCAAAACTTGCAAAATTCAAAATTCTCTAATAACAAAACTACATGTCCAAAACTTATAGAAAATACATTTTTGTGCTCTGTGAGTCGATATCCTTCGCATACAATTCAATTGGAGTTGAAAAATTCATTTTTGAAGAAAATGACATTTCAAAATCTTTTGTGCTCTGTGAGTCGATATCCTTCGCATACAATTCAATTGGAGTTGAAAAATTCATGTTTGAAGAAAATGACATTTCAAAATCTTTAAATCGTCATATCTCGTTAACCGAGCGTCTAAACAGGTCAAAACTTGCAAAATTCAAAATTCTCTAAAAACAAAACTACAACTCCAAAACTTATAGAAAATACATTTTTGTGCTCTGTGAGTCGATATCCTTCGCATACAATTCAATTGGAGTTGAAAAATTCATTTTTGAAGAAAATGACATTTCAAAATCTTTAAATCGTCATATCTCGTTAACCGAGCGTCTAAACAGGTCAAAACTTGCAAAATTCAAAATTCTCTAATAACAAAACTACATGTCCAAAACTTATAGAAAATACATTTTTGTGCTCTGTGAGTCGATATCCTTCGCATACAATTCAATTGGAGTTGAAAAATTCATTTTTGAAGAAAATGACATTTCAAAATCTTTAAATCGTCATATCTCGTTAACCGAGCGTCTAAACAGGTCAAAACTTGCAAAATTCAAAATTCTCTAATAACAAAACTACAAGTCCAAAACTTATAGAAAATACATTTTTGTGCTCTGTGAGTCGATATCCTTCGCATACAATTCAATTGGAGTTGAAAAATTCACGTTTGAAGAAAATGACATTTCAAAATCTTTAAATCGTCGTATCTCGTTAACCGAGCGTCTAAACAGGTCAAAACTTGCAAAATTCAAAATTCTCTAAAAACAAAACTACATGTCCAAAACTTATAGAAAATACATTTTTGTGCTCTGTGAGTCGATATCCTTCGCATACAATTCAATTATAGTTGAAAAATTCATTTTTGAAGAAAATGACATTTCAAAATCTTTAAATCGTCATATCTCGTGAACCGAGCGTCTAAACAGGTCAAAACTTGCAAAATTCAAAATTCTCTAAAAACAAAACTACATGTCCAAAACTTATAGAAAATACATTTTTGTGCTCTGTGAGTCGATATCCTTCGCATACAATTCAATTGCAGTTGAAAAATTCATGTTTGAAGAAAATGACATTTCAAAATCTTTAAATCGTCATATCTCGTTAACCGAGCGTCTAAACAGGTCAAAACTTGGAAAATTCAAAATTCTCTAAAAACAAAACTACATGTCCAAAACTTATAGAAAATACATTTTTGTGCTCTGTGAGTCGATATCCTTCGCATACAATTCAATTGGAGTTGAAAAATTCATTTTTGAAGAAAATGACATTTCAAAATCTTTAAATCGTCGTATCTCGTTAACCGAGCGTCTAAACAGGTCAAAACTTGCAAAATTCAAAATTCTCTAATAACAAAACTACATGTCCAAAACTTATAGAAAATACATTTTTGTGCTCTGTGAGTCGATATTATTCGCATACAATTCAATTGGAGTTGAAAAATTCATGTTTGAAGAAAATGACATTTCAAAATCTGTAAATCGTCATATCTCGTGAACCGAGCGTCTAAACAGGTCAAAACTTGCAAAATTCAAAATTCTCTAATAACAAAACTACATGTCCAAAACTTATAGAAAATACATTTTTGTGCTCTGTGAGTCGATATTATTCGCATACAATTCAATTGGAGTTGAAAAATTCATGTTTGAAGAAAATGACATTTCAAAATCTTTAAATCGTCATATCTCGTGAACCGAGCGTCTAAACAGGTCAAAACTTGCAAAATTCAAAATTCTCTAATAACAAAACTACATGTCCAAAACTTATAGAAAATACATTTTTGTGCTCTGTGAGTCGATATCCTTCGCATACAATTCAATTGGAGTTGAAAAATTCATTTTTGAAGAAAATGACATTTCAAAATCTTTAAATCGTCATATCTCGTTAACCGAGCGTCTAAACAGGTCAAAACTTGCAAAATTCAAAATTCTCTAAAAACAAAACTACATGTCCAAAACTTATAGAAAATACATTTTTGTGCTCTGTGAGTCGATATCCTTCGCATACAATTCAATTGGAGTTGAAAAATTCATGTTTGAAGAAAATGACATTTCAAAATCTTTAAATCGTCATATCTCGTGAACCGAGCGTCTAAACAGGTCAAAACTTGCAAAATTCAAAATTCTCTAATAACAAAACTACATGTCCAAAACTTATAGAAAATACATTTTTGTGCTCTGTGAGTCGATATCCTTCGCATACAATTCAATTGGAGTTGAAAAATTCATTTTTGAAGAAAATGACATTTCAAAATCTTTAAATCGTCATATCTCGTTAACCGAGCGTCTAAACAGGTCAAAACTTGCAAAATTCAAAATTCTCTAAAAACAAAACTACATGTCCAAAACTTATAGAAAATACATTTTTGTGCTCTGTGAGTCGATATCCTTCGCATACAATTCAATTGGAGTTGAAAAATTCATGTTTGAAGAAAATGACATTTCAAAATCTTTAAATCGTCATATCTCGTTAACCGAGCGTCTAAACAGGTCAAAACTTGCAAAATTCAAAATTCTCTAATAACAAAACTACATGTCCAAAACTTATAGAAAATACATTTTTGTGCTCTGTGAGTCGATATTATTCGCATACAATTCAATTGGAGTTGAAAAATTCATGTTTGAAGAAAATGACATTTCAAAATCTTTAAATCGTCATATCTCGTTAACCGAGCGTCTAAACAGGTCAAAACTTGCAAAATTCAAAATTCTCTAAAAACAAAACTACAACTCCAAAACTTATAGAAAATACATTTTTGTGCTCTGTGAGTCGATATCCTTCGCATACAATTCAATTGGAGTTGAAAAATTCATGTTTGAAGAAAATGACATTTCAAAATCTTTAAATCGTCATATCTCGTTAACCGAGCGTCTAAACAGGTCAAAACTTGCAAAATTCAAAATTCTCTAATAACAAAACTACATGTCCAAAACTTATAGAAAATACATTTTTGTGCTCTGTGAGTCGATATTATTCGCATACAATTCAATTGGAGTTGAAAAATTCATGTTTGAAGAAAATGACATTTCAAAATCTTTAAATCGTCATATCTCGTTAACCGAGCGTCTAAACAGGTCAAAACTTGCAAAATTCAAAATTCTCTAAAAACAAAACTACAACTCCAAAACTTATAGAAAATACATTTTTGTGCTCTGTGAGTCGATATCCTTCGCATACAATTCAATTGGAGTTGAAAAATTCATTTTTGAAGAAAATGACATTTCAAAATCTTTAAATCGTCATATCTCGTTAACCGAGCGTCTAAACAGGTCAAAACTTGCAAAATTCAAAATTCTCTAAAAACAAAACTACATGTCCAAAACTTATAGAAAATACATTTTTGTGCTCTGTGAGTCGATATCCTTCGCATACAATTCAATTGGAGTTGAAAAATTCATGTTTGAAGAAAATGACATTTCAAAATCTTTAAATCGTCATATCTCGTTAACCGAGCGTCTAAACAGGTCAAAACTTGCAAAATTCAAAATTCTCTAAAAACAAAACTACAACTCCAAAACTTATAGAAAATACATTTTTGTGCTCTGTGAGTCGATATCCTTCGCATACAATTCAATTGGAGTTGAAAAATTCATTTTTGAAGAAAATGACATTTCAAAATCTTTAAATCGTCATATCTCGTTAACCGAGCGTCTAAACAGGTCAAAACTTGCAAAATTCAAAATTCTCTAAAAACAAAACTACAACTCCAAAACTTATAGAAAATACATTTTTGTGCTCTGTGAGTCGATATCCTTCGCATACAATTCAATTGGAGTTGAAAAATTCATGTTTGAAGAAAATGACATTTCAAAATCTTTAAATCGTCATATCTCGTTAACCGAGCGTCTAAACAGGTCAAAACTTGCAAAATTCAAAATTCTCTAAAAACAAAACTACATGTCCAAAACTTATAGAAAATACATTTTTGTGCTCTGTGAGTCGATATCCTTCGCATACAATTCAATTGGAGTTGAAAAATTCATGTTTGAAGAAAATGACATTTCAAAATCTTTAAATCGTCATATCTCGTTAACCGAGCGTCTAAACAGGTCAAAACTTGCAAAATTCAAAATTCTCTAAAAACAAAACTACATGTCCAAAACTTATAGAAAATACATTTTTGTGCTCTGTGAGTCGATATCCTTCGCATACAATTCAATTGGAGTTGAAAAATTCATGTTTGAAGAAAATGACATTTCAAAATCTTTAAATCGTCATATCTCGTTAACCGAGCGTCTAAACAGGTCAAAACTTGCAAAATTCAAAATTCTCTAAAAACAAAACTACATGTCCAAAACTTATAGAAAATACATTTTTGTGCTCTGTGAGTCGATATCCTTCGCATACAATTCAATTGGAGTTGAAAAATTCATGTTTGAAGAAAATGACATTTCAAAATCTTTAAATCGTCATATCTCGTTAACCGAGCGTCTAAACAGGTCAAAACTTGCAAAATTCAAAATTCTCTAAAAACAAAACTACAACTCCAAAACTTATAGAAAATACATTTTTGTGCTCTGTGAGTCGATATCCTTCGCATACAATTCAATTGGAGTTGAAAAATTCATTTTTGAAGAAAATGACATTTCAAAATCTTTAAATCGTCATATCTCGTTAACCGAGCGTCTAAACAGGTCAAAACTTGCAAAATTCAAAATTCTCTAAAAACAAAACTACAACTCCAAAACTTATAGAAAATACATTTTTGTGCTCTGTGAGTCGATATCCTTCGCATACAATTCAATTGGAGTTGAAAAATTCATGTTTGAAGAAAATGACATTTCAAAATCTTTAAATCGTCATATCTCGTTAACCGAGCGTCTAAACAGGTCAAAACTTGCAAAATTCAAAATTCTCTAAAAACAAAACTACAAGTCCAAAACTTATAGAAAATACATTTTTGTGCTCTGTGAGTCGATATCCTTCGCATACAATTCAATTGGAGTTGAAAAATTCATGTTTGAAGAAAATGACATTTCAAAATCTTTAAATCGTCATATCTCGTTAACCGAGCGTCTAAACAGGTCAAAACTTGCAAAATTCAAAATTCTCTAAAAACAAAACTACAACTCCAAAACTTATAGAAAATACATTTTTGTGCTCTGTGAGTCGATATCCTTCGCATACAATTCAATTGGAGTTGAAAAATTCATTTTTGAAGAAAATGACATTTCAAAATCTTTAAATCGTCATATCTCGTTAACCGAGCGTCTAAACAGGTCAAAACTTGCAAAATTCAAAATTCTCTAAAAACAAAACTACAACTCCAAAACTTATAGAAAATACATTTTTGTGCTCTGTGAGTCGATATCCTTCGCATACAATTCAATTGGAGTTGAAAAATTCATTTTTGAAGCAAATGACATTTCAAAATCTTTAAATCGTCATATCTCGTTAACCCAGCGTCTAAACAGGTCAAAACTTGCAAAATTCAAAATTCTCTAATAACAAAACTACATGTCCAAAACTTATAGAAAATACATTTTTGTGCTCTGTGAGTGGATATCCTTCGCATACAATTCAATTGGAGTTGAAAAATTCATGTTTGAAGAAAATGACATTTCAAAATCTTTAAATCGTCATATCTCGTTAACCGAGCGTCTAAACAGGTCAAAACTTGCAAAATTCAAAATTCTCTAAAAACAAAACTACAACTCCAAAACTTATAGAAAATACATTTTTGTGCTCTGTGAGTCGATATCCTTCGCATACAATTCAATTGGAGTTGAAAAATTCATGTTTGAAGAAAATGACATTTCAAAATCTTTAAATCGTCATATCTCGTGAACCGAGCGTCTAAACAGGTCAAAACTTGCAAAATTCAAAATTCTCTAAAAACAAAACTACAACTCCAAAACTTATAGAAAATACATTTTTTCAATTGGAGTTGAAAAATTCATTTTTGAAGAAAATGACATTTCAAAATCTTTAAATCGTCATATCTCGTTAACCGAGCGTCTAAACAGGTCAAAATTTGCAAAGTTCAAAATTCTCTAAAAACAAAACTACAACTCCAAAACTTATAGAAAATACATTTTTGTGCTCTGTGAGTCGATATCCTTCGCATACAATTCAATTGGAGTTGAAAAATTCATTTTTGAAGAAAATGACATTTCAAAATCTTTAAATCGTCATATCTCGTTAACCGAGCGTCTAAATAGGTCAAAACTTGCAAAATTCAAAATTCTCTAAAAACAAAACTACATGTCCAAAACTTATAGAAAATACATTTTTGTGCTCTGTGAGTCGATATCCTTCGCATACAATTCGATTGGAGTTGAAAAATTCATTTTTGAAGAAAATGACATTTCAAAATCTTTAAATCGTCATATCTCGTTAACCGAGCGTCTAAACAGGTCAAAACTTGCAAAATTCAAAATTCTCTAAAAACAAAACTACATGTCCAAAACTTATAGAAAATACATTTTTGTGCTCTGTGAGTCGATATCCTTCGCATACAATTCAATTGGAGTTGAAAAATTCATTTTTGAAGAAAATGACATTTCAAAATCTTTAAATCGTCATATCTCGTTAACCGAGCGTCTAAACAGGTCAAAACTTGCAAAATTCAAAATTCTCTAAAAACAAAACTACAACTCCAAAACTTATAGAAAATACATTTTTGTGCTCTGTGAGTCGATATCCTTCGCATACAATTCAATTGGAGTTGAAAAATTCATGTTTGAAGAAAATGACATTTCAAAATCTTTAAATCGTCATATCTCGTTAACCGAGCGTCTAAACAGGTCAAAACTTGCAAAATTCAAAATTCTCTAAAAACAAAACTTCATGTCCAAAACTTATAGAAAATACATTTTTGTGCTCTGTGAGTCGATATCCTTCGCATACAATTCAATTGGAGTTGAAAAATTCATGTTTGAAGAAAATGACATTTCAAAATCTTTAAATCGTCATATCTCGTTAACCGAGCGTCTAAACAGGTCAAAACTTGCAAAATTCAAAATTCTCTAAAAACAAAACTACATGTCCAAAACTTATAGAAAATACATTTTTGTGCTCTGTGAGTCGATATCCTTCGCATACAATTCAATTGGAGTTGAAAAATTCATGTTTGAAGAAAATGACATTTCAAAATCTTTAAATCGTCATATCTCGTTAACCGAGCGTCTAAACAGGTCAAAACTTGCAAAATTCAAAATTCTCTAAAAACAAAACTACAACTCCAAAACTTATAGAAAATACATTTTTTCAATTGGAGTTGAAAAATTCATTTTTGAAGAAAATGACATTTCAAAATCTTTAAATCGTCATATCTCGTTAACCGAGCGTCTTAACAGGTCAAAATTTGCAAAATTCAAAATTCTCTAAAAACAAAACTACAACTCCAAAACTTATAGAAAATACATTTTTGTGCTCTGTGAGTCGATATCCTTCGCATACAATTCAATTGGAGTTGAAAAATTCAATTTTGAAGAAAATGACATTTCAAAATCTTTAAATCGTCATATCTCGTTAACCGAGCGTCTAAACAGGTCAAAACTTGCAAAATTCAAAATTCTCTAAAAACAAAACTACATGTCCAAAACTTATAGAAAATACATTTTTGTGCTCTGTGAGTCGATATCCTTCGCATACAATTCAATTGGAGTTGAAAAATTCATTTTTGAAGAAAATGACATTTCAAAATCTTTAAATCGTCATATCTCGTTAACCGAGCGTCTAAACAGGTCAAAACTTGCAAAATTCAAAATTCTCTAAAAACAAAACTACATGTCCAAAACTTATAGAAAATACAGTTTTGTGCTCTGTGAGTCGATATCCTTCGCATACAATTCAATTGGAGTTGAAAAATTCATGTTTAAAGAAAATGACATTTCAAAATCTTTAAATCGTCATATCTCGTTAACCGAGCGTCTAAACAGGTCAAAACTTGCAAAATTCAAAATTCTCTAAAAACAAAACTACATGTCCAAAACTTATAGAAAATACATTTTTGTGCTCTGTGAGTCGATATCCTTCGCATACAATTCAATTGGAGTTGAAAAATTCATGTTTGAAGAAAATGACATTTCAAAATCTTTAAATCGTCATATCTCGTTAACCGAGCGTCTAAACAGGTCAAAACTTGCAAAATTCAAAATTCTCTAAAAACAAAACTACATGTCCAAAACTTATAGAAAATACAGTTTTGTGCTCTGTGAGTCGATATCCTTCGCATACAATTCAATTGGAGTTGAAAAATTCATTTTTAAAGAAAATGACATTTCAAAATCTTTAAATCGTCATATCTCGTTAACCGAGCGTCTAAACAGGTCAAAACTTGCAAAATTCAAAATTCTCTAAAAACAAAACTACATGTCCAAAACTTATAGAAAATACATTTTTGTGCTCTGTGAGTCGATATCCTTCGCATACAATTCAATTGGAGTTGAAAAATTCATGTTTGAAGAAAATGACATTTCAAAATCTTTAAATCGTCATATCTCGTTAACCGAGCGTCTAAACAGGTCAAAACTTGCAAAATTCAAAATTCTCTAAAAACAAAACTATACATGTCCAAAACTTATAGAAAATACATTTTTGTGCTCTGTGAGTCGATATCCTTCGCATACAATTCAATTGGAGTTGAAAAATTCATGTTTGAAGAAAATGACATTTCAAAATCTTTAAATCGTCATATCTCGTTAACCGAGCGTCTAAACAGGTCAAAACTTGCAAAATTCAAAATTCTCTAAAAACAAAACTACAAGTCCAAAACTTATAGAAAATACATTTTTGTGCTCTGTGAGTCGATATCCTTCGCATACAATTCAATTGGAGTTGAAAAATTCATGTTTGAAGAAAATGACATTTCAAAATCTTTAAATCGTCATATCTCGTTAACCGAGCGTCTAAACAGGTCAAAACTTGCAAAATTCAAAATTCTCTAAAAACAAAACTACATGTCCAAAACTTATAGAAAATACATTTTTGTGCTCTGTGAGTCGATATCCTTCGCATACAATTCAATTGGAGTTGAAAAATTCATTTTTTAAGAAAATGACATTTCAAAATCTTTAAATCGTTATATCTCGTTAACCGAGCGTCTAAACAGGTCAAAACTTGCAAAATTCAAAATTCTCTAAAAACAAAACTACAAGTCCAAAACTTATAGAAAATACATTTTTGTGCTCTGTGAGTCGATATCCTTCGCATACAATTCAATTGGAGTTGAAAAATTCATTTTTGAAGAAAATGACATTTCAAAATCTTTAAATCGTCATATCTCGTTAACCGAGCGTCTAAACAGGTCAAAACTTGCAAAATTCAAAATTCTCTAAAAACAAAACTACATGTCCAAAACTAATAGAAAATACATTTTTGTACTCTGTGAGTCGATATCCTTCGCATACAATTCAATTGGAGTTGAAAAATTCATGTTTGAAGAAAATGACATTTCAAAATCTTTAAATCGTCATATCTCGTTAACCGAGCGTCTAAACAGGTCAAAACTTGCAAAATTCAAAATTCTCTAAAAACAAAACTACAACTCCAAAACTTATAGAAAATACATTTTTGTGCTCTGTGAGTCGATATCCTTCGCATACAATTCAATTGGAGTTGAAAAATTCATGTTTGAAGAAAATGACATTTCAAAATCTTTAAATCGTCATATCTCGTTAACCGAGCGTCTAAACAGGTCAAAACTTGCAAAATTCAAAATTCTCTAAAAACAAAACTACATGTCCACAACTTATAGAAAATACATTTTTGTGCTCTGTGAGTCGATATCCTTCGCATACAATTCAATTGGAGTTGAAAAATTCATTTTTGAAGAAAATGACATTTCAAAATCTTTAAATCGTCATATCTCGTTAACCGAGCGTCTAAACAGGTCAAAACTTGCAAAATTCAAAATTCTCTAAAAACAAAACTACAACTCCAAAACTTATAGAAAATACATTTTTGTGCTCTGTGAGTCGATATCCTTCGCATACAATTCAATTGGAGTTGAAAAATTCATGTTTGAAGAAAATGACATTTCAAAATCTTTAAATCGTCATATCTCGTTAACCGAGCGTCTAAACAGGTCAAAACTTGCAAAATTCAAAATTCTCTAAAAACAAAACTACAAGTCCAAAACTTATAGAAAATACATTTTTGTGCTCTGTGAGTCGATATCCTTCGCATACAATTCAATTGGAGTTGAAAAATTCATTTTTGAAGAAAATGACATTTCAAAATCTTTAAATCGTCATATCTCGTTAACCGAGCGTCTAAACAGGTCAAAACTTGCAAAATTCAAATTCCCTAAAAACAAAACTACATGTCCAAAACTTATAGAAAATACATTTTTGTGCTCTGTGAGTCGATATCCTTTGCATACAATTCAATTGGAGTTGAAAAATTCATGTTTGAAGAAAATGACATTTCAAAATCTTTAAATCGTCATATCTCGTTAACCTAGCGTCTAAACAGGTCAAAACTTGCAAAATTCAAAATTCTCTAAAAACAAAACATGTCCAAAACTTATAGAAAATACATTTTTGTGCTCTGTGAGTCGATATCCTTCGCATACAATTCAATTGGAGTTGAAAAATTCATGTTTGAAGAAAATGACATTTCAAAATCTTTAAATCGTCATATCTCGTTAACCTAGCGTCTAAACAGGTCAAAACTTGCAAAATTCAAAATTCTCTAAAAACAAAACTACAAGTCCAAAACTTATAGAAAATACATTTTTGTGCTGTGTGAGTCGATATCCTTCGCATACAATTCAATTGGAGTTGAAAAATTCATTTTTGAAGAAAATGACATTTCAAAATCTTTAAATCGTCATATCTCGTTAACAGAGCGTCTCAACAGGTCAAAACTTGCAAAATTCAAAATTCTCTAAAAACAAAACTATACATGTCCAAAACTTATAGAAAATACATTTTTGTGCTCTGTGAGTCGATATCCTTCGCATATAATTCAATTGGAGTTGAAAAATTCATTTTTGAAGAAAATGACATTTCAAAATCTTTAAATCGTCATATCTCGTTAACCGAGCGTCTAAACAGGTCAAAACTTGCAAAATTCAAAATTCTCTAAAAAAAACTATACATGTCCAAAACTTATAGAAAATACATTTTTGTGCTCTGTGAGTCGATATCCTTCGCATATAATTCAATTGGAGTTGAAAAATTCATTTTTGAAGAAAATGACATTTCAAAATCTTTAAATCGTCATATCTCGTGAACCGAGCGTCTAAACAGGTCAAAACTTGCAAAATTCAAAATTCTCTAATAACAAAACTACATGTCCAAAACTTATAGAAAATACATTTTTGTGCTCTGTGAGTCGATATCCTTCGCATACATTTCAAAATCTTTAAATCGTCATATCTCGTTAACCGAGCGTCTAAACAGGTCAAAACTTGCAAAATTCAAAATTCTCTAAAAACAAAACTACATGTCCAAAACTAATAGAAAATACATTTTTGTACTCTGTGAGTCGATATCCTTCGCATACAATTCAATTGGAGTTGAAAAATTCATGTTTGAAGAAAATGACATTTCAAAATCTTTAAATCGTCATATCTCGTTAACCGAGCGTCTAAACAGGTCAAAACTTGCAAAATTCAAAATTCTCTAAAAACAAAACTACAACTCCAAAACTTATAGAAAATACATTTTTGTGCTCTGTGAGTCGATATCCTTCGCATACAATTCAATTGGAGTTGAAAAATTCATGTTTGAAGAAAATGACATTTCAAAATCTTTAAATCGTCATATCTCGTTAACCGAGCGTCTAAACAGGTCAAAACTTGCAAAATTCAAAATTCTCTAAAAACAAAACTACATGTCCACAACTTATAGAAAATACATTTTTGTGCTCTGTGAGTCGAT
Organism: Episyrphus balteatus; assembly: GCF_945859705.1. Lineage (NCBI taxonomy): Eukaryota > Metazoa > Arthropoda > Insecta > Diptera > Syrphidae > Episyrphus > Episyrphus balteatus. The sequence goes on from NC_079135.1 coordinate 84,649,170, forward strand.
ATCCTTCGCATACAATTCAATTGGAGTTGAAAAATTCATTTTTGAAGAAAATGACATTTCAAAATCTTTAAATCGTCATATCTCGTTAACCGAGCGTCTAAACAGGTCAAAACTTGCAAAATTCAAAATTCTCTAAAAACAAAACTACAACTCCAAAACTTATAGAAAATACATTTTTGTGCTCTGTGAGTCGATATCCTTCGCATACAATTCAATTGGAGTTGAAAAATTCATGTTTGAAGAAAATGACATTTCAAAATCTTTAAATCGTCATATCTCGTTAACCGAGCGTCTAAACAGGTCAAAACTTGCAAAATTCAAAATTCTCTAAAAACAAAACTACAAGTCCAAAACTTATAGAAAATACATTTTTGTGCTCTGTGAGTCGATATCCTTCGCATACAATTCAATTGGAGTTGAAAAATTCATTTTTGAAGAAAATGACATTTCAAAATCTTTAAATCGTCATATCTCGTTAACCGAGCGTCTAAACAGGTCAAAACTTGCAAAATTCAAATTCCCTAAAAACAAAACTACATGTCCAAAACTTATAGAAAATACATTTTTGTGCTCTGTGAGTCGATATCCTTTGCATACAATTCAATTGGAGTTGAAAAATTCATGTTTGAAGAAAATGACATTTCAAAATCTTTAAATCGTCATATCTCGTTAACCTAGCGTCTAAACAGGTCAAAACTTGCAAAATTCAAAATTCTCTAAAAACAAAACATGTCCAAAACTTATAGAAAATACATTTTTGTGCTCTGTGAGTCGATATCCTTCGCATACAATTCAATTGGAGTTGAAAAATTCATGTTTGAAGAAAATGACATTTCAAAATCTTTAAATCGTCATATCTCGTTAACCTAGCGTCTAAACAGGTCAAAACTTGCAAAATTCAAAATTCTCTAAAAACAAAACTACAAGTCCAAAACTTATAGAAAATACATTTTTGTGCTGTGTGAGTCGATATCCTTCGCATACAATTCAATTGGAGTTGAAAAATTCATTTTTGAAGAAAATGACATTTCAAAATCTTTAAATCGTCATATCTCGTTAACAGAGCGTCTCAACAGGTCAAAACTTGCAAAATTCAAAATTCTCTAAAAACAAAACTATACATGTCCAAAACTTATAGAAAATACATTTTTGTGCTCTGTGAGTCGATATCCTTCGCATATAATTCAATTGGAGTTGAAAAATTCATTTTTGAAGAAAATGACATTTCAAAATCTTTAAATCGTCATATCTCGTTAACCGAGCGTCTAAACAGGTCAAAACTTGCAAAATTCAAAATTCTCTAAAAAAAACTATACATGTCCAAAACTTATAGAAAATACATTTTTGTGCTCTGTGAGTCGATATCCTTCGCATATAATTCAATTGGAGTTGAAAAATTCATTTTTGAAGAAAATGACATTTCAAAATCTTTAAATCGTCATATCTCGTGAACCGAGCGTCTAAACAGGTCAAAACTTGCAAAATTCAAAATTCTCTAATAACAAAACTACATGTCCAAAACTTATAGAAAATACATTTTTGTGCTCTGTGAGTCGATATCCTTCGCATACATTTCAAAATCTTTAAATCGTCATATCTCGTGAACCGAGCGTCTAAACAGGTCAAAACTTGCAAAATTCAAAATTCTCTAAAAACAAAACTACAACTCCAAAACTTATAGAAAATACATTTTTGTGCTCTGTGAGTCGATATCCTTCGCATACAATTCAATTGGAGTTGAAAAATTCATGTTTGAAGAAAATGACATTTCAAAATCTTTAAATCGTCATATCTCGTGAACCGAGCGTCTAAACAGGTCAAAACTTGCAAAATTCAAAATTCTCTAAAAACAAAACTACAACTCCAAAACTTATAGAAAATACATTTTTGTGCTCTGTGAGTCGATATCCTTCGCATACAATTCAATTGGAGTTGAAAAATTCATTTTTGAAGAAAATGACATTTCAAAATCTTTAAATCGTCATATCTCGTTAACCGAGCGTCTAAACAGGTCAAAACTTGCAAAATTCAAAATTCTCTAAAAACAAAACTACATGTCCAAAACTTATAGAAAATGGTCTGTGAGTCGATATCCTTCACATACAATTCAATTGGAGTTGAAAAATTAATTTTTGAAGAAAATGACATTTCAAAATCTTTAAATCGTCATATCTCGTTAACCGAGCGTCTAAACAGGTCAAAACTTGCAAAATTCAAAATTCTCTAAAAACAAAACTACAACTCCAAAACTTATAGAAAATACATTTTTGTGCTCTGTGAGTCGATATCCTTCGCATACAATTCAATTGGAGTTGAAAAATTCATTTTTGAAAAAAATGACATTTCAAAATCTTTAAATCGTCATATCTCGTTAACCGAGCGTCTAAACAGGTCAAAACTTGCAAAATTCAAAATTCTCTAAAAACAAAACTACATGTCCAAAACTTATAGAAAATACATTTTTGTGCTCTGTGAGTCGATATCCTTCACATACAATTCAATTGGAGTTGAAAAATTAATTTTTGAAGAAAATGACATTTCAAAATCTTTAAATCGTCATATCTCGTTAACCGAGCGTCTAAACAGGTCAAAACTTGCAAAATTCAAAATTCTCTAAAAACAAAACTACAACTCCAAAACTTATAGAAAATACATTTTTGTGCTCTGTGAGTCGATATCCTTCGCATACAATTCAATTGGAGTTGAAAAATTCATTTTTGAAAAAAATGACATTTCAAAATCTTTAAATCGTCATATCTCGTTAACCGAGCGTCTAAACAGGTCAAAACTTGCAAAATTCAAAATTCTCTAAAAACAAAACTACATGTCCAAAACTTAAAGAAAATACATTTTTGTGGTCTGTGAGTCGATATCCTTCACATACAATTCAATTGGAGTTGAAAAATTAATTTTTGAAGAAAATGACATTTCAAAATCTTTAAATCGTCATATCTCGTTAACCGAGCGTCTAAACAGGTCAAAACTTGCAAAATTCAAAATTCTCTAAAAACATAATTACATGTCCAAAACTTATAGAAAATACATTTTTGTGCTCTGTGAGTCGATATCCTTCGCATACAATTCAATTGGAGTTGAAAAATTCATGTTTGAAGAAAATGACATTTCAAAATCTTTAAATCGTCATATCTCGTTAACCGAGCGTCTAAACAGGTCAAAACTTGCAAAATTCAAAATTCTCTAAAAACAAAACTACAACTCCAAAACTTATAGAACATACATTTTTGTGCTCTGTGAGTCGATATCCTTCGCATACAATTCAATTGGAGTTGAAAAATTCATTTTTGAAGAAAATGACATTTCAAAATCTTTAAATCGTCATATCTCGTTAACCAAGTAAACAGGTCAAAACTTGCAAAATTCAAAATTCTCTAAAAACAAAACTACATGTCCAAAACTTATAGAAAATACATTTTTGTGCTCTGTGAGTCGATATCCTTCGCATACAATTCAATTGGAGTTGAAAAATTCATTTTTGAAGAAAATGACATTTCAAAATCTTTAAATCGTCATATCTCGTTAACCGAGCGTCTAAACAGGTCAAAACTTGCAAAATTCAAAATTCTCTAAAAACAAAACTACATGTCCAAAACTTATAGAAAATACATTTTTGTGCTCTGTGAGTCGATATCCTTCGCATACAATTCAATTGGAGTTGAAAAATTCATTTTTGAAGAAAATGACATTTCAAAATCTTTAAATCGTCATATCTCGTTAACCGAGCGTCTAAACAGGTCAAAACTTGCAAAATTCAAAATTCTCTAAAAACAAAACTACATGTCCAAAACTTAAAGAAAATACATTTTTGTGGTCTGTGAGTCGATATCCTTCACATACAATTCAATTGGAGTTGAAAAATTAATTTTTGAAGAAAATGACATTTCAAAATCTTTAAATCGTCATATCTCGTTAACCGAGCGTCTAAACAGGTCAAAACTTGCAAAATTCAAAATTCTCTAAAAACAAAACTACAACTCCAAAACTTATAGAAAATACATTTTTGTGCTCTGTGAGTCGATATCCTTCGCATACAATTCAATTGGAGTTGAAAAATTCATGTTTGAAAAAAATGACATTTCAAAATCTTTAAATCGTCATATCTCGTTAACCGAGCGTCTAAACAGGTCAAAACTTGCAAAATTCAAAATTCTCTAAAAACAAAACTACATGTCCAAAACTTAAAGAAAATACATTTTTGTGGTCTGTGAGTCGATATCCTTCACATACAATTCAATTGGAGTTGAAAAATTAATTTTTGAAGAAAATGACATTTCAAAATCTTTAAATCGTCATATCTCGTTAACCGAGCGTCTAAACAGGTCAAAACTTGCAAAATTCAAAATTCTCTAAAAACATAATTACATGTCCAAAACTTATAGAAAATACATTTTTGTGCTCTGTGAGTCGATATCCTTCGCATACAATTCAATTGGAGTTGAAAAATTCATGTTTGAAGAAAATGACATTTCAAAATCTTTAAATCGTCATATCTCGTTAACCGAGCGTCTAAACAGGTCAAAACTTGCAAAATTCAAAATTCTCTAAAAACAAAACTACAACTCCAAAACTTATAGAACATACATTTTTGTGCTCTGTGAGTCGATATCCTTCGCATACAATTCAATTGGAGTTGAAAAATTCATTTTTGAAGAAAATGACATTTCAAAATCTTTAAATCGTCATATCTCGTTAACCAAGTAAACAGGTCAAAACTTGCAAAATTCAAAATTCTCTAAAAACAAAACTACATGTCCAAAACTTATAGAAAATACATTTTTGTGCTCTGTGAGTCGATATCCTTCGCATACAATTCAATTGGAGTTGAAAAATTCATTTTTGAAGAAAATGACATTTCAAAATCTTTAAATCGTCATATCTCGTTAACCGAGCGTCTAAACAGGTCAAAACTTGCAAAATTCAAAATTCTCTAAAAACAAAACTACAAGTCCAAAACTTATAGAAAATACATTTTTGTGCTCTGTGAGTCGATATCCTTCGCATACAATTCAATTGGAGTTGAAAAATTCATGTTTGAAGAAAATGACATTTCAAAATCTTTAAATCGTCATATCTCGTTAACCGAGCGTCTAAACAGGTCAAAACTTGCAAAATTCAAAATTTTCTAAAAACAAAGCTACATGTCCAAAACTTATAGAAAATACATTTTTGTGCTCTGTGAGTCGATATCCTTCGCATACAATTCAATTGGAGTTGAAAAATTCATGTTTGAAGAAAATGACATTTCAAAATCTTTAAATCTTCATATCTCGTTAACCGAGCGTCTAAACAGGTCAAAACTTGCAAAATTCAAAATTCTCTAAAAACAAAACTACATGTCCAAAACTTATAGAAAATACATTTTTGTGCTCTGTGAGTCGATATCCTTCGCATACAATTCAATTGGAGTTGAAAAATTCATTTTTGAAGAAAATTACATTTCAAAATCTTTAAATCGTCATATCTCGTGAACCGAGCGTCTAAACAGGTCAAAACTTGCAAAATTCAAAATTCTCTAAAAACAAAACTACATGTCCAAAACTTATAGAAAATACATTTTTGTGCTCTGTGAGTCGATATCCTTCGCATACAATTCAATTGGAGTTGAAAAATTCATGTTTGAAGAAAATGACATTTCAAAATCTTTAAATCGTCATATCTCGTTAACCGAGCGTCTAAACAGGTCAAAACTTGCAAAATTCAAAATTCTCTAAAAACAAAACTACAAGTCCAAAACTTATAGAAAATACATTTTTGTGCTCTGTGAGTCGATATCCTTCGCATACAATTCAACTGGAGTTGAAAAATTCATGTTTGAAGAAAATGACATTTCAAAATCTTTAAATCGTCATATCTCGTTAACCGAGCATCTAAACAGGTCAAAAGTTGCAAAATTCAAAATTCTCTAAAAACAAAACTACAAGTCCAAAACTTATAGAAAATACATTTTTGTGCTCTGTGAGTCGATATCCTTCGCATACAATTCAATTGGAGTTGAAAAATTCATGTTTGAAGAAAATGACATTTCAAAATCTTTAAATCGTCATATCTCATTAACCGAGCGTCTAAACAGGTCAAAACTTGCAAAATTCAAAATTCTCTAAAAACAAAACTACAACTCCAAAACTTATAGAAAATACATTTTTGTGCTCTGTGAGTCGATATCCTTCGCATACAATTCAATTGGAGTTGAAAAATTCATGTTTGAAGAAAATGACATTTCAAAATCTTTAAATCGTCATATCTCGTTAACCGAGCGTCTAAACAGGTCAAAACTTGCAAAATTCAAAATTCTCTAAAAACAAAACTACAACTCCAAAACTTATAGAAAATACATTTTTGTGCTCTGTGAGTCGATATCCTTCGCATACAATTCAATTGGAGTTGAAAAATTCATGTTTGAAGAAAATGACATTTCAAAATCTTTAAATCGTCATATCTCGTTAACCGAGCGTCTAAACAGGTCAAAACTTGCAAAATTCAAAATTCTCTAAAAACAAAACTACAACTCCAAAACTTATAGAAAATACATTTTTGTGCTCTGTGAGTCGATATCCTTCGCATACAATTCAATTGGAGTTGAAAAATTCATGTTTGAAGAAAATGACATTTCAAAATCTTTAAATCGTCATATCTCGTTAACCGAGCGTCTAAACAGGTCAAAACTTGCAAAATTCAAAATTCTCTAAAAACAAAACTACAAGTCCAAAACTTATAGAAAATACATTTTTGTGCTCTGTGAGTCGGTATCCTTCGCATACAATTCAATTGGAGTTGAAAAATTCATGTTTGAAGAAAATGACATTTCAAAATCTTTAAATCGTCATATCTCGTTAACCGAGCGTCTAAACAGGTCAAAACTTGCAAAATTCAAAATTCTCTAATAACAAAACTACATGTCCAAAACTTATAGAAAATACATTTTTGTGCTCTGTGAGTCGATATCCTTCGCATACAATTCAATTGGAGTTGAAAAATTCATGTTTGAAGAAAATGACATTTCAAAATCTTTAAATCGTCATATCTCCTTAACCGAGCGTCTAAACAGGTCAAAACTTGCAAAATTCAAAATTCTCTAATAACAAAACTACATGTCCAAAACTTATAGAAAATACATTTTTGTGCTCTGTGAGTCGATATCCTTCGCATACAATTCAATTGGAGTTGAAAAATTCATTTTTGAAGAAAATGACATTTCAAAATCTTTAAATCGTCATATCTCGTTAACCGAGCGTCTAAACAGGTCAAAACTTGCAAAATTCAAAATTCTCTAAAAACAAAACTACATGTCCAAAACTAAGAGAAAATACATTTTTGTGCTCTGTGAGTCGATATCCTTCGCATACAATTCAATTGGAGTTGAAAAATTCATTTTTGAAGAAAATGACATTTCAAAATCTTTAAATCGTCATATCTCGTTAACCGAGCGTCTAAACAGGTCAAAACTTGCAAAATTCAAAATTCTCTAAAAACAAAACTACAAGTCCAAAACTTATAGAAAATACATTTTTGTGCTCTGTGAGTCGATATCCTTCGCATACAATTCAATTGGAGTTGAAAAATTCATTTTTGAAGAAAATGACATTTCAAAATCTTTAAATCGTCATATCTCGTTAACCGAGCGTCTAAACAGGTCAAAACTTGCAAAATTCAAAATTCTCTAAAAACAAAACTACAAGTCCAAAACTTATAGAAAATACATTTTTGTGCTCTGTGAGTCGATATCCTTCGCATACAATTCAATTGGAGTTGAAAAATTCATTTTTGAAGAAAATGACATTTCAAAATCTTTAAATCGTCATATCTCGTTAACCGAGCGTCTAAACAGGTCAAAACTTGCAAAATTCAAAATTCTCTAAAAACAAAACTACAAGTCCAAAACTTATAGAAAATACATTTTTGTGCTCTGTGAGTCGATATCCTTCGCATACAATTCAATTGGAGTTGAAAAATTCATTTTTGAAGAAAATGACATTTCAAAATCTTTAAATCGTCATATCTCGTTAACCGAGCGTCTAAACAGGTCAAAACTTGCAAAATTCAAAATTCTCTAAAAACAAAACTACAAGTCCAAAACTTATAGAAAATACATTTTTGTGCTCTGTGAGTCGATATCCTTCGCATACAATTCAATTGGAGTTGAAAAATTCATTTTTGAAGAAAATGACATTTCAAAATCTTTAAATCGTCATATCTCCTTAACCGAGCGTCTAAACAGGTCAAAACTTGCAAAATTCAAAATTCTCTAATAACAAAACTACATGTCCAAAACTTATAGAAAATACATTTTTGTGCTCTGTGAGTCGATATCCTTCGCATACAATTCAATTGGAGTTGAAAAATTCATTTTTGAAGAAAATGACATTTCAAAATCTTTAAATCGTCATATCTCGTTAACCGAGCGTCTAAACAGGTCAAAACTTGCAAAATTCAAAATTCTCTAAAAACAAAACTACAAGTCCAAAACTTATAGAAAATACATTTTTGTGCTCTGTGAGTCGATATCCTTCGCATACAATTCAATTGGAGTTGAAAAACTCATTTTTGAAGAAAATGACATTTCAAAATCTTTAAATCGTCATATCTCGTTAACCGAGCGTCTAAACAGGTCAAAACTTGCAAAATTCAAAATTCTCTAAAAACAAAACTACATGTCCAAAACTTATAGAAAATACATTTTTGTGCTCTGTGAGTCGATATCCTTCGCATACAATTCAATTGGAGTTGAAAAATTCATTTTTGAAGAAAATGACATTTCAAAATCTTTAAATCGTCATATCTCATGAACCGAGCGCCTAAACAGGTCAAAACTTGCAAAATTCAAAATTCTCTAAAAACAAAACTACAACTCCAAAACTTATAGAAAATACATTTTTGTGCTCTGTGAGTCGATATCCTTCGCATACAATTCAATTGGAGTTGAAAAATTCATTTTTGAAGAAAATGACATTTCAAAATCTTTAAATCGTCATATCTCGTTAACCGAGCGTCTAAACAGGTCAAAACTTGCAAAATTCAAAATTCTCTAAAAACAAAACTACATGTCCAAAACTTATAGAAAATACATTTTTGTGCTCTGTGAGTCGATATCCTTCGCATACAATTCAATTGGAGTTGAAAAATTCATTTTTGAAGAAAATGACATTTCACAATCTTTAAATCGTCATATCTCGTTGACCGAGCGTCTAAACAGGTCAAAACTTGCAAAATTCAAAATTCTCTAAAAACAAAACTACATGTCCAAAACTTATAGAAAATACATTTTTGTGCTCTGTGAGTCGATATCCTTCGCATACAATTCAATTGGAGTTGAAAAATTCATTTTTGAAGAAAATGACATTTCAAAATCTTTAAATCGTCATATCTCGTTAACCGAGCGCCTAAACAGGTCAAAAATTGCAAAATTCAAAATTCTCTAAAAACAAAACTACAAGTCCAAAACTTATAGAAAATACATTTTTGTGCTCTGTGAGTCGATATCCTTCGCATACAATTCAATTGGAGTTGAAAAATTCATTTTTGAAGAAAATGACATTTCAAAATCTTTAAATCGTCATATCTCGTTAACCGAGCGCCTAAACAGGTCAAAAATTGCAAAATTCAAAATTCTCTAAAAACAAAACTACAAGTCCAAAACTTATAGAAAATACATTTTTGTGCTCTGTGAGTCGATATCCTTCGCATACAATTCAATTGGAGTTGAAAAACTCATTTTTGAAGAAAATGACATTTCAAAATCTTTAAATCGTCATATCTCGTTAACCGAGCGTCTAAACAGGTCAAAACTTGCAAAATTCAAAATTCTCTAAAAACAAAACTACATGTCCAAAACTTATAGAAAATACATTTTTGTGCTCTGTGAGTCGATATCCTTCGCATACAATTCAATTGGAGTTGAAAAATTCATTTTTGAAGAAAATGACATTTCAAAATCTTTAAATCGTCATATCTCATGAACCGAGCGCCTAAACAGGTCAAAACTTGCAAAATTCAAAATTCTCTAAAAACAAAACTACAACTCCAAAACTTATAGAAAATACATTTTTGTGCTCTGTGAGTCGATATCCTTCGCATACAATTCAATTGGAGTTGAAAAATTCATTTTTGAAGAAAATGACATTTCAAAATCTTTAAATCGTCATATCTCGTTAACCGAGCGTCTAAACAGGTCAAAACTTGCAAAATTCAAAATTCTCTAAAAACAAAACTACATGTCCAAAACTTATAGAAAATACATTTTTGTGCTCTGTGAGTCGATATCCTTCGCATACAATTCAATTGGAGTTGAAAAATTCATTTTTGAAGAAAATGACATTTCACAATCTTTAAATCGTCATATCTCGTTGACCGAGCGTCTAAACAGGTCAAAACTTGCAAAATTCAAAATTCTCTAAAAACAAAACTACATGTCCAAAACTTATAGAAAATACATTTTTGTGCTCTGTGAGTCGATATCCTTCGCATACAATTCAATTGGAGTTGAAAAATTCATGTTTGAAGAAAATGACATTTCAAAATCTTTAAATCGTCATATCTCGTTAACCGAGCGTCTAAACAGGTCAAAACTTGCAAAATTCAAAATTCTCTAAAAACAAAACTACAAGTCCAAAACTTATAGAAAATACATTTTTGTGCTCTGTGAGTCGATATCCTTCGCATACAATTCAATTGGAGTTGAAAAATTCATTTTTGAAGAAAATGACATTTCAAAATCTTTAAATCGTCATATCTCGTTAACCGAGCGTCTAAACAGGTCAAAACTTGCAAAATTCAAAATTCTCTAAAAACAAAACTACATGTCCAAAACTTATAGAAAATACATTTTTGTGCTCTGTGAGTCGATATCCTTCGCATACAATTCAATTGGAGTTGAAAAATTCATTTTTGAAGAAAATGACATTTCAAAATCTTTAAATCGTCATATCTCGTTAACCGAGCGTCTAAACAGGTCAAAACTTGCAAAATTCAAAATTCTCTAAAAACAAAACTACATGTCCAAAACTTATAGAAAATACATTTTTGTGCTCTGTGAGTCGATATCCTTCGCATACAATTCAATTAGAGTTGAAAAATTCATTTTTGAAGAAAATGACATTTCAAAATCTTTAAATCGTCATATCTCGTTAACCGAGCGTCTAAACAGGTCAAAACTTGCAAAATTCAAAATTCTCTAAAAACAAAACTACAAGTCCAAAACTTATAGAAAATACATTTTTGTGCTCTGTGAGTCGATATCCTTCGCATACAATTCAATTGGAGTTGAAAAACTCATTTTTGAAGAAAATGACATTTCAAAATCTTTAAATCGTCATATCTCGTTAACCGAGCGTCTAAACAGGTCAAAACTTGCAAAATTCAAAATTCTCTAAAAACAAAACTACATGTCCAAAACTTATAGAAAATACATTTTTGTGCTCTGTGAGTCGATATCCTTCGCATACAATTCAATTGGAGTTGAAAAATTCATTTTTGAAGAAAATGACATTTCAAAATCTTTAAATCGTCATATCTCATGAACCGAGCGCCTAAACAGGTCAAAACTTGCAAAATTCAAAATTCTCTAAAAACAAAACTACAACTCCAAAACTTATAGAAAATACATTTTTGTGCTCTGTGAGTCGATATCCTTCGCATACAATTCAATTGGAGTTGAAAAATTCATTTTTGAAGAAAATGACATTTCAAAATCTTTAAATCGTCATATCTCGTTAACCGAGCGTCTAAACAGGTCAAAACTTGCAAAATTCAAAATTCTCTAAAAACAAAACTACATGTCCAAAACTTATAGAAAATACATTTTTGTGCTCTGTGAGTCGATATCCTTCGCATACAATTCAATTGGAGTTGAAAAATTCATTTTTGAAGAAAATGACATTTCACAATCTTTAAATCGTCATATCTCGTTGACCGAGCGTCTAAACAGGTCAAAACTTGCAAAATTCAAAATTCTCTAAAAACAAAACTACATGTCCAAAACTTATAGAAAATACATTTTTGTGCTCTGTGAGTCGATATCCTTCGCATACAATTCAATTGGAGTTGAAAAATTCATTTTTGAAGAAAATGACATTTCAAAATCTTTAAATCGTCATATCTCGTTAACCGAGCGCCTAAACAGGTCAAAAATTGCAAAATTCAAAATTCTCTAAAAACAAAACTACAAGTCCAAAACTTATAGAAAATACATTTTTGTGCTCTGTGAGTCGATATCCTTCGCATACAATTCAATTGGAGTTGAAAAATTCATTTTTGAAGAAAATGACATTTCAAAATCTTTAAATCGTCATATCTCGTTAACCGAGCGTCTAAACAGGTCAAAACTTGCAAAATTCAAAATTCTCTAAAAACAAAACTACATGTCCAAAACTTATAGAAAATACATTTTTGTGCTCTGTGAGTCGATATCCTTCGCATACAATTCAATTGGAGTTGAAAAATTCATTTTTGAAGAAAATGACATTTCAAAATCTTTAAATCGTCATATCTCGTTAACCGAGCGTCTAAACAGGTCAAAACTTGCAAAATTCAAAATTCTCTAAAAACAAAACTACATGTCCAAAACTTATAGAAAATACATTTTTGTGCTCTGTGAGTCGATATCCTTCGCATACAATTCAATTGGAGTTGAAAAATTCATGTTTGAAGAAAATGACATTTCAAAATCTTTAAATCGTCATATCTCGTTAACCGAGCGTCTAAACAGGTCAAAACTTGCAAAATTCAAAATTCTCTAAAAACAAAACTACAAGTCCAAAACTTATAGAAAATACATTTTTGTGCTCTGTGAGTCGATATCCTTCGCATACAATTCAATTGGAGTTGAAAAATTCATTTTTGAAGAAAATGACATTTCAAAATCTTTAAATCGTCATATCTCGTTAACCGAGCGTCTAAACAGGTCAAAACTTGCAAAATTCAAAATTCTCTAAAAACAAAACTACATGTCCAAAACTTATAGAAAATACATTTTTGTGCTCTGTGAGTCGATATCCTTCGCATACAATTCAATTGGAGTTGACAAATTCATTTTTGAAGAAAATGACATTTCAAAATCTTTAAATCGTCATATCTCGTTAACCGAGCGTCTAAACAGGTCAAAACTTGCAAAATTCAAAATTCTCTAAAAACAAAACTACATGTCCAAAACTTATAGAAAATACATTTTTGTGCTCTGTGAGTCGATATCCTTCGCATACAATTCAATTGGAGTTGAAAAATTCATTTTTGAAGAAAATGACATTTCAAAATCTTTAAATCGTCATATCTCGTTAACCGAGCGCCTAAACAGGTCAAAAATTGCAAAATTCAAAATTCTCTAAAAACAAAACTACAAGTCCAAAACTTATAGAAAATACATTTTTGTGCTCTGTGAGTCGATATCCTTCGCATACAATTCAATTGGAGTTGAAAAATTCATTTTTGAAGAAAATGACATTTCAAAATCTTTAAATCGTCATATCTCGTTAACCGAGCGTCTAAACAGGTCAAAACTTGCAAAATTCAAAATTCTCTAAAAACAAAACTACATGTCCAAAACTTATAGAAAATACATTTTTGTGCTCTGTGAGTCGATATCCTTCGCATACAATTCAATTGGAGTTGAAAAATTCATTTTTGAAGAAAATGACATTTCAAAATCTTTAAATCGTCATATCTCGTTAACCGAGCGTCTAAACAGGTCAAAACTTGCAAAATTCAAAATTCTCTAAAAACAAAACTACATGTCCAAAACTTATAGAAAATACATTTTTGTGCTCTGTGAGTCGATATCCTTCGCATACAATTCAATTGGAGTTGAAAAATTCATTTTTGAAGAAAATGACATTTCAAAATCTTTAAATCGTCATATCTCGTTAACCGAGCGTCTAAACAGGTCAAAACTTGCAAAATTCAAAATTCTCTAAAAAACAAAACTACATGTCCAAAACTTATAGAAAATACATTTTTGTGCTCTGTGAGTCGATATCCTTCGCATACAATTCAATTGGAGTTGAAAAATTCATTTTTGAAGAAAATGACATTTCAAAATCTTTAAATCGTCATATCTCGTTAACCGAGCGCCTAAACAGGTCAAAAATTGCAAAATTCATAATTCTCTAAAAACAAAACTACAAGTCCAAAACTTATAGAAAATACATTTTTGTGCTCTGTGAGTCGATATCCTTCGCATACAATTCAATTGGAGTTGAAAAATTCATTTTTGAAGAAAATGACATTTCAAAATCTTTAAATCGTCATATCTCGTTAACCGAGCGTCTAAACAGGTCAAAACTTGCAAAATTCAAAATTCTCTAAAAACAAAACTACATGTCCAAAACTTATAGAAAATACATTTTTGTGCTCTGTGAGTCGATATCCTTCGCATACAATTCAATTGGAGTTGAAAAATTCATTTTTGAAGAAAATGACATTTCAAAATCTTTAAATCGTCATATCTCGTTAACCGAGCGTCTAAACAGGTCAAAACTTGCAAAATTCAAAATTCTCTAAAAACAAAACTACATGTCCAAAACTTATAGAAAATACATTTTTGTGCTCTGTGAGTCGATATCCTTCGCATACAATTCAATTGGAGTTGAAAAATTCATTTTTGAAGAAAATGACATTTCAAAATCTTTAAATCGTCATATCTCGTTAACCGAGCGTCTAAACAGGTCAAAACTTGCAAAATTCAAAATTCTCTAAAAACAAAACTACATGTCCAAAACTTATAGAAAATACATTTTTGTGCTCTGTGAGTCGATATCCTTCGCATACAATTCAATTGGAGTTGAAAAATTCATGTTTGAAGAAAATGACATTTCAAAATCTTTAAATCGTCATATCTCGTTAACCGAGCGTCTAAACAGGTCAAAACTTGCAAAATTCAAAATTCTCTAAAAACAAAACTACATGTCCAAAACTTATAGAAAATACATTTTTGTGCTCTGTGAGTCGATATCCTTCGCATACAATTCAATTGGAGTTGAAAAATTCATTTTTGAAGAAAATGACATTTCAAAATCTTTAAATCGTCATATCTCGTTAACCGAGCGTCTAAACAGGTCAAAACTTGCAAAATTCAAAATTCTCTAAAAACAAAACTACATGTCCAAAACTTATAGAAAATACATTTTTGTGCTCTGTGAGTCGATATCCTTCGCATACAATTCAATTGGAGTTGAAAAATTCATTTTTGAAGAAAATGACATTTCAAAATCTTTAAATCGTCATATCTCGTTAACCGAGCGCCTAAACAGGTCAAAAATTGCAAAATTCATAATTCTCTAAAAACAAAACTACAAGTCCAAAACTTATAGAAAATACATTTTTGTGCTCTGTGAGTCGATATCCTTCGCATACAATTCAATTGGAGTTGAAAAATTCATTTTTGAAGAAAATGACATTTCAAAATCTTTAAATCGTCATATCTCGTTAACCGAGCGTCTAAACAGGTCAAAACTTGCAAAATTCAAAATTCTCTAAAAACAAAACTACATGTCCAAAACTTATAGAAAATACATTTTTGTGCTCTGTGAGTCGATATCCTTCGCATACAATTCAATTGGAGTTGAAAAATTCATTTTTGAAGAAAATGACATTTCAAAATCTTTAAATCGTCATATCTCGTTAACCGAGCGTCTAAACAGGTCAAAACTTGCAAAATTCAAAATTCTCTAAAAACAAAACTACATGTCCAAAACTTATAGAAAATACATTTTTGTGCTCTGTGAGTCGATATCCTTCGCATACAATTCAATTGGAGTTGAAAAATTCATTTTTGAAGAAAATGACATTTCAAAATCTTTAAATCGTCATATCTCGTTAACCGAGCGTCTAAACAGGTCAAAACTTGCAAAATTCAAAATTCTCTAAAAACAAAACTACATGTCCAAAACTTATAGAAAATACATTTTTGTGCTCTGTGAGTCGATATCCTTCGCATACAATTCAATTGGAGTTGAAAAATTCATTTTTGAAGAAAATGACATTTCAAAATCTTTAAATCGTCATATCTCGTTAACCGAGCGTCTAAACAGGTCAAAACTTGCAAAATTCAAAATTCTCTAAAAACAAAACTACATGCACTCAAAAAATTTCATGTGTAAATAGTACTAATAACTGCGTACATTCTACGAATTTTATTCGTGGTTTTCAGCCACGAATATTATTCGTAAAATGGACGTTTATTAGTACTTTTACGAATATTTTATTAGTATTCGTAGAAAATCAAGCGTACATTGTACGAATACTATTAGTAGATTTACATTCCCATTCGTACATTGCACGAATAATTTGTAGTATTTACTAATGCTTTTCTCGTTCATTCGTACATTGTACAGCACTATTCGTATATTGTACGAATATCATTGTAATATTTACGAATGGCTTTACTAATAATTCGAACATCATACAGTGCTATTCGTATAATGTACGAATGTTATTTATTGTAGAACTTTCCGCCATTGATTTTTTTCCTGAAATTTCCAGAAATATTAATTGTTGAAATAATTACCCAAGCATATAACTGTACTTCAAAACTATAAAAATTTATTGCATACATTTTTTACATTTATAAATTTTTGGACCTTAAATATTATACCATATGTATTCCCCGGTGTTCATATTCTTTTTCTTCGAAGATCACTGAAAATATATAAATATTAAACATTGAAAGTCGCTCGAAAGAATGTCTATACTTACAATAAATATTTAAGAAAAGTACTAGTAACCAAAGATGTTTTGATATGGTCCGCCATTTGCAAATTGGTAAAGCTGATTGTTGATGAATTCTTGATGCCAACCTTGAAAGAATATTCCAAAATGAAAGTAAAAAGTCAAAAAATAAATTAGGATTAATGAAATAAGCTATAAAGGACAATGATTTAAACTTAAACATAGATTACTCACCTGATTTTTGTTGCGATTCTGGTTGTTCAGTCGATCCTCGGTTCTGTAATCACTTCAATCACTATTTTTACAAACTTTATGTTTCTAAATTATATTTATTTTAACTTATAACCGTTCTACAAGCGACGACACGCGTATAGCAACTAACTTTTTTGATGCTATTTAGGAATGGAAAACGATTAACAAATAACGGAAATAACGGATATTTCGGTTCAAATTTGGTACCACTCAACGAATTATTCGTATATTCTACGAATAATGCGTGCAGGCACCCTACGAATAAATTTCTCTACGAATATTAGTATTTACTTAGTAAATAGTACGAATTTATTAGTAAATACTACGAATACAATGCAAGAAATTACGAATGCATTCGTACGAAGAATTTACGAATGTTATTAGTTATATGTACGCAATAATTCGTACAATGTACTAATAAAAGTTGTTTAATTTTTGTTTACGAATAAAATTAGTACATTGAACGAATAAATTCGTGGATAATACTACAGTTATTCGTAAAATTTCACTAATGCATTCGTAAATATTCCACTGCACGAATACTACGTGTATTTTACGAATATGCGTACAATGCACGAATATTTTTCCTACGAATGCCATTCGTAGCTGTTTTACTAATAAATTTTTTGAGTGTGTCCAAAACTTATAGAAAATACATTTTTGTGCTCTGTGAGTCGATATCCTTCGCATACAATTCAATTGGAGTTGAAAAATTCATGTTTGAAGAAAATGACATTTCAAAATCTTTAAATCGTCATATCTCGTTAACCGAGCGTCTAAACAGGTCAAAACTTGCAAAATTCAAAATTCTCTAAAAACAAAACTACAAGTCCAAAACTTATAGAAAATACATTTTTGTGCTCTGTGAGTCGATATCCTTCGCATACAATTCAATTGGAGTTGAAAAATTCATTTTTGAAGAAAATGACATTTCAAAATCTTTAAATCGTCATATCTCGTTAACCGAGCGTCTAAACAGGTCAAAACTTGCAAAATTCAAAATTCTCTAAAAACAAAACTACATGTCCAAAACTTATAGAAAATACATTTTTGTGCTCTGTGAGTCGATATCCTTCGCATACAATTCAATTGGAGTTGAAAAATTCATTTTTGAAGAAAATGACATTTCAAAATCTTTAAATCGTCATATCTCGTTAACCGAGCGTCTAAACAGGTCAAAACTTGCAAAATTCAAAATTCTCAAAAAACAAAACTACATGTCCAAAACTTATAGAAAATACATTTTTGTGCTCTGTGAGTCGATATCCTTCGCATACAATTCAATTGGAGTTGAAAAATTCATTTTTGAAGAAAATGACATTTCAAAATCTTTAAATCGTCATATCTCGTTAACCGAGCGTCTAAACAGGTCAAAACTTGCAAAATTCAAAATTCTCTAAAAACAAAACTACAAGTCCAAAACTTATAGAAAATACATTTTTGTGCTCTGTGAGTCGATATCCTTCGCATACAATTCAATTGGAGTTGAAAAATTCATTTTTGAAGAAAATGACATTTCAAAATCTTTAAATCGTCATATCTCGTTAACCGAGCGTCTAAACAGGTCAAAACTTGCAAAATTCAAAATTCTCTAAAAACAAAACTACAAGTCCAAAACTTATAGAAAATACATTTTTGTGCTCTGTGAGTCGATATCCTTCGCATACAATTCAATTGGAGTTGAAAAATTCATTTTTGAAGAAAATGACATTTCAAAATCTTTAAATCGTCATATCTCGTTAACCGAGCGTCTAAACAGGTCAAAACTTGCAAAATTCAAAATTCTCTAAAAACAAAACTACATGTCCAAAACTTATAGAAAATACATTTTTGTGCTCTGTGAGTCGATATCCTTCGCATACAATTCAATTGGAGTTGAAAAATTCATTTTTGAAGAAAATGACATTTCAAAATCTTTAAATCGTCATATCTCGTTAACCGAGCGTCTAAACAGGTCAAAACTTGCAAAATTCAAAATTCTCTAAAAACAAAACTACATGTCCAAAACTTATAGAAAATACATTTTTGTGCTCTGTGAGTCGATATCCTTCGCATACAATTCAATTGGAGTTGAAAAATTCATTTTTGAAGAAAATGACATTTCAAAATCTTTAAATCGTCATATCTCGTTAACCGAGCGTCTAAACAGGTCAAAACTTGCAAAATTCAAAATTCTCTAAAAACAAAACTACATGTCCAAAACTTATAGAAAATACATTTTTGTGCTCTGTGAGTCGATATCCTTCGCATACAATTCAATTGGAGTTGAAAAATTCATTTTTGAAGAAAATGACATTTCAAAATCTTTAAATCGTCATATCTCGTTAACCGAGCGTCTAAACAGGTCAAAACTTGCAAAATTCTCTAAAAACAAAACTACATGTCCAAAACTTATAGAAAATACATTTTTGTGCTCTGTGAGTCGATATCCTTCGCATACAATTCAATTGGAGTTGAAAAATTCATGTTTGAAGAAAATGACATTTCAAAATCTTTAAATCGTCATATCTCGTTAACCGAGCGTCTAAACAGGTCAAAACTTGCAAAATTCAAAATTCTCTAAAAACAAAACTACATGTCCAAAACTTATAGAAAATACATTTTTGTGCTCTGTGAGTCGATATCCTTCGCATACAATTCAATTGGAGTTGAAAAATTCATTTTTGAAGAAAATGACATTTCAAAATCTTTAAATCGTCATATCTCGTTAACCGAGCGTCTAAACAGGTCAAAACTTGCAAAATTCAAAATTCTCTAAAAACAAAACTACATGTCCAAAACTTATAGAAAATACATTTTTGTGCTCTGTGAGTCGATATCCTTCGCATACAATTCAATTGGAGTTGAAAAATTCATTTTTGAAGAAAATGACATTTCAAAATCTTTAAATCGTCATATCTCGTTAACCGAGCGTCTAAACAGGTCAAAACTTGCAAAATTCAAAATTCTCTAAAAACAAAACTACATGTCCAAAACTTATAGGAAATACATTTTTGTGCTCTGTGAGTCGATATCCTTCGCATACAATTCAATTGGAGTTGAAAAATTCATTTTTGAAGAAAATGACATTTCAAAATCTTTAAATCGTCATATCTCGTTAACCGAGCGTCTAAACAGGTCAAAACTTGCAAAATTCAAAATTCTCTAAAAACAAAACTACATGTCCAAAACTTATAGAAAATACATTTTTGTGCTCTGTGAGTCGATATCCTTCGCATACAATTCAATTGGAGTTGAAAAATTCATTTTTGAAGAAAATGACATTTCAAAATCTTTAAATCGTCATATCTCGTTAACCGAGCGTCTAAACAGGTCAAAACTTGCAAAATTCAAAATTCTCTAAAAACAAAACTACATGTCCAAAACTTATAGAAAATACATTTTTGTGCTCTGTGAGTCGATATCCTTCGCATACAATTCAATTGGAGTTGAAAAATTCATGTTTGAAGAAAATGACATTTCAAAATCTTTAAATCGTCATATCTCGTTAACCGAGCGTCTAAACAGGTCAAAACTTGCAAAATTCAAAATTCTCTAAAAACAAAACTACAAGTCCAAAACTTATAGAAAATACATTTTTGTGCTCTGTGAGTCGATATCCTTCGCATACAATTCAATTGGAGTTGAAAAATTCATTTTTGAAGAAAATGACATTTCAAAATCTTTAAATCGTCATATCTCGTTAACCGAGCGTCTAAACAGGTCAAAACTTGCAAAATTCAAAATTCTCTAAAAACAAAACTACATGTCCAAAACTTATAGAAAATACATTTTTGTGCTCTGTGAGTCGATATCCTTCGCATACAATTCAATTGGAGTTGAAAAATTCATGTTTGAAGAAAATGACATTTCAAAATCTTTAAATCGTCATATCTCGTTAACCGAGCGTCTAAACAGGTCAAAACTTGCAAAATTCAAAATTCTCTAAAAACAAAACTACATGTCCAAAACTTATAGAAAATACATTTTTGTGCTCTGTGAGTCGATATCCTTCGCATACAATTCAATTGGAGTTGAAAAATTCATTTTTGAAGAAAATGACATTTCAAAATCTTTAAATCGTCATATCTCGTTAACCGAGCGTCTAAACAGGTCAAAACTTGCAAAATTCAAAATTCTCTAAAAACAAAACTACATGTCCAAAACTTATAGAAAATACATTTTTGTGCTCTGTGAGTCGATATCCTTCGCATACAATTCAATTGGAGTTGAAAAATTCATTTTTGAAGAAAATGACATTTCAAAATCTTTAAATCGTCATATCTCGTTAACCGAGCGTCTAAACAGGTCAAAACTTGCAAAATTCAAAATTCTCTAAAAACAAAACTACATGTCCAAAACTTATAGAAAATACATTTTTGTGCTCTGTGAGTCGATATCCTTCGCATACAATTCAATTGGAGTTGAAAAATTCATTTTTGAAGAAAATGACATTTCAAAATCTTTAAATCGTCATATCTCGTTAACCGAGCGTCTAAACAGGTCAAAACTTGCAAAATTCAAAATTCTCTAAAAACAAAACTACATGTCCAAAACTTATAGAAAATACATTTTTGTGCTCTGTGAGTCGATATCCTTCGCATACAATTCAATTGGAGTTGAAAAATTCATTTTTGAAGAAAATGACATTTCAAAATCTTTAAATCGTCATATCTCGTTAACCGAGCGTCTAAACAGGTCAAAACTTGCAAAATTCAAAATTCTCTAAAAACAAAACTACAAGTCCAAAACTTATAGAAAATACATTTTTGTGCTCTGTGAGTCGATATCCTTCGCATACAATTCAATTGGAGTTGAAAAATTCATTTTTGAAGAAAATGACATTTCAAAATCTTTAAATCGTCATATCTCGTTAACAGAGCGTCTAAACAGGTCAAAACTTGCAAAATTCAAAATTCTCTAAAAACAAAACTACATGTCCAAAACTTATAGAAAATACATTTTTGTGCTCTGTGAGTCGATATCCTTCGCATACAATTCAATTGGAGTTGAAAAATTCATTTTTGAAGAAAATGACATTTCAAAATCTTTAAATCGTCATATCTCGTTAACCGAGCGTCTAAACAGGTCAAAACTTGCAAAATTCAAAATTCTCTAAAAACAAAACTACAAGTCCAAAACTTATAGAAAATACATTTTTGTGCTCTGTGAGTCGATATCCTTCGCATACAATTCAATTGGAGTTGAAAAATTCATTTTTGAAGAAAATGACATTTCAAAATCTTTAAATCGTCATATCGCACCCCCGGTGGAACAACGACGTAAGTGCAAATTTTGAATTTTCTGAGTTAAGTATGCCATAGTTCCAAGAAAAGGTATTTCCTTCCGATGAAACAAAGACCCAATTGAAAATGTTCTGTTTGTATCCAGGGTGCAGAAATGTATTTGGACCGTTACATTGTTTTCAAACGTTTTCAAAATGTTTAATCTCGTTTTCTGAAGAATCAACATTTTTGCACTTACGTCGTTGTACCACCGGAGGTGCGATATCTCGTTAACCGAGCGTCTAAACAGGTCAAAACTTGCAAAATTCAAAATTCTCTAAAAACAAAACTACATGTCCAAAACTTATAGAAAATACATTTTTGTGCTCTGTGAGTCGATATCCTTCGCATACAATTCAATTGGAGTTGAAAAATTCATGTTTGAAGAAAATGACATTTCAAAATCTTTAAATCGTCATATCTCGTTAACCGAGCGTCTAAACAGGTCAAAACTTGCAAAATTCAAAATTCTCTAAAAACAAAACTACAAGTCCAAAACTTATAGAAAATACATTTTTGTGCTCTGTGAGTCGATATCCTTCGCATACAATTCAATTGGAGTTGAAAAATTCATTTTTGAAGAAAATGACATTTCAAAATCTTTAAATCGTCATATCTCGTTAACAGAGCGTCTAAACAGGTCAAAACTTGCAAAATTCAAAATTCTCTAAAAACAAAACTACATGTCCAAAACTTATAGAAAATACATTTTTGTGCTCTGTGAGTCGATATCCTTCGCATACAATTCAATTGGAGTTGAAAAATTCATTTTTGAAGAAAATGACATTTCAAAATCTTTAAATCGCCATATCTCGTTAACCGAGCGTCTAAACAGGTCAAAACTTGCAAAATTCAAAATTCTCTAAAAACAAAACTACAAGTCCAAAACTTATAGAAAATACATTTTTGTGCTCTGTGAGTCGATATCCTTCGCATACAATTCAATTGGAGTTGAAAAATTCATTTTTGAAGAAAATGACATTTCAAAATCTTTAAATCGTCATATCTCGTTAACCGAGCGTCTAAACAGGTCAAAACTTGCAAAATTAAAAATTCTCTAAAAACAAAACTACATGTCCAAAACTTATAGAAAATACATTTTTGTGCTCTGTGAGTCGATATCCTTCGCATACAATTCAATTGGAGTTGAAAAATTCATTTTTGAAGAAAATGACATTTCAAAATCTTTAAATCGTCATATCTCGTTAACCGAGCGTCTAAACAGGTCAAAACTTGCAAAATTCAAAATTCTCTAAAAACAAAACTACATGTCCAAAACTTATAGAAAATACATTTTTGTGCTCTGTGAGTCGATATCCTTCGCATACAATTCAATTGGAGTTGAAAAATTCATTTTTGAAGAAAATGACATTTCAAAATCTTTAAATCGTCATATCTCGTTAACCGAGCGTCTAAACAGGTCAAAACTTGCAAAATTCAAAATTCTCTAAAAACAAAACTACATGTCCAAAACTTATAGAAAATACATTTTTGTGCTCTGTGAGTCGATATCCTTCGCATACAATTCAATTGGAGTTGAAAAATTCATGTTTGAAGAAAATGACATTTCAAAATCTTTAAATCGTCATATCTCGTTAACCGAGCGTCTAAACAGGTCAAAACTTGCAAAATTAAAAATTCTCTAAAAACAAAACTACATGTCCAAAACTTATAGAAAATACATTCGCATACAATTCAATTGGAGTTGAAAAATTCATTTTTGAAGAAAATGACATTTCAAAATCTTTAAATCGTCATATCTCGTTAACAGAGCGTCTAAACAGGTCAAAACTTGCAAAATTCAAAATTCTCTAAAAACAAAACTACATGTCCAAAACTTATAGAAAATACATTTTTGTGCTCTGTGAGTCGATATCCTTCGCATACAATTCAATTGGAGTTGAAAAATTCATTTTTGAAGAAAATGACATTTCAAAATCTTTAAATCGTCATATCTCGTTAACCGAGCGTCTAAACAGGTCAAAACTTGCAAAATTCAAAATTCTCTAAAAACAAAACTACATGTCCAAAACTTATAGAAAATACATTTTTGTGCTCTGTGAGTCGATATCCTTCGCATACAATTCAATTGGAGTTGAAAAATTCATTTTTGAAGAAAATGACATTTCAAAATCTTTAAATCGTCATATCTCGTTAACCGAGCGTCTAAACAGGTCAAAACTTGCAAAATTCAAAATTCTCTAAAAACAAAACTACATGTCCAAAACTTATAGAAAATACATTTTTGTGCTCTGTGAGTCGATATCCTTCGCATACAATTCAATTGGAGTTGAAAAATTCATTTTTGAAGAAAATGACATTTCAAAATCTTTAAATCGTCATATCTCGTTAACCGAGCGTCTAAACAGGTCAAAACTTGCAAAATTCAAAATTCTCTAAAAACAAAACTACATGTCCAAAACTTATAGAAAATACATTTTTGTGCTCTGTGAGTCGATATCCTTCGCATACAATTCAATTGGAGTTGAAAAATTCATGTTTGAAGAAAATGACATTTCAAAATCTTTAAATCGTCATATCTCGTTAACCGAGCGTCTAAACAGGTCAAAACTTGCAAAATTAAAAATTCTCTAAAAACAAAACTACATGTCCAAAACTTATAGAAAATACATTCGCATACAATTCAATTGGAGTTGAAAAATTCATTTTTGAAGAAAATGACATTTCAAAATCTTTAAATCGTCATATCTCGTTAACAGAGCGTCTAAACAGGTCAAAACTTGCAAAATTCAAAATTCTCTAAAAACAAAACTACATGTCCAAAACTTATAGAAAATACATTTTTGTGCTCTGTGAGTCGATATCCTTCGCATACAATTCAATTGGAGTTGAAAAATTCATTTTTGAAGAAAATGACATTTCAAAATCTTTAAATCGTCATATCTCGTTAACCGAGCGTCTAAACAGGTCAAAACTTGCAAAATTCAAAATTCTCTAAAAACAAAACTACATGTCCAAAACTTATAGAAAATACATTTTTGTGCTCTGTGAGTCGATATCCTTCGCATACAATTCAATTGGAGTTGAAAAATTCATGTTTGAAGAAAATGACATTTCAAAATCTTTAAATCGTCATATCTCGTTAACCGAGCGTCTAAACAGGTCAAAACTTGCAAAATTCAAAATTCTCTAAAAACAAAACTACAAGTCCAAAACTTATAGAAAATACATTTTTGTGCTCTGTGAGTCGATATCCTTCGCATACAATTCAATTGGAGTTGAAAAATTCATTTTTGAAGAAAATGACATTTCAAAATCTTTAAATCGTCATATCTCGTTAACAGAGCGTCTAAACAGGTCAAAACTTGCAAAATTCAAAATTCTCTAAAAACAAAACTACATGTCCAAAACTTATAGAAAATACATTTTTGTGCTCTGTGAGTCGATATCCTTCGCATACAATTCAATTGGAGTTGAAAAATTCATTTTTGAAGAAAATGACATTTCAAAATCTTTAAATCGTCATATCTCGTTAACCGAGCGTCTAAACAGGTCAAAACTTGCAAAATTCAAAATTCTCTAAAAACAAAACTACAAGTCCAAAACTTATAGAAAATACATTTTTGTGCTCTGTGAGTCGATATCCTTCGCATACAATTCAATTGGAGTTGAAAAATTCATTTTTGAAGAAAATGACATTTCAAAATCTTTAAATCGTCATATCTCGTTAACCGAGCGTCTAAACAGGTCAAAACTTGCAAAATTCAAAATTCTCTAAAAACAAAACTACATGTCCAAAACTTATAGAAAATACATTTTTGTGCTCTGTGAGTCGATATCCTTCGCATACAATTCAATTGGAGTTGAAAAATTCATTTTTGAAGAAAATGACATTTCAAAATCTTTAAATCGTCATATCTCGTTAACCGAGCGTCTAAACAGGTCAAAACTTGCAAAATTCAAAATTCTCTAAAAACAAAACTACATGTCCAAAACTTATAGAAAATACATTTTTGTGCTCTGTGAGTCGATATCCTTCGCATACAATTCAATTGGAGTTGAAAAATTCATTTTTGAAGAAAATGACATTTCAAAATCTTTAAATCGTCATATCTCGTTAACCGAGCGTCTAAACAGGTCAAAACTTGCAAAATTCAAAATTCTCTAAAAACAAAACTACATGTCCAAAACTTATAGAAAATACATTTTTGTGCTCTGTGAGTCGATATCCTTCGCATACAATTCAATTGGAGTTGAAAAATTCATTTTTGAAGAAAATGACATTTCAAAATCTTTAAATCGTCATATCTCGTTAACCGAGCGTCTAAACAGGTCAAAACTTGCAAAATTCAAAATTCTCTAAAAACAAAACTACATGTCCAAAACTTATAGAAAATACATTTTTGTGCTCTGTGAGTCGATATCCTTCGCATACAATTCAATTGGAGTTGAAAAATTCATGTTTGAAGAAAATGACATTTCAAAATCTTTAAATCGTCATATCTCGTTAACCGAGCGTCTAAACAGGTCAAAACTTGCAAAATTCAAAATTCTCTAAAAACAAAACTACATGTCCAAAACTTATAGAAAATACATTTTTGTGCTCTGTGAGTCGATATCCTTCGCATACAATTCAATTGGAGTTGAAAAATTCATTTTTGAAGAAAATGACATTTCAAAATCTTTAAATCGTCATATCTCGTTAACCGAGCGTCTAAACAGGTCAAAACTTGCAAAATTCAAAATTCTCTAAAAACAAAACTACATGTCCAAAACTTATAGAAAATACATTTTTGTGCTCTGTGAGTCGATATCCTTCGCATACAATTCAATTGGAGTTGAAAAATTCATTTTTGAAGAAAATGACATTTCAAAATCTTTAAATCGTCATATCTCGTTAACCGAGCGTCTAAACAGGTCAAAACTTGCAAAATTCAAAATTCTCTAAAAACAAAACTACATGTCCAAAACTTATAGAAAATACATTTTTGTGCTCTGTGAGTCGATATCCTTCGCATACAATTCAATTGGAGTTGAAAAATTCATTTTTGAAGAAAATGACATTTCAAAATCTTTAAATCGTCATATCTCGTTAACCGAGCGTCTAAACAGGTCAAAACTTGCAAAATTCAAAATTCTCTAAAAACAAAACTACATGTCCAAAACTTATAGAAAATACATTTTTGTGCTCTGTGAGTCGATATCCTTCGCATACAATTCAATTGGAGTTGAAAAATTCATTTTTGAAGAAAATGACATTTCAAAATCTTTAAATCGTCATATCTCGTTAACCGAGCGTCTAAACAGGTCAAAACTTGCAAAATTCAAAATTCTCTAAAAACAAAACTACATGTCCAAAACTTATAGAAAATACATTTTTGTGCTCTGTGAGTCGATATCCTTCGCATACAATTCAATTGGAGTTGAAAAATTCATTTTTGAAGAAAATGACATTTCAAAATCTTTAAATCGTCATATCTCGTTAACCGAGCGTCTAAACAGGTCAAAACTTGCAAAATTCAAAATTCTCTAAAAACAAAACTACATGTCCAAAACTTATAGAAAATACATTTTTGTGCTCTGTGAGTCGATATCCTTCGCATACAATTCAATTGGAGTTGAAAAATTCATGTTTGAAGAAAATGACATTTCAAAATCTTTAAATCGTCATATCTCGTTAACCGAGCGTCTAAACAGGTCAAAACTTGCAAAATTCAAAATTCTCTAAAAACAAAACTACAAGTCCAAAACTTATAGAAAATACATTTTTGTGCTCTGTGAGTCGATATCCTTCGCATACAATTCAATTGGAGTTGAAAAATTCATTTTTGAAGAAAATGACATTTCAAAATCTTTAAATCGTCATATCTCGTTAACAGAGCGTCTAAACAGGTCAAAACTTGCAAAATTCAAAATTCTCTAAAAACAAAACTACATGTCCAAAACTTATAGAAAATACATTTTTGTGCTCTGTGAGTCGATATCCTTCGCATACAATTCAATTGGAGTTGAAAAATTCATTTTTGAAGAAAATGACATTTCAAAATCTTTAAATCGTCATATCTCGTTAACCGAGCGTCTAAACAGGTCAAAACTTGCAAAATTCAAAATTCTCTAAAAACAAAACTACAAGTCCAAAACTTATAGAAAATACATTTTTGTGCTCTGTGAGTCGATATCCTTCGCATACAATTCAATTGGAGTTGAAAAATTCATTTTTGAAGAAAATGACATTTCAAAATCTTTAAATCGTCATATCTCGTTAACCGAGCGTCTAAACAGGTCAAAACTTGCAAAATTCAAAATTCTCTAAAAACAAAACTACATGTCCAAAACTTATAGAAAATACATTTTTGTGCTCTGTGAGTCGATATCCTTCGCATACAATTCAATTGGAGTTGAAAAATTCATGTTTGAAGAAAATGACATTTCAAAATCTTTAAATCGTCATATCTCGTTAACCGAGCGTCTAAACAGGTCAAAACTTGCAAAATTCAAAATTCTCTAAAAACAAAACTACATGTCCAAAACTAAGAGAAAATACATTTTTGTGCTCTGTGAGTCGATATCCTTCGCATACAATTCAATTGGAGTTGAAAAATTCATTTTTGAAGAAAATGACATTTCAAAATCTTTAAATCGTCATATCTCGTTAACAGAGCGTCTAAACAGGTCAAAACTTGCAAAATTCAAAATTCTCTAAAAACAAAACTACAAGTCCAAAACTTATAGAAAATACATTTTTGTGCTCTGTGAGTCGATATCCTTCGCATACAATTCAATTGGAGTTGAAAAATTCATTTTTGAAGAAAATGACATTTCAAAATCTTTAAATCGTCATATCTCGTTAACCGAGCGTCTAAACAGGTCAAAACTTGCAAAATTCAAAATTCTCTAAAAACAAAACTACAAGTCCAAAACTTATAGAAAATACATTTTTGTGCTCTGTGAGTCGATATCCTTCGCATACAATTCAATTGGAGTTGAAAAATTCATTTTTGAAGAAAATGACATTTCAAAATCTTTAAATCGTCATATCTCGTTAACCGAGCGTCTAAACAGGTCAAAACTTGCAAAATTCAAAATTCTCTAAAAACAAAACTACATGTCCAAAACTTATAGAAAATACATTTTTGTGCTCTGTGAGTCGATATCCTTCGCATACAATTCAATTGGAGTTGAAAAATTCATTTTTGAAGAAAATGACATTTCAAAATCTTTAAATCGTCATATCTCGTTAACCGAGCGTCTAAACAGGTCAAAACTTGCAAAACTCAAAATTCTCTAAAAACAAAACTACAACTCCAAAACTTATAGAAAATACATTTTTGTGCTCTGTGAGTCGATATCCTTCGCATACAATTCAATTGGAGTTGAAAAATTCATTTTTGAAGAAAATGACATTTCAAAATCTTTAAATCGTCATATCTCGTTAACCGAGCGTCTAAACAGGTCAAAACTTGCAAAATTCAAAATTCTCTAAAAACAAAACTACATGTCCAAAACTTATAGAAAATACATTTTTGTGCTCTGTGAGTCGATATCCTTCGCATACAATTCAATTGCAGTTGAAAAATTCATGTTTGAAGAAAATGACATTTCAAAATCTTTAAATCGTCATATCTCGTTAACCGAGCGTCTAAACAGGTCAAAACTTGCAAAATTCAAAATTCTCTAAAAACAAAACTACATGTCCAAAACTTATAGAAAATACATTTTTGTGCTCTGTGAGTCGATATCCTTCGCATACAATTCAATTGGAGTTGAAAAATTCATGTTTGAAGAAAATGACATTTCAAAATCTTTAAATCGTCATATCTCGTTAACCGAGCGTCTAAACAGGTCAAAACTTGCAAAATTCAAAATTCTCTAAAAACAAAACTACAAGTCCAAAACTTATAGAAAATACATTTTTGTGCTCTGTGAGTCGATATCCTTCGCATACAATTCAATTGGAGTTGAAAAATTCATTTTTGAAGAAAATGACATTTCAAAATCTTTAAATCGTCATATCTCGTTAACAGAGCGTCTAAACAGGTCAAAACTTGCAAAATTCAAAATTCTCTAAAAACAAAACTACATGTCCAAAACTTATAGAAAATACATTTTTGTGCTCTGTGAGTCGATATCCTTCGCATACAATTCAATTGGAGTTGAAAAATTCATGTTTGAAGAAAATGACATTTCAAAATCTTTAAATCGTCATATCTCGTTAACCGAGCGTCTAAACAGGTCAAAACTTGCAAAATTCAAAATTCTCTAAAAACAAAACTACATGTCCAAAACTTATAGAAAATACATTTTTGTGCTCTGTGAGTCGATATCCTTCGCATACAATTCAATTGGAGTTGAAAAATTCATTTTTGAAGAAAATGACATTTCAAAATCTTTAAATCGTCATATCTCGTTAACCGAGCGTCTAAACAGGTCAAAACTTGCAAAATTCAAAATTCTCTAAAAACAAAACTACATGTCCAAAACTTATAGAAAATACATTTTTGTGCTCTGTGAGTCGATATCCTTCGCATACAATTCAATTGGAGTTGAAAAATTCATGTTTGAAGAAAATGACATTTCAAAATCTTTAAATCGTCATATCTCGTTAACCGAGCGTCTAAACAGGTCAAAACTTGCAAAATTCAAAATTCTCTAAAAACAAAACTACAAGTCCAAAACTTATAGAAAATACATTTTTGTGCTCTGTGAGTCGATATCCTTCGCATACAATTCAATTGGAGTTGAAAAATTCATTTTTGAAGAAAATGACATTTCAAAATCTTTAAATCGTCATATCTCGTTAACAGAGCGTCTAAACAGGTCAAAACTTGCAAAATTCAAAATTCTCTAAAAACAAAACTACATGTCCAAAACTTATAGAAAATACATTTTTGTGCTCTGTGAGTCGATATCCTTCGCATACAATTCAATTGGAGTTGAAAAAATTCATTTTTGAAGAAAATGACATTTCAAAATCTTTAAATCGTCATATCTCGTTAACCGAGCGTCTAAACAGGTCAAAACTTGCAAAATTCAAAATTCTCTAAAAACAAAACTACATGTCCAAAACTTATAGAAAATACATTTTTGTGCTCTGTGAGTCGATATCCTTCGCATACAATTCAATTGGAGTTGAAAAATTCATGTTTGAAGAAAATGACATTTCAAAATCTTTAAATCGTCATATCTCGTTAACCGAGCGTCTAAACAGGTCAAAACTTGCAAAATTCAAAATTCTCTAAAAACAAAACTACAAGTCCAAAACTTATAGAAAATACATTTTTGTGCTCTGTGAGTCGATATCCTTCGCATACAATTCAATTGGAGTTGAAAAATTCATTTTTGAAGAAAATGACATTTCAAAATCTTTAAATCGTCATATCTCGTTAACCGAGCGTCTAAACAGGTCAAAACTTGCAAAATTCAAAATTCTCTAAAAACAAAACTACATGTCCAAAACTTATAGAAAATACATTTTTGTGCTCTGTGAGTCGATATCCTTCGCATACAATTCAATTGGAGTTGAAAAATTCATTTTTGAAGAAAATGACATTTCAAAATCTTTAAATCGTCATATCTCGTTAACCGAGCGTCTAAACAGGTCAAAACTTGCAAAATTCAAAATTCTCTAAAAACAAAACTACATGTCCAAAACTTATAGAAAATACATTTTTGTGCTCTGTGAGTCGATATCCTTCGCATACAATTCAATTGGAGTTGAAAAATTCATTTTTGAAGAAAATGACATTTCAAAATCTTTAAATCGTCATATCTCGTTAACCGAGCGTCTAAACAGGTCAAAACTTGCAAAATTCAAAATTCTCTAAAAACAAAACTACATGTCCAAAACTTATAGAAAATACATTTTTGTGCTCTGTGAGTCGATATCCTTCGCATACAATTCAATTGGAGTTGAAAAATTCATTTTTGAAGAAAATGACATTTCAAAATCTTTAAATCGTCATATCTCGTTAACCGAGCGTCTAAACAGGTCAAAACTTGCAAAATTCAAAATTCTCTAAAAACAAAACTACATGTCCAAAACTTATAGAAAATACATTTTTGTGCTCTGTGAGTCGATATCCTTCGCATACAATTCAACTGGAGTTGAAAAATTCATGTTTGAAGAAAATGACATTTCAAAATCTTTAAATCGTCATATCTCGTTAACCGAGCGTCTAAACAGGTCAAAACTTGCAAAATTCAAAATTCTCTAAAAACAAAACTACATGTCCAAAACTTATAGAAAATACATTTTTGTGCTCTGTGAGTCGATATCCTTCGCATACAATTCAATTGGAGTTGAAAAATTCATGTTTGAAGAAAATGACATTTCAAAATCTTTAAATCGTCATATCTCGTTAACCGAGCGTCTAAACAGGTCAAAACTTGCAAAATTCAAAATTCTCTAAAAACAAAACTACAACTCCAAAACTTATAGAAAATACATTTTTGTGCTCTGTGAGTCGATATCCTTCGCATACAATTCAATTGGAGTTGAAAAATTCATTTTTGAAGAAAATGACATTTCAAAATCTTTAAATCGTCATATCTCGTTAACCGAGCGTCTAAACAGGTCAAAACTTGCAAAATTCAAAATTCTCTAAAAACAAAACTACAAGTCCAAAACTTATAGAAAATACATTTTTGTGCTCTGTGAGTCGATATCCTTCGCATACAATTCAATTGGAGTTGAAAAATTCATGTTTGAAGAAAATGACATTTCAAAATCTTTAAATCGTCATATCTCGTTAACCGAGCGTCTAAACAGGTCAAAACTTGCAAAATTCAAAATTCTCTAAAAACAAAACTACAACTCCAAAACTTATAGAAAATACATTTTTGTGCTCTGTGAGTCGATATCCTTCGCATACAATTCAATTGGAGTTGAAAAATTCATTTTTGAAGAAAATGACATTTCAAAATCTTTAAATCGTCATATCTCGTTAACCGAGCGTCTAAACAGGTCAAAACTTGCAAAATTCAAAATTCTCTAAAAACAAAACTACAACTCCAAAACTTATAGAAAATACATTTTTGTGCTCTGTGAGTCGATATCCTTCGCATACAATTCAATTGGAGTTGAAAAATTCATGTTTGAAGAAAATGACATTTCAAAATCTTTAAATCGTCATATCTCGTTAACCGAGCGTCTAAACAGGTCAAAACTTGCAAAATTCAAAATTCTCTAAAAACAAAACTACATGTCCAAAACTTATAGAAAATACATTTTTGTGCTCTGTGAGTCCATATCCTTCGCATACAATTCAATTGGAGTTGAAAAATTCATGTTTGAAGAAAATGACATTTC
Organism: Episyrphus balteatus; assembly: GCF_945859705.1. NCBI lineage: Eukaryota > Metazoa > Arthropoda > Insecta > Diptera > Syrphidae > Episyrphus > Episyrphus balteatus. Next base: position 84,682,626 of record NC_079135.1, read on the forward strand.
AAAATCTTTAAATCGTCATATCTCGTTAACCGAGCGTCTAAACAGGTCAAAACTTGCAAAATTCAAAATTCTCTAAAAACAAAACTACATGTCCAAAACTTATAGAAAATACATTTTTGTGCTCTGTGAGTCGATATCCTTCGCATACAATTCAATTGGAGTTGAAAAATTCATTTTTGAAGAAAGTGACATTTCAAAATCTTTAAATCGTCATATCTCGTTAACCGAGCGTCTAAACAGGTCAAAACTTGCAAAATTCAAAATTCTCTAAAAACAAAACTACAACTCCAAAATTTATAGAAAATACATTTTTGTGCTCTGTGAGTCGATATCCTTCGCATACAATTCAATTGGAGTTGAAAAATTCATGTTTGAAGAAAATGACATTTCAAAATCTTTAAATCGTCATATCTCGTTAACCGAGCGTCTAAACAGGTCAAAACTTGCAAAATTCAAAATTCTCTAAAAACAAAACTACATGTCCAAAACTTATAGAAAATACATTTTTGTGCTCTGTGAGTCCATATCCTTCGCATACAATTCAATTGGAGTTGAAAAATTCATGTTTGAAGAAAATGACATTTCAAAATCTTTAAATCGTCATATCTCGTTAACCGAGCGTCTAAACAGGTCAAAACTTGCAAAATTCAAAATTCTCTAAAAACAAAACTACATGTCCAAAACTTATAGAAAATACATTTTTGTGCTCTGTGAGTCGATATCCTTCGCATACAATTCAATTGGAGTTGAAAAATTCATGTTTGAAGAAAATGACATTTCAAAATCTTTAAATCGTCATATCTCGTTAACCGAGCGTCTAAACAGGTCAAAACTTGCAAAATTCAAAATTCTCTAAAAACAAAACTACATGTCCAAAACTTATAGAAAATACATTTTTGTGCTCTGTGAGTCCATATCCTTCGCATACAATTCAATTGGAGTTGAAAAATTCATGTTTGAAGAAAATGACATTTCAAAATCTTTAAATCGTCATATCTCGTTAACCGAGCGTCTAAACAGGTCAAAACTTGCAAAATTCAAAATTCTCTAAAAACAAAACTACATGTCCAAAACTTATAGAAAATACATTTTTGTGCTCTGTGAGTCGATATCCTTCGCATACAATTCAATTGGAGTTGAAAAATTCATGTTTGAAGAAAATGACATTTCAAAATCTTTAAATCGTCATATCTCGTTAACCGAGCGTCTAAACAGGTCAAAACTTGCAAAATTCAAAATTCTCTAAAAACAAAACTACATGTCCAAAACTTATAGAAAATACATTTTTGTGCTCTGTGAGTCCATATCCTTCGCATACAATTCAATTGGAGTTGAAAAATTCATTTTTGAAAAAAATGACATTTCAAAATCTTTAAATCGTCATATCTCGTTAACCGAGCGTCTAAACAGGTCAAAACTTGCAAAATTCAAAATTCTCTAAAAACAAAACTACAACTCCAAAACTTATAGAAAATACATTTTTGTGCTCTGTGAGTCCATATCCTTCGCATACAATTCAATTGGAGTTGAAAAATTCATGTTTGAAGAAAATGACATTTCAAAATCTTTAAATCGTCATATCTCGTTAACCGAGCGTCTAAACAGGTCAAAACTTGCAAAATTCAAAATTCTCTAAAAACAAAACTACATGTCCAAAACTTATAGAAAATACATTTTTGTGCTCTGTGAGTCGATATCCTTCGCATACAATTCAATTGGAGTTGAAAAATTCATGTTTGAAGAAAATGACATTTCAAAATCTTTAAATCGTCATATCTCGTTAACCGAGCGTCTAAACAGGTCAAAACTTGCAAAATTCAAAATTCTCTAAAAACAAAACTACATGTCCAAAACTTATAGAAAATACATTTTTGTGCTCTGTGAGTCCATATCCTTCGCATACAATTCAATTGGAGTTGAAAAATTCATTTTTGAAGAAAATGACATTTCAAAATCTTTAAATCGTCATATCTCGTTAACCGAGCGTCTAAACAGGTCAAAACTTGCAAAATTCAAAATTCTCTTAAAACAAAACTACAAGTCCAAAACTTATAGAAAATACATTTTCGTGCTCTGTGAGTCGATATCCTTCGCATACCATTCAATTGGAGTTGAAAAATTCACGTTTGAAGAAAATAACATATCAAAATCTTTAAATCGTCATATCTCCTTAACCGAGCGTCTAAACAGGTCAAAACTTGCAAAATTCAAAATTCTCTAAAAACAAAACTACAACTCCAAAACTTATAGAAAATACATTTTTGTGCTCTGTGAGTCGATATCCTTCGCATACAATTCAATTGGAGTTGAAAAATTCATTTTTGAAGAAAATGACATTTCAAAATCTTTAAATCGTCATATCTCGTTAACCGAGCGTCTAAACAGGTCAAAACTTGCAAAATTCAAAATTCTCTAAAAACAAAACTACAACTCCAAAACTTATAGAAAATACATTTTTGTGCTCTGTGAGTCGATATCCTTCGCATACAATTCAATTGGAGTTGAAAAATTCATTTTTGAAGAAAATGACATTTCAAAATCTTTAAATCGTCATATCTCGTTAACCGAGCGTCTTAACAGGTCAAAACTTGCAAAATTCAAAATTCTCTAAAAACAAAACTACAACTCCAAAACTTATAGAAAATACATTTTTGTGCTCTGTGAGTCGATATCCTTCGCATACAATTCAATTGGAGTTGAAAAATTCATGTTTGAAGAAAATGACATTTCAAAATCTTTAAATCGTCATATCTCGTTAACCGAGCGTCTAAACAGGTCAAAACTTGCAAAATTCAAAATTCTCTAAAAACAAAACTACATGTCCAAAACTTATAGAAAATACATTTTTGTGCTCTGTGAGTCCATATCCTTCGCATACAATTCAATTGGAGTTGAAAAATTCATGTTTGAAGAAAATGACATTTCAAAATCTTTAAATCGTCATATCTCGTTAACCGAGCGTCTAAACAGGTCAAAACTTGCAAAATTCAAAATTCTCTAAAAACAAAACTACATGTCCAAAACTTATAGAAAATACATTTTTGTGCTCTGTGAGTCGATATCCTTCGCATACAATTCAATTGGAGTTGAAAAATTCATGTTTGAAGAAAATGACATTTCAAAATCTTTAAATCGTCATATCTCGTTAACCGAGCGTCTAAACAGATCAAAACTTGCAAAATTCAAAATTCTCTAAAAACAAAACTACAAGTCCAAAACTTATAGAAAATACATTTTTGTGCTCTGTATCCTTCGCATACAATTCAATTGGAGTTGAAAAATTCATTTTTGAAGAAAATGACATTTCAAAATCTTTAAATCGTCATATCTCGTTAACCGAGCGTCTAAACAGGTCAAAACTTGCAAAATTCAAAATTCTCTAAAAACAAAACTACAACTCCAAAATTTATAGAAAATACATTTTTGTGCTCTGTGAGTCGATATCCTTCGCATACAATTCAATTGGAGTTGAAAAATTCATGTTTGAAGAAAATGACATTTCAAAATCTTTAAATCGTCATATCTCGTTAACCGAGCGTCTAAACAGGTCAAAACTTGCAAAATTCAAAATTCTCTAAAAACAAAACTACATGTCCAAAACTTATAGAAAATACATTTTTGTGCTCTGTGAGTCCATATCCTTCGCATACAATTCAATTGGAGTTGAAAAATTCATGTTTGAAGAAAATGACATTTCAAAATCTTTAAATCGTCATATCTCGTTAACCGAGCGTCTAAACAGGTCAAAACTTGCAAAATTCAAAATTCTCTTAAAACAAAACTACAAGTCCAAAACTTATAGAAAATACATTTTCGTGCTCTGTGAGTCGATATCCTTCGCATACAATTCAATTGGAGTTGAAAAATTCATGTTTGAAAAAAAATGACATTTCAAAATCTTTAAATCGTCATATCTCGTTAACCGAGCGTCTAAACAGGTCAAAACTTGCAAAATTAAAAATTCTCTAAAAACAAAACTACAACTCCAAAACTTATAGAAAATACATTTTTGTGCTCTGTGAGTCGATATCCTTCGCATACAATTCAATTGGAGTTGAAAAATTCATGTTTGAAGAAAATGACATTTCAAAATCTTTAAATCGTCATATCTCGTTAACCGAGCGTCTAAACAGATCAAAACTTGCAAAATTCAAAATTCTCTAAAAACAAAACTACAAGTCCAAAACTTATAGAAAATACATTTTTGTGCTCTGTATCCTTCGCATACAATTCAATTGGAGTTGAAAAATTCATTTTTGAAGAAAATGACATTTCAAAATCTTTAAATCGTCATATCTCGTTAACCGAGCGTCTAAACAGGTCAAAACTTGCAAATTTTTAGAGAATACCATTCAATTGGAGTTGAAAAATTCACGTTTGAAGAAAATAACATTTCAAAATCTTTAAATCGTCATATCTCCTTAACCGAGCGTCTAAACAGGTCAAAACTTGCAAAATTCAAAATTCTCTAAAAACAAAACTACAAGTCCAAAACTTATAGAAAATACATTTTTGTGCTCTGTGAGTCGATATCCTTCGCATACAATTCAATTGGAGTTGAAAAATTCATTTTTGAAGAAAATGACATTTCAAAATCTTTAAATCGTCATATCTCGTTAACCGAGCGTCTAAACAGGTCAAAACTTGCAAAATTCAAAATTCTCTAATAACAAAACTACATGTCCAAAACTTATAGAAAATACATTTTTGTGCTCTGTGAGTCGATATCCTTCGCATACAATTCAATTGGAGTTGAAAAATTCATTTTTGAAGAAAATGACATTTCAAAATCTTTAAATCGTCATATCAAAACTTACAAAATTCAAAATTCTCTAATAACAAAACTACATGTCCAAAACTTATAGATATACATTTTTGTGCTCTGTGAGTCGATATCCTTAGCATACAATTCAATTATAGTTGAAAAATTCATTTTTGAAGAAAATGACATTTCAAAATCTTTAAATCGTCATATCTCGTTAACCGAGCGTCTAAACAGGTCAAAACTTGCAAAATTCAAAATTCTCTAAAAACAAAACTACAACTCCAAAACTTATAGAAAATACATTTTTGTGCTCTGTGAGTCGATATCCTTCGCATACAATTCAATTGGAGTTGAAAAATTCATTTTTGAAGAAAATGACATTTCAAAATCTTTAAATCGTCATATCTCGTTAACCGAGCGTCTAAACAGGTCAAAACTTGCAAAATTCAAAATTCTCTAAAAACAAAACTACAACTCCAAAACTTATAGAAAATACATTTTTGTGCTCTGTGAGTCGATATCCTTCGCATACAATTCAATTGGAGTTGAAAAATTCATGTTTGAAGAAAATGACATTTCAAAATCTTTAAATCGTCATATCTCGTTAACCGAGCGTCTAAACAGGTCAAAACTTGCAAAATTCAAAATTCTCTAAAAACAAAACTACAAGTCCAAAACTTATAGAAAATACATTTTTGTGCTCTGTGAGTCGATATCCTTCGCATACAATTCAATTGGAGTTGAAAAATTCATTTTTGAAGAAAATGACATTTCAAAATCTTTAAATCGTCATATCTCGTTAACCGAGCGTCTAAACAGGTCAAAACTTGCAAAATTCAAAATTCTCTAATAACAAAACTACATGTCCAAAACTTATAGAAAATACATTTTTGTGCTCTGTGAGTCGATATCCTTCGCATACAATTCAATTGGAGTTGAAAAATTCATTTTTGAAGAAAATGACATTTCAAAATCTTTAAATCGTCATATCAAAACTTGCAAAATTCAAAATTCTCTAATAACAAAACTACATGTCCAAAACTTATAGATATACATTTTTGTGCTCTGTGAGTCGATATCCTTAGCATACAATTCAATTATAGTTGAAAAATTCATTTTTGAAGAAAATGACATTTCAAAATCTTTAAATCGTCATATCTCGTTAACCGAGCGTCTAAACAGGTCAAAACTTGCAAAATTCAAAATTCTCTAAAAACAAAACTACAACTCCAAAACTTATAGAAAATACATTTTTGTGCTCTGTGAGTCGATATCCTTCGCATACAATTCAATTGGAGTTGAAAAATTCATTTTTGAAGAAAATGACATTTCAAAATCTTTAAATCGTCATATCTCGTTAACCGAGCGTCTAAACAGGTCAAAACTTGCAAAATTCAAAATTCTCTAAAAACAAAACTACAACTCCAAAATTTATAGAAAATACATTTTTGTGCTCTGTGAGTCGATATCCTTCGCATACAATTCAATTGGAGTTGAAAAATTCATGTTTGAAGAAAATGACATTTCAAAATCTTTAAATCGTCATATCTCGTTAACCGAACGTCTAAACAGGTCAAAACTTGCAAAAAAAATGACATTTCAAAATCTTTAAATCGTCATATCTCGTTAACCGAGCGTCTCAACAGGTCAAAACTTGCAAAAATTCAAAATTCTCTAAAACAAAACTACAACTCCAAAACTTATAGAAAATACATTTTTGTGCTCTGTGAGTCGATATCCTTCGCATACAATTCAATTGGAGTTGAAAAATTCATTTTTGAAGAAAATGACATTTCAAAATCTTTAAATCGTCATATCTCGTTAACCGAGCGTCTAAACATTTCAAAACTTGCAAAATTCAAAATTCTCTAATAACAAAACTACTTGTCCAAAACTTATAGAAAATACATTTTTGTGCTCTGTGAGTCGATATCCTTCGCATACAATTCAATTGGAGTGGAAAAATTCATTTTGAAGAAAATGACATTTCAAAATCTTTAAATCGTCATATCTCGTTAACCGAGCGTCTAAACAGGTCAAAACTTGCAAAATTCAAAATTCTCTAAAAACAAAACTACAACTCCAAAACTTATAGAAAATACATTTTTGTGCTCTGTGAGTCGATATCCTTCGCATACAATTCAATTGGAGTTGAAAAAGTCATGTTTGAAGAAAATGACATTTCAAAATCTTTAAATCGTCATATCTCCTTAACCGAGCGTCTAAACAGGTCAAAATTTGCAAAATTCAAAATTCTCTAATAACAAAACTACATGTCCAAAACTTATAGAAAATACATTTTTGTGCTCTGTGAGTCGATATCCTTCGCATACAATTCAATTGGAGTTGAAAAATTCATTTTTGAAGAAAATGACATTTCAAAATCTTTAAATCGTCATATCTCGTTAACCGAGCGTCTAAACAGGTCAAAACTTGCAAAATTCAAAATTCTCTAATAACAAAACTACATGTCCAAAACTTATAGAAAATACATTTTTGTGCTCTGTGAGTCGATATCCTTCGCATACAATTCAATTGGAGTTGAAAAATTCATTTTTGAAGAAAATGACATTTCAAAATCTTTAAATCGTCATATCTCGTTAACCGAGCGTCTAAACAGGTCAAAACTTGCAAAATTCAAAATTCTCTAAAAACAAAACTACATGTCCAAAACTAAGAGAAAATACATTTTTGTGCTCTGTGAGTCGATATCCTTCGCATACAATTCAATTGGAGTTGAAAAATTCATGTTTGAAGAAAATGACATTTCAAAATCTTTAAATCGTCATATCTCCTTAACCGAGCGTCTAAACAGGTCAAAATTTGCAAAATTCAAAATTCTCTAATAAAAAAAACTACATGTCCAAAACTTATAGAAAATACATTTTTGTGCTCTGTGAGTCGATATCATTCGCATACAATTCAATTGGAGTTGAAAAATTCATTTTTGAAGAAAATGACATTTCAAAATCTTTAAATCGTCATATCTCGTTAACCGAGCGTCTAAACAGGTCAAAACTTGCAAAATTCAAAATTCTCTAAAAACAAAACTACATGTCCAAAACTAAGAGAAAATACATTTTTGTGCTCTGTGAGTCGATATCCTTCGCATACAATTCAATTGGAGTTGAAAAATTCATTTTTGAAGAAAATGACATTTCAAAATCTTTAAATCGTCATATCTCGTTAACCGAGCGTCTAAACAGGTCAAAACTTGCAAAATTCAAAATTCTCTAAAAACAAAACTACAACTCCAAAACTTATAGAAAATACATTTTTGTGCTCTGTGAGTCGATATCCTTCGCATACAATTCAATTGGAGTTGAAAAATTCATGTTTGAAGAAAATGACATTTCAAAATCTTTAAATCGTCATATCTCGTTAACCGAGCGTCTAAACAGGTCAAAACTTGCAAAATTCAAAATTCTCTAAAAACAAAACTACAACTCCAAAACTTATAGAAAATACATTTTTGTGCTCTGTGAGTCGATATCCTTCGCATACAATTCAATTGGAGTTGAAAAATTCATTTTTGAAGAAAATGACATTTCAAAATCTTTAAATCGTCATATCTCGTTAACCGAGCGTCTAAACGGTCAAAACTTGCAAAATTCAAAATTCTCTAAAAACAAAACTACAACTCCAAAACTTATAGAAAATACATTTTTGTGCTCTGTGAGTCGATATCCTTCGCATACAATTCAATTGGAGTGGAAAAATTCATTTTTGAAGAAAATGACATTTCAAAATCTTTAAATCGTCATATCTCGTTAACCGAGCGTCTAAACAGGTCAAAACTTGCAAAATTCAAAATTCTCTAAAAACAAAACTACAACTCCAAAACTTATAGAAAATACATTTTTGTGCTCTGTGAGTCGATATCCTTCGCATACAATTCAATTGGAGTTGAAAAATTCATTTTTGAAGAAAATGACATTTCAAAATCTTTAAATCGTCATATCTCGTTAACCGAGCGTCTAAACAGGTCAAAACTTGCAAAATTCAAAATTCTCTAATAACAAAACTACATGTCCAAAACTTATAGAAAATACATTTTTGTGCTCTGTGAGTCGATATCCTTCGCATACAATTCAATTGGAGTTGAAAAATTCATGTTTGAAGAAAATGACATTTCAAAATCTTTAAATCGTCATATCTCCTTAACCGAGCGTCTAAACAGGTCAAAACTTGCAAAATTCAAAATTCTCTAAAAACAAAACTACATGTCCAAAACTTATAGAAAATACATTTTTGTGCTCTGTGAGTCGATATCCTTCGCATACAATTCAATTGGAGTTGAAAAATTCATTTTTGAAGAAAATGACATTTCAAAATCTTTAAATCGTCATATCTCGTTAACCGAGCGTCTAAACAGGTCAAAACTTGCAAAATTCAAAATTCTCTAAAAACAAAACTACATGTCCAAAACTTAAAGAAAATACATTTTTGTGCTCTGTGAGTCGATATCCTTCGCATACAATTCAATTGGAGTGGAAAAATTCATTTTTGAAGAAAATGACATTTCAAAATCTTTAAATCGTCATATCTCGTTAACCGAGCGTCTAAACAGGTCAAAACTTGCAAAATTCAAAATTCTCTACTAACAAAACTACATGTCCAAAACTTATAGAAAATACATTTTTGTGCTCTGTGAGTCGATATCCTTCGCATACAATTCAATTGGAGTTGAAAAATTCATGTTTGAAGAAAATGACATTTCAAAATCTTTAAATCGTCATATCTCGTTAACCGAGCGTCTAAACAGGTCAAAACTTGCAAAATTCAAAATTCTCTAATAACAAAACTACATGTAGAAAACTCATAGAAAATACATTTTTGTGCTCTGTGAGTCGATATCCTTCGCATACAATTCAATTGGAGTTGAAAAATTTATGTTTGAAGAAAATGACATTTCAAAATCTTTAAATCGTCATATCTCGTTAACCGAGCGTCTAAACAGGTCAAAACTTGCAAAATTCTAAATTCTCTAAAAACAAAACTACATGTCCAAAACTTATAGAAAATACATTTTTGTGCTCTGTGAGTCGATATCCTTCGCATACAATTCAATTGGTGTTGAAAAATTCATTTTTGAAGAAAATGACATTTCAAAATCTTTAAATCGTCATATCTCGTTAACCGAGCGTCTAAACAGGTCAAAACTTGCAAAATTCAAAATTCTCTAAAAACAAAACTACAAGTCCAAAACTTATAGAAAATACATTTTTGTGCTCTGTGAGTCGATATCCTTCGCATACAATTCAATTGGAGTTGAAAAATTCATGTTTGAAGAAAATGACATTTCAAAATCTTTAAATCGTCATATCTCGTTAACCGAGCGTCTAAACAGGTCAAAACTTGCAAAATTCAAAATTCTCTAAAAACAAAACTACAAGTCCAAAACTTATAGAAAATACATTTTTGTGCTCTGTGAGTCGATATCCTTCGCATACAATTCAATTGGAGTTGAAAAATTCATTTTTGAAGAAAATGACATTTCAAAATCTTTAAATCGTCATATCTCGTTAACCGAGCGTCTAAACAGGTCAAAACTTGCAAAATTCTAAATTCTCTAAAAACAAAACTACATGTCCAAAACTTATAGAAAATACATTTTTGTGCTCTGTGAGTCGATATCCTTCGCATACAATTCAATTGGAGTTGAAAAATTCATTTTTGAAGAAAATGACATTTCAAAATCTTTAAATCGTCATATCTCGTTAACCGAGCGTCTAAACAGGTCAAAACTTGCAAAATTCAAAATTCTCTAAAAACAAAACTACAAGTCCAAAACTTATAGAAAATACATTTTTGTGCTCTGTGAGTCGATATCCTTCGCATACAATTCAATTCTAGTTGAAAAATTCATTTTTGAAGAAAATGACATTTCAAAATCTTTAAATCGTCATATCTCGTTAACCGAGCGTCTAAACAGGTCAAAACTTGCAAAATTCAAAATTCTCTAAAAACAAAACTACAAGTCCAAAACTTATAGAAAATACATTTTTGTGCTCTGTGAGTCGATATCCTTCGCATACAATTCAATTGGAGTTGAAAAATTCACGTTTGAAGAAAATAACATTTCAAAATCTTTAAATCGTCATATCTCGTTAACCGAGCGTCTAAACAGGTCAAAACTTGCAAAATTCAAAATTCTCTAAAAACAAAACTACAAGTCCAAAACTTATAGAAAATACATTTTTGTGCTCTGTGAGTCGATATCCTTCGCATACAATTCAATTGGAGTTGAAAAATTCATTTTTGAAGAAAATGACATTTCAAAATCTTTAAATCGTCATATCTCGTTAACCGAGCGTCTAAACAGGTCAAAACTTGCAAAATTCTAAATTCTCTAAAAACAAAACTACATGTCCAAAACTTATAGAAAATACATTTTTGTGCTCTGTGAGTCGATATCCTTCGCATACAATTCAATTGGAGTTGAAAAATTCATTTTTGAAGAAAATGACATTTCAAAATCTTTAAATCGTCATATCTCGTTAACCGAGCGTCTAAACAGGTCAAAACTTGCAAAATTCAAAATTCTCTAAAAACAAAACTACAAGTCCAAAACTTATAGAAAATACATTTTTGTGCTCTGTGAGTCGATATCCTTCGCATACCATTCAATTGGAGTTGAAAAATTCACGTTTGAAGAAAATAACATTTCAAAATCTTTAAATCGTCATATCTCGTTAACCGAGCGTCTAAAGAGGTCAAAACTTGCAAAATTCAAAATTCTCTAAAAACAAAACTACATGTCCAAAACTTATAGAAAATACATTTTTGTGCTCTGTGAGTCGATATCCTTCGCATACAATTCAATTGGAGTTGAAAAATTCATTTTTGAAGAAAATGACATTTCAAAATCTTTAAATCGTCATATCTCGTTAACCGAGCGTCTAAACAGGTCAAAACTTGCAAAATTCTAAATTCTCTAAAAACAAAACTACATGTCCAAAACTTATAGAAAATACATTTTTGTGCTCTGTGAGTCGATATCCTTCGCATACAATTCAATTGGAGTTGAAAAATTCATTTTTGAAGAAAATGACATTTCAAAATCTTTAAATCGTCATATCTCGTTAACCGAGCGTCTAAACAGGTCAAAACTTGCAAAATTCAAAATTCTCTAAAAACAAAACTACAAGTCCAAAACTTATAGAAAATACATTTTTGTGCTCTGTGAGTCGATATCCTTCGCATACAATTCAATTGGAGTTGAAAAATTCATTTTTGAAGAAAATGACATTTCAAAATCTTTAAATCGTCATATCTCGTTAACCGAGCGTCTAAACAGGTCAAAACTTGCAAAATTCAAAATTCTCTAAAAACAAAACTACAAGTCCAAAACTTATAGAAAATACATTTTTGTGCTCTGTGAGTCGATATCCTTCGCATACAATTCAATTGGAGTTGAAAAATTCATTTTTGAAGAAAATGACATTTCAAAATCTTTAAATCGTCATATCTCCTTAACCGAGCGTCTAAACAGGTCAAAACTTGCAAAATTCAAAATTCTCTAAAAACAAAACTACATGTCCAAAACTTATAGAAAATACATTTTTGTGCTCTGTGAGTCGATATCCTTCGCATACAATTCAATTGGAGTTGAAAAATTCATTTTTGAAGAAAATGACATTTCAAAATCTTTAAATCGTCATATCTCGTTAACCGAGCGTCTAAACAGGTCAAAACTTGCAAAATTCAAAATTCTCTAAAAACAAAACTACAAGTCCAAAACTTATAGAAAATACATTTTTGTGCTCTGTGAGTCGATATCCTTCGCATACAATTCAATTGGAGTTGAAAAATTCACGTTTGAAGAAAATAACATTTCAAAATCTTTAAATCGTCATATCTCGTTAACCGAGCGTCTAAACAGGTCAAAACTTGCAAAATTCAAAATTCTCTAAAAACAAAACTACAAGTCCAAAACTTATAGAAAATACATTTTTGTGCTCTGTGAGTCGATATCCTTCGCATACAATTCAATTGGAGTTGAAAAATTCATTTTTGAAGAAAATGACATTTCAAAATCTTTAAATCGTCATATCTCGTTAACCGAGCGTCTAAACAGGTCAAAACTTGCAAAATTCAAAATTCTCTAAAAACAAAACTACAAGTCCAAAACTTATAGAAAATACATTTTTGTGCTCTGTGAGTCGATATCCTTCGCATACAATTCAATTGGAGTTGAAAAATTCACGTTTGAAGAAAATAACATTTCAAAATCTTTAAATCGTCATATCTCGTTAACCGAGCGTCTAAACAGGTCAAAACTTGCAAAATTCAAAATTCTCTAAAAACAAAACTACAAGTCCAAAACTTATAGAAAATACATTTTTGTGCTCTGTGAGTCGATATCCTTCGCATACAATTCAATTGGAGTTGAAAAATTCATTTTTGAAGAAAATGACATTTCAAAATCTTTAAATCGTCATATCTCCTTAACCGAGCGTCTAAACAGGTCAAAACTTGCAAAATTCAAAATTCTCTAAAAACAAAACTACATGTCCAAAACTTATAGAAAATACATTTTTGTGCTCTGTGAGTCGATATCCTTCGCATACAATTCAATTGGAGTTGAAAAATTCATTTTTGAAGAAAATGACATTTCAAAATCTTTAAATCGTCATATCTCGTTAACCGAGCGTCTAAACAGGTCAAAACTTGCAAAATTCAAAATTCTCTAAAAACAAAACTACATGTCCAAAACTTATAGAAAATACATTTTTGTGCTCTGTGAGTCGATATCCTTCGCATACAATTCAATTGGAGTTGAAAAATTCATTTTTGAAGAAAATGACATTTCAAAATCTTTAAATCGTCATATCTCCTTAACCGAGCGTCTAAACAGGTCAAAACTTGCAAAATTCAAAATTCTCTAAAAACAAAACTACAACTCCAAAACTTATAGAAAATACATTTTTGTGCTCTGTGAGTCGATATCCTTCGCATACAATTCAATTGGAGTTGAAAAATTCATTTTTGAAGAAAATGACATTTCAAAATCTTTAAATCGTCATATCTCGTTAACCGAGCGTCTAAACAGGTCAAAACTTGCAAAATTCAAAATTCTCTAAAAACAAAACTACAACTCCAAAACTTATAGAAAATACATTTTTGTGCTCTGTGAGTCGATATCCTTCGCATACAATTCAATTGGAGTTGAAAAATTCATTTTTGAAGAAAATGACATTTCAAAATCTTTAAATCGTCATATCTCGTTAACCGAGCGTCTAAACAGGTCAAAACTTGCAAAATTCAAAATTCTCTAAAAACAAAACTACATGTCCAAAACTTATAGAAAATACATTTTTGTGCTCTGTGAGTCGATATCCTTCGCATACAATTCAATTGGAGTTGAAAAATTCATTTTTGAAGAAAATGACATTTCAAAATCTTTAAATCGTCATATCTCGTTAACCGAGCGTCTAAACAGGTCAAAACTTGCAAAATTCAAAATTCTCTAAAAACAAAACTACAACTCCAAAACTTATAGAAAATACATTTTTGTGCTCTGTGAGTCGATATCCTTCGCATACAATTCAATTGGAGTTGAAAAATTCATGTTTGAAGAAAATGACATTTCAAAATCTTTAAATCGTCATATCTCGTTAACCGAGCGTCTAAACAGGTCAAAACTTGCAAAATTCAAAATTCTCTAAAAACAAAACTACAACTCCAAAACTTATAGAAAATACATTTTTGTGCTCTGTGAGTCGATATCCTTCGCATACAATTCAATTGGAGTTGAAAAATTCATTTTTGAAGAAAATGACATTTCAAAATCTTTAAATCGTCATATCTCGTTAACCGAGCGTCTAAACAGGTCAAAACTTGCAAAATTCAAAATTCTCTAATAACAAAACTACATGTCCAAAACTTATAGAAAATACATTTTTGTGCTCTGTGAGTCGATATCCTTCGCATACAATTCAATTATAGTTGAAAAATTCATTTTTGAAGAAAATGACATTTCAAAATCTTTAAATCGTCATATCTCGTTAACCGAGCGTCTAAACAGGTCAAAACTTGCAAAATTCAAAATTCTCTAAAAACAAAACTACAACTCCAAAACTTATAGAAAATACATTTTTGTGCTCTGTGAGTCGATATCCTTCGCATAAAATTCAATTGGAGTTGAAAAATTCATGTTTGAAGAAAATGACATTTCAAAATCTTTAAATCGTCATATCTCGTTAACCGAGCGTCTAAACAGGTCAAAACTTGCAAAATTCAAAATTCTCTAAAAACAAAACTACAAGTCCAAAACTTATAGAAAATACATTTTTGTGCTCTGTGAGTCGATATCCTTCGCATACAATTCAATTGGAGTTGAAAAATTCATTTTTGAAGAAAATGACATTTCAAAATCTTTAAATCGTCATATCTCGTTAACCGAGCGTCTAAACAGGTCAAAACTTGCAAAATTCAAAATTCTCTAATAACAAAACTACATGTCCAAAACTTATAGAAAATACATTTTTGTGCTCTGTGAGTCGATATCCTTCGCATACAATTCAATTGGAGTTGAAAAATTCATTTTTGAAGAAAATGACATTTCAAAATCTTTAAATCGTCATATCTCGTTAACCGAGCGTCTAAACAGGTCAAAACTTGCAAAATTCAAAATTCTCTAATAACAAAACTACATGTCCAAAACTTATAGAAAATACATTTTTGTGCTCTGTGAGTCGATATCCTTCGCATACAATTCAATTGGAGTTGAAAAATTCATTTTTGAAGAAAATGACATTTCAAAATCTTTAAATCGTCATATCTCGTTAACCAAGCGTCTAAACAGGTCAAAACTTGCAAAATTCAAAATTCTCTAAAAACAAAACTACAACTCCAAAACTTATAGAAAATACATTTTTGTGCTCTGTGAGTCGATATCCTTCGCATACAATTCAATTGGAGTTGAAAAATTCATTTTTGAAGAAAATGACATTTCAAATTCTTTAAATCGTCATATCTCGTTAACCGGGCGTCTAAACAGGTCAAAACTTGCAAAATTCAAAATTCTCTAAAAACAAAACTACCTACAACTCCAAAACTTATAGAAAATACATTTTTGTGCTCTGTGAGTCGATATCCTTCGCATACAATTCAATTGGAGTTGAAAAATTCATTTTTGAAGAAAATGACATTTCAAAATCTTTAAATCGTCATATCTCGTTAACCGAGCGTCTAAACAGGTCAAAACTTGCAAAATTCAAAATTCTCTAAAAACAAAACTACAACTCCAAAACTTATAGAAAATACATTTTTGTGCTCTGTGAGTCGATATCCTTCGCATACAATTCAATTGGAGTTGAAAAATTCATTTTTGAAGAAAATGACATTTCAAATTCTTTAAATCGTCATATCTCGTTAACCGGGCGTCTAAACAGGTCAAAACTTGCAAAATTCAAAATTCTCTAAAAACAAAACTACATGTCCAAAACTTATAGAAAATACATTTTTGTGCTCTGTGAGTCGATATCCTTCGCATACAATTCAATTGGAGTTGAAAAATTCATTTTTGAAGAAAATGACATTTCAAAATCTTTAAATCGTCATATCTCGTTAACCGAGCGTCTAAACAGGTCAAAACTTGCAAAATTCAAAATTCTCTAAAAACAAAACTACAAGTCCAAAACTTATAGAAAATACATTTTTGTGCTCTGTGAGTCGATATCCTTCGCATACAATTCAATTGGAGTTGAAAAATTCATTTTTGAAGAAAATGACATTTCAAAATCTTTAAATCGTCATATCTCGTTAACCGAGCGTCTAAACAGGTCAAAACTTGCAAAATTCAAAATTCTCTAAAAACAAAACTACATGTCCAAAACTTATAGAAAATACATTTTTGTGCTCTGTGAGTCGATATCCTTCGCATACAATTCAATTGGAGTTGAAAAATTCATGTTTGAAGAAAATGACATTTCAAAATCTTTAAATCGTCATATCTCGTTAACCGAGCGTCTAAACAGGTCAAAACTTGCAAAATTCAAAATTCTCTAAAAACAAAACTACATGTCCAAAACTTATAGAAAATACATTTTTGTGCTCTGTGAGTCGATATCCTTCGCATACAATTCAATTGGAGTTGAAAAATTCATTTTTGAAGAAAATGACATTTCAAAATCTTTAAATCGTCATATCTCGTTAACCGAGAGTCTAAACAGGTCAAAACTTGCAAAATTCTAAATTCTCTAAAAACAAAACTACATGTCCAAAACTTATAGAAAATACATTTTTGTGCTCTGTGAGTCGATATCCTTCGCATACAATTCAATTGGAGTTGAAAAATTCATTTTTGAAGAAAATGACATTTCAAAATCTTTAAATCGTCATATCTCGTTAACCGAGCGTCTAAACAGGTCAAAACTTGCAAAATTCAAAATTCTCTAAAAACAAAACTACAAGTCCAAAACTTATAGAAAATACATTTTTGTGCTCTGTGAGTCGATATCCTTCGCATACAATTCAATTGGAGTTGAAAAATGCATGTTTGAAGAAAATGACATTTCAAAATCTTTAAATCGTCGTATCTCGTTACCCGAGCGTCTAAACAGGTCAAAACTTGCAAAATTCTAAATTCTCTAAAAACAAAACTACATGTCCAAAACTTATAGAAAATACATTTTTGTGCTCTGTAAGTCGATATCCTTCGCATACAATTCAATTGGAGTTGAAAAATTCATTTTTGAAGAAAATGACATTTCAAAATCTTTAAATCGTCATATCTCGTTAACCGAGCGTCTAAACAGGTCAAAACTTGCAAAATTCTAAATTCTCTAAAAACAAAACTACATGTCCAAAACTTATAGAAAATACATTTTTGTGCTCTGTGAGTCGATATCCTTCGCATACAATTCAATTGGAGTTGAAAAATTCATGTTTGAAGAAAATGACATTTCAAAATCTTTAAATCGTCATATCTCGTTAACCGAGCGTCTAAACAGGTCAAAACTTGCAAAATTCAAAATTCTCTAAAAACAAAACTACATGTCCAAAACTTATAGAAAATACATTTGGAGTTGAAAATTTCATTTTTGAAGAAAATGACATTTCAAATTCTTTAAATCGTCATATCTCGTTAACCGGGCGTCTAAACAGGTCAAAACTTGCAAAATTCAAAATTCTCTAAAAACAAAACTACAACTCCAAAACTTATAGAAAATACATTTTTGTGCTCTGTGAGTCGATATCCTTCGCATACAATTCAATTGGAGTTGAAAAATTCATTTTTGAAGAAAATGACATTTCAAAATCTTTAAATCGTCATATCTCGTTAACCGAGCGTCTAAACAGGTCAAAACTTGCAAAATTCTAAATTCTCTAAAAACAAAACTACATGTCCAAAACTTATAGAAAATACATTTTTGTGCTCTGTGAGTCGATATCCTTCGCATACAATTCAATTGGAGTTGAAAAATTCATTTTTGAAGAAAATGACATTTCAAAATCTTTAAATCGTCATATCTCGTTAACCGAGCGTCTAAACAGGTCAAAACTTGCAAAATTCTAAATTCTCTAAAAACAAAACTACATGTCCAAAACTTATAGAAAATACATTTTTGTGCTCTGTGAGTCGATATCCTTCGCATACAATTCAATTGGAGTTGAAAAATTCATTTTTGAAGAAAATGACATTTCAAAATCTTTAAATCGTCATATCTCGTTAACCGAGCGTCTAAACAGGTCAAAACTTGCAAAATTCTAAATTCTCTAAAAACAAAACTACATGTCCAAAACTTATAGAAAATACATTTTTGTGCTCTGTGAGTCGATATCCTTCGCATACAATTCAATTGGAGTTGAAAAATTCATGTTTGAAGAAAATGACATTTCAAAATCTTTAAATCGTCATATCTCGTTAACCGAGCGTCTAAACAGGTCAAAACTTGCAAAATTCTAAATTCTCTAAAAACAAAACTACATGTCCAAAACTTATAGAAAATACATTTTTGTGCTCTGTGAGTCGATATCCTTCGCATACAATTCAATTGGAGTTGAAAAATTCATTTTTGAAGAAAATGACATTTCAAAATCTTTAAATCGTCATATCTCGTTAACCGAGCGTCTAAACAGGTCAAAACTTGCAAAATTCTAAATTCTCTAAAAACAAAACTACATGTCCAAAACTTATAGAAAATACATTTTTGTGCTCTGTGAGTCGATATCCTTCGCATACAATTCAATTGGAGTTGAAAAATTCATGTTTGAAGAAAATGACATTTCAAAATCTTTAAATCGTCATATCTCGTTAACCGAGCGTCTAAACAGGTCAAAACTTGCAAAATTCAAAATTCTCTAAAAACAAAACTACATGTCCAAAACTTATAGAAAATACATTTGGAGTTGAAAATTTCATTTTTGAAGAAAATGACATTTCAAAATCTTTAAATCGTCATATCTCGTTAACCGAGCGTCTAAACAGGTCAAAACTTGCAAAATTCAAAATTCTCTAAAAACAAAACTACAAGTCCAAAGCTTATAGAAAATACATTTTTGTGCTCTGTGAGTCGATATCCTTCGCATACAATTCAATTGGAGTTGAAAAATTCATTTTTGAAGAAAATGACATTTCAAAATCTTTAAATCGTCATATCTCGTTAACCGAGCGTCTAAACAGGTCAAAACTTGCAAAATTCAAAATTCTCTAAAAACAAAACTACATGTCCAAAACTTATAGAAAATACATTTTTGTGCTCTGTGAGTCGAAATCCTTCGCATACAATTCAATTGGAGTTGAAAAATTCATTTTTGAAGAAAATGACATTTCAAAATCTTTAAATCGTCATATCTCGTTAACCGAGCGTCTAAACAGGTCAAAACTTGCAAAATTCAAAATTCTCTAAAAACAAAACTACATGTCCAAAACTTATAGAAAATACATTTTTGTGCTCTGTGAGTCGATATCCTTCGCATACAATTCAATTGGAGTTGAAAAATTCATTTTTGAAGAAAATGACATTTCAAAATCTTTAAATCGTCATATCTCGTTAACCGAGCGTCTAAACAGGTCAAAACTTGCAAAATTCAAAATTCTCTAAAAACAAAACTACATGTCCAAAACTTATAGAAAATACATTTTTGTGATCTGTGAGTCGATATCCTTCGCATACAATTCAATTGGAGTTGAAAAATTCATTTTTGAAGAAAATGACATTTCAAAATCTTTAAATCGTCATATCTCGTTAACCAAGCGTCTAAACAGGTCAAAACTTGCAAAATTCAAAATTCTCTAAAAACAAAACTACATGTCCAAAACTTATAGAAAATACATTTTTGTGCTCTGTGAGTCGATATCCTTCGCATACAATTCAATTGGAGTTGAAAAATTCATGTTTGAAGAAAATGACATTTCAAAACCTTTAAATCGTCATATCTCGTTAACCGAGCGTCTAAACAGGTCAAAACTTGCAAAATTCAAAATTCTCTAAAAACAAAACTACAACTCCAAAACTAATAGAAAATACATTTTTGTGCTCTGTGAGTCGATATCCTTCGCATACAATTCAATTGGAGTTGAAAAATTCATGTTTGAAGAAAATGACATTTCAAAATCTTTAAATCGTCATATCTCGTTAACCGAGCGTCAAAACTTGCAAAATTCAAAATTCTCTAAAAACAAAACTACAACTCCAAAACTTATAGAAAATACATTTTTGTGCTCTGTGAGTCGATATCCTTCGCATACAATTCAATTGGAGTTGAAAAATTCATGTTTGAAGAAAATGACATTTCAAAATCTTTAAATCGTCATATCTCGTTAACCGAGCGTCTAAACAGGTCAAAACTTGCAAAATTCAAAATTCTCTAAAAACAAAACTACAACTCCAAAACTTATAGAAAATACATTTTTGTGCTCTGTGAGTCAATATCCTTCGCATATAATTCAATTGGAGTTGAAAAATTCATTTTTGAAGAAAATGACATTTCAAAATCTTTAAATCGTCATATCTCGTTAACCGAGCATCTAAACAGGTCAAAACTTGCAAAATTCAAAATTCTCTAAAAACAAAACTACAACTCCAAAACTTATAGAAAATACATTTTTGTGCTCTGTGAGTCGATATCCTTCGCATACAATTCAATTGGAGTTGAAAAATTCATGTTTGAAGAAAATGACATTTCAAAATCTTTAAATCGTCATATCTCGTTAACCGAGCGTCTAAACAGGTCAAAACTTGCAAAATTCAAAATTCTCTAAAAACAAAACTACAACTCCAAAACTTATAGAAAATACATTTTTGTGCTCTGTGAGTCGATATCCTTCGCATACAATTCAATTGGAGTTGAAAAATTTATTTTTGAAGAAAATGACATTTTAAAATCTTTAAATCGCCATATCTCGTTAACCGAGCGTCTAAACAGGTCAAAACTTGCAAAATTCAAAATTCTCTAAAAACAAAACTACATGTCCAAAACTTATAGAAAATACATTTTTGTGCTCTGTGAGTCGATATCCTTCGCATACAATTCAATTGGAGTTGAAAAATTTATTTTTGAAGAAAATGACATTTCAAAATCTTTAAATCGCCATATCTCGTTAACCGAGCGTCTAAACAGGTCAAAACTTGCAAAATTCAAAATTCTCTAAAAACAAAACTACAACTCCAAAACTTATAGAAAATACATTTTTGTGCTCTGTGAGTCGATATCCTTCGCATACAATTCAATTGGAGTTGAAAAATTCATTTTTGAAGAAAATGACATTTCAAAATCTTTAAATCGTCATATCTCGTTAACCGAGCGTCTAAACAGGTCAAAACTTGCAAAATTCAAAATTCTCTAAAAACAAAACTACAAGTCCAAAACTTATAGAAAATACATTTTTGTGCTCTGTGAGTCGATATCCTTCGCATACAATTCAATTGGAGTTGAAAAATTCATGTTTGAAGAAAATGACATTTCAAAATCTTTAAATCGTCATATCTCGTTAACCGAGCGTCTAAACAGGTCAAAACTTGCAAAATTCAAAATTCTCTAAAAACAAAACTACAACTCCAAAACTTATAGAAAATACATTTTTGTGCTCTGTGAGTCGATATCCTTCGCATACAATTCAATTGGAGTTGAAAAATTCATGTTTGAAGAAAATGACATTTCAAAATCTTTAAATCGTCATATCTCGTTAACCGAGCGTCTAAACAGGTCAAAACTTGCAAAATTCAAAATTCTCTAAAAACAAAACTACATGTCCAAAACTTATAGAAAATACATTTTTGTGCTCTGTGAGTCGATATCCTTCGCATACAATTCAATTGGAGTTGAAAAATTCATGTTTGAAGAAAATGACATTTCAAAATCTTTAAATCGTCATATCTCGTTAACCGAGCGTCTAAACAGGTCAAAACTTGCAAAATTCAAAATTCTCTAAAAACAAAACTACAAGTCCAAAACTTATAGAAAATACATTTTTGTGCTCTGTGAGTCGATATCCTTCGCATACAATTCAATTGGAGTTGAAAAATTCATGTTTGAAGAAAATGACATTTCAAAATCTTTAAATCGTCATATCTCGTTAACCGAGCGTCTAAACAGGTCAAAACTTGCAAAATTCAAAATTCTCTAAAAACAAAACTACATGTCCAAAACTTATAGAAAATACATTTTTGTGCTCTGTGAGTCGATATCCTTCGCATACAATTCAATTGGAGTTGAAAAATTCATTTTTGAAGAAAATGACATTTCAAAATCTTTAAATCGTCATATCTCGTTAACCGAGCGTCTAAACAGGTCAAAACTTGCAAAATTCAAAATTCTCTAAAAACAAAACTACAACTCCAAAACTTATAGAAAATACATTTTTGTGCTCTGTGAGTCGATATCCTTCGCATACAATTGAATTGGAGTTGAAAAATTCATGTTTGAAGAAAATGACATTTCAAAATCTTTAAATCGTCATATCTCGTTAACCGAGCGTCTAAACAGGTCAAAACTTGCAAAATTCAAAATTCTCTAAAAACAAAACTACAAGTCCAAAACTTATAGAAAATACATTTTTGTGCTCTGTGAGTCGATATCCTTCGCATACAATTCAATTGGAGTTGAAAAATTCATGTTTGAAGAAAATGACATTTCAAAATCTTTAAATCGTCATATCTCGTTAACCGAGCGTCTAAACAGGTCAAAACTTGCAAAATTCAAAATTCTCTAAAAACAAAACTACATGTCCAAAACTTATAGAAAATACATTTTTGTGCTCTGTGAGTCGATATCCTTCGCATACAATTCAATTGGAGTTGAAAAATTCATTTTTGAAGAAAATGACATTTCAAAATCTTTAAATCGTCATATCTCGTTAACCGAGCGTCTAAACAGGTCAAAACTTGCAAAATTCAAAATTCTCTAAAAACAAAACTACAACTCCAAAACTTATAGAAAATACATTTTTGTGCTCTGTGAGTCGATATCCTTCGCATACAATTGAATTGGAGTTGAAAAATTCATGTTTGAAGAAAATGACATTTCAAAATCTTTAAATCGTCATATCTCGTTAACCGAGCGTCTAAACAGGTCAAAACTTGCAAAATTCAAAATTCTCTAAAAACAAAACTACAAGTCCAAAACTTATAGAAAATACATTTTTGTGCTCTGTGAGTCGATATCCTTCGCATACAATTCAATTGGAGTTGAAAAATTCATGTTTGAAGAAAATGACATTTCAAAATCTTTAAATCGTCATATCTCGTTAACCGAGCGTCTAAACAGGTCAAAACTTGCAAAATTCAAAATTCTCTAAAAACAAAACTACATGTCCAAAACTTATAGAAAATACATTTTTGTGCTCTGTGAGTCGATATCCTTCGCATACAATTCAATTGGAGTTGAAAAATTCATTTTTGAAGAAAATGACATTTCAAAATCTTTAAATCGTCATATCTCGTTAACCGAGCGTCTAAACAGGTCAAAACTTGCAAAATTCAAAATTCTCTAAAAACAAAACTACAACTCCAAAACTTATAGAAAATACATTTTTGTGCTCTGTGAGTCGATATCCTTCGCATACAATTGAATTGGAGTTGAAAAATTCATGTTTGAAGAAAATGACATTTCAAAATCTTTAAATCGTCATATCTCGTTAACCGAGCGTCTAAACAGGTCAAAACTTGCAAAATTCAAAATTCTCTAAAAACAAAACTACATGTCCAAAACTTATAGAAAATACATTTTTGTGCTCTGTGAGTCGATATCCTTCGCATACAATTCAATTGGAGTTGAAAAATTCATTTTTGAAGAAAATGACATTTCAAAATCTTTAAATCGTCATATCTCGTTAACCGAACGTCTAAACAGGTCAAAACTTGCAAAATTCAAAATTCTCTAAAAACAAAACTACAAGTCCAAAACTTATAGAAAATACATTTTTGTGCTCTGTGAGTCGATATCCTTCGCATACAATTCAATTGGAGTTGAAAAATTCATGTTTGAAGAAAATGACATTTCAAAATCTTTAAATCGTCATATCTCGTTAACCGAGCGTCTAAACAGGTCAAAACTTGCAAAATTCAAAATTCTCTAAAAACAAAACTACATGTCCAAAACTTATAGAAAATACATTTTTGTGCTCTGTGAGTCGATATCCTTCGCATACAATTCAATTGGAGTTGAAAAATTCATTTTTGAAGAAAATGACATTTCAAAATCTTTAAATCGTCATATCTCGTTAACCGAGCGTCTAAACAGGTCAAAACTTGCAAAATTCAAAATTCTCTAAAAACAAAACTACATGTCCAAAACTTATAGAAAATACATTTTTGTGCTCTGTGAGTCGATATCCTTCGCATACAATTCAATTGGAGTTGAAAAATTCATGTTTGAAGAAAATGACATTTCAAAATCTTTAAATCGTCATATCTCGTTAACCGAGCGTCTAAACAGGTCAAAACTTGCCAAATTCAAAATTCTCTAAAAACAAAACTACATGTCCAAAACTTATAGAAAATACATTTTTGTGCTCTGTGAGTCGATATCCTTCGCATACAATTCAATTGGAGTTGAAAAATTCATGTTTGAAGAAAATGACATTTCAAAATCTTTAAATCGTCATATCTCGTTAACCGAGCGTCTAAACAGGTCAAAACTTGCAAAATTCAAAATTCTCTAAAAACAAAACTACATGTCCAAAACTTATAGAAAATACATTTTTGTGCTCTGTGAGTCGATATCCTTCGCATACAATTCAATTGGAGTTGAAAAATTCATTTTTGAAGAAAATGACATTTCAAAATCTTTAAATCGTCATATCTCGTTAACCGAGCGTCTAAACAGGTCAAAACTTGCAAAATTCAAAATTCTCTAAAAACAAAACTACATGTCCAAAACTTATAGAAAATACATTTTTGTGCTCTGTGAGTCGATATCCTTCGCATACAATTCAATTGGAGTTGAAAAATTCATGTTTGAAGAAAATGACATTTCAAAATCTTTAAATCGTCATATCTCGTTAACCGAGCGTCTAAACAGGTCAAAACTTGCAAAATTCTAAATTCTCTAAAAACAAAACTACATGTCCAAAACTTATAGAAAATACATTTTTGTGCTCTGTGAGTCGATATCCTTCGCATACAATTCAATTGGAGTTGAAAAATTCATTTTTGAAGAAAATGACATTTCAAAATCTTTAAATCGTCATATCTCGTTAACCGAGCGTCTAAACAGGTCAAAACTTGCAAAATTCTAAATTCTCTAAAAACAAAACTACATGTCCAAAACTTATAGAAAATACATTTTTGTGCTCTGTGAGTCGATATCCTTCGCATACAATTCAATTGGAGTTGAAAAATTCATGTTTGAAGAAAATGACATTTCAAAATCTTTAAATCGTCATATCTCGTTAACCGAGCGTCTAAACAGGTCAAAACTTGCAAAATTCAAAATTCTCTAAAAACAAAACTACAAGTCCAAAACTTATAGAAAATACATTTGGAGTTGAAAATTTCATTTTTGAAGAAAATGACATTTCAAAATCTTTAAATCGTCATATCTCGTTAACCGAGCGTCTAAACAGGTCAAAACTTGCAAAATTCAAAATTCTCTAAAAACAAAACTACAAGTCCAAAGCTTATAGAAAATACATTTTTGTGCTCTGTGAGTCGATATCCTTCGCATACAATTCAATTGGAGTTGAAAAATTCATTTTTGAAGAAAATGACATTTCAAAATCTTTAAATCGTCATATCTCGTTAACCGAGCGTCTAAACAGGTCAAAACTTGCAAAATTCAAAATTCTCTAAAAACAAAACTACATGTCCAAAACTTATAGAAAATACATTTTTGTGCTCTGTGAGTCGAAATCCTTCGCATACAATTCAATTGGAGTTGAAAAATTCATTTTTGAAGAAAATGACATTTCAAAATCTTTAAATCGTCATATCTCGTTAACCGAGCGTCTAAACAGGTCAAAACTTGCAAAATTCAAAATTCTCTAAAAACAAAACTACATGTCCAAAACTTATAGAAAATACATTTTTGTGCTCTGTGAGTCGATATCCTTCGCATACAATTCAATTGGAGTTGAAAAATTCATTTTTGAAGAAAATGACATTTCAAAATCTTTAAATCGTCATATCTCGTTAACCGAGCGTCTAAACAGGTCAAAACTTGCAAAATTCAAAATTCTCTAAAAACAAAACTACATGTCCAAAACTTATAGAAAATACATTTTTGTGATCTGTGAGTCGATATCCTTCGCATACAATTCAATTGGAGTTGAAAAATTCATTTTTGAAGAAAATGACATTTCAAAATCTTTAAATCGTCATATCTCGTTAACCAAGCGTCTAAACAGGTCAAAACTTGCAAAATTCAAAATTCTCTAAAAACAAAACTACATGTCCAAAACTTATAGAAAATACATTTTTGTGCTCTGTGAGTCGATATCCTTCGCATACAATTCAATTGGAGTTGAAAAATTCATGTTTGAAGAAAATGACATTTCAAAACCTTTAAATCGTCATATCTCGTTAACCGAGCGTCTAAACAGGTCAAAACTTGCAAAATTCAAAATTCTCTAAAAACAAAACTACAACTCCAAAACTAATAGAAAATACATTTTTGTGCTCTGTGAGTCGATATCCTTCGCATACAATTCAATTGGAGTTGAAAAATTCATGTTTGAAGAAAATGACATTTCAAAATCTTTAAATCGTCATATCTCGTTAACCGAGCGTCAAAACTTGCAAAATTCAAAATTCTCTAAAAACAAAACTACAACTCCAAAACTTATAGAAAATACATTTTTGTGCTCTGTGAGTCGATATCCTTCGCATACAATTCAATTGGAGTTGAAAAATTCATTTTTGAAGAAAATGACATTTCAAAATCTTTAAATCGTCATATCTCGTTAACCGAGCGTCTAAACAGGTCAAAACTTGCAAAATTCAAAATTCTCTAAAAACAAAACTACATGTCCAAAACTTATAGAAAATACATTTTTGTGCTCTGTGAGTCGATATCCTTCGCATACAATTCAATTGGAGTTGAAAAATTCATGTTTGAAGAAAATGACATTTCAAAATCTTTAAATCGTCATATCTCGTTAACCGAGCGTCAAAACTTGCAAAATTCAAAATTCTCTAAAAACAAAACTACATGTCCAAAACTTATAGAAAATACATTTTTGTGCTCTGTGAGTCGATATCCTTCGCATACAATTCAATTGGAGTTGAAAAATTCATTTTTGAAGAAAATGACATTTCAAAATCTTTAAATCGTCATATCTCGTTAACCGAGCGTCTAAACAGGTCAAAACTTGCAAAATTCAAAATTCTCTAAAAACAAAACTACATGTCCAAAACTTATAGAAAATACATTTTTGTGCTCTGTGAGTCGATATCCTTCGCATACAATTCAATTGGAGTTGAAAAATTCATGTTTGAAGAAAATGACATTTCAAAATCTTTAAATCGTCATATCTCGTTAACCGAGCGTCTAAACAGGGCAAAACTTGCCAAATTCAAAATTCTCTAAAAACAAAACTACATGTCCAAAACTTATAGAAAATACATTTTTGTGCTCTGTGAGTCGATATCCTTCGCATACAATTCAATTGGAGTTGAAAAATTCATTTTTGAAGAAAATGACATTTCAAAATCTTTAAATCGTCATATCTCGTTAACCGAGCGTCTAAACAGGTCAAAACTTGCAAAATTCAAAATTCTCTAAAAACAAAACTACATGTCCAAAACTTATAGAAAATACATTTTTGTGCTCTGTGAGTCGAAATCCTTCGCATACAATTCAATTGGAGTTGAAAAATTCATTTTTGAAGAAAATGACATTTCAAAATCTTTAAATCGTCATATCTCGTTAACCGAGCGTCTAAACAGGTCAAAACTTGCAAAATTCAAAATTCTCTAAAAACAAAACTACATGTCCAAAACTTATAGAAAATACATTTTTGTGCTCTGTGAGTCGATATCCTTCGCATACAATTCAATTGGAGTTGAAAAATTCATTTTTGAAGAAAATGACATTTCAAAATCTTTAAATCGTCATATCTCGTTAACCGAGCGTCTAAACAGGTCAAAACTTGCAAAATTCAAAATTCTCTAAAAACAAAACTACATGTCCAAAACTTATAGAAAATACATTTTTGTGATCTGTGAGTCGATATCCTTCGCATACAATTCAATTGGAGTTGAAAAATTCATTTTTGAAGAAAATGACATTTCAAAATCTTTAAATCGTCATATCTCGTTAACCAAGCGTCTAAACAGGTCAAAACTTGCAAAATTCAAAATTCTCTAAAAACAAAACTACATGTCCAAAACTTATAGAAAATACATTTTTGTGCTCTGTGAGTCGATATCCTTCGCATACAATTCAATTGGAGTTGAAAAATTCATGTTTGAAGAAAATGACATTTCAAAACCTTTAAATCGTCATATCTCGTTAACCGAGCGTCTAAACAGGTCAAAACTTGCAAAATTCAAAATTCTCTAAAAACAAAACTACAACTCCAAAACTAATAGAAAATACATTTTTGTGCTCTGTGAGTCGATATCCTTCGCATACAATTCAATTGGAGTTGAAAAATTCATGTTTGAAGAAAATGACATTTCAAAATCTTTAAATCGTCATATCTCGTTAACCGAGCGTCAAAACTTGCAAAATTCAAAATTCTCTAAAAACAAAACTACAACTCCAAAACTTATAGAAAATACATTTTTGTGCTCTGTGAGTCGATATCCTTCGCATACAATTCAATTGGAGTTGAAAAATTCATTTTTGAAGAAAATGACATTTCAAAATCTTTAAATCGTCATATCTCGTTAACCAAGCGTCTAAACAGGTCAAAACTTGCAAAATTCAAAATTCTCTAAAAACAAAACTACATGTCCAAAACTTATAGAAAATACATTTTTGTGCTCTGTGAGTCGATATCCTTCGCATACAATTCAATTGGAGTTGAAAAATTCATTTTTGAAGAAAATGACATTTCAAAATCTTTAAATCGTCATATCTCGTTAACCGAGCGTCTAAACAGGTCAAAACTTGCAAAATTCAAAATTCTCTAAAAACAAAACTACATGTCCAAAACTTATAGAAAATACATTTTTGTGCTCTGTGAGTCGATATCCTTCGCATACAATTCAATTGGAGTTGAAAAATTCATGTTTGAAGAAAATGACATTTCAAAATCTTTAAATCGTCATATCTCGTTAACCGAGCGTCTAAACAGGTCAAAACTTGCCAAATTCAAAATTCTCTAAAAACAAAACTACATGTCCAAAACTTATAGAAAATACATTTTTGTGCTCTGTGAGTCGATATCCTTCGCATACAATTCAATTGGAGTTGAAAAATTCATTTTTGAAGAAAATGACATTTCAAAATCTTTAAATCGTCATATCTCGTTAACCGAACGTCTAAACAGGTCAAAACTTGCAAAATTCAAAATTCTCTAAAAACAAAACTACAAGTCCAAAACTTATAGAAAATACATTTTTGTGCTCTGTGAGTCGATATCCTTCGCATACAATTCAATTGGAGTTGAAAAATTCATGTTTGAAGAAAATGACATTTCAAAATCTTTAAATCGTCATATCTCGTTAACCGAGCGTCTAAACAGGTCAAAACTTGCAAAATTCAAAATTCTCTAAAAACAAAACTACATGTCCAAAACTTATAGAAAATACATTTTTGTGCTCTGTGAGTCGATATCCTTCGCATACAATTCAATTGGAGTTGAAAAATTCATTTTTGAAGAAAATGACATTTCAAAATCTTTAAATCGTCATATCTCGTTAACCGAGCGTCTAAACAGGTCAAAACTTGCAAAATTCAAAATTCTCTAAAAACAAAACTACATGTCCAAAACTTATAGAAAATACATTTTTGTGCTCTGTGAGTCGATATCCTTCGCATACAATTCAATTGGAGTTGAAAAATTCATGTTTGAAGAAAATGACATTTCAAAATCTTTAAATCGTCATATCTCGTTAACCGAGCGTCTAAACAGGTCAAAACTTGCCAAATTCAAAATTCTCTAAAAACAAAACTACATGTCCAAAACTTATAGAAAATACATTTTTGTGCTCTGTGAGTCGATATCCTTCGCATACAATTCAATTGGAGTTGAAAAATTCATGTTTGAAGAAAATGACATTTCAAAATCTTTAAATCGTCATATCTCGTTAACCGAGCGTCTAAACAGGTCAAAACTTGCAAAATTCAAAATTCTCTAAAAACAAAACTACATGTCCAAAACTTATAGAAAATACATTTTTGTGCTCTGTGAGTCGATATCCTTCGCATACAATTCAATTGGAGTTGAAAAATTCATTTTTGAAGAAAATGACATTTCAAAATCTTTAAATCGTCATATCTCGTTAACCGAGCGTCTAAACAGGTCAAAACTTGCAAAATTCAAAATTCTCTAAAAACAAAACTACATGTCCAAAACTTATAGAAAATACATTTTTGTGCTCTGTGAGTCGATATCCTTCGCATACAATTCAATTGGAGTTGAAAAATTCATGTTTGAAGAAAATGACATTTCAAAATCTTTAAATCGTCATATCTCGTTAACCGAGCGTCTAAACAGGTCAAAACTTGCAAAATTCTAAATTCTCTAAAAACAAAACTACATGTCCAAAACTTATAGAAAATACATTTTTGTGCTCTGTGAGTCGATATCCTTCGCATACAATTCAATTGGAGTTGAAAAATTCATTTTTGAAGAAAATGACATTTCAAAATCTTTAAATCGTCATATCTCGTTAACCGAGCGTCTAAACAGGTCAAAACTTGCAAAATTCTAAATTCTCTAAAAACAAAACTACATGTCCAAAACTTATAGAAAATACATTTTTGTGCTCTGTGAGTCGATATCCTTCGCATACAATTCAATTGGAGTTGAAAAATTCATGTTTGAAGAAAATGACATTTCAAAATCTTTAAATCGTCATATCTCGTTAACCGAGCGTCTAAACAGGTCAAAACTTGCAAAATTCAAAATTCTCTAAAAACAAAACTACATGTCCAAAACTTATAGAAAATACATTTGGAGTTGAAAAATTCATTTTTGAAGAAAATGACATTTCAAAATCTTTAAATCGTCATATCTCGTTAACCGAGCGTCTAAACAGGTCAAAACTTGCAAAATTCAAAATTCTCTAAAAACAAAACTACAAGTCCAAAGCTTATAGAAAATACATTTTTGTGCTCTGTGAGTCGATATCCTTCGCATACAATTCAATTGGAGTTGAAAAATTCATTTTTGAAGAAAATGACATTTCAAAATCTTTAAATCGTCATATCTCGTTAACCGAGCGTCTAAACAGGTCAAAACTTGCAAAATTCAAAATTCTCTAAAAACAAAACTACATGTCCAAAACTTATAGAAAATACATTTTTGTGCTCTGTGAGTCGAAATCCTTCGCATACAATTCAATTGGAGTTGAAAAATTCATTTTTGAAGAAAATGACATTTCAAAATCTTTAAATCGTCATATCTCGTTAACCGAGCGTCTAAACAGGTCAAAACTTGCAAAATTCAAAATTCTCTAAAAACAAAACTACATGTCCAAAACTTATAGAAAATACATTTTTGTGCTCTGTGAGTCGATATCCTTCGCATACAATTCAATTGGAGTTGAAAAATTCATTTTTGAAGAAAATGACATTTCAAAATCTTTAAATCGTCATATCTCGTTAACCGAGCGTCTAAACAGGTCAAAACTTGCAAAATTCAAAATTCTCTAAAAACAAAACTACATGTCCAAAACTTATAGAAAATACATTTTTGTGATCTGTGAGTCGATATCCTTCGCATACAATTCAATTGGAGTTGAAAAATTCATTTTTGAAGAAAATGACATTTCAAAATCTTTAAATCGTCATATCTCGTTAACCAAGCGTCTAAACAGGTCAAAACTTGCAAAATTCAAAATTCTCTAAAAACAAAACTACATGTCCAAAACTTATAGAAAATACATTTTTGTGCTCTGTGAGTCGATATCCTTCGCATACAATTCAATTGGAGTTGAAAAATTCATGTTTGAAGAAAATGACATTTCAAAACCTTTAAATCGTCATATCTCGTTAACCGAGCGTCTAAACAGGTCAAAACTTGCAAAATTCAAAATTCTCTAAAAACAAAACTACAACTCCAAAACTAATAGAAAATACATTTTTGTGCTCTGTGAGTCGATATCCTTCGCATACAATTCAATTGGAGTTGAAAAATTCATGTTTGAAGAAAATGACATTTCAAAATCTTTAAATCGTCATATCTCGTTAACCGAGCGTCAAAACTTGCAAAATTCAAAATTCTCTAAAAACAAAACTACAACTCCAAAACTTATAGAAAATACATTTTTGTGCTCTGTGAGTCGATATCCTTCGCATACAATTCAATTGGAGTTGAAAAATTCATGTTTGAAGAAAATGACATTTCAAAATCTTTAAATCGTCATATCTCGTTAACCGAGCGTCTAAACAGGTCAAAACTTGCAAAATTCAAAATTCTCTAAAAACAAAACTACAACTCCAAAACTTATAGAAAATACATTTTTGTGCTCTGTGAGTCAATATCCTTCGCATATAATTCAATTGGAGTTGAAAAATTCATTTTTGAAGAAAATGACATTTCAAAATCTTTAAATCGTCATATCTCGTTAACCGAGCATCTAAACAGGTCAAAACTTGCAAAATTCAAAATTCTCTAAAAACAAAACTACAACTCCAAAACTTATAGAAAATACATTTTTGTGCTCTGTGAGTCGATATCCTTCGCATACAATTCAATTGGAGTTGAAAAATTCATGTTTGAAGAAAATGACATTTCAAAATCTTTAAATCGTCATATCTCGTTAACCGAGCGTCTAAACAGGTCAAAACTTGCAAAATTCAAAATTCTCTAAAAACAAAACTACAACTCCAAAACTTATAGAAAATACATTTTTGTGCTCTGTGAGTCGATATCCTTCGCATACAATTCAATTGGAGTTGAAAAATTCATTTTTGAAGAAAATGACATTTCAAAATCTTTAAATCGTCATATCTCGTTAACCGAGCGTCTAAACAGGTCAAAACTTGCAAAATTCAAAATTCTCTAAAAACAAAACTACATGTCCAAAACTTATAGAAAATACATTTTTGTGCTCTGTGAGTCGATATCCTTCGCATACAATTCAATTGGAGTTGAAAAATTTATTTTTGAAGAAAATGACATTTCAAAATCTTTAAATCGCCATATCTCGTTAACCGAGCGTCTAAACAGGTCAAAACTTGCAAAATTCAAAATTCTCTAAAAACAAAACTACAACTCCAAAACTTATAGAAAATACATTTTTGTGCTCTGTGAGTCGATATCCTTCGCATACAATTCAATTGGAGTTGAAAAATTCATTTTTGAAGAAAATGACATTTCAAAATCTTTAAATCGTCATATCTCGTTAACCGAGCGTCTAAACAGGTCAAAACTTGCAAAATTCAAAATTCTCTAAAAACAAAACTACAAGTCCAAAACTTATAGAAAATACATTTTTGTGCTCTGTGAGTCGATATCCTTCGCATACAATTCAATTGGAGTTGAAAAATTCATGTTTGAAGAAAATGACATTTCAAAATCTTTAAATCGTCATATCTCGTTAACCGAGCGTCTAAACAGGTCAAAACTTGCAAAATTCAAAATTCTCTAAAAACAAAACTACAACTCCAAAACTTATAGAAAATACATTTTTGTGCTCTGTGAGTCGATATCCTTCGCATACAATTCAATTGGAGTTGAAAAATTCATGTTTGAAGAAAATGACATTTCAAAATCTTTAAATCGTCATATCTCGTTAACCGAGCGTCTAAACAGGTCAAAACTTGCAAAATTCAAAATTCTCTAAAAACAAAACTACATGTCCAAAACTTATAGAAAATACATTTTTGTGCTCTGTGAGTCGATATCCTTCGCATACAATTCAATTGGAGTTGAAAAATTCATGTTTGAAGAAAATGACATTTCAAAATCTTTAAATCGTCATATCTCGTTAACCGAGCGTCTAAACAGGTCAAAACTTGCAAAATTCAAAATTCTCTAAAAAAAAAACTACAAGTCCAAAACTTATAGAAAATACATTTTTGTGCTCTGTGAGTCGATATCCTTCGCATACAATTCAATTGGAGTTGAAAAATTCATGTTTGAAGAAAATGACATTTCAAAATCTTTAAATCGTCATATCTCGTTAACCGAGCGTCTAAACAGGTCAAAACTTGCAAAATTCAAAATTCTCTAAAAACAAAACTACATGTCCAAAACTTATAGAAAATACATTTTTGTGCTCTGTGAGTCGATATCCTTCGCATACAATTCAATTGGAGTTGAAAAATTCATTTTTGAAGAAAATGACATTTCAAAATCTTTAAATCGTCATATCTCGTTAACCGAGCGTCTAAACAGGTCAAAACTTGCAAAATTCAAAATTCTCTAAAAACAAAACTACAACTCCAAAACTTATAGAAAATACATTTTTGTGCTCTGTGAGTCGATATCCTTCGCATACAATTGAATTGGAGTTGAAAAATTCATGTTTGAAGAAAATGACATTTCAAAATCTTTAAATCGTCATATCTCGTTAACCGAGCGTCTAAACAGGTCAAAACTTGCAAAATTCAAAATTCTCTAAAAACAAAACTACATGTCCAAAACTTATAGAAAATACATTTTTGTGCTCTGTGAGTCGATATCCTTCGCATACAATTCAATTGGAGTTGAAAAATTCATGTTTGAAGAAAATGACATTTCAAAATCTTTAAATCGTCATATCTCGTTAACCGAGCGTCTAAACAGGTCAAAACTTGCCAAATTCAAAATTCTCTAAAAACAAAACTACATGTCCAAAACTTATAGAAAATACATTTTTGTGCTCTGTGAGTCGATATCCTTCGCATACAATTCAATTGGAGTTGAAAAATTCATTTTTGAAGAAAATGACATTTCAAAATCTTTAAATCGTCATATCTCGTTAACCGAACGTCTAAACAGGTCAAAACTTGCAAAATTCAAAATTCTCTAAAAACAAAACTACAAGTCCAAAACTTATAGAAAATACATTTTTGTGCTCTGTGAGTCGATATCCTTCGCATACAATTCAATTGGAGTTGAAAAATTCATGTTTGAAGAAAATGACATTTCAAAATCTTTAAATCGTCATATCTCGTTAACCGAGCGTCTAAACAGGTCAAAACTTGCAAAATTCAAAATTCTCTAAAAACAAAACTACATGTCCAAAACTTATAGAAAATACATTTTTGTGCTCTGTGAGTCGATATCCTTCGCATACAATTCAATTGGAGTTGAAAAATTCATTTTTGAAGAAAATGACATTTCAAAATCTTTAAATCGTCATATCTCGTTAACCGAGCGTCTAAACAGGTCAAAACTTGCAAAATTCAAAATTCTCTAAAAACAAAACTACATGTCCAAAACTTATAGAAAATACATTTTTGTGCTCTGTGAGTCGATATCCTTCGCATACAATTCAATTGGAGTTGAAAAATTCATGTTTGAAGAAAATGACATTTCAAAATCTTTAAATCGTCATATCTCGTTAACCGAGCGTCTAAACAGGTCAAAACTTGCCAAATTCAAAATTCTCTAAAAACAAAACTACATGTCCAAAACTTATAGAAAATACATTTTTGTGCTCTGTGAGTCGATATCCTTCGCATACAATTCAATTGGAGTTGAAAAATTCATTTTTGAAGAAAATGACATTTCAAAATCTTTAAATCGTCATATCTCGTTAACCGAGCGTCTAAACAGGTCAAAACTTGCAAAATTCAAAATTCTCTAAAAACAAAACTACATGTCCAAAACTTATAGAAAATACATTTTTGTGCTCTGTGAGTCGATATCCTTCGCATACAATTCAATTGGAGTTGAAAAATTCATGTTTGAAGAAAATGACATTTCAAAATCTTTAAATCGTCATATCTCGTTAACCGAGCGTCTAAACAGGTCAAAACTTGCAAAATTCAAAATTCTCTAAAAACAAAACTACAAGTCCAAAACTTATAGAAAATACATTTTTGTGCTCTGTGAGTCGATATCCTTCGCATACAATTCAATTGGAGTTGAAAAATTCATATTTGAAGAAAATGACATTTCAAAATCTTTAAATCGTCATATCTCGTTAACCGAGCGTCTAAACAGGTCAAAACTTGCAAAATTCAAAATTCTCTAAAAACAAAACTACAAGTCCAAAACTTATAGAAAATACATTTTTGTGCTCTGTGAGTCGATATCCTTCGCATACAATTCAATTGGAGTTGAAAAATTCATGTTTGAAGAAAATGACATTTCAAAATCTTTAAATCGTCATATCTCGTTAACCGAGCGTCTAAACAGGTCAAAACTTGCAAAATTCAAAATTCTCTAAAAACAAAACTACATGTCCAAAACTTATAGAAAATACATTTTTGTGCTCTGTGAGTCGATATCCTTCGCATACAATTCAATTGGAGTTGAAAAATTCATTTTTGAAGAAAATGACATTTCAAAATCTTTAAATCGTCATATCTCGTTAACCGAGCGTCTAAACAGGTCAAAACTTGCAAAATTCAAAATTCTCTAAAAACAAAACTACAAGTCCAAAACTTATAGAAAATACATTTTTGTGCTCTGTGAGTCGATATCCTTCGCATACAATTCAATTGGAGTTGAAAAATTCATTTTTGAAGAAAATGACATTTCAAAATCTTTAAATCGTCATATCTCGTTAACCGAGCGTCTAAACAGGTCAAAACTTGCAAAATTCAAAATTCTCTAAAAACAAAACTACATGTCCAAAACTTATAGAAAATACATTTTTGTGCTCTGTGAGTCGATATCCTTCGCATACAATTCAATTGGAGTTGAAAAATTCATTTTTGAAGAAAATGACATTTCAAAATCTTTAAATCGTCATATCTCGTTAACCGAGCGTCTAAACAGGTCAAAACTTGCAAAATTCAAAATTCTCTAAAAACAAAACTACATGTCCAAAACTTATAGAAAATACATTTTTGTGCTCTGTGAGTCGATATCCTTCGCATACAATTCAATTGGAGTTGAAAAATTCATTTTTGAAGAAAATGACATTTCAAAATCTTTAAATCGTCATATCTCGTTAACCGAGCGTCTAAACAGGTCAAAACTTGCAAAATTCAAAATTCTCTAAAAACAAAACTACAAGTCCAAAACTTATAGAAAATACATTTTTGTGCTCTGTGAGTCGATATCCTTCGCATACAATTCAATTGGAGTTGAAAAATTCATTTTTGAAGAAAATGACATTTCAAAATCTTTAAATCGTCATATCTCGTTAACCGAGCGTCTAAACAGGTCAAAACTTGCAAAATTCAAAATTCTCTAAAAACAAAACTACATGTCCTAAACTTATAGAAAATACATTTTTGTGCTCTGTGAGTCGATATCCTTCGCATACAATTCAATTGGAGTTGAAAAATTCATTTTTGAAGAAAATGACATTTCAAAATCTTTAAATCGTCGTCAAAACTTGCAAAATTCAAAATTCTCTAAAAACAAAACTACAAGTCCAAAACTTATAGAAAATACATTTTTGTGCTCTGTGAGTCGATATCCTTCGCATACAATTCAATTGGAGTTGAAAAATTCATGTTTGAAGAAAATGACATTTCAAAATCTTTAAATCGTCATATCTCGTTAACCGAGCGTCTAAACAGGTCAAAACTTGCAAAATTCAAAATTCTCTAAAAACAAAACTACATGTCCAAAACTTATAGAAAATACATTTTTGTGCTCTGTGAGTCGATATCCTTCGCATACAATTCAATTGGAGTTGAAAAATTCATTTTTGAAGAAAATGACATTTCAAAATCTTTAAATCGTCATTATCTCGTTAACCGAGCGTCTAAACAGGTCAAAACTTGCAAAATTCAAAATTCTCTAAAAACAAAACTACATGTCCAAAACTTATAGAAAATACATTTTTGTGCTCTGTGAGTCGATATCCTTCGCATACAATTCAATTGGAGTTGAAAAATTCATTTTTGAAGAAAATGACATTTCAAAATCTTTAAATCGTCATATCTCGTTAACCGAGCGTCTAAACAGGTCAAAACTTGCAAAATTCAAAATTCTCTAAAAACAAAACTACAAGTCCAAAACTTATAGAAAATACATTTTTGTGCTCTGTGAGTCGATATCCTTCGCATACAATTCAATTGGAGTTGAAAAATTCATGTTTGAAGAAAATGACATTTCAAAATCTTTAAATCGATATATCTCGTTAACCGAGCGTCTAAACAGGTCAAAACTTGCAAAATTCAAAATTCTCTAAAAACAAAACTACATGTCCAAAACTTATAGAAAATACATTTTTGTGCTCTGTGAGTCGATATCCTTCGCATACAATTCAATTGGAGTTGAAAAATTCATTTTTGAAGAAAATGACATTTCAAAATCTTTAAATCGTCATATCTCGTTAACCGAGCGTCTAAACAGGTCAAAACTTGCAAAATTCAAAATTCTCTAAAAACAAAACTACATGTCCAAAACTTATAGAAAATACATTTTTGTGCTCTGTGAGTCGATATCCTTCGCATACAATTCAATTGGAGTTGAAAAATTCATTTTTGAAGAAAATGACATTTCAAAATCTTTAAATCGTCATATCTCGTTAACCGAGCGTCTAAACAGGTCAAAACTTGCAAAATTCAAAATTCTCTAAAAACAAAACTACATGTCCAAAACTTATAGAAAATACATTTTTGTGCTCTGTGAGTCGATATCCTTCGCATACAATTCAATTGGAGTTGAAAAATTCATTTTTGAAGAAAATGACATTTCAAAATCTTTAAATCGTCATATCTCGTTAACCGAGCGTCTAAACAGGTCAAAACTTGCAAAATTCAAAATTCTCTAAAAACAAAACTACAAGTCCAAAACTTATAGAAAATACATTTTTGTGCTCTGTGAGTCGATATCCTTCGCATACAATTCAATTGGAGTTGAAAAATTCATGTTTGAAGAAAATGACATTTCAAAATCTTTAAATCGTCATATCTCGTTAACCGAGCGTCTAAACAGGTCAAAACTTGCAAAATTCAAAATTCTCTAAAAACAAAACTACAAGTCCAAAACTTATAGAAAATACATTTTTGTGCTCTGTGAGTCGATATCCTTCGCATACAATTCAATTGGAGTTGAAAAATTCATGTTTGAAGAAAATGACATTTCAAAATCTTTAAATCGTCATATCTCGTTAACCGAGCGTCTAAACAGGTCAAAACTTGCAAAATTCAAAATTCTCTAAAAACAAAACTACAAGTCCAAAACTTATAGAAAATACATTTTTGTGCTCTGTGAGTCGATATCCTTCGCATACAATTCAATTGGAGTTGAAAAATTCGTTTTTGAAGAAAATGACATTTCAAAATCTTTAAATCGTCATATCTCGTTAACCGAGCGTCTAAACAGGTCAAAACTTGCAAAATTCAAAATTCTCTAAAAACAAAACTACATGTCCTAAACTTATAGAAAATACATTTTTGTGCTCTGTGAGTCGATATCCTTCGCATACAATTCAATTGGAGTTGAAAAATTCATTTTTGAAGAAAATGACATTTCAAAATCTTTAAATCGTCATATCTCGTTAACCGAGCGTCTAAACAGGTCAAAACTTGCAAAATTCAAAATTCTCTAAAAACAAAACTACAAGTCCAAAACTTATAGAAAATACATTTTTGTGCTCTGTGAGTCGATATCCTTCGCATACAATTCAATTGGAGTTGAAAAATTCATGTTTGAAGAAAATGACATTTCAAAATCTTTAAATCGTCATATCTCGTTAACCGAGCGTCTAAACAGGTCAAAACTTGCAAAATTCAAAATTCTCTAAAAACAAAACTACATGTCCAAAACTTATAGAAAATACATTTTTGTGCTCTGTGAGTCGATATCCTTCGCATACAATTCAATTGGAGTTGAAAAATTCATTTTTGAAGAAAATGACATTTCAAAATCTTTAAATCGTCATATCTCGTTAACCGAGCGTCTAAACAGGTCAAAACTTGCAAAATTCAAAATTCTCTTAAAACAAAACTACATGTCCAAAACTTATAGAAAATACATTTTTGTGCTCTGTGAGTCGATATCCTTCGCATACAATTCAATTGGAGTTGAAAAATTCATGTTTGAAGAAAATGACATTTCAAAATCTTTAAATCGTCATATCTCGTTAACCGAGCGTCTAAACAGGTCAAAACTTGCAAAATTCAAAATTCTCTAAAAACAAAACTACATGTCCAAAACTTATAGAAAATACATTTTTGTGCTCTGTGAGTCGATATCCTTCGCATACAATTCAATTGGAGTTGAAAAATTCATTTTTGAAGAAAATGACATTTCAAAATCTTTAAATCGTCATATCTCGTTAACCGAGCGTCTAAACAGGTCAAAACTTGCAAAATTCAAAATTCTCTAAAAACAAAACTACATGTCCAAAACTTATAGAAAATACATTTTTGTGCTCTGTGAGTCGATATCCTTCGCATACAATTCAATTGGAGTTGAAAAATTCATTTTTGAAGAAAATGACATTTCAAAATCTTTAAATCGTCATATCTCGTTAACCGAGCGTCTAAACAGGTCAAAACTTGCAAAATTCTCTAAAAACAAAACTACATGTCCAAAACTTATAGAAAATACATTTTTGTGCTCTGTGAGTCGATATCCTTCGCATACAATTCAATTGGAGTTGAAAAATTCATTTTTGAAGAAAATGACATTTCAAAATCTTTAAATCGTCATATCTCGTTAACCGAGCGTCTAAACAGGTCAAAACTTGCAAAATTCTCTAAAAACAAAACTACATGTCCAAAACTTATAGAAAATACATTTTTGTGCTCTGTGAGTCGATATCCTTCGCATACAATTCAATTGGAGTTGAAAAATTCATTTTTGAAGAAAATGACATTTCAAAATCTTTAAATCGTCATATCTCGTTAACCGAGCGTCTAAACAGGTCAAAACTTGCAAAATTCAAAATTCTCTAAAAACAAAACTACATGTCCAAAACTTATAGAAAATACATTTTTGTGCTCTGTGAGTCGATATCCTTCGCATACAATTCAATTGGAGTTGAAAAATTCATTTTTGAAGAAAATGACATTTCAAAATCTTTAAATCGTCATATCTCGTTAACCGAGCGTCTAAACAGGTCAAAACTTGCAAAATTCTCTAAAAACAAAACTACATGTCCAAAACTTATAGAAAATACATTTTTGTGCTCTGTGAGTCGATATCCTTCGCATACAATTCAATTGGAGTTGAAAAATTCATTTTTGAAGAAAATGACATTTCAAAATCTTTAAATCGTCATATCTCGTTAACCGAGCGTCTAAACAGGTCAAAACTTGCAAAATTCAAAATTCTCTAAAAACAAAACTACAAGTCCAAAACTTATAGAAAATACATTTTTGTGCTCTGTGAGTCGATATCCTTCGCATACAATTCAATTGGAGTTGAAAAATTCATTTTTGAAGAAAATGACATTTCAAAATCTTTAAATCGTCATATCTCGTTAACCGAGCGTCTAAACAGGTCAAAACTTGCAAAATTCAAAATTCTCTAAAAACAAAACTACATGTCCAAAACTTATAGAAAATACATTTTTGTGCTCTGTGAGTCGATATCCTTCGCATACAATTCAATTGGAGTTGAAAAATTCATTTTTGAAGAAAATGACATTTCAAAATCTTTAAATCGTCATATCTCGTTAACCGAGCGTCTAAACAGGTCAAAACTTGCAAAATTCAAAATTCTCTAAAAACAAAACTACATGTCCAAAACTTATAGAAAATACATTTTTGTGCTCTGTGAGTCGATATCCTTCGCATACAATTCAATTGGAGTTGAAAAATTCATTTTTGAAGAAAATGACATTTCAAAATCTTTAAATCGTCATATCTCGTTAACCGAGCGTCTAAACAGGTCAAAACTTGCAAAATTCAAAATTCTCTAAAAACAAAACTACAAGTCCAAAACTTATAGAAAATACATTTTTGTGCTCTGTGAGTCGATATCCTTCGCATACAATTCAATTGGAGTTGAAAAATTCATTTTTGAAGAAAATGACATTTCAAAATCTTTAAATCGTCATATCTCGTTAACCGAGCGTCTAAACAGGTCAAAACTTGCAAAATTCAAAATTCTCTAAAAACAAAACTACATGTCCAAAACTTATAGAAAATACATTTTTGTGCTCTGTGAGTCGATAGAGTCGTTCGTGGTAAGTGTGCGCAGCCGGTAAGTGTGCGCATTGCTATTTTCTCGAAACTAGTGTAAAAATTTAAATTTCTGCTGATGCACAATTAATTAAATATCTGATCTTCGTCGAAGTCCGTTATATTTATGCTTCTGTTGTTTTTAATGTTTCGAGAAAAAGCAAAAGAAAAAAAAGTTAACTTTCCTTAAAATTTTTCACACTTTTCAAACTGTGACAGTGACCTGTCTTTGACTTAAAGTGAAATCAATTGATTTTTTTTATTGAGCTT
Source organism: Episyrphus balteatus (assembly GCF_945859705.1). Classification (NCBI taxonomy): domain Eukaryota; kingdom Metazoa; phylum Arthropoda; class Insecta; order Diptera; family Syrphidae; genus Episyrphus; species Episyrphus balteatus. The sequence continues at coordinate 84,725,416 of NC_079135.1, forward strand.
ACTATTTAAACTTTATGTTCCAATAAAAATGTTATTGTTTTTTGTATTTATTTATTAATATTTTATCAAAAACAATAAAAAACTGCATTTGGGGTAAGTGTACGCAAAAATTTGGGGGCAAGTGTGCGCATGCAAATGCATGGGATTCCACTGAAAATATATATACTTGCATAAAATGCTTCAAAATGCATCAAAATTTCACAGTGTACAGAATGGATCAAAATAATGAGAAAATCGTATGGGAGCGGGAGTCTCAGACCCCTCGTTTGGTTTTTATATGTCTTTAAAAAATGAAAAAAAAGAACAATAGATATTCATTTAGATTACTAAGCAAAAGTACCTGCGCACACTTACCGTACACCCTGCGCACACTTACCCCTTCGAAGGGGTAAGTGTGCGCAATATGACCTGTTTTGGTTTTCTTAGGAAAACATAAATAATTTTATAAATATTAGTTAAATTTTAATTGAATTTAAGAAGTCAAAACATGTATCTGTAATAATCAATTTACTTTTTTTATGTACATCCTATATTATGCTTGTAATACTTATTCAAAGTCAAAAGTGCGCACACTTACCACAAACGACTCTATCCTTCGCATACAATTCAATTGGAGTTGAAAAATTCATTTTTGAAGAAAATCACATTTCAAAATCTTTAAATCGTCATATCTCGTTAACCGAGCGTCTAAACAGGTCAAAACTTGCAAAATTCTCTAAAAACAAAACTACATGTCCAAAACTTATAGAAAATACATTTTTGTGCTCTGTGAGTCGATATCCTTCGCATACAATTCAATTGGAGTTGAAAAATTCATGTTTGAAGAAAATGACATTTCAAAATCTTTAAATCGTCATATCTCGTTAACCGAGCGTCTAAACAGGTCAAAACTTGCAAAATTCAAAATTCTCTAAAAACAAAACTACATGTCCAAAACTTATAGAAAATACATTTTTGTGCTCTGTGAGTCGATATCCTTCGCATACAATTCAATTGGAGTTGAAAAATTCATTTTTGAAGAAAATGACATTTCAAAATCTTTAAATCGTCATATCTCGTTAACCGAGCGTCTAAACAGGTCAAAACTTGCAAAATTCAAAATTCTCTAAAAACAAAACTACAACTCCAAAACTTATAGAAAATACATTTTTGTGCTCTGTGAGTCGATATCCTTCGCATACAATTCAATTGGAGTTGAAAAATTCATGTTTGAAGAAAATGACATTTCAAAATCTTTAAATCGTCATATCTCGTTAACCGAGCGTCTAAACAGGTCAAAACTTGCAAAATTCAAAATTCTCTAAAAACAAAACTACATGTCCAAAACTTATAGAAAATACATTTTTGTGCTCTGTGAGTCGATATTATTCGCATACAATTCAATTGGAGTTGAAAAATTCATGTTTGAAGAAAATGACATTTCAAAATCTTTAAATCGTTATATCTCGTTAACCGAGCGTCTAAACAGGTCAAAACTTGCAAAATTCAAAACTCTCTAAAAACAAAACTACAAGTCCAAAACTTATAGAAAATACATTTTTGTGCTCTGTGAGTCGATATCCTTCGCATACAATTCAATTGGAGTTGAAAAATTCATTTTTGAAGAAAATGACATTTCAAAATCTTTAAATCGTCATATCTCGTTAACCGAGCGTCTAAACAGGTCAAAACTTGCAAAATTCAAAATTCTCTAAAAACAAAACTACAAGTCCAAAACTTATAGAAAATACATTTTTGTGCTCTGTGAGTCGATATCCTTCGCATACAATTCAATTGGAGTTGAAAAATTCATGTTTGAAGAAAATGACATTTCAAAATCTTTAAATCGTCATATCTCGTTAACCGAGCGTCTAAACAGGTCAAAACTTGCAAAATTCAAAATTCTCTAAAAACAAAACTACAACTCCAAAACTTATAGAAAATACATTTTTGTGCTCTGTGAGTCGATATCCTTCGCATACAATTCAATTGGAGTTGAAAAATTCATTTTTGAAGAAAATGACATTTCAAAATCTTTAAATCGTCATATCTCGTTAACCGAGCGTCTAAACAGGTCAAAACTTGCAAAATTCAAAATTCTCTAAAAACAAAACTACATGTCCAAAACTTATAGAAAATACATTTTTGTGCTCTGTGAGTCGATATCCTTCGCATACAATTCAATTGGAGTTGAAAAATTCATTTTTGAAGAAAATGACATTTCAAAATCTTTAAATCGTCATATCTCGTTAACCGAGCGTCTAAACAGGTCAAAACTTGCAAAATTCAAAATTCTCTAAAAACAAAACTACAACTCCAAAACTTATAGAAAATACATTTTTGTGCTCTGTGAGTCGATATCCTTCGCATACAATTCAATTGGAGTTGAAAAATTCATTTTTGAAGAAAATGACATTTCAAAATCTTTAAATCGTCATATCTCGTTAACCGAGCGTCTAAACAGGTCAAAACTTGCAAAATTCAAAATTCTCTAAAAACAAAACTACAAGTCCAAAACTTATAGAAAATACATTTTTGTGCTCTGTGAGTCGATATCCTTCGCATACAATTCAATTGGAGTTGAAAAATTCATTTTTGAAGAAAATGACATTTCAAAATCTTTAAATCGTCATATCTCGTTAACCGAGCGTCTAAACAGGTCAAAACTTGCAAAATTCAAAATTCTCTAAAAACAAAACTACATGTCCAAAACTTATAGAAAATACATTTTTGTGCTCTGTGAGTCGATATCCTTCGCATACAATTCAATTGGAGTTGAAAAATTCATTTTTGAAGAAAATCACATTTCAAAATCTTTAAATCGTCATATCTCGTTAACCGAGCGTCTAAACAGGTCAAAACTTGCAAAATTCTCTAAAAACAAAACTACATGTCCAAAACTTATAGAAAATACATTTTTGTGCTCTGTGAGTCGATATCCTTCGCATACAATTCAATTGGAGTTGAAAAATTCATGTTTGAAGAAAATGACATTTCAAAATCTTTAAATCGTCATATCTCGTTAACCGAGCGTCTAAACAGGTCAAAACTTGCAAAATTCAAAATTCTCTAAAAACAAAACTACATGTCCAAAACTTATAGAAAATACATTTTTGTGCTCTGTGAGTCGATATCCTTCGCATACAATTCAATTGGAGTTGAAAAATTCATTTTTGAAGAAAATGACATTTCAAAATCTTTAAATCGTCATATCTCGTTAACCGAGCGTCTAAACAGGTCAAAACTTGCAAAATTCAAAATTCTCTAAAAACAAAACTACAACTCCAAAACTTATAGAAAATACATTTTTGTGCTCTGTGAGTCGATATCCTTCGCATACAATTCAATTGGAGTTGAAAAATTCATGTTTGAAGAAAATGACATTTCAAAATCTTTAAATCGTCATATCTCGTTAACCGAGCGTCTAAACAGGTCAAAACTTGCAAAATTCAAAATTCTCTAAAAACAAAACTACATGTCCAAAACTTATAGAAAATACATTTTTGTGCTCTGTGAGTCGATATTATTCGCATACAATTCAATTGGAGTTGAAAAATTCATGTTTGAAGAAAATGACATTTCAAAATCTTTAAATCGTTATATCTCGTTAACCGAGCGTCTAAACAGGTCAAAACTTGCAAAATTCAAAACTCTCTAAAAACAAAACTACAAGTCCAAAACTTATAGAAAATACATTTTTGTGCTCTGTGAGTCGATATCCTTCGCATACAATTCAATTGGAGTTGAAAAATTCATTTTTGAAGAAAATGACATTTCAAAATCTTTAAATCGTCATATCTCGTTAACCGAGCGTCTAAACAGGTCAAAACTTGCAAAATTCAAAATTCTCTAAAAACAAAACTACAAGTCCAAAACTTATAGAAAATACATTTTTGTGCTCTGTGAGTCGATATCCTTCGCATACAATTCAATTGGAGTTGAAAAATTCATGTTTGAAGAAAATGACATTTCAAAATCTTTAAATCGTCATATCTCGTTAACCGAGCGTCTAAACAGGTCAAAACTTGCAAAATTCAAAATTCTCTAAAAACAAAACTACAACTCCAAAACTTATAGAAAATACATTTTTGTGCTCTGTGAGTCGATATCCTTCGCATACAATTCAATTGGAGTTGAAAAATTCATTTTTGAAGAAAATGACATTTCAAAATCTTTAAATCGTCATATCTCGTTAACCGAGCGTCTAAACAGGTCAAAACTTGCAAAATTCAAAATTCTCTAAAAACAAAACTACAAGTCCAAAACTTATAGAAAATACATTTTTGTGCTCTGTGAGTCGATATCCTTCGCATACAATTCAATTGGAGTTGAAAAATTCATGTTTGAAGAAAATGACATTTCAAAATCTTTAAATCGTCATATCTCGTTAACCGAGCGTCTAAACAGGTCAAAACTTGCAAAATAAAAAATTCTCTAAAAACAAAACTACATGTCCAAAACTTATAGAAAATACATTTTTGTGCTCTGTGAGTCGATATTATTCGCATACAATTCAATTGGAGTTGAAAAATTCATGTTTGAAGAAAATGACATTTCAAAATCTTTAAATCGTCATATCTCGTGAACCGAGCGTCTAAACAGGTCAAAACTTGCAAAATTCAAAATTCTCTAAAAACAAAACTACAACTCCAAAACTTATAGAAAATACATTTTTGTGCTCTGTAAGTCGATATCCTTTGCATACAATTCAGTTGGAGTTGAAAAATTCATGTTTGAAGAAAATGACATTTCAAAATCTTTAAATCGTCATATCTCGTTAACCGAGCGTCTAAACAGGTCAAAACTTGCAAAATTCAAAGTTCTCTAAAAACAAAACTACATGTCCAAAACTTATAGAAAATACATTTTTGTGCTCTGTGAGTCGATATCCTTCGCATACAATTCAATTGGAGTTGAAAAATTCATGTTTGAAGAAAATGACATTTCAAAATCTTTAAATCGTCATATCTCGTTAACCGAGCGTCTAAACAGGTCAAAACTTGCAAAATTCAAAATTCTCTAATAACAAAACTACATGTCCAAAACTTATAGAAAATACATTTTTGTGCTCTGTGAGTCGATATTATTCGCATACAATTCAATTGGAGTTGAAAAATTCATTTTTGAAGAAAATGACATTTCAAAATCTTTAAATCGTCATATCTCGTGAACCGAGCGTCTAAACAGGTCAAAACTTGCAAAATTCAAAATTCTCTAAAAACAAAACTACAACTCCAAAACTTATAGAAAATACATTTTTGTGCTCTGTAAGTCGATATCCTTCGCATACAATTCAATTGGAGTTGAAAAATTCATGTTTGAAGAAAATGACATTTCAAAATCTTTAAATCGTCATATCTCGTTAACCGAGCGTCTAAACAGGTCAAAACTTGCAAAATTCAAAATTCTCTAAAAACAAAACTACATGTCCAAAACTTATAGAAAATACATTTTTGTGCTCTGTGAGTCGATATCCTTCGCATACAATTCAATTGGAGTTGAAAAATTCATGTTTGAAGAAAATGACATTTCAAAATCTTTAAATCGTCATATCTCGTTAACCGAGCGTCTAAACAGGTCAAAACTTGCAAAATTCAAAATTCTCTAAAAACAAAACTACATGTCCAAAACTTATAGAAAATACATTTTTGTGCTCTGTGAGTCGATATTATTCGCATACAATTCAATTGGAGTTGAAAAATTCATTTTTGAAGAAAATGACATTTCAAAATCTTTAAATCGTCATATCTCGTTAACCGAGCGTCTAAACAGGTCAAAACTTGCAAAATTCAAAATTCTCTAAAAACAAAACTACATGTCCAAAACTTATAGAAAATACATTTTTGTGCTCTGTGAGTCGATATCCTTCGCATACAATTCAATTGGAGTTGAAAAATTCATGTTTGAAGAAAATGAGATTTCAAAATCTTTAAATCGTCATATCTCGTTAACCGAGCGTCTAAACAGGTCAAAACTTGCAAAATTCAAAATTCTCTAAAAACAAAACTACATGTCCAAAACTTATAGAAAATACATTTTTGTGCTCTGTGAGTCGATATCCTTCGCATACAATTCAATTGGAGTTGAAAAATTCATGTTTGAAGAAAATGACATTTCAAAATCTTTAAATCGTCATATCTCGTTAACCGAGCGTCTAAACAGGTCAAAACTTGCAAAATTCAAAATTCTCTAAAAACAAAACTACATGTCCAAAACTTATAGAAAATACATTTTTGTGCTCTGTGAGTCGATATCCTTCGCATACAATTCAATTGGAGTTGAAAAATTCATTTTTGAAGAAAATGACATTTCAAAATCTTTAAATCGTCATATCTCGTTAACCGAGCGTCTAAACAGGTCAAAACTTGCAAAATTCAAAATTCTCTAAAAACAAAACTACATGTCCAAAACTTATAGAAAATACATTTTTGTGCTCTGTGAGTCGATATCCTTCGCATACAATTCAATTGGAGTTGAAAAATTCATTTTTGAAGAAAATGACATTTCAAAATCTTTAAATCGTCATATCTCGTTAACCGAGCGTCTAAACAGGTCAAAACTTGCAAAATTCAAAATTCTCTAAAAACAAAACTACAAGTCCAAAACTTATAGAAAATACAGTTTTGTGCTCTGTGAGTCGATATCCTTCGCATACAATTCAATTGGAGTTGAAAAATTCATGTTTAAAGAAAATGACATTTCAAAATCTTTAAATCGTCATATCTCGTTAACCGAGCGTCTAAACAGGTCAAAACTTGCAAAATTCAAAATTCTCTAAAAACAAAACTACATGTCCAAAACTTATAGAAAATACATTTTTGTGCTCTGTGAGTCGATATCCTTCGCATACAATTCAATTGGAGTTGAAAAATTCATGTTTGAAGAAAATGACATTTCAAAATCTTTAAATCGTCATATCTCGTTAACCGAGCGTCTAAACAGGTCAAAACTTGCAAAATTCAAAATTCTCTAAAAACAAAACTACATGTCCAAAACTTATAGAAAATACATTTTTGTGCTCTGCGAGTCGATATCCTTCGCATACAATTCAGTTGGAGTTGAAAAATTCATGTTTGAAGAAAATGACATTTCAAAATCTTTAAATTGTCATATCTCGTTAACCGAGCGTCTAAACAGGTCAAAACTTGCAAAATTCAAAATTCTCTAAAAACAAAACTACATGTCCAAAACTTATAGAAAATACATTTTTGTGCTCTGTGAGTCGATATCCTTCGCATACAATTCAATTGGAGTTGAAAAATTCATGTTTGAAGAAAATGACATTTCAAAATCTTTAAATCGTCATATCTCGTTAACCGAGCGTCTAAACAGGTCAAAACTTGCAAAATTCAAAATTCTCTAAAAACAAAACTACAAGTCCAAAACTTATAGAAAATACATTTTTGTGCTCTGTGAGTCGATATCCTTCGCATACAATTCAATTGGAGTTGAAAAATTCATTTTTGAAGAAAATGACATTTCAAAATCTTTAAATCGTCATATCTCGTTAACCGAGCGTCTAAACAGGTCAAAACTTGCAAAATTCAAAATTCTCTAAAAACAAAACTACATGTCCAAAACTTATAGAAAATACATTTTTGTGCTCTGTGAGTCGATATCCTTCGCATACAATTCAATTGGAGTTGAAAAATTCATGTTTGAAGAAAATGACATTTCAAAATCTTTAAATCGTCATATCTCGTTAACCGAGCGTCTAAACAGGTCAAAACTTGCAAAATTCAAAATTCTCTAAAAACAAAACTACATGTCCAAAACTTATAGAAAATACATTTTTGTGCTCTGTGAGTCGATATCCTTCGCATACAATTCAATTGGAGTTGAAAAATTCATGTTTGAAGAAAATGACATTTCAAAATCTTTAAATCGTCATATCTCGTTAACCGAGCGTCTAAACAGGTCAAAACTTGCAAAATTCAAAATTCTCTAAAAACAAAACTACATGTCCAAAACTTATAGAAAATACATTTTTGTGCTCTGTGAGTCGATATCCTTCGCATACAATTCAATTGGAGTTGAAAAATTCATGTTTGAAGAAAATGACATTTCAAAATCTTTAAATCGTCATATCTCGTTAACCGAGCGTCTAAACAGGTCAAAACTTGCAAAATTCAAAATTCTCTAAAAACAAAACTACAACCCGAATAGCACAAAACACGATTTGCAACAAGATTTTTGTTGCATTTGTATCATACTGAGGTTATCTGAAACGAATGCCGTTTTAACTCAGTTTTATTTTTGTACCCAAAAAATTGATTGAAACATTTTTGTTCGAAATGCTGTTTAAAGGTTTTAATTAAGTTCAAACTTGTTCCTCTAAAAACGCAGATGTTGTTAATTTATTATAAACAATAGTGTGGTCCACGTTATAAGGCAAAAAAATAAACCATATAATTCATTAGTTCCCCACGCATTATTTTGCTACAGACATCAATACCAACACATGCTGAAAGTTTTAGCCCTCAAAAGAAAAAGGAAGAGGGCGCTCATCAGCTTTGGAATATTAGACTTTGTTACCCTTACCTTACCCTTAATATCTGATTATATTGTATTAGGACTTGGCTTGAGGTTGGAATTTGGCTTAAACATGATAAGCACGCATGTTCCCGACAACCATGTAAATGATTTTCATATTTCTTTGGTTTTGAGTCACTAGCTCGTATTTCATTGATTAATTCTGTTTTGTTAACTTTAAGCAAAAAATACTTACAGACGAATTTAAATGAACAAAAATTATTATCTGTGAAAATATCACTTAACTATTGGTTTTTTATGAAAAACTTTACCACATCATAACTTAATCCACTTGATAAATCAAAACACGAGTTAATTACTAGGCATGAGGACCCAGCTATAATAGCATGTGAGCAAAAACTTTGAGCCTGTTGAGCGCCCACTTACACTTCACCTAAAAAGCTGAAATTTCACGTGTGTAATACAAAACACATATGCAACCAATTTTTGAGTGGGGAACAACGGAAATGTAAAAACCAAAAAATTGGACCACCCTAATAAACAAGTATCTAAGTTAAAAGTTGGTAAAATGTTATATTTACTCTTATTCAATTTCGATTTTGGTTTCTTTCAACTAAAATATTGATAAAACCTTTATGCAGCATACTCTTATTACAAGTTAGTAACTTAATTAAAATGTTTAGTTGCGAATAATTTGAAATACACCAAAAACGGTTAAACAACATCACACAAACTAAGGTAGTGATTAGAATATTTAAGGATAGAACAAAGTATTTATGTATATAACATTGGAATGATTCAAGTACCTATAGTTGGTTAAAGACAAATTAAAATCATTTTCGGTACCTACAATACAAATTTTAACAAAGCTTGAATTTTTCAATTTGCGTTTATGATTATACACATTCTACATTTTATTCGATGGCTTTTTTAGATACTTTAACTTCCTTATTGCACGTAATGTGGATCGATGTTACTTTTGTTTTTTTATTTTTTGGATCTCGGTCATTTATAGAAAGTTGTCACAGAGTGTGAAATATCTAAAAAAGTTATATTTTACTTTTAATTCTTTCTCTTGCAAAAATCTGAACAAATGCGTTATGTGATGTTTCACACTCAGTTAAACATACATTTTTCATAACATTCTATCAATGGTTGATATCAAAAATATTAAAAACAGAAATATAATCCATCCACCCGTACCTTGTACCTATACATGCATATCACTTCTTAAGTGGTTTTTTTCTTTTGTTTTGGTTATTGTTATTGTTCCACACTTAAATGAAACAAAACAACCAACATACAACACATTAACGAATTGAATGCTTAATAGTTGTTATAACATAATATTTATAACTTTTTACTGACATTGACTGTAGCTCAACTGTTTTGTTTTTCGTTCAAGAGTTTTTATTACATTTAAGTTTTTGAAAGTTTGGTTTAACAAATATAGAACTAGAATTACAACATTTTTTCATGTATTGAAGTTGAAACAACAACGAGTTCCAAATGATATTATAGTTATGTTTCTGGAGCTCCGATTATTAGTTTTTGATACTTTCATTTTGACAGATGATGCTAATTGTAGTACTTAGTTGAAAATCCATGGAAGCAAAACGAAATGTTATTATATGCCAGAGTTGCCTAAGACAATCAAACAAATTTACAGGCCACAAAACAAAAATCGTAGATTTCTGGATGGACAAAAAAATATTTTAATAATAATACAAATACCAACATAATACAAAATTTAATTTTCACATATAAAAGTCATATCTAATTTTATAATTTTTTTCACAATTCGATCCATATTTCAATGGATGCCTAGGCTAGAAGTCAGAGGTTTTTTAATCGAAAGGGATTGTAGCCATTTTTTTTATTAATTTCATATTTATGGCATTTAAAAAAAAAAAGATGGCAATTAGCATTTGGAGGTTTAATGTGACATAAAATAAAAACACACTTAAAGTGCAAAATAGGAAAAATGTAAACAAAAAAAATACCCATGGCAAGCCTGACAAAGTAGATTAAAAGTGAATGATAGTTTGTTGTTTATTTTATTTTTCCGTCTGAATCTGTTTCGTTGCTGCTAGGATTTCTTAGTACTAAAACTTATGTTTTAGTAACAGAGTGTACATTTTATTATAAACTAGCATATTTCTCTGTTGCACCAAAATTGTTAAATGGTTGAAAGGGATTGTTTTATAACAATAAGTTTCTATTTTGTTCAAGTTATATGTTTAATAACATGAAAGTTTTAATTTGAAATTCTTTTGTTTTAGTGTGGTTTCATGCAACAAGCGCCATTTTAACTTCCATAATAATTCGAATTTGATTTAATATGATGAATTTAAAATGATTTTTCATAAATTCTTATTACCGTTTCCTATTAAATTTCAGTGAAAAAGGGTGTATATTCCATTTTCTAACATTAGCCAGTTTTTTTTCCGACTTTTATACCTAAATAAAAAAATTATTATTTGTCAATTTTCAATTTATTTCTCTAATTTCAATAATTTATGTGGCGCGTCAATTTTATAGAGGCAAAATATTAATCTTTATGATAAAAATAGTAATTGCATTACAATTTCCGTTCATAAACAACTAAAACCTTCATTTTCAATCATAATTATTATACGTATTATATTAATTTTGTACTTTTGACTTTTATCTTTTTTATAACATCATAAGACAAAAACATTTTATGTTTTTATGGAATAATAACTTTTCGGAAACTTTTTAGATGTTTTCGAAAACAAAAATTTCATTTAATTATAACAAATCCTAACAAAAATAATAAAAGTCACTACTTTCTTTAACATTTCTACAACATTAGTAAAGCTGATGTTCGACTTCATTCATAGTTGCACACTTATTACGTTAACTTTCATGAAACATGTTTTAAGTTCAGAAAACACAAATAAGACCAACAAATAACAAAATTTAACCTTTATAAAACACAATTGCTACAAATTTGTTGCAAATCAAGAGGGGAAATGCGGCTTTTTGGGTTACAATATTGTATAAGAATATGTTTCTGAAATTAATGGAAAACAATTTGATTGTTTTACTGGAGTTATATCTGCCAAATTAAAACCCATCTGTGCTATTCGGGAAGTCCAAAACTTATAGAAAATACATTTTTGTGCTCTGTGAGTCGATATCCTTCGCATACAATTCAATTGGAGTTGAAAAATTCATGTTTGAAGAAAATGACATTTCAAAATCTTTAAATCGTCATATCTCGTTAACCGAGCGTCTAAACAGGTCAAAACTTGCAAAATTCCAAATTCTCTAAAATCAAAACTACATGTCCAAAACTTATAGAAAATACATTTTTGTGCTCTGTGAGTCGATATCCTTCGCATACAATTCAATTGGAGTTGAAAAATTCATGTTTGAAGAAAATGACATTTCAAAATCTTTAAATCGTCATATCTCGTTAACCGAGCGTCTAAACAGGTCAAAACTTGCAAAATTCAAAATTCTCTAAAAACAAAACTACATGTCCAAAACTTATAGAAAATACATTTTTGTGCTCTGTGAGTCGATATCCTTCGCATACAATTCAATTGGAGTTGAAAAATTCATGTTTGAAGAAAATGACATTTCAAAATCTTTAAATCGTCATATCTCGTTAACCGAGCGTCTAAACAGGTCAAAACTTGCAAAATTCCAAATTCTCTAAAATCAAAACTACATGTCCAAAACTTATAGAAAATACATTTTTGTGCTCTGTGAGTCGATATCCTTCGCATACAATTCAATTGGAGTTGAAAAATTCATGTTTGAAGAAAATGACATTTCAAAATCTTTAAATCGTCATATCTCGTTAACCGAGCGTCTAAACAGGTCAAAACTTGCAAAATTCAAAATTCTCTAAAAACAAAACTACATGTCCAAAACTTATAGAAAATACATTTTTGTGCTCTGTGAGTCGATACCTTCGCATACAATTCAATTGGAGTTGAAAAATTCATGTTTGAAGAAAATGACATTTCAAAATCTTTAAATCGTCATATCTCGTTAACCGAGCGTCTAAACAGGTCAAAACTTGCAAAATTCCAAATTCTCTAAAATCAAAACTACATGTCCAAAACTTATAGAAAATACATTTTTGTGCTCTGTGAGTCGATATCCTTCGCATACAATTCAATTGGAGTTGAAAAATTCATGTTTGAAGAAAATGACATTTCAAAATCTTTAAATCGTCATATCTCGTTAACCGAGCGTCTAAACAGGTCAAAACTTGCAAAATTCAAAATTCTCAAAAAAACAAAACTACATGTCCAAAACTTATAGAAAATACATTTTTGTGCTCTGTGAGTCGATATCCTTCGCATACAATTCAATTAGAGTTGAAAAATTCATGTTTGAAGAAAATGACATTTCAAAATCTTTAAATCGTCATATCTCGTTAACCGAGCGTCTAAACAGGTCAAAACTTGCAAAATTCAAAATTCTCTAAAAACAAAACTACAAGTCCAAAACTTATAGAAAATACATTTTTGTGCTCTGTGAGTCGATATCCTTCGCATACAATTCAATTGGAGTTGAAAAATTCATTTTTGAAGAAAATGACATTTCAAAATCTTTAAATCGTCATATCTCGTTAACCGAGCGTCTAAACAGGTCAAAACTTGCAAAATTCAAAATTCTCTAAAAACAAAACTACAACTCCAAAACTTATAGAAAATACATTTTTGTGCTCTGTGAGTCGATATCCTTCGCATACAATTCAATTGGAGTTGAAAAATTCATGTTTGAAGAAAATGACATTTCAAAATCTTTAAATCGTCATATCTCGTTAACCGAGCGTCTAAACAGGTCAAAACTTGCAAAATTCAAAATTCTCTAAAAACAAAACTGCAAGTCCAAAACTTATAGAAAATACATTTTTGTGCTCTGTGAGTCGATATCCTTCGCATACAATTCAATTGGAGTTGAAAAATTCATGCTTGAAGAAAATGACATTTCAAAATCTTTAAATCGTCATATCTCGTTAACCGAGCGTCTAAACAGGTCAAAACTTGCAAAATTCAAAATTCTCTAAAAACAAAACTACAACTCCAAAACTTATAGAAAATACATTTTTGTGCTCTGTGAGTCGATATCCTTCGCATACAATTCAATTGGAGTTGAAAAATTCATTTTTGAAGAAAATGACATTTCAAAATCTTTAAATCGTCATATCTCGTTAACCGAGCGTCTAAACAGGTCAAAACTTGCAAAATTCAAAATTCTCTAAAAACAAAACTACAAGTCCAAAACTTATAGAAAATACATTTTTGTGCTCTGTGAGTCGATATCCTTCGCATACAATTCAATTGGAGTTGAAAAATTCATTTTTGAAGAAAATGACATTTCAAAATCTTTAAATCGTCATATCTCGTTAACCGAGCGTCTAAACAGGTCAAAACTTGCAAAATTCAAAATTCTCTAAAAACAAAACTACAAGTCCAAAACTTATAGAAAATACATTTTTGTGCTCTGTGAGTCGATATCCTTCGCATACAATTCAATTGAAGTTGAAAAATTCATGTTTGAAGAAAATGACATGTCAAAATCTTTAAATCGTCATATCTCGTTAACCGAGCGTCTAAACAGGTCAAAACTTGCAAAATTCAAAATTCTCTAAAAACAAAACTACATGTCCAAAACTTATAGAAAATACATTTTTGTGCTCTGTGAGTCGATATCCTTCGCATACAATTCAATTGGAGTTGAAAAATTCATTTTTGAAGAAAATGACATTTCAAAATCTTTAAATCGTCATATCTCGTTAACCGAGCGTCTAAACAGGTCAAAACTTGCAAAATTCAAAATTCTCTAAAAACAAAACTACATGTCCAAAACTTATAGAAAATACATTTTTGTGCTCTGTGAGTCGATATCCTTCGCATACAATTCAATTGGAGTTGAAAAATTCATTTTTGAAGAAAATGACATTTCAAAATCTTTAAATCGTCATATCTCGTTAACCGAGCGTCTAAACAGGTCAAAACTTGCAAAATTCAAAATTCTCTAAAAACAAAACTACAAGTCCAAAACTTATAGAAAATACATTTTTGTGCTCTGTGAGTCGATATCCTTCGCATACAATTCAATTGGAGTTGAAAAATTCATTTTTGAAGAAAATGACATTTCAAAATCTTTAAATCGTCATATCTCGTTAACCGAGCGTCTAAACAGGTCAAAACTTGCAAAATTCAAAATTCTCTAAAAACAAAACTACAACTCCAAAACTTATAGAAAATACATTTTTGTGCTCTGTGAGTCGATATCCTTCGCATACAATTCAATTGGAGTTGAAAAATTCATTTTTGAAGAAAATGACATTTCAAAATCTTTAAATCGTCATATCTCGTTAACCGAGCGTCTAAACAGGTCAAAACTTGCAAAATTCAAAATTCTCTAAAAACAAAACTACAACTCCAAAACTTATAGAAAATACATTTTTGTGCTCTGTGAGTCGATATCCTTCGCATACAATTCAATTGGAGTTGAAAAATTCATTTTTGAAGAAAATGACATTTCAAAATCTTTAAATCGTCATATCTCGTTAACCGAGCGTCTAAACAGGTCAAAACTTGCAAAATTCAAAATTCTCTAAAAACAAAACTACATGTCCAAAACTTATAGAAAATACATTTTTGTGCTCTGTGAGTCGATATCCTTCGCATACAATTCAATTGGAGTTGAAAAATTCATTTTTGAAGAAAATGACATTTCAAAATCTTTAAATCGTCATATCTCGTTAACCGAGCGTCTAAACAGGTCAAAACTTGCAAAATTCAAAATTCTCTAAAAACAAAACTACATGTCCAAAACTTATAGAAAATACATTTTTGTGCTCTGTGAGTCGATATCCTTCGCATACAATTCAATTGGAGTTGAAAAATTCATTTTTGAAGAAAATGACATTTCAAAATCTTTAAATCGTCATATCTCGTTAACCGAGCGTCTAAACAGGTCAAAACTTGCAAAATTCAAAATTCATTTTTGTGCTCTGTGAGTCGATATCCTTCGCATACAATTCAATTGGAGTTGAAAAATTCATTTTTGAAGAAAATGACATTTCAAAATCTTTAAATCGTCATATCTCGTTAACCGAGCGTCTAAACAGGTCAAAACTTGCAAAATTCAAAATTCTCTAAAAACAAAACTACATGTCCAAAACTTATAGAAAATACATTTTTGTGCTCTGTGAGTCGATATCCTTCGCATACAATTCAATTGGAGTTGAAAAATTCATTTTTGAAGAAAATGACATTTCAAAATCTTTAAATCGTCATATCTCGTTAACCGAGCGTCTAAACAGGTCAAAACTTGCAAAATTCAAAATTCTCTAAAAACAAAACTACATGTCCAAAACTTATAGAAAATACATTTTTGTGCTCTGTGAGTCGATATCCTTCGCATACAATTCAATTGGAGTTGAAAAATTCATTTTTGAAGAAAATGACATTTCAAAATCTTTAAATCGTCATATCTCGTTAACCGAGCGTCTAAACAGGTCAAAACTTGCAAAACTCAAAATTCTCTAAAAACAAAACTACAACTCCAAAACTTATAGAAAATACATTTTTGTGCTCTGTGAGTCGATATCCTTCGCATACAATTCAATTGGAGTTGAAAAATTCATTTTTGAAGAAAATGACATTTCAAAATCTTTAAATCGTCATATCTCGTTAACCGAGCGTCTAAACAGGTCAAAACTTGCAAAATTCAAAATTCTCTAAAAACAAAACTACAACTCCAAAACTTATAGAAAATACATTTTTGTGCTCTGTGAGTCGATATCCTTCGCATACAATTCAATTGGAGTTGAAAAATTCATTTTTGAAGAAAATGACATTTCAAAATCTTTAAATCGTCATATCTCGTTAACCGAGCGTCTAAACAGGTCAAAACTTGCAAAACTCAAAATTCTCTAAAAACAAAACTACAACTCCAAAACTTATAGAAAATACATTTTTGTGCTCTGTGAGTCGATATCCTTCGCATACAATTCAATTGGAGTTGAAAAATTCATTTTTGAAGAAAATGACATTTCAAAATCTTTAAATCGTCATATCTCGTTAACCGAGCGTCTAAACAGGTCAAAACTTGCAAAACTCAAAATTCTCTAAAAACAAAACTACAACTCCAAAACTTATAGAAAATACATTTTTGTGCTCTGTGAGTCGATATCCTTCGCATACAATTCAATTGGAGTTGAAAAATTCATTTTTGAAGAAAATGACATTTCAAAATCTTTAAATCGTCATATCTCGTTAACCGAGCGTCTAAACAGGTCAAAACTTGCAAAATTCAAAATTCTCTAAAAACAAAACTACATGTCCAAAACTTATAGAAAATACATTTTTGTGCTCTGTGAGTCGATATCCTTCGCATACAATTCAATTGGAGTTGAAAAATTCATTTTTGAAGAAAATGACATTTCAAAATCTTTAAATCGTCATATCTCGTTAACCGAGCGTCTAAACAGGTCAAAACTTGCAAAACTCAAAATTCTCTAAAAACAAAACTACATGTCCAAAACTTATAGAAAATACATTTTTGTGCTCTGTGAGTCGATATCCTTCGCATACAATTCAATTGGAGTTGAAAAATTCATTTTTGAAGAAAATGACATTTCAAAATCTTTAAATCGTCATATCTCGTTAACCGAGCGTCTAAACAGGTCAAAACTTGCAAAATTCAAAATTCTCTAAAAACAAAACTACATGTCCAAAACTTATAGAAAATACATTTTTGTGCTCTGTGAGTCGATATCCTTCGCATACAATTCAATTGGAGTTGAAAAATTCATTTTTGAAGAAAATGACATTTCAAAATCTTTAAATCGTCATATCTCGTTAACCGAGCGTCTAAACAGGTCAAAACTTGCAAAACTCAAAATTCTCTAAAAACAAAACTACAACTCCAAAACTTATAGAAAATACATTTTTGTGCTCTGTGAGTCGATATCCTTCGCATACAATTCAATTGGAGTTGAAAAATTCATTTTTGAAGAAAATGACATTTCAAAATCTTTAAATCGTCATATCTCGTTAACCGAGCGTCTAAACAGGTCAAAACTTGCAAAATTCAAAATTCTCTAAATACAAAACTACATGTCCAAAACTTATAGAAAATACATTTTTGTGCTCTGTGAGTCGATATCCTTCGCATACAATTCAATTGGAGTTGAAAAATTCATTTTTGAAGAAAATGACATTTCAAAATCTTTAAATCGTCATATCTCGTTAACCGAGCGTCTAAACAGGTCAAAACTTGCAAAATTCAAATTTCTCTAAAAACAAAACTACATGTCCAAAACTTATAGAAAATACATTTTTGTGCTCTCTGTGAGTCGATATCCTTCGCATACAATTCAATTGGAGTTGAAAAATTCATTTTTGAAGAAAATGACATTTCAAAATCTTTAAATCGTCATATCTCGTTAACCGAGCGTCTAAACAGGTCAAAACTTGCAAAATTCAAAATTCTCTAAAAACAAAACTACATGTCCAAAACTTATAGAAAATACATTTTTGTGCTCTCTGTGAGTCGATATCCTTCGCATACAATTCAATTGGAGTTGAAAAATTCATTTTTGAAGAAAATGACATTTCAAAATCTTTAAATCGTCATATCTCGTTAACCGAGCGTCTAAACAGGTCAAAACTTGCAAAATTCAAATTTCTCTAAAAACAAAACTACATGTCCAAAACTTATAGAAAATACATTTTTGTGCTCTCTGTGAGTCGATATCCTTCGCATACAATTCAATTGGAGTTGAAAAATTCATTTTTGAAGAAAATGACATTTCAAAATCTTTAAATCGTCATATCTCGTTAACCGAGCGTCTAAACAGGTCAAAACTTGCAAAATTCAAAATTCTCTAAAAACAAAACTACATGTCCAAAACTTATAGAAAATACATTTTTGTGCTCTGTGAGTCGATATCCTTCGCATACAATTCAATTGGAGTTGAAAAATTCATTTTTGAAGAAAATGACATTTCAAAATCTTTAAATCGTCATATCTCGTTAACCGAGCGTCTAAACAGGTCAAAACTTGCAAAATTCAAAATTCTCTAAAAACAAAACTACATGTCCAAAACTTATAGAAAATACATTTTTGTGCTCTGTGAGTCGATATCCTTCGCATACAATTCAATTGGAGTTGAAAAATTCATGTTTGAAGAAAATGACATTTCAAAATCTTTAAATCGTCATATCTCGTTAACCGAGCGTCTAAACAGGTCAAAACTTGCAAAATTCAAATTTCTCTAAAAACAAAACTACATGTCCAAAACTTATAGAAAATACATTTTTGTGCTCTCTGTGAGTCGATATCCTTCGCATACAATTCAATTGGAGTTGAAAAATTCATTTTTGAAGAAAATGACATTTCAAAATCTTTAAATCGTCATATCTCGTTAACCGAGCGTCTAAACAGGTAAAAACTTGCAAAATTCAAAATTCTCTAAAAACAAAACTACATGTCCAAAACTTATAGAAAATACATTTTTGTGCTCTGTGAGTCGATATCCTTCGCATACAATTCAATTGGAGTTGAAAAATTCATTTTTGAAGAATATGACATTTCAAAATCTTTAAATCGTCATATCTCGTTAACCGAGCGTCTAAACAGGTCAAAACTTGCAAAATTCAAAATTCTCTAAAAACAAAACTACATGTCCAAAACTTATAGAAAATAAATTTTTGTGCTCTGTGAGTCGATATCCTTCGCATACAATTCAACTGGAGTTGAAAAATTCTTGTTTGAAGAAAATGACATTTCAAAATCTTTAAATCGTCATATCTCGTTAACCGAGCGTCTAAACAGGTCAAAACTTGCAAAATTCAAAATTCTCTAAAAACAAAACTACATGTCCAAAACTTATAGAAAATACATTTTTGTGCTCTGTGAGTCGATATCCTTCGCATACAATTCAATTGGAGTTGAAAAATTCATTTTTGAAGAAAATGACATTTCAAAATCTTTAAATCGTCATATCTCGTTAACCGAGCGTCTAAACAGGTCAAAACTTGCAAAATTCAAAATTCTCTAAAAACAAAACTACATGTCCAAAACTTATAGAAAATACATTTTTGTGCTCTGTGAGTCGATATCCTTCGCATACAATTCAATTGGAGTTGAAAAATTCATTTTTGAAGAATATGACATTTCAAAATCTTTAAATCGTCATATCTCGTTAACCGAGCGTCTAAACAGGTCAAAACTTGCAAAATTCAAAATTCTCTAAAAACAAAACTACATGTCCAAAACTTATAGAAAATAAATTTTTGTGCTCTGTGAGTCGATATCCTTCGCATACAATTCAACTGGAGTTGAAAAATTCTTGTTTGAAGAAAATGACATTTCAAAATCTTTAAATCGTCATATCTCGTTAACCGAGCGTCTAAACAGGTCAAAACTTGCAAAATTCAAAATTCTCTAATAACAAAACTACAACTCCAAAACTTATAGAAAATACATTTTTGTGCTCTGTGAGTCGATATCCTTCGCATACAATTCAATTGGAGTTGAAAAATTCATTTTTGAAGAAAATGACATTTCAAAATCTTTAAATCGTCATATCTCGTTAACCGAGCGTCTAAACAGGTCAAAACTTGCAAAATTCAAAATTCTCTAAAAACAAAACTACAACTCCAAAATTTATAGAAAATACATTTTTGTGCTCTGTGAGTCGATATCCTTCGCATACAATTCAATTGGAGTTGAAAAATTCATGTTTGAAGAAAATGACATTTCAAAATCTTTAAATCGTCATATCTCGTTAACCGAGCGTCTAAACAGGTCAAAACTTGCAAAATTCAAAATTCTCTAAAAACAAAACTACATGTCCAAAACTTATAGAAAATACATTTTTGTGCTCTGTGAGTCGATATCCTTCGCATACAATTCAATTGGAGTTGAAAAATTCATTTTTGAAGAAAATGACATTTCAAAATCTTTAAATCGTCATATCTCGTTAACCGAGCGTCTAAACAGGTCAAAACTTGCAAAATTCAAAATTCTCTAAAAACAAAACTACATGTCCAAAACTTATAGAAAATACATTTTTGTGCTCTGTGAGTCGATATCCTTCGCATACAATTCAATTGGAGTTGAAAAATTCATTTTTGAAGAAAATGACATTTCAAAATCTTTAAATCGTCATATCTCGTTAACCGAGCGTCTAAACAGGTCAAAACTTGCAAAACTCAAAATTCTCTAAAAACAAAACTACAACTCCAAAACTTATAGAAAATACATTTTTGTGCTCTGTGAGTCGATATCCTTCGCATACAATTCAATTGGAGTTGAAAAATTCATTTTTGAAGAAAATGACATTTCAAAATCTTTAAATCGTCATATCTCGTTAACCGAGCGTCTAAACAGGTCAAAACTTGCAAAACTCAAAATTCTCTAAAAACAAAACTACAACTCCAAAACTTATAGAAAATACATTTTTGTGCTCTGTGAGTCGATATCCTTCGCATACAATTCAATTGGAGTTGAAAAATTCATTTTTGAAGAAAATGACATTTCAAAATCTTTAAATCGTCATATCTCGTTAACCGAGCGTCTAAACAGGTCAAAACTTGCAAAATTCAAAATTCTCTAAAAACAAAACTACATGTCCAAAACTTATAGAAAATACATTTTTGTGCTCTGTGAGTCGATATCCTTCGCATACAATTCAATTGGAGTTGAAAAATTCATTTTTGAAGAAAATGACATTTCAAAATCTTTAAATCGTCATATCTCGTTAACCGAGCGTCTAAACAGGTCAAAACTTGCAAAATTCAAAATTCTCTAAAAACAAAACTACATGTCCAAAACTTATAGAAAATACATTTTTGTGCTCTCTGTGAGTCGATATCCTTCGCATACAATTCAATTGGAGTTGAAAAATTCATGTTTGAAGAAAATGACATTTCAAAATCTTTAAATCGTCATATCTCGTTAACCGAGCGTCTAAACAGGTCAAAACTTGCAAAATTCAAATTTCTCTAAAAACAAAACTACATGTCCAAAACTTATAGAAAATACATTTTTGTGCTCTGTGAGTCGATATCCTTCGCATACAATTCAATTGGAGTTGAAAAATTCATTTTTGAAGAAAATGACATTTCAAAATCTTTAAATCGTCATATCTCGTTAACCGAGCGTCTAAACAGGTCAAAACTTGCAAAATTCAAATTTCTCTAAAAACAAAACTACATGTCCAAAACTTATAGAAAATACATTTTTGTGCTCTGTGAGTCGATATCCTTCGCATACAATTCAATTGGAGTTGAAAAATTCATTTTTGAAGAAAATGACATTTCAAAATCTTTAAATCGTCATATCTCGTTAACAGAGCGTCTAAACAGGTCAAAACTTGCAAAATTCAAATTTCTCTAAAAACAAAACTACATGTCCAAAACTTATAGAAAATACATTTTTGTGCTCTGTGAGTCGATATCCTTCGCATACAATTCAATTGGAGTTGAAAAATTCATTTTTGAAGAAAATGACATTTCAAAATCTTTAAATCGTCATATCTCGTTAACCGAGCGTCTAAACAGGTCAAAACTTGCAAAATTCAAAATTCTCTAAAAACAAAACTACATGTCCAAAACTTATAGAAAATACATTTTTGTGCTCTGTGAGTCGATATCCTTCGCATACAATTTAATTGGAGTTGAAAAATTCATGTTTGAAGAAAATGACATTTCAAAATCTTTAAATCGTCATATCTCGTTAACCGAGCGTCTAAACAGGTCAAAACTTGCAAAATTCAAATTTCTCTAAAAACAAAACTACATGTCCAAAACTTATAGAAAATACATTTTTGTGCTCTGTGAGTCGATATCCTTCGCATACAATTCAATTGGAGTTGAAAAATTCATTTTTGAAGAAAATGACATTTCAAAATCTTTAAATCGTCATATCTCGTTAACCGAGCGTCTAAACAGGTCAAAACTTGCAAAATTCAAAATTCTCTAAAAACAAAACTACATGTCCAAAACTTATAGAAAATACATTTTTGTGCTCTCTGTGAGTCGATATCCTTCGCATACAATTCAATTGGAGTTGAAAAATTCATGTTTGAAGAAAATGACATTTCAAAATCTTTAAATCGTCATATCTCGTTAACCGAGCGTCTAAACAGGTCAAAACTTGCAAAATTCAAATTTCTCTAAAAACAAAACTACATGTCCAAAACTTATAGAAAATACATTTTTGTGCTCTGTGAGTCGATATCCTTCGCATACAATTCAATTGGAGTTGAAAAATTCATTTTTGAAGAAAATGACATTTCAAAATCTTTAAATCGTCATATCTCGTTAACCGAGCGTCTAAACAGGTCAAAACTTGCAAAATTCAAATTTCTCTAAAAACAAAACTACATGTCCAAAACTTATAGAAAATACATTTTTGTGCTCTGTGAGTCGATATCCTTCGCATACAATTCAATTGGAGTTGAAAAATTCATTTTTGAAGAAAATGACATTTCAAAATCTTTAAATCGTCATATCTCGTTAACCGAGCGTCTAAACAGGTCAAAACTTGCAAAATTCAAAATTCTCTAAAAACAAAACTACAACTCCAAAACTTATAGAAAATACATTTTTGTGCTCTGTGAGTCGATATCCTTCGCATACAATTCAATTGGAGTTGAAAAATTCATGTTTGAAGAAAATGACATTTCAAAATCTTTAAATCGTCATATCTCGTTAACCGAGCGTCTAAACAGGTCAAAACTTGCAAAATTCAAAATTCTCTAAAAACAAAACTACATGTCCAAAACTTATAGAAAATACATTTTTGTGCTCTGTGAGTCGATATCCTTCGCATACAATTCAATTGGAGTTGAAAAATTCATGTTTGAAGAAAATGACATTTCAAAATCTTTAAATCGTCATATCTCGTTAACCGAGCGTCTAAACAGGTCAAAACTTGCAAAATTCAAATTTCTCTAAAAACAAAACTACATGTCCAAAACTTATAGAAAATACATTTTTGTGCTCTCTGTGAGTCGATATCCTTCGCATACAATTCAATTGGAGTTGAAAAATTCATTTTTGAAGAAAATGACATTTCAAAATCTTTAAATCGTCATATCTCGTTAACCGAGCGTCTAAACAGGTCAAAACTTGCAAAATTCAAAATTCTCTAAAAACAAAACTACATGTCCAAAACTTATAGAAAATACATTTTTGTGCTCTGTGAGTCGATATCCTTCGCATACAATTCAATTGCAGTTGAAAAATTCATGTTTGAAGAAAATGACATTTCAAAATCTTTAAATCGTCATATCTCGTTAACCGAGCGTCTAAACAGGTCAAAACTTGCAAAATTCAAATTTCTCTAAAAACAAAACTACATGTCCAAAACTTATAGAAAATACATTTTTGTGCTCTCTGTGAGTCGATATCCTTCGCATACAATTCAATTGGAGTTGAAAAATTCATGTTTGAAGAAAATGACATTTCAAAATCTTTAAATCGTCATATCTCGTTAACCGAGCGTCTAAACAGGTCAAAACTTGCAAAATTCAAATTTCTCTAAAAACAAAACTACATGTCCAAAACTTATAGAAAATACATTTTTGTGCTCTGTGAGTCGATATCCTTCGCATACAATTCAATTGAAGTTGAAAAATTCATGTTTGAAGAAAATGACATGTCAAAATCTTTAAATCGTCATATCTCGTTAACCGAGCGTCTAAACAGGTCAAAACTTGCAAAATTCAAAATTCTCTAAAAACAAAACTACATGTCCAAAACTTATAGAAAATACATTTTTGTGCTCTGTGAGTCGATATCCTTCGCATACAATTCAATTGGAGTTGAAAAATTCATGCTTGAAGAAAATGACATTTCAAAATCTTTAAATCGTCATATCTCGTTAACCGAGCGTCTAAACAGGTCAAAACTTGCAAAATTCAAAATTCTCTAAAAACAAAACTACAACTCCAAAACTTATAGAAAATACATTTTTGTGCTCTGTGAGTCGATATCCTTCGCATACAATTCAATTGGAGTTGAAAAATTCATTTTTGAAGAAAATGACATTTCAAAATCTTTAAATCGTCATATCTCGTTAACCGAGCGTCTAAACAGGTCAAAACTTGCAAAATTCTCTAAAAACAAAACTACAAGTCCAAAACTTATAGAAAATACATTTTTGTGCTCTGTGAGTCGATATCCTTCGCATACAATTCAATTGGAGTTGAAAAATTCATTTTTGAAGAAAATGACATTTCAAAATCTTTAAATCGTCATATCTCGTTAACCGAGCGTCTAAACAGGTCAAAACTTGCAAAATTCAAAATTCTCTAAAAACAAAACTACAAGTCCAAAACTTATAGAAAATACATTTTTGTGCTCTGTGAGTCGATATCCTTCGCATACAATTCAATTGAAGTTGAAAAATTCATGTTTGAAGAAAATGACATGTCAAAATCTTTAAATCGTCATATCTCGTTAACCGAGCGTCTAAACAGGTCAAAACTTGCAAAATTCAAAATTCTCTAAAAACAAAACTACATGTCCAAAACTTATAGAAAATACATTTTTGTGCTCTGTGAGTCGATATCCTTCGCATACAATTCAATTGGAGTTGAAAAATTCATTTTTGAAGAAAATGACATTTCAAAATCTTTAAATCGTCATATCTCGTTAACCGAGCGTCTAAACAGGTCAAAACTTGCAAAATTCAAAATTCTCTAAAAACAAAACTACAAGTCCAAAACTTATAGAAAATACATTTTTGTGCTCTGTGAGTCGATATCCTTCGCATACAATTCAATTGGAGTTGAAAAATTCATGTTTGAAGAAAATGACATTTCAAAATCTTTAAATCGTCATATCTCGTTAACCGAGCGTCTAAACAGGTCAAAACTTGCAAAATTCAAAATTCTCTAAAAACAAAACTACATGTCCAAAACTTATAGAAAATACATTTTTGTGCTCTGTGAGTCGATATCCTTCGCATACAATTCAATTGGAGTTGAAAAATTCATTTTTGAAGAAAATGACATTTCAAAATCTTTAAATCGTCATATCTCGTTAACCGAGCGTCTAAACAGGTCAAAACTTGCAAAATTCAAAATTCTCTAAAAACAAAACTACAAGTCCAAAACTTATAGAAAATACATTTTTGTGCTCTGTGAGTCGATATCCTTCGCATACAATTCAATTGGAGTTGAAAAATTCATTTTTGAAGAAAATGACATTTCAAAATCTTTAAATCGTCATATCTCGTTAACCGAGCGTCTAAACAGGTCAAAACTTGCAAAATTCAAAATTCTCTAAAAACAAAACTACAACTCCAAAACTTATAGAAAATACATTTTTGTGCTCTGTGAGTCGATATCCTTCGCATACAATTCAATTGGAGTTGAAAAATTCATTTTTGAAGAAAATGACATTTCAAAATCTTTAAATCGTCATATCTCGTTAACCGAGCGTCTAAACAGGTCAAAACTTGCAAAATTCAAAATTCTCTAAAAACAAAACTACAACTCCAAAACTTATAGAAAATACATTTTTGTGCTCTGTGAGTCGATATCCTTCGCATACAATTCAATTGGAGTTGAAAAATTCATTTTTGAAGAAAATGACATTTCAAAATCTTTAAATCGTCATATCTCGTTAACCGAGCGTCTAAACTATAGCTGATGATACCCGGGTAACCGGTTACCCGGGTAGTACCCGGGTACTCGAGTAAATCGGGTAATGCCCGGGTACCCGGGTACTACCCGGGTACCCGAAACTACCCGGGTACCCGGGTACCCAACTACCCGATTACCCGACTACCCGATTACCCGGGTATTATTTGTCACTGAATTTATCGGAATTGCTTCCTACTTTTACCAAATATTTTTCCACGACTAGTAAAATGCTTTTAAAAAAGTGATAAAGATAGTAATATAATTGTTTTTATTTGTATATTCGGTTACCCGGTTACCCGGGCACCCGGGTAATTTCGCTTACCCGGGTACCCGGTTACCCGGGTAGTAGCCATTTTACCCGGGTACCCGGGTACTCGGGTAATTTACTACCCGGGTACAAGCTACCCGGGTAACCGAGTACCCGGGTAGCATAATACCCGGGTCGAATCATCAGCCCTAGTCTAAACAGGTCAAAACTTGCAAAATTCAAAATTCTCTAAAAACAAAACTACATGTCCAAAACTTATAGAAAATACATTTTTGTGCTCTGTGAGTCGATATCCTTCGCATACAATTCAATTGGAGTTGAAAAATTCATTTTTGAAGAAAATGACATTTCAAAATCTTTAAATCGTCATATCTCGTTAACCGAGCGTCTAAACAGGTCAAAACTTGCAAAATTCAAAATTCTCTAAAAACAAAACTACATGTCCAAAACTTATAGAAAATACATTTTTGTGCTCTGTGAGTCGATATCCTTCGCATACAATTCAATTGGAGTTGAAAAATTCATTTTTGAAGAAAATGACATTTCAAAATCTTTAAATCGTCATATCTCGTTAACCGAGCGTCTAAACAGGTCAAAACTTGCAAAATTCAAAATTCTCTAAAAACAAAACTACAACTCCAAAACTTATAGAAAATACATTTTTGTGCTCTGTGAGTCGATATCCTTCGCATACAATTCAATTGGAGTTGAAAAATTCATTTTTGAAGAAAATGACATTTCAAAATCTTTAAATCGTCATATCTCGTTAACCGAGCGTCTAAACAGGTCAAAACTTGCAAAACTCAAAATTCTCTAAAAACAAAACTACAACTCCAAAACTTATAGAAAATACATTTTTGTGCTCTGTGAGTCGATATCCTTCGCATACAATTCAATTGGAGTTGAAAAATTCATTTTTGAAGAAAATGACATTTCAAAATCTTTAAATCGTCATATCTCGTTAACCGAGCGTCTAAACAGGTCAAAACTTGCAAAATTCAAAATTCTCTAAAAACAAAACTACAACTCCAAAACTTATAGAAAATACATTTTTGTGCTCTGTGAGTCGATATCCTTCGCATACAATTCAATTGGAGTTGAAAAATTCATTTTTGAAGAAAATGACATTTCAAAATCTTTAAATCGTCATATCTCGTTAACCGAGCGTCTAAACAGGTCAAAACTTGCAAAATTCAAAATTCTCTAAAAACAAAACTACATGTCCAAAACTTATAGAAAATACATTTTTGTGCTCTGTGAGTCGATATCCTTGAAGAAAATGACATTTCAAAATCTTTAAATCGTCATATCTCGTTAACCGAGCGTCTAAACAGGTCAAAACTTGCAAAATTCAAAATTCTCTAAAAACAAAACTACATGTCCAAAACTTATAGAAAATACATTTTTGTGCTCTGTGAGTCGATATCCTTCGCATACAATTCAATTGGAGTTGAAAAATTCATTTTTGAAGAAAATGACATTTCAAAATCTTTAAATCGTCATATCTCGTTAACCGAGCGTCTAAACAGGTCAAAACTTGCAAAACTCAAAATTCTCTAAAAACAAAACTACAACTCCAAAACTTATAGAAAATACATTTTTGTGCTCTGTGAGTCGATATCCTTCGCATACAATTCAATTGGAGTTGAAAAATTCATTTTTGAAGAAAATGACATTTCAAAATCTTTAAATCGTCATATCTCGTTAACCGAGCGTCTAAACAGGTCAAAACTTGCAAAATTCAAAATTCTCTAAAAACAAAACTACAACTCCAAAACTTATAGAAAATACATTTTTGTGCTCTGTGAGTCGATATCCTTCGCATACAATTCAATTGGAGTTGAAAAATTCATTTTTGAAGAAAATGACATTTCAAAATCTTTAAATCGTCATATCTCGTTAACCGAGCGTCTAAACAGGTCAAAACTTGCAAAACTCAAAATTCTCTAAAAACAAAACTACAACTCCAAAACTTATAGAAAATACATTTTTGTGCTCTGTGAGTCGATATCCTTCGCATACAATTCAATTGGAGTTGAAAAATTCATTTTTGAAGAAAATGACATTTCAAAATCTTTAAATCGTCATATCTCGTTAACCGAGCGTCTAAACAGGTCAAAACTTGCAAAATTCAAAATTCTCTAAAAACAAAACTACATGTCCAAAACTTATAGAAAATACATTTTTGTGCTCTGTGAGTCGATATCCTTCGCATACAATTCAATTGGAGTTGAAAAATTCATTTTTGAAGAAAATGACATTTCAAAATCTTTAAATCGTCATATCTCGTTAACCGAGGGTCTAAACAGGTCAAAACTTGCAAAATTCAAAATTCTCTAAAAACAAAACTACATGTCCAAAACTTATAGAAAATACATTTTTGTGCTCTGTGAGTCGATATCCTTCGCATACAATTCAATTGGAGTTGAAAAATTCATTTTTGAAGAAAATGACATTTCAAAATCTTTAAATCGTCATATCTCGTTAACCGAGCGTCTAAACAGGTCAAAACTTGCAAAATTCAAAATTCTCTAAAAACAAAACTACATGTCCAAAACTTATAGAAAATACATTTTTGTGCTCTGTGAGTCGATATCCTTCGCATACAATTCAATTGGAGTTGAAAAATTCATTTTTGAAGAAAATGACATTTCAAAATCTTTAAATCGTCATATCTCGTTAACCGAGCGTCTAAACAGGTCAAAACTTGCAAAACTCAAAATTCTCTAAAAACAAAACTACAACTCCAAAACTTATAGAAAATACATTTTTGTGCTCTGTGAGTCGATATCCTTCGCATACAATTCAATTGGAGTTGAAAAATTCATTTTTGAAGAAAATGACATTTCAAAATCTGTAAATCGTCATATCTCGTTAACCGAGCGTCTAAACAGGTCAAAACTTGCAAAATTCAAAATTCTCTAAATACAAAACTACATGTCCAAAACTTATAGAAAATACATTTTTGTGCTCTGTGAGTCGATATCCTTCGCATACAATTCAATTGGAGTTGAAAAATTCATGTTTGAAGAAAATGACATTTCAAAATCTTTAAATCGTCATATCTCGTTAACCGAGCGTCTAAACAGGTCAAAACTTGCAAAATTCAAAATTCTCTAAAAACAAAACTACAACTCCAAAACTTATAGAAAATACATTTTTGTGCTCTGTGAGTCGATATCCTTCGCATACAATTCAATTGGAGTTGAAAAATTCATTTTTGAAGAAAATGACATTTCAAAATCTTTAAATCGTCATATCTCGTTAACCGAGCGTCTAAACAGGTCAAAACTTGCAAAATTCAAAATTCTCTAAAAACAAAACTACAACTCCAAAACTTATAGAAAATACATTTTTGTGCTCTGTGAGTCGATATCCTTCGCATACAATTCAATTGCAGTTGAAAAATTCATTTTTGAAGAAAATGACATTTCAAAATCTTTAAATCGTCATATCTCGTTAACCGAGCGTCTAAACAGGTCAAAACTTGCAAAATTCAAAATTCTCTAAAAACAAAACTACATGTCCAAAACTTATAGAAAATACATTTTTGTGCTCTCTGTGAGTCGATATCCTTCGCATACAATTCAATTGGAGTTGAAAAATTCATTTTTGAAGAAAATGACATTTCAAAATCTTTAAATCGTCATATCTCGTTAACCGAGCGTCTAAACAGGTCAAAACTTGCAAAATTCAAATTTCTCTAAAAACAAAACTACATGTCCAAAACTTATAGAAAATACATTTTTGTGCTCTCTGTGAGTCGATATCCTTCGCATACAATTCAATTGGAGTTGAAAAATTCATTTTTGAAGAAAATGACATTTCAAAATCTTTAAATCGTCATATCTCGTTAACCGAGCGTCTAAACAGGTCAAAACTTGCAAAATTCAAAATTCTCTAAAAACAAAACTACATGTCCAAAACTTATAGAAAATACATTTTTGTGCTCTCTGTGAGTCGATATCCTTCGCATACAATTCAATTGGAGTTGAAAAATTCATTTTTGAAGAAAATGACATTTCAAAATCTTTAAATCGTCATATCTCGTTAACCGAGCGTCTAAACAGGTCAAAACTTGCAAAATTCAAATTTCTCTAAAAACAAAACTACATGTCCAAAACTTATAGAAAATACATTTTTGTGCTCTCTGTGAGTCGATATCCTTCGCATACAATTCAATTGGAGTTGAAAAATTCATTTTTGAAGAAAATGACATTTCAAAATCTTTAAATCGTCATATCTCGTTAACCGAGCGTCTAAACAGGTCAAAACTTGCAAAATTCAAAATTCTCTAAAAACAAAACTACATGTCCAAAACTTATAGAAAATACATTTTTGTGCTCTGTGAGTCGATATCCTTCGCATACAATTCAATTGGAGTTGAAAAATTCATGTTTGAAGAAAATGACATTTCAAAATCTTTAAATCGTCATATCTCGTTAACCGAGCGTCTAAACAGGTCAAAACTTGCAAAATTCAAATTTCTCTAAAAACAACACTACATGTCCAAAACTTATAGAAAATACATTTTTGTGCTCTCTGTGAGTCGATATCCTTCGCATACAATTCAATTGGAGTTGAAAAATTCATTTTTGAAGAAAATGACATTTCAAAATCTTTAAATCGTCATATCTCGTTAACCGAGCGTCTAAACAGGTCAAAACTTGCAAAATTCAAAATTCTCTAAAAACAAAACTACATGTCCAAAACTTATAGAAAATACATTTTTGTGCTCTGTGAGTCGATATCCTTCGCATACAATTCAATTGGAGTTGAAAAATTCATTTTTGAAGAATATGACATTTCAAAATCTTTAAATCGTCATATCTCGTTAACCGAGCGTCTAAACAGGTCAAAACTTGCAAAATTCAAAATTCTCTAAAAACAAAACTACATGTCCAAAACTTATAGAAAATAAATTTTTGTGCTCTGTGAGTCGATATCCTTCGCATACAATTCAACTGGAGTTGAAAAATTCTTGTTTGAAGAAAATGACATTTCAAAATCTTTAAATCGTCATATCTCGTTAACCGAGCGTCTAAACAGGTCAAAACTTGCAAAATTCAAAATTCTCTAAAAACAAAACTACAACTCCAAAACTTATAGAAAATACATTTTTGTGCTCTGTGAGTCGATATCCTTCGCATACAATTCAATTGGAGTTGAAAAATTCATGTTTGAAGAAAATGACATTTCAAAATCTTTAAATCGTCATATCTCGTTAACCGAGCGTCTAAACAGGTCAAAACTTGCAAAATTCAAAATTCTCTAAAAACAAAACTACAACTCCAAAACTTATAGAAAATACATTTTTGTGCTCTGTGAGTCGATATCCTTCGCATACAATTCAATTGGAGTTGAAAAATTCATGTTTGAAGAAAATGACATTTCAAAATCTTTAAATCGTCATATCTCGTTAACCGAGCGTCTAAACAGGTCAAAACTTGCAAAATTCAAAATTCTCTAAAAACAAAACTACATGTCCAAAACTTATAGAAAATACATTTTTGTGCTCTGTGAGTCGATATCCTTCGCATACAATTCAATTGGAGTTGAAAAATTCATTTTTGAAGAAAATGACATTTCAAAATCTTTAAATCGTCATATCTCGTTAACCGAGCGTCTAAACAGGTCAAAACTTGCAAAACTCAAAATTCTCTAAAAACAAAACTACAACTCCAAAACTTATAGAAAATACATTTTTGTGCTCTGTGAGTCGATATCCTTCGCATACAATTCAATTGGAGTTGAAAAATTCATTTTTGAAGAAAATGACATTTCAAAATCTTTAAATCGTCATATCTCGTTAACCGAGCGTCTAAACAGGTCAAAACTTGCAAAACTCAAAATTCTCTAAAAACAAAACTACAACTCCAAAACTTATAGAAAATACATTTTTGTGCTCTGTGAGTCGATATCCTTCGCATACAATTCAATTGGAGTTGAAAAATTCATTTTTGAAGAAAATGACATTTCAAAATCTTTAAATCGTCATATCTCGTTAACCGAGCGTCTAAACAGGTCAAAACTTGCAAAATTCAAAATTCTCTAAATACAAAACTACATGTCCAAAACTTATAGAAAATACATTTTTGTGCTCTGTGAGTCGATATCCTTCGCATACAATTCAATTGGAGTTGAAAAATTCATGTTTGAAGAAAATGACATTTCAAAATCTTTAAATCGTCATATCTCGTTAACCGAGCGTCTAAACAGGTCAAAACTTGCAAAATTCAAAATTCTCTAAAAACAAAACTACAACTCCAAAACTTATAGAAAATACATTTTTGTGCTCTGTGAGTCGATATCCTTCGCATACAATTCAATTGGAGTTGAAAAATTCATTTTTGAAGAAAATGACATTTCAAAATCTTTAAATCGTCATATCTCGTTAACCGAGCGTCTAAACAGGTCAAAACTTGCAAAATTCAAAATTCTCTAAAAACAAAACTACAACTCCAAAACTTATAGAAAATACATTTTTGTGCTCTGTGAGTCGATATCCTTCGCATACAATTCAATTGCAGTTGAAAAATTCATTTTTGAAGAAAATGACATTTCAAAATCTTTAAATCGTCATATCTCGTTAACCGAGCGTCTAAACAGGTCAAAACTTGCAAAATTCAAAATTCTCTAAAAACAAAACTACATGTCCAAAACTTATAGAAAATACATTTTTGTGCTCTCTGTGAGTAGATATCCTTCGCATACAATTCAATTGGAGTTGAAAAATTCATTTTTGAAGAAAATGACATTTCAAAATCTTTAAATCGTCATATCTCGTTAACCGAGCGTCTAAACAGGTCAAAACTTGCAAAATTCAAATTTCTCTAAAAACAAAACTACATGTCCAAAACTTATAGAAAATACATTTTTGTGCTCTCTGTGAGTCGATATCCTTCGCATACAATTCAATTGGAGTTGAAAAATTCATTTTTGAAGAAAATGACATTTCAAAATCTTTAAATCGTCATATCTCGTTAACCGAGCGTCTAAACAGGTCAAAACTTGCAAAATTCAAAATTCTCTAAAAACAAAACTACATGTCCAAAACTTATAGAAAATACATTTTTGTGCTCTCTGTGAGTCGATATCCTTCGCATACAATTCAATTGGAGTTGAAAAATTCATTTTTGAAGAAAATGACATTTCAAAATCTTTAAATCGTCATATCTCGTTAACCGAGCGTCTAAACAGGTCAAAACTTGCAAAATTCAAATTTCTCTAAAAACAAAACTACATGTCCAAAACTTATAGAAAATACATTTTTGTGCTCTCTGTGAGTCGATATCCTTCGCATACAATTCAATTGGAGTTGAAAAATTCATTTTTGAAGAAAATGACATTTCAAAATCTTTAAATCGTCATATCTCGTTAACCGAGCGTCTAAACAGGTCAAAACTTGCAAAATTCAAAATTCTCTAAAAACAAAACTACATGTCCAAAACTTATAGAAAATACATTTTTGTGCTCTGTGAGTCGATATCCTTCGCATACAATTCAATTGGAGTTGAAAAATTCATGTTTGAAGAAAATGACATTTCAAAATCTTTAAATCGTCATATCTCGTTAACCGAGCGTCTAAACAGGTCAAAACTTGCAAAATTCAAATTTCTCTAAAAACAAAACTACATGTCCAAAACTTATAGAAAATACATTTTTGTGCTCTCTGTGAGTCGATATCCTTCGCATACAATTCAATTGGAGTTGAAAAATTCATTTTTGAAGAAAATGACATTTCAAAATCTTTAAATCGTCATATCTCGTTAACCGAGCGTCTAAACAGGTCAAAACTTGCAAAATTCAAAATTCTCTAAAAACAAAACTACATGTCCAAAACTTATAGAAAATACATTTTTGTGCTCTGTGAGTCGATATCCTTCGCATACAATTCAATTGGAGTTGAAAAATTCATTTTTGAAGAATATGACATTTCAAAATCTTTAAATCGTCATATCTCGTTAACCGAGCGTCTAAACAGGTCAAAACTTGCAAAATTCAAAATTCTCTAAAAACAAAACTACATGTCCAAAACTTATAGAAAATAAATTTTTGTGCTCTGTGAGTCGATATCCTTCGCATACAATTCAACTGGAGTTGAAAAATTCTTGTTTGAAGAAAATGACATTTCAAAATCTTTAAATCGTCATATCTCGTTAACCGAGCGTCTAAACAGGTCAAAACTTGCAAAATTCAAAATTCTCTAAAAACAAAACTACAACTCCAAAACTTATAGAAAATACATTTTTGTGCTCTGTGAGTCGATATCCTTCGCATACAATTCAATTGGAGTTGAAAAATTCATGTTTGAAGAAAATGACATTTCAAAATCTTTAAATCGTCATATCTCGTTAACCGAGCGTCTAAACAGGTCAAAACTTGCAAAATTCAAAATTCTCTAAAAACAAAACTACAACTCCAAAACTTATAGAAAATACATTTTTGTGCTCTGTGAGTCGATATCCTTCGCATACAATTCAATTGGAGTTGAAAAATTCATGTTTGAAGAAAATGACATTTCAAAATCTTTAAATCGTCATATCTCGTTAACCGAGCGTCTAAACAGGTCAAAACTTGCAAAATTCAAAATTCTCTAAAAACAAAACTACAACTCCAAAACTTATAGAAAATACATTTTTGTGCTCTGTGAGTCGATATCCTTCGCATACAATTCAATTGGAGTTGAAAAATTCATTTTTGAAGAAAATGACATTTCAAAATCTTTAAATCGTCATATCTCGTTAACCGAGCGTCTAAACAGGTCAAAACTTGCAAAACTCAAAATTCTCTAAAAACAAAACTACAACTCCAAAACTTATAGAAAATACATTTTTGTGCTCTGTGAGTCGATATCCTTCGCATACAATTCAATTGGAGTTGAAAAATTCATTTTTGAAGAAAATGACATTTCAAAATCTTTAAATCGTCATATCTCGTTAACCGAGCGTCTAAACAGGTCAAAACTTGCAAAACTCAAAATTCTCTAAAAACAAAACTACAACTCCAAAACTTATAGAAAATACATTTTTGTGCTCTGTGAGTCGATATCCTTCGCATACAATTTAATTGGAGTTGAAAAATTCATGTTTGAAGAAAATGACATTTCAAAATCTTTAAATCGTCATATCTCGTTAACCGAGCGTCTAAACAGGTCAAAACTTGCAAAATTCAAATTTCTCTAAAAACAAAACTACATGTCCAAAACTTATAGAAAATACATTTTTGTGCTCTGTGAGTCGATATCCTTCGCATACAATTCAATTGGAGTTGAAAAATTCATTTTTGAAGAAAATGACATTTCAAAATCTTTAAATCGTCATATCTCGTTAACCGAGCGTCTAAACAGGTCAAAACTTGCAAAATTCAAAATTCTCTAAAAACAAAACTACAACTCCAAAACTTATAGAAAATACATTTTTGTGCTCTGTGAGTCGATATCCTTCGCATACAATTCAATTGGAGTTGAAAAATTCATGTTTGAAGAAAATGACATTTCAAAATCTTTAAATCGTCATATCTCGTTAATCGAGCGTCTAAACAGGTCAAAACTTGCAAAATTCAAAATTCTCTAAAAACAAAACTACATGTCCAAAACTTATAGAAAATACATTTTTGTGCTCTGTGAGTCGATATCCTTCGCATACAATTCAATTGGAGTTGAAAAATTCATGTTTGAAGAAAATGACATTTCAAAATCTTTAAATCGTCATATCTCGTTAACCGAGCGTCTAAACAGGTCAAAACTTGCAAAATTCAAAATTCTCTAAAAACAAAACTACATGTCCAAAACTTATAGAAAATACATTTTTGTGCTCTCTGTGAGTCGATATCCTTCGCATACAATTCAATTGGAGTTGAAAAATTCATTTTTGAAGAAAATGACATTTCAAAATCTTTAAATCGTCATATCTCGTTAACCGAGCGTCTAAACAGGTCAAAACTTGCAAAATTCAAAATTCTCTAAAAACAAAACTACATGTCCAAAACTTATAGAAAATACATTTTTGTGCTCTGTGAGTCGATATCCTTCGCATACAATTCAATTGCAGTTGAAAAATTCATGTTTGAAGAAAATGACATTTCAAAATCTTTAAATCGTCATATCTCGTTAACCGAGCGTCTAAACAGGTCAAAACTTGCAAAATTCAAATTTCTCTAAAAACAAAACTACATGTCCAAAACTTATAGAAAATACATTTTTGTGCTCTCTGTGAGTCGATATCCTTCGCATACAATTCAATTGGAGTTGAAAAATTCATGTTTGAAGAAAATGACATTTCAAAATCTTTAAATCGTCATATCTCGTTAACCGAGCGTCTAAACAGGTCAAAACTTGCAAAATTCAAATTTCTCTAAAAACAAAACTACATGTCCAAAACTTATAGAAAATACATTTTTGTGCTCTGTGAGTCGATATCCTTCGCATACAATTCAATTGGAGTTGAAAAATTCATTTTTGAAGAAAATGACATTTCAAAATCTTTAAATCGTCATATCTCGTTAACCGAGCGTCTAAACAGGTCAAAACTTGCAAAATTCAAAATTCTCTAAAAACAAAACTACAACTCCAAAACTTATAGAAAATACATTTTTGTGCTCTGTGAGTCGATATCCTTCGCATACAATTCAATTGGAGTTGAAAAATTCATGTTTAAAGAAAATGACATTTCAAAATCTTTAAATCGTCATATCTCGTTAACCGAGCGTCTAAACAGGTCAAAACTTGCAAAATTCAAAATTCTCTAAAAACAAAACTACATGTCCAAAACTTATAGAAAATACATTTTTGTGCTCTGTGAGTCGATATCCTTCGCATACAATTCAATTGGAGTTGAAAAATTCATTTTTGAAGAAAATGACATTTCAAAATCTTTAAATCGTCATATCTCGTTAACCGAGCGTCTAAACAGGTCAAAACTTGCAAAACTCAAAATTCTCTAAAAACAAAACTACAACTCCAAAACTTATAGAAAATACATTTTTGTGCTCTGTGAGTCGATATCCTTCGCATACAATTCAATTGGAGTTGAAAAATTCATTTTTGAAGAAAATGACATTTCAAAATCTTTAAATCGTCATATCTCGTTAACCGAGCGTCTAAACAGGTCAAAACTTGCAAAATTCAAAATTCTCTAAAAACAAAACTACATGTCCAAAACTTATAGAAAATACATTTTTGTGCTCTGTGAGTCGATATCCTTCGCATACAATTCAATTGCAGTTGAAAAATTCATGTTTGAAGAAAATGACATTTCAAAATCTTTAAATCGTCATATCTCGTTAACCGAGCGTCTAAACAGGTCAAAACTTGCAAAATTCAAAATTCTCTAAAAACAAAACTACAACTCCAAAACTTATAGAAAATACATTTTTGTGCTCTGTGAGTCGATATCCTTCGCATACAATTCAATTGGAGTTGAAAAATTCATTTTTGAAGAAAATGACATTTCAAAATCTTTAAATCGTCATATCTCGTTAACCGAGCGTCTAAACAGGTCAAAACTTGCAAAATTCAAAATTCTCTAAAAACAAAACTACAACTCCAAAACTTATAGAAAATACATTTTTGTGCTCTGTGAGTCGATATCCTTCGCATACAATTCAATTGGAGTTGAAAAATTCATTTTTGAAGAAAATGACATTTCAAAATCTTTAAATCGTCATATCTCGTTAACCGAGCGTCTAAACAGGTCAAAACTTGCAAAATTCAAAATTCTCTAAAAACAAAACTATACAAGTCCAAAACTTATAGAAAATACATTTTTGTGCTCTGTGAGTCGATATCCTTCGCATACAATTCAATTGGAGTTGAAAAATTCATTTTTGAAGAAAATGACATTTCAAAATCTTTAAATCGTCATATCTCGTTAACCGAGCGTCTAAACAGGTCAAAACTTGCAAAATTCTCTAAAAACAAAACTACAAGTCCAAAACTTATAGAAAATACATTTTTGTGCTCTGTGAGTCGATATCCTTCGCATACAATTCAATTGGAGTTGAAAAATTCATTTTTGAAGAAAATGACATTTCAAAATCTTTAAATCGTCATATCTCGTTAACCGAGCGTCTAAACAGGTCAAAACTTGCAAAATTCAAAATTCTCTAAAAACAAAACTACAAGTCCAAAACTTATAGAAAATACATTTTTGTGCTCTGTGAGTCGATATCCTTCGCATACAATTCAATTGGAGTTGAAAAATTCATTTTTGAAGAAAATGACATTTCAAAATCTTTAAATCGTCATATCTCGTTAACCGAGCGTCTAAACAGGTCAAAACTTGCAAAATTCAAAATTCTCTAAAAACAAAACTACAAGTCCAAAACTTATAGAAAATACATTTTTGTGCTCTGTGAGTCGATATCCTTCGCATACAATTCAATTGGAGTTGAAAAATTCATTTTTGAAGAAAATGACATTTCAAAATCTTTAAATCGTCATATCTCGTTAACCGAGCGTCTAAACAAATCAAAACTTGCAAAATTCAAAATTCTCTAAAAACAAAACTACAAGTCCAAAACTTATAGAAAATACATTTTTGTGCTCTGTGAGTCGATATCCTTCGCATACAATTCAATTGGAGTTGAAAAATTCATGTTTGAAGAAAATGACATGTCAAAATCTTTAAATCGTCATATCTCGTTAACCGAGCGTCTAAACAGGTCAAAACTTGCAAAATTCAAAATTCTCTAAAAACAAAACTACATGTCCAAAACTTATAGAAAATACATTTTTGTGCTCTGTGAGTCGATATCCTTCGCATACAATTCAATTGGAGTTGAAAAATTCATGTTTGAAGAAAATGACATGTCAAAATCTTTAAATCGTCATATCTCGTTAACCGAGCGTCTAAACAGGTCAAAACTTGCAAAATTCAAAATTCTCTAAAAACAAAACTACAAGTCCAAAACTTATAGAAAATACATTTTTGTGCTCTGTGAGTCGATATCCTTCGCATACAATTCAATTGGAGTTGAAAAATTCATTTTTGAAGAAAATGACATTTCAAAATCTTTAAATCGTCATATCTCGTTAACCGAGCGTCTAAACAAATCAAAACTTGCAAAATTCAAAATTCTCTAAAAACAAAACTACAAGTCCAAAACTTATAGAAAATACATTTTTGTGCTCTGTGAGTCGATATCCTTCGCATACAATTCAATTGGAGTTGAAAAATTCATGTTTGAAGAAAATGACATGTCAAAATCTTTAAATCGTCATATCTCGTTAACCGAGCGTCTAAACAGGTCAAAACTTGCAAAATTCAAAATTCTCTAAAAACAAAACTACAAGTCCAAAACTTATAGAAAATACATTTTTGTGCTCTGTGAGTCGATATCCTTCGCATACAATTCAATTGGAGTTGAAAAATTCATTTTTGAAGAAAATGACATTTCAAAATCTTTAAATCGTCATATCTCGTTAACCGAGCGTCTAAACAGGTCAAAACTTGCAAAATTCTCTAAAAACAAAACTACAAGTCCAAAACTTATAGAAAATACATTTTTGTGCTCTGTGAGTCGATATCCTTCGCATACAATTCAATTGGAGTTGAAAAATTCATTTTTGAAGAAAATGACATTTCAAAATCTTTAAATCGTCATATCTCGTTAACCGAGCGTCTAAACAGGTCAAAACTTGCAAAATTCAAAATTCTCTAAAAACAAAACTACAAGTCCAAAACTTATAGAAAATACATTTTTGTGCTCTGTGAGTCGATATCCTTCGCATACAATTCAATTGGAGTTGAAAAATTCATGTTTGAAGAAAATGACATTTCAAAATCTTTAAATCGTCATATCTCGTTAACCGAGCGTCTAAACAGGTCAAAACTTGCAAAATTCAAAATTCTCTAAAAACAAAACTACAAGTCCAAAACTTATAGAAAATACATTTTTGTGCTCTGTGAGTCGATATCCTTCGCATACAATTCAATTGGAGTTGAAAAATTCATTTTTGAAGAAAATGACATTTCAAAATCTTTAAATCGTCATATCTCGTTAACCGAGCGTCTAAACAGGTCAAAACTTGCAAAATTCAAAATTCTCTAAAAACAAAACTACAAGTCCAAAACTTATAGAAAATACATTTTTGTGCTCTGTGAGTCGATATCCTTCGCATACAATTCAATTGGAGTTGAAAAATTCATTTTTGAAGAAAATGACATTTCAAAATCTTTAAATCGTCATATCTCGTTAACCGAGCGTCTAAACAAATCAAAACTTGCAAAATTCAAAATTCTCTAAAAACAAAACTACAAGTCCAAAACTTATAGAAAATACATTTTTGTGCTCTGTGAGTCGATATCCTTCGCATACAATTCAATTGGAGTTGAAAAATTCATGTTTGAAGAAAATGACATGTCAAAATCTTTAAATCGTCATATCTCGTTAACCGAGCGTCTAAACAGGTCAAAACTTGCAAAAGTCAAAATTCTCTAAA
Organism: Episyrphus balteatus; assembly: GCF_945859705.1. Classification (NCBI taxonomy): domain Eukaryota; kingdom Metazoa; phylum Arthropoda; class Insecta; order Diptera; family Syrphidae; genus Episyrphus; species Episyrphus balteatus. Next base: position 84,766,264 of record NC_079135.1, read on the forward strand.
AACAAAACTACATGTCCAAAACTTATAGAAAATACATTTTTGTGCTCTGTGAGTCGATATCCTTCGCATACAATTCAATTGGAGTTGAAAAATTCATTTTTGAAAAAAATGACATTTCAAAATCTTTAAATCGTCATATCTCGTTAACCGAGCGTCTAAACAAGTAAAAACTTGCAAAATTCAAAATTCTCTAAAAACAAAACTACATGAGCAAAACTTATAGAAAATACATTTTTGTGCTCTGTGAGTCGATATCCTTCGCATACAATTCAATTGGAGTTGAAAAATTCATTTTTGAAGAAAATGACATTTCAAAATCTTTAAATCGTCATATCTCGTTAACCGAGTGTCTAAACAGGTCAAAACTTGCAAAATTCAAAATTCTCTAAAAACAAAACTACATGTCCAAAACTTATAGAAAATACATTTTTGTGCTCTGTGAGTCGATATCCTTCGCATACAATTCAATTGGAGTTGAAAAATTCATGTTTGAAGAAAATGTCATTTCAAAATCTTTAAATCGTCATATCTCGTTAACCGAGCGTCTAAACAGGTCAAAACTTGCAAAATTCAAAATTCTCTAAAAACAAAACTACATGTCCAAAACTTATAGAAAATACATTTTTGTGCTCTGTGAGTCGATATCCTTCGCATACAATTCAATTGGAGTTGAAAAATTCATTTTTGAAGAAAATGACATTTCAAAATCTTTAAATCGTCATATCTCGTTAACCGAGTGTCTAAACAGGTCAAAACTTGCAAAATTCAAAATTCTCTAAAAACAAAACTACAAGTCCAAAACTTATAGAAAATACATTTTTGTGCTCTGTGAGTCGATATCCTTCGCATACAATTCAATTGGAGTTGAAAAATTCATTTTTGAAGAAAATGACATTTCAAAATCTTTAAATCGTCATATCTCGTTAACCGAGCGTCTAAACAGGTCAAAACTTGCAAAATTCAAAATTCTCTAAAAACAAAACTACAACTCCAAAACTTATAGAAAATACATTTTTGTGCTCTGTGAGTCGATATCCTTCGCATACAATTCAATTGGAGTTGAAAAATTCATGTTTGAAGAAAATGACATTTCAAAATCTTTAAATCGTCATATCTCGTTAACCGAGCGTCTAAACAGGTCAAAACTTTCAAAATTCAAAATTCTCTAAAAACAAAACTACAACTCCAAAACTTATAGAAAATACATTTTTGTGCTCTGTGAGTCGATATCCTTCGCATACAATTCAATTGGAGTTGAAAAATTCATGTTTGAAGAAAATGACATTTCAAAATCTTTAAATCGTCATATCTCGTTAACCGAGCGTCTAAACAGGTCAAAACTTGCAAAATTCAAAATTCTCTAAAAACAAAACTACAACTCCAAAACTTATAGAAAATACATTTTTGTGCTCTGTGAGTCGATATCCTTCGCATACAATTCAATTGGAGTTGAAAAATTCATGTTTGAAGAAAATGACATTTCAAAATCTTTAAATCGTCATATCTCGTTAACCGAGCGTCTAAACAGGTCAAAACTTGCAAAATTCAAATTCTCTAAAAACAAAACTACAACTCCAAAACTTATAGAAAATACATTTTTGTGCTCTGTGAGTCGATATCCTTCGCATACAATTCAATTGGAGTTGAAAAATTCATGTTTGAAGAAAATGACATTTCAAAATCTTTAAATCGTCATATCTCGTTAACCGAGCCTCTAAACAGGTCAAAACTTGCAAAATTCTCTAAAAACAAAACTACATGTCCAAAACTTATAGAAAATACATTTTTGTGCTCTGTGAGTCGATATCCTTCGCATACAATTCAATTGGAGTTGAAAAATTCATTTTTGAAGAAAATGACATTTCAAAATCTTTAAATCGTCATATCTCGTTAACCGAGCGTCTAAACAGGTCAAAACTTGCAAAATTCAAAATTCTCTAAAAACAAAACTACAACTCCAAAACTTATAGAAAATACATTTTTGTGCTCTGTGAGTCGATATCCTTCGCATACAATTCAATTGGAGTTGAAAAATTCATTTTTGAAGAAAATGACACTTCAAAATCTTTAAATCGTCATATCTCGAACCAAGCGTCTAAACAGGTCAAAACTTGCTAAATTCAAAATTCTCTAAAAACAAAACTACAAGTCCAAAACTGTGAGTCGATATCCTTCGCATACAATTCAATTGGAGTTGAAAAATTCATGTTTGAAGAAAATGACATTTCAAAATCTTTAAATCGTCATATCTCGTTAACCGAGGGTCTAAACAGGTCAAAACTTGCAAAATTCAAAATTCTCTAAAAACAAAACTACAACTCCAAAACTTATAGAAAATACATTTTTGTGCTCTGTGAGTCGATATCCTTCGCATACAATTCAATTGGAGTTGAAAAATTCATTTTTGAAGAAAATGACATTTCAAAATCTTTAAATCGTCATATCTCGTTAACCGAGCGTCTAAACAGGTCAAAACTTGCAAAATTCAAAATTCTCTAAAAACAAAACTACAACTCCAAAACTTATAGAAAATACATTTTTGTGCTCTGTGAGTCGATATCCTTCGCATACAATTCAATTGGAGTTGAAAAATTCATGTTTGAAGAAAATGACATTTCAAAATCTTTAAATCGTCATATCTCGTTAACCGAGCGTCTAAACAGGTCAAAACTTGCAAAATTCAAAATTCTCTAAAAACAAAACTACAACTCCAAAACTTATAGAAAATACATTTTTGTGCTCTGTGAGTCGATATCCTTCGCATACAATTCAATTGGAGTTGAAAAATTCATGTTTGAAGAAAATGACATTTCAAAATCTTTAAATCGTCATATCTCGTTAACCGAGCGTCTAAACAGGTCAAAACTTGCAAAATTCAAAATTCTCTAAAAACAAAACTACATGTCCAAAACTTATAGAAAATACATTTTTGTGTTCTGTGAGTCGATATCCTTCGCATACAATTCAATTGGAGTTGAAAAATTCATTTTTGAAGAAAATGACATTTCAAAATCTTTAAATCGTCATATCTCGTTAACCGAGTGTCTAAACAGGTCAAAACTTGCAAAATTCAAAATTCTCTAAAAACAAAACTACAAGTCCAAAACTTATAGAAAATACATTTTTGTGCTCTGTGAGTCGATATCCTTCGCATACAATTCAATTGGAGTTGAAAAATTCATTTTTGAAGAAAATGACATTTCAAAATCTTTAAATCGTCATATCTCGTTAACCGAGCGTCTAAACAGGTCAAAACTTGCAAAATTCAAAATTCTCTAAAAACAAAACTACAACTCCAAAACTTATAGAAAATACATTTTTGTGCTCTGTGAGTCGACATCCTTCGCATACAATTCAATTGGAGTTGAAAAATTCATTTTTGAAGAAAATGACATTTCAAAATCTTTAAATCGTCATATCTCGTTAACCGAGCGTCTAAACAGGTCAAAACTTGCAAAATTCAAAATTCTCTAATAACAAAACTACATGTCCAAAACCTTTAGAAAATACATTTTTGTGCTCTGTGAGTCGATATCCTTCGCATACAATTCAATTGGAGTTGAAAAATTCATTTTTGAAGAAAATGACATTTCAAAATCTTTAAATCGTCATATCTCGTTAACCGAGCGTCTAAACAGGTCAAAACTTGCAAAATTCAAAATTCTCTAAAAACAAAACTACATGTCCAAAACTTATAGAAAATACATTTTTGTGCTCTGTGAGTCGATATCCTTCGCATACAATTCAATTGGAGTTGAAAAATTCATTTTTGAAGAAAATGACATTTCAAAATCTTTAAATCGTCATATCTCGTTAACCGAGCGTCTAAACAGGTCAAAACTTGCAAAATTCAAAATTCTCTAAAAACAAAACTACATGTCCAAAACTTATAGAAAATACATTTTTGTGCTCTGTGAGTCGATATCCTTCGCATACAATTCAATTGGAGTTGAAAAATTCATTTTTTGAAGAAAATGACATTTCAAAATCTTTAAATCGTCATATCTCGTTAACCGAGCGTCTAAACAGGTCAAAACTTGCAAAATTCAAAATTCTCTAAAAAAAAAACTACAAGTCCAAAACTTATAGAAAATACATTTTTGTGCTCTGTGAGTCGATATCCTTCGCATACAATTCAATTGGAGTTGAAAAATTCATTTTTGAAGAAAATGACATTTCAAAATCTTTAAATCGTCATATCTCGTTAACCGAGCGTCTAAACAGGTCAAAACTTGCAAAATTCAAAATTCTCTAAAAAAAAAACTACAAGTCCAAAACTTATAGAAAATACATTTTTGTGCTCTGTGAGTCGATATCCTTCGCATACAATTCAATTGGAGTTGAAAAATTCATGTTTGAAGAAAATGACATTTCAAAATCTTTAAATCGTCATATCTCGTTAACCGAGCGTCTAAACAGGTCAAAACTTGCAAAATTCAAAATTCTCTAAAAACAAAACTACATGTCCAAAACTTATAGAAAATACATTTTTGTGCTCTGTGAGTCGATATCCTTCGCATACAATTCAATTGGAGTTGAAAAATTCATGTTTGAAGAAAATGACATTTCAAAATCTTTAAATCGTCATATCTCGTTAACCGAGCGTCTAAACAGGTCAAAACTTGCAAAATTCAAAATTCTCTAAAAACAAAACTACATGTCCAAAACTTATAGAAAATACATTTTTGTGCTCTGTGAGTCGATATTCTTCGCATACAATTCAATTGGAGTTGAAAAATTCATGTTTGAAGAAAATGACATTTCAAAATCTTTAAATCGTCATATCTCGTTAACCGAGCGTCTAAACAGGTCAAAACTTGCAAAATTCAAAATTCTCTAATAACAAAACTACATGTCCAAAACTTATAGAAAATACATTTTTGTGCTCTGTGAGTCGATATCCTTCGCATACAATTCAATTGGAGTTGAAAAATTCATGTTTGAAGAAAATGACATTTCAAAATCTTTAAATCGTCATATCTCGTTAACCGAGCGTCTAAACAGGTCAAAACTTGCAAAATTCAAAATTCTCTAAAAACAAAACTACAACTCCAAAACTTATAGAAAATACATTTTTGTGCTCTGTGAGTCGATATCCTTCGCATACAATTCAATTGGAGTTGAAAAATTCATTTTTGAAGAAAATGACATTTCAAAATCTTTAAATCGTCATATCTCGTTAACCGAGCGTCTAAACAGGTCAAAACTTGCAAAATTCAAAATTCTCTAAAAACAAAACTACAACTCCAAAACTTATAGAAAATACATTTTTGTGCTCTGTGAGTCGATATCCTTCGCATACAATTCAATTGGAGTTGAAAAATTCATGTTTGAAGAAAATGACATTTCAAAATCTTTAAATCGTCATATCTCGTTAACCGAGCGTCTAAACAGGTCAAAACTTGCAAAATTCAAAATTCTCTAAAAACAAAACTACAACTCCAAAACTTATAGAAAATACATTTTTGTGCTCTGTGAGTCGATATCCTTCGCATACAATTCAATTGGAGTTGAAAAATTCATTTTTGAAGAAAATGACATTTCAAAATCTTTAAATCGTCATATCTCGTTAACCGAGCGTCTAAACAGGTCAAAACTTGCAAAATTCAAAATTCTCTAAAAACAAAACTACAACTCCAAAACTTATAGAAAATACATTTTTGTGCTCTGTGAGTCGATATCCTTCGCATACAATTCAATTGGAGTTGAAAAATTCATTTTTGAAGAAAATGACATTTCAAAATCTTTAAATCGTCATATCTCGTTAACCGAGTGTCTAAACAGGTCAAAACTTGCAAAATTCAAAATTCTCTAAAAACAAAACTACAAGTCCAAAACTTATAGAAAATACATTTTTGTGCTCTGTGAGTCGATATCCTTCGCATACAATTCAATTGGAGTTGAAAAATTCATTTTTGAAGAAAATGACATTTCAAAATCTTTAAATCGTCATATCTCGTTAACCGAGCGTCTAAACAGGTCAAAACTTGCAAAATTCAAAATTCTCTAAAAACAAAACTACATGTCCAAAACTTATAGAAAATACATTTTTGTGCTCTGTGAGTCGATATTCTTCGCATACAATTCAATTGGAGTTGAAAAATTCATGTTTGAAGAAAATGACATTTCAAAATCTTTAAATCGTCATATCTCGTTAACCGAGCGTCTAAACAGGTCAAAACTTGCAAAATTCAAAATTCTCTAATAACAAAACTACATGTCCAAAACTTATAGAAAATACATTTTTGTGCTCTGTGAGTCGATATCCTTCGCATACAATTCAATTGGAGTTGAAAAATTCATGTTTGAAGAAAATGACATTTCAAAATCTTTAAATCGTCATATCTCGTTAACCGAGCGTCTAAACAGGTCAAAACTTGCAAAATTCAAAATTCTCTAAAAACAAAACTACAACTCCAAAACTTATAGAAAATACATTTTTGTGCTCTGTGAGTCGATATCCTTCGCATACAATTCAATTGGAGTTGAAAAATTCATTTTTGAAGAAAATGACATTTCAAAATCTTTAAATCGTCATATCTCGTTAACCGAGCGTCTAAACAGGTCAAAACTTGCAAAATTCAAAATTCTCTAAAAACAAAACTACAACTCCAAAACTTATAGAAAATACATTTTTGTGCTCTGTGAGTCGATATCCTTCGCATACAATTCAATTGGAGTTGAAAAATTCATGTTTGAAGAAAATGACATTTCAAAATCTTTAAATCGTCATATCTCGTTAACCGAGCGTCTAAACAGGTCAAAACTTGCAAAATTCAAAATTCTCTAAAAACAAAACTACAACTCCAAAACTTATAGAAAATACATTTTTGTGCTCTGTGAGTCGATATCCTTCGCATACAATTCAATTGGAGTTGAAAAATTCATTTTTGAAGAAAATGACATTTCAAAATCTTTAAATCGTCATATCTCGTTAACCGAGCGTCTAAACAGGTCAAAACTTGCAAAATTCAAAATTCTCTAAAAACAAAACTACAACTCCAAAACTTATAGAAAATACATTTTTGTGCTCTGTGAGTCGATATCCTTCGCATACAATTCAATTGGAGTTGAAAAATTCATTTTTGAAGAAAATGACATTTCAAAATCTTTAAATCGTCATATCTCGTTAACCGAGTGTCTAAACAGGTCAAAACTTGCAAAATTCAAAATTCTCTAAAAACAAAACTACAAGTCCAAAACTTATAGAAAATACATTTTTGTGCTCTGTGAGTCGATATCCTTCGCATACAATTCAATTGGAGTTGAAAAATTCATTTTTGAAGAAAATGACATTTCAAAATCTTTAAATCGTCATATCTCGTTAACCGAGCGTCTAAACAGGTCAAAACTTGCAAAATTCAAAATTCTCTAATAACAAAACTACATGTCCAAAACTTATAGAAAATACATTTTTGTGCTCTGTGAGTCGATATCCTTCGCATACAATTCAATTGGAGTTGAAAAATTCATTTTTGAAGAAAATGACATTTCAAAATCTTTAAATCGTCATATCTCGTTAACCGAGCATCTAAACAGGTCCAAACTTGCAAAATTCAAATTTCTCTAAAAACAAAACTACAACTCCAAAACTTATAGAAAATACATTTTTGTGCTCTGTGAGTCGATATCCTTCGCATACAATTCAATTGGAGTTGAAAAATTCATTTTTGAAGAAAATGACATTTCAAAATCTTTAAATCGTCATATCTCGTTAACCGAGCGTCTAAACAGGTCAAAACTTGCAAAATTCAAAATTCTCTAAAAACAAAACTACAACTCCAAAACTTATAGAAAATACATTTTTGTGCTCTGTGAGTCGATATCCTTCGCATACAATTCAATTGGAGTTGAAAAATTCATTTTTGAAGAAAATGACATTTCAAAATCTTTAAATCGTCATATCTCGTTAACCAAGCGTCTAAACAGGTCAAAACTTGCAAAATTCAAAATTCTCTAATAACAAAACTACATGTCCAAAACTTATAGAAAATACATTTTTGTGCTCTGTGAGTCGATATCCTTCGCATACAATTCAATTGGAGTTGAAAAATTCATGTTTGAAGAAAATGACATTTCAAAATCTTTAAATCGTCATATCTCGTTAACCGAGCGTCTAAACAGGTCAAAACTTGCAAAATTCAAAATTCTCTAATAACAAAACTACATGTCCAAAACTTATAGAAAATACATTTTTGTGCTCTGTGAGTCGATATCCTTCGCATACAATTCAATTGGAGTTGAAAAATTCATTTTTGAAGAAAATGACATTTCAAAATCTTTAAATCGTCATATCTCGTTAACCGAGCGTCTAAACAGGTCAAAACTTGCAAAATTCAAAATTCTCTAAAAACAAAACTACAACTCCAAAACTTATAGAAAATACATTTTTGTGCTCTGTGAGTCGATATCCTTCGCATACAATTCAATTGGAGTTGAAAAATTCATTTTTGAAGAAAATGACATTTCAAAATCTTTAAATCGTCATATCTCGTTAACCGAGCGTCTAAACAGGTCAAAACTTGCAAAATTCAAAATTCTCTAAAAACAAAACTACAACTCCAAAACTTATAGAAAATACATTTTTGTGCTCTGTGAGTCGATATCCTTCGCATACAATTCAATTGGAGTTGAAAAATTCATTTTTGAAGAAAATGACATTTCAAAATCTTTAAATCGTCATATCTCGTTAACCGAGCGTCTAAACAGGTCAAAACTTGCAAAATTCAAAATTCTCTAATAACAAAACTACATGTCCAAAACTACATTTTTGAAGAAAATGATAAATCGTCATATCTCGTTAACCGAGCGTCTAAACAGGTCAAAACTTGCAAAATTCAAAATTCTCTAAAAACAAAACTACAACTCCAAAACTTATAGAAAATACATTTTTGTGCTCTGTGAGTCGATATCCTTCGCATACAATTCAATTGGAGTTGAAAAATTCATGTTTGAAGAAAATGACATTTCAAAATCTTTAAATCGTCATATCTCGTTAACCGAGCGTCTAAACAGGTCAAAACTTGCAAAATTCAAAATTCTCTAAAAACAAAACTACAACTCCAAAACTTATAGAAAATACATTTTTGTGCTCTGTGAGTCGATATCCTTCGCATACAATTCAATTGGAGTTGAAAAATTCATTTTTGAAGAAAATGACATTTCAAAATCTTTAAATCGTCATATCTCGTTAACCGAGCGTCTAAACAGGTCAAAACTTGCAAAATTCAAAATTCTCTAAAAACAAAACTACAACTCCAAAACTTATAGAAAATACATTTTTGTGCTCTGTGAGTCGATATCCTTCGCATACAATTCAATTGGAGTTGAAAAATTCATGTTTGAAGAAAATGACATTTCAAAATCTTTAAATCGTCATATCTCGTTAACCGAGCGTCTAAACAGGTCAAAACTTGCAAAATTCAAAATTCTCTAAAAACAAAACTACAACTCCAAAACTTATAGAAAATACATTTTTGTGCTCTGTGAGTCGATATCCTTCGCATACAATTCAATTGGAGTTGAAAAATTAATTTTTGAAGAAAATGACATTTCAAAATCTTTAAATCGTCATATCTCGTTAACCGAGCGTCTAAACAGGTCAAAACTTGCAAAATTCAAAATTCTCTAATAACAAAACTACATGTCCAAAACTTATAGAAAATACATTTTTGTGCTCTGTGAGTCGATATCCTTCGCATACAATTCAATTGGAGTTGAAAAATTCATTTTTGAAGAAAATGACATTTCAAAATCTTTAAATCGTCATATCTCGTTAACCGAGCATCTAAACAGGTCCAAACTTGCAAAATTCAAATTTCTCTAAAAACAAAACTACAACTCCAAAACTTATAGAAAATACATTTTTGTGCTCTGTGAGTCGATATCCTTCGCATACAATTCAATTGGAGTTGAAAAATTCATTTTTGAAGAAAATGACATTTCAAAATCTTTAAATCGTCATATCTCGTTAACCGAGCGTCTAAACAGGTCAAAACTTGCAAAATTCAAAATTCTCTAAAAACAAAACTACAACTCCAAAACTTATAGAAAATACATTTTTGTGCTCTGTGAGTCGATATCCTTCGCATACAATTCAATTGGAGTTGAAAAATTCATTTTTGAAGAAAATGACATTTCAAAATCTTTAAATCGTCATATCTCGTTAACCGAGCGTCTAAACAGGTCAAAACTTGCAAAATTCAAAATTCTCTAATAACAAAACTACATGTCCAAAATTTATAGAAAATACATTTTTGTGCTCTGTGAGTCGATATCCTTCGCATACAATTCAATTGGAGTTGAAAAATTCATGTTTGAAGAAAATGACATTTCAAAATCTTTAAATCGTCATATCTCGTTAACCGAGCGTCTAAACAGGTCAAAACTTGCAAAATTCAAAATTCTCTAATAACAAAACTACATGTCCAAAACTTATAGAAAATACATTTTTGTGCTCTGTGAGTCGATATCCTTCGCATACAATTCAATTGGAGTTGAAAAATTCATTTTTGAAGAAAATGACATTTCAAAATCTTTAAATCGTCATATCTCGTTAACCGAGCATCTAAACAGGTCCAAACTTGCAAAATTCAAATTTCTCTAAAAACAAAACTACAACTCCAAAACTTATAGAAAATACATTTTTGTGCTCTGTGAGTCGATATCCTTCGCATAAAATTCAATTGGAGTTGAAAAATTCATTTTTGAAGAAAATGACATTTCAAAATCTTTAAATCGTCATATCTCGTTAACCGAGCGTCTAAACAGGTCAAAACTTGCAAAATTCAAAATTCCCTAAAAACAAAACTACAACTCCAAAACTTATAGAAAATACATTTTTGTGCTCTGTGAGTCGATATCCTTCGCATACAATTCAATTGGAGTTGAAAAATTCATGTTTGAAGAAAATGACATTTCAAAATCTTTTAATCGTCATATCTCGTTAACCGAGCGTCTAAACAGGTCAAAACTTGCAAAATTCAAAATTCTCTAAAAACAAAACTACATGTCCAAAACTTATAGAAAATACATTTTTGTGCTCTGTGAGTCGATATCCTTCGCATACAATTCAATTGGAGTTGAAAAATTCATTTTTGAAGAAAATGACATTTCAAAATCTTTAAATCGTCATATCTCGTTAACCGAGCATCTAAACAGGTCCAAACTTGCAAAATTCAAATTTCTCTAAAAACAAAACTACAACTCCAAAACTTATAGAAAATACATTTTTGTGCTCTGTGAGTCGATATCCTTCGCATACAATTCAATTGGAGTTGAAAAATTCATTTTTGAAGAAAATGACATTTCAAAATCTTTAAATCGTCATATCTCGTTAACCGAGCGTCTAAACAGGTCAAAACTTGCAAAATTCAAAATTCTCTAAAAACAAAACTACAACTCCAAAACTTATAGAAAATACATTTTTGTGCTCTGTGAGTCGATATCCTTCGCATACAATTCAATTGGAGTTAAAAAATTCATTTTTGAAGAAAATGACATTTCAAAATCTTTAAATCGTCATATCTCGTTAACCGAGCGTCTAAACAGGTCAAAACTTGCAAAATTCAAAATTCTCTAATAACAAAACTACAACTCCAAAACTTATAGAAAATACATTTTTGTGCTCTGTGAGTCGATATCCTTCGCATACAATTCAATTGGAGTTGAAAAATTCATTTTTGAAGAAAATGACATTTCAAAATCTTTAAATCGTCATATCTCGTTAACCGAGCGTCTAAACAGGTCAAAACTTGCAAAATTCAAAATTCTCTAAAAACAAAACTACAACTCCAAAACTTATAGAAAATACATTTTTGTGCTCTGTGAGTCGATATCCTTCGCATACAATTCAATTGGAGTTGAAAAATTCATGTTTGAAGAAAATGACATTTCAAAATCTTTAAATCGTCATATCTCGTTAACCGAGCGTCTAAACAGGTCAAAACTTGCAAAATTCAAATTTCTCTAAAAACAAAACTACATGTCCAAAACTTATAGAAAATACATTTTTGTGCTCTGTGAGTCGATATCCTTCGCATACAATTCAATTGGAGTTGAAAAATTCATTTTTGAAGAAAATGACATTTCAAAATCTTTAAATCGTCATATCTCGTTAACCGAGCGTCTAAACGTCAAAACTTGCAAAATTCAAAATTCTCTAAAAACAAAACTACATGTCCAAAACTTATAGAAAATACATTTTTGTGCTCTCTGTGAGTCGATATCCTTCGCATACAATTCAATTGGAGTTGAAAAATTCATGTTTGAAGAAAATGACATTTCAAAATCTTTAAATCGTCATATCTCGTTAACCGAGCGTCTAAACAGGTCAAAACTTGCAAAATTCAAATTTCTCTAAAAACAAAACTACATGTCCAAAACTTATAGAAAATACATTTTTGTGCTCTGTGAGTCGATATCCTTCGCATACAATTCAATTGGAGTTGAAAAATTCATGTTTGAAGAAAATGACATTTCAAAATCTTTAAATCGTCATATCTCGTTAACCGAGCGTCTAAACAGGTCAAAACTTGCAAAATTCAAATTTCTCTAAAAACAAAACTACATGTCCAAAACTTATAGAAAATACATTTTTGTGCTCTCTGTGAGTCGATATCCTTCGCATACAATTCAATTGGAGTTGAAAAATTCATTTTTGAAGAAAATGACATTTCAAAATCTTTAAATCGTCATATCTCGTTAACCGAGCGTCTAAACAGGTCAAAACTTGCAAAATTCAAAATTCTCTAAAAACAAAACTACATGTCCAAAACTTATAGAAAATACATTTTTGTGCTCTGTGAGTCGATATCCTTCGCATACAATTCAATTGGAGTTGAAAAATTCATGTTTGAAGAAAATGACATTTCAAAATCTTTAAATCGTCATATCTCGTTAACCGAGCGTCTAAACAGGTCAAAACTTGCAAAATTCAAAATTCTCTAAAAACAAAACTACAACTCCAAAACTTATAGAAAATACATTTTTGTGCTCTGTGAGTCGATATCCTTCGCATACAATTCAATTGGAGTTGAAAAATTCATGTTTGAAGAAAATGACATTTCAAAATCTTTAAATCGTCATATCTCGTTAACCGAGCGTCTAAACAGGTCAAAACTTGCAAAATTCAAAATTCTCTAAAAACAAAACTACATGTCCAAAACTTATAGAAAATACATTTTTGTGCTCTGTGAGTCGATATCCTTCGCATACAATTCAATTGGAGTTGAAAAATTCATGTTTGAAGAATATGACATTTCAAAATCTTTAAATCGTCATATCTCGTTAACCGAGCGTCTAAACAGGTCAAAACTTGCAAAATTCAAAATTCTCTAAAAACAAAACTACATGTCCAAAACTTATAGAAAATACATTTTTGTGCTCTGTGAGTCGATATCCTTCGCATACAATTCAATTGGAGTTGAAAAATTCATTTTTGAAGAAAATGACATTTCAAAATCTTTAAATCGTCATATCTCGTTAACCGAGCGTCAAAACTTGCAAAATTCAAAATTCTCTAAAAACAAAACTACAACTCCAAAACTTATAGAAAATACATTTTTGTGCTCTGTGAGTCGATATCATTCGCATACAATTCAATTGGAGTTGAAAAATTCATTTTTGAAGAAAATGACATTTCAAAATCTTTAAATCGTCATATCTCGTTAACCGAGCGTCTAAACAGGTCAAAACTTGCAAAATTCAAAATTCTCTAAAAACAAAACTACATGTCCAAAACTTATAGAAAATACATTTTTGTGCTCTGTGAGTCGATATCCTTCGCATACAATTCAATTGGAGTTGAAAAATTCATGTTTGAAGAAAATGACATTTCAAAATCTTTAAATCGTCATATCTCGTTAACCGAGCGTCTAAACAGGTCAAAACTTGCAAAATTCAAATTTCTCTAAAAACAAAACTACATGTCCAAAACTTATAGAAAATACATTTTTGTGCTCTGTGAGTCGATATCCTTCGCATACAATTCAATTGGAGTTGAAAAATTCATTTTTGAAGAAAATGACATTTCAAAATCTTTAAATCGTCATATCTCGTTAACCGAGCGTCTAAACAGGTCAAAACTTGCAAAATTCAAAATTCTCTAAAAACAAAACTACAACTCCAAAACTTATAGAAAATACATTTTTGTGATCTGTGAGTCGATATCCTTCGCATACAATTCAATTGGAGCTGAAAAATTCATTTTTGAAGAAAATGACATTTCAAAATCTTTAAATTGTCATATCTCGTTAACCGAGCGTCTAAACAGGTCAAAACTTGCAAAATTCAAAATTCTCTAAAAACAAAACTACAACTCCAAAACTTATAGAAAATACATTTTTGTGCTCTGTGAGTCGATATCCTTCGCATACAATTCAATTGGAGTTGAAAAATTCTTTTTTGAAGAAAATGACATTTCAAAATCTTTAAATTGTCATATCTCGTTAACCGAGCGTCTAAACAGGTCAAAACTTGCAAAATTCAAAATTCTCTAAAAACAAAACTACAACTCCAAAACTTATAGAAAATACATTTTTGTGCTCTGTGAGTCGATATCCTTCGCATACAATTCAATTGGAGTTGAAAAATTCTTTTTTGAAGAAAATGACATTTCAAAATCTTTAAATCGTCATATCTCGTTAACCGAGCGTCTAAACAGGTCAAAACTTGCAAAATTCAAATTTCTCTAAAAACAAAACTACATGTCCAAAACTTATAGAAAATACATTTTTGTGCTCTGTGAGTCGATATCCTTCGCATACAATTCAATTGGAGTTGAAAAATTCATTTTTGAAGAAAATGACATTTCAAAATCTTTAAATCGTCATATCTCGTTAACCGAGCGTCTAAACAGGTCAAAACTTGCAAAATTCAAAATTCTCTAATAACAAAACTACAACCCCAAAACTTATAGAAAATACATTTTTGTGCTCTGTGAGTCGATATCCTTCGCATACAATTCAATTGGAGTTGAAAAATTCATTTTTGAAGAAAATGACATTTCAAAATCTTTAAATCGTCATATCTCGTTAACCGAGCGTCTAAACAGGTCAAAACTTGCAAAATTCAAAATTCTCTAAAAACAAAACTACAACTCCAAAACTTATAGAAAATACATTTTTGTGCTCTGTGAGTCGATATCCTTCGCATACAATTCAATTGGAGTTGAAAATTCATGTTTGAAGAAAATGACATTTCAAAATCTTTAAATCGTCATATCTCGTTAACCGAGCGTCTAAACAGGTCAAAACTTGCAAAATTCAAAATTCTCTAAAAACAAAACTACATGTCCAAAACTTATAGAAAATACATTTTTGTGCTCTGTGAGTCGATATCCTTCGCATACAATTCAATTGGAGTTGAAAAATTCATTTTTGAAGAAAATGACATTTCAAAATCTTTAAATCGTCATATCTCGTTAACCGAGCGTCTAAACAGGTCAAAACTTGCAAAATTCAAAATTCTCTAAAAACAAAACTACAACTCCAAAACTTATAGAAAATACATTTTTGTGCTCTGTGAGTCGATATCCTTCGCATACAATTCAATTGGAGTTGAAAAATTCATGTTTGAAGAAAATGACATTTCAAAATCTTTAAATCGTCATATCTCGTTAACCGAGCGTCTAAACAGGTCAAAACTTGCAAAATTCAAAATTCTCTAAAAACAAAACTACAACTCCAAAACTTATAGAAAATACATTTTTGTGCTCTGTGAGTCGATATCCTTCGCATACAATTCAATTGGAGTTGAAAAATTCATTTTTGAAGAAAATGACATTTCAAAATCTTTAAATCGTCATATCTCGTTAACCGAGCGTCTAAACAGGTCAAAACTTGCAAAATTCAAAATTCTCTAAAAACAAAACTACAACTCCAAAACTTATAGAAAATACATTTTTGTGCTCTGTGAGTCGATATCCTTCGCATACAATTCAATTGCAGTTGAAAAATTCATTTTTGAAGAAAATGACATTTCAAAATCTTTAAATTGTCATATCTCGTTAACCGAGCGTCTAAACAGGTCAAAACTTGCAAAATTCTAAATTCTCTAAAAACAAAACTATATGTCCAAAACTTATAGAAAATACATTTTTGTGCTCTGTGAGTCGATATCCTTCGCATACAATTCAATTGGAGTTGAAAAATTCATTTTTGAAGAAAATGACATTTCAAAATCTTTAAATCGTCATATCTCGTTAACCGAGCGTCTAAACAGGTCAAAACTTGCAAAATTCAAAATTCTCTAAAAACAAAACTACATGTCCAAAACTTATAGAAAATACATTTTTGTGCTCTGTGAGTCGATATCCTTCGCATACAATTCAATTGGAGTTGAAAAATTCATTTTTGAAGAAAATGACATTTCAAAATCTTTAAATCGTCATATCTCGTTAACCGAGCGTCTAAACAGGTCAAAACTTGCAAAATTCAAAATTCTCTAAAAACAAAACTACATGTCCAAAACTTATAGAAAATACATTTTTGTGCTCTGTGAGTCGATATCCTTCGCATACAATTCAATTGGAGTTGAAAAATTCATGTTTGAAGAAAATGACATTTCAAAATCTTTAAATCGTCATATCTCGTTAACCGAGCGTCTAAACAGGTCAAAACTTGCAAAATTCAAAATTCTCTAAAAACAAAACTACAAGTCCAAAACTTATAGAAAATACATTTTTGTGCTCTGTGAGTCGATATCCTTCGCATACAATTCAATTGGAGTTGAAAAATTCATGTTTGAAGAAAATGACATTTCAAAATCTTTAAATCGTCATATCTCGTTAACCGAGCGTCTAAACAGGTCAAAACTTGCAAAATTCAAAATTCTCTAATAACAAAACTACATGTCCAAAACTTATAGAAAATACATTTTTGTGCTCTGTGAGTCGATATCCTTCGCATACAATTCAATTGGAGTTGAAAAATTCATGTTTGAAGAAAATGACATTTCAAAATCTTTAAATCGTCATATCTCGTTAACCGAGCGTCTAAACAGGTCAAAACTTGCAAAATTCAAAATTCTCTAAAAACAAAACTACAAGTCCAAAACTTATAGAAAATACATTTTTGTGCTCTGTGAGTCGATATCCTTCGCATACAATTCAATTGGAGTTGAAAAATTCATTTTTGAAGAAAATGACATTTCAAAATCTTTAAATCGTCATATCTCGTTAACCGAGCGTCTAAACAGGTCAAAACTTGCAAAATTCAAAATTCTCTAAAAACAAAACTACATGTCCAAAACTTATAGAAAATACATTTTTGTGCTCTGTGAGTCGATATCCTTCGCATACAATTCAATTGGAGTTGAAAAATTCATTTTTGAAGAAAATGACATTTCAAAATCTTTAAATCGTCATATCTCGTTAACCGAGCGTCTAAACAGGTCAAAACTTGCAAAATTCAAAATTCTCTAAAAACAAAACTACAACTCCAAAACTTATAGAAAATAAATTTTTGTGCTCTGTGAGTCGATATCCTTCGCATACAATTCAATTGGAGTTGAAAAATTTATTTTTGAAGAAAATGACATTTCAAAATCTTTAAATCGTCATATCTCGTTAACCGAGCGTCTAAACAGGTCAAAACTTGCAAAATTCAAAATTCTCTAAAAACAAAACTACAACTCCAAAACTTATAGAAAATACATTTTTGTGCTCTGTGAGTCGATATCCTTCGCATACAATTCAATTGGAGTTGAAAAATTCATTTTTGAAGAAAATGACATTTCAAAATCTTTAAATCGTCATATCTCGTTAACCGAGCGTCTAAACAGGTCAAAACTTGCAAAATTCAAAATTCTCTAAAAACAAAACTACAACTCCAAAACTTATAGAAAATACATTTTTGTGCTCTGTGAGTCGATATCCTTCGCATACAATTCAATTGGAGTTGAAAAATTCATTTTTGAAGAAAATGACATTTCAAAATCTTTAAATCGTCATATCTCGTTAACCGAGCGTCTAAACAGGTCAAAACTTGCAAAATTCAAAATTCTCTAAAAACAAAACTACAACTCCAAAACTTATAGAAAATACATTTTTGTGCTCTGTGAGTCGATATCCTTCGCATACAATTCAATTGGAGTTGAAAAATTCATTTTTGAAGAAAATGACATTTCAAAATCTTTAAATCGTCATATCTCGTTAACCGAGCGTCTAAACAGGTCAAAACTTGCAAAATTCAAAATTCTCTAAAAACAAAACTACAACTCCAAAACTTATAGAAAATACATTTTTGTGCTCTGTGAGTCGATATCCTTCGCATACAATTCAATTGGAGTTGAAAAATTCATTTTTGAAGAAAATGACATTTCAAAATCTTTAAATCGTCATATCTCGTTAACCGAGCGTCTAAACAGGTCA
Source organism: Episyrphus balteatus (assembly GCF_945859705.1). Classification (NCBI taxonomy): domain Eukaryota; kingdom Metazoa; phylum Arthropoda; class Insecta; order Diptera; family Syrphidae; genus Episyrphus; species Episyrphus balteatus. Next base: position 84,784,634 of record NC_079135.1, read on the forward strand.
AAACTTGCAAAATTCAAAATTCTCTAAAAACAAAACTACATGTCCAAAACTTATAGAAAATACATTTTTGTGCTCTGTGAGTCGATATCCTTCGCATACAATTCAATTGGAGTTGAAAAATTCATTTTTGAAGAAAATGACATTTCAAAATCTTTAAATCGTCATATCTCGTTAACCGAGCGTCTAAACAGGTCAAAACTTGCAAAATTCAAAATTCTCTAAAAACAAAACTACAACTCCAAAACTTATAGAAAATACATTTTTGTGCTCTGTGAGTCGATATCCTTCGCATACAATTCAATTGGAGTTGAAAAATTCATTTTTGAAGAAAATGACATTTCAAAATCTTTAAATCGTCATATCTCGTTAACCGAGCGTCTAAACAGGTCAAAACTTGCAAAACTCAAAATTCTCTAAAAACAAAACTACAACTCCAAAACTTATAGAAAATACATTTTTGTGCTCTGTGAGTCGATATCCTTCGCATACAATTCAATTGGAGTTGAAAAATTCATTTTTGAAGAAAATGACATTTCAAAATCTTTAAATCGTCATATCTCGTTAACCGAGCGTCTAAACAGGTCAAAACTTGCAAAATTCAAAATTCTCTAAAAACAAAACTACATGTCCAAAACTTATAGAAAATACATTTTTGTGCTCTGTGAGTCGATATCCTTCGCATACAATTCAATTGGAGTTGAAAAAATTCATTTTTGAAGAAAATGACATTTCAAAATCTTTAAATCGTCATATCTCGTTAACCGAGCGTCTAAACAGGTCAAAACTTGCAAAATTCAAAATTCTCTAAAAACAAAACTACAACTCCAAAACTTATAGAAAATACATTTTTGTGCTCTGTGAGTCGATATCCTTCGCATACAATTCAATTGGAGTTGAAAAATTCATGTTTGAAGAAAATGACATTTCAAAATCTTTAAATCGTCATATCTCGTTAACCGAGCGTCTAAACAGGTCAAAACTTGCAAAATTCAAAATTCTCTAAAAAAAAAACTACAACTCCAAAACTTATAGAAAATACATTTTTGTGCTCTGTGAGTCGATATCCTTCGCATACAATTCAATTGGAGTTGAAAAATTCATTTTTGAAGAAAATGACATTTCAAAATCTTTAAATCGTCATATCTCGTTAACCGAGCGTCTAAACAGGTCAAAACTTGCAAAATTCAAAATTCTCTAAAAACAAAACTACATGTCCAAAACTTATAGAAAATACATTTTTGTGCTCTGTGAGTCGATATCCTTCGCATACAATTCAATTGCAGTTGAAAAATTCATGTTTGAAGAAAATGACATTTCAAAATCTTTAAATCGTCATATCTCGTTAACCGAGCGTCTAAACAGGTCAAAACTTGCAAAATTCAAAATTCTCTAAAAACAAAACTACATGTCCAAAACTTATAGAAAATACATTTTTGTGCTCTGTGAGTCGATATCCTTCGCATACAATTCAATTGGAGTTGAAAAATTCATTTTTGAAGAAAATGACATTTCAAAATCTTTAAATCGTCATATCTCGTTAACCGAGCGTCTAAACAGGTCAAAACTTGCAAAATTCAAAATTCTCTAAAAACAAAACTACAACTCCAAAACTTATAGAAAATACATTTTTGTGCTCTGTGAGTCGATATCCTTCGCATACAATTCAATTGGAGTTGAAAAATTCATTTTTGAAGAAAATGACATTTCAAAATCTTTAAATCGTCATATCTCGTTAACCGAGCGTCTAAACAGGTCAAAACTTGCAAAATTCAAAATTCTCTAAAAACAAAACTACAACTCCAAAACTTATAGAAAATACATTTTTGTGCTCTGTGAGTCGATATCCTTCGCATACAATTCAATTGGAGTTGAAAAATTCATTTTTGAAGAAAATGACATTTCAAAATCTTTAAATCGTCATATCTCGTTAACCGAGCGTCTAAACAGGTCAAAACTTGCAAAATTCAAAATTCTCTAAAAACAAAACTACAACTCCAAAACTTATAGAAAATACATTTTTGTGCTCTGTGAGTCGATATCCTTCGCATACAATTCAATTGGAGTTGAAAAATTCATTTTTGAAGAAAATGACATTTCAAAATCTTTAAATCGTCATATCTCGTTAACCGAGCGTCTAAACAGGTCAAAACTTGCAAAATTCAAAATTCTCTAAAAACAAAACTACAACTCCAAAACTTATAGAAAATACATTTTTGTGCTCTGTGAGTCGATATCCTTCGCATACAATTCAATTGGAGTTGAAAAATTCATTTTTGAAGAAAATGACATTTCAAAATCTTTAAATCGTCATATCTCGTTAACCGAGCGTCTAAACAGGTCAAAACTTGCAAAATTCAAAATTCTCTAAAAACAAAACTACAACTCCAAAACTTATAGAAAATACATTTTTGTGCTCTGTGAGTCGATATCCTTCGCATACAATTCAATTGGAGTTGAAAAATTCATTTTTGAAGAAAATGACATTTCAAAATCTTTAAATCGTCATATCTCGTTAACCGAGCGTCTAAACAGGTCAAAACTTGCAAAATTCAAAATTCTCTAAAAACAAAACTACAACTCCAAAACTTATAGAAAATACATTTTTGTGCTCTGTGAGTCGATATCCTTCGCATACAATTCAATTGGAGTTGAAAAATTCATTTTTGAAGAAAATGACATTTCAAAATCTTTAAATCGTCATATCTCGTTAACCGAGCGTCTAAACAGGTCAAAACTTGCAAAATTCAAAATTCTCTAAAAACAAAACTACATGTCCAAAACTTATAGAAAATACATTTTTGTGCTCTGTGAGTTGATATCCTTCGCATACAATTCAATTGGAGTTGAAAAAATTCATTTTTGAAGAAAATGACATTTCAAAATCTTTAAATCGTCATATCTCGTTAACCGAGCGTCTAAACAGGTCAAAACTTGCAAAATTCAAAATTCTCTAAAAACAAAACTACATGTCCCAAAACTTATAGAAAATACATTTTTGTGCTCTGTGAGTCGATATCCTTCGCATACAATTCAATTGGAGTTGAAAAATTCATGTTTGAAGAAAATGACATTTCAAAATCTTTAAATCGTCATATCTCGTTAACCGAGCGTCTAAACAGGTCAAAACTTGCAAAATTCAAAATTCTCTAAAAACAAAACTACATGTCCAAAACTTATAGAAAATACATTTTTGTGCTCTGTGAGTCGATATCCTTCGCATACAATTCAATTGGAGTTGAAAAATTCATTTTTGAAGAAAATGACATTTCAAAATCTTTAAATCGTCATATCTCGTTAACCGACGTCTAAACAGGTCAAAACTTGCAAAATTCAAAATTCTCTAAAAACAAAACTACATGTCCAAAACTTATAGAAAATACATTTTTGTGCTCTGTGAGTCGATATCCTTCGCATACAATTCAATTGGAGTTGAAAAATTCATGTTTGAAGAAAATGACATTTCAAAATCTTTAAATCGTCATATCTCGTTAACCGAGCGTCTAAACAGGTCAAAACTTGCAAAATTCAAAATTCTCTAAAAACAAAACTACATGTCCAAAACTTATAGAAAATACATTTTTGTGCTCTGTGAGTCGATATCCTTCGCATACAATTCAATTGGAGTTGAAAAATTCATTTTTGAAGAAAATGACATTTCAAAATCTTTAAATCGTCATATCTCGTTAACCGAGCGTCTAAACAGGTCAAAACTTGCAAAATTCAAAATTCTCTAAAAACAAAACTACATGTCCAAAACTTATAGAAAATACATTTTTGTGCTCTGTGAGTCGATATCCTTCGCATACAATTCAATTGGAGTTGAAAAATTAATTTTTGAAGAAAATGACATTTCAAAATCTTTAAATCGTCATATCTCGTTAACCGAGCGTCTAAACAGGTCAAAACTTGCAAAATTCAAAATTCTCTAAAAACAAAACTACAACTCCAAAACTTATAGAAAATACATTTTTGTGCTCTGTGAGTCGATATCCTTCGCATACAATTCAATTGCAGTTGAAAAATTCATGTTTGAAGAAAATGACATTTCAAAATCTTTAAATCGTCATATCTCGTTAACCGAGCGTCTAAACAGGTCAAAACTTGCAAAATTCAAAATTCTCTAAAAACAAAACTACAACTCCAAAACTTATAGAAAATACATTTTTGTGATCTGTGAGTCGATATCCTTCGCATACAATTCAATTGCAGTTGAAAAATTCATGTTTGAAGAAAATGACATTTCAAAATCTTTAAATCGTCATATCTCGTTAACCGAGCGTCTAAACAGGTCAAAACTTGCAAAATTCAAAATTCTCTAAAAACAAAACTACAACTCCAAAACTTATAGAAAATACATTTTTGTGCTCTGTGAGTCGATATATTTCGCATACAATTCAATTGGAGTTGAAAAATTCATTTTTGAAGAAAATGACATTTCAAAATCTTTAAATCGTCATATCTCGTTAACCGAGCGTCTAAACAGGTCAAAACTTGCAAAATTCAAAATTCTCTAAAAACAAAACTACAAGTCCAAAACTTATAGAAAATACATTTTTGTGCTCTGTGAGTCGATATCCTTCGCATACAATTCAATTGGAGTTGAAAAATTCATTTTTGAAGAAAATGACATTTCAAAATCTTTAAATCGTCATATCTCGTTAACCGAGCGTCTAAACAGGTCAAAACTTGCAAAATTCAAAATTCTCTAAAAACAAAACTACAACTCCAAAACTTATAGAAAATACATTTTTGTGCTCTGTGAGTCGATATCCTTCGCATACAATTCAATTGGAGTTGAAAAATTCATTTTTGAAGAAAATGACATTTCAAAATCTTTAAATCGTCATATCTCGTTAACCGAGCGTCTAAACAGGTCAAAACTTGCAAAATTCAAAATTCTCTAAAAACAAAACTACATGTCCAAAACTTATAGAAAATACATTTTTGTGCTCTGTGAGTCGATATCCTTCGCATACAATTCAATTGGAGTTGAAAAATTCATTTTTGAAGAAAATGACATTTCAAAATCTTTAAATCGTCATATCTCGTTAACCGAGCGTCTAAACAGGTCAAAACTTGCAAAATTCAAAATTCTCTAAAAACAAAACTACATGTCCAAAACTTATAGAAAATACATTTTTGTGCTCTGTGAGTCGATATCCTTCGCATACAATTCAATTGGAGTTGAAAAATTCATGTTTGAAGAAAATGACATTTCAAAATCTTTAAATCGTCATATCTCGTTAACCGAGCGTCTAAACAGGTCAAAACTTGCAAAATTCAAAATTCTCTAAAAACAAAACTACATGTCCAAAACTTATAGAAAATACATTTTTGTGCTCTGTGAGTCGATATCCTTCGCATACAATTCAATTGGAGTTGAAAAATTCATTTTTGAAGAAAATGACATTTCAAAATCTTTAAATCGTCATATCTCGTTAACCGACGTCTAAACAGGTCAAAACTTGCAAAATTCAAAATTCTCTAAAAACAAAACTACATGTCCAAAACTTATAGAAAATACATTTTTGTGCTCTGTGAGTCGATATCCTTCGCATACAATTCAATTGGAGTTGAAAAATTCATTTTTGAAGAAAATGACATTTCAAAATCTTTAAATCGTCATATCTCGTTAACCGAGCGTCTAAACAGGTCAAAACTTGCAAAATTCAAAATTCTCTAAAAACAAAACTACAAGTCCAAAACTTATAGAAAATACATTTTTGTGCTCTGTGAGTCGATATCCTTCGCATACAATTCAATTGGAGTTGAAAAATTCATTTTTGAAGAAAATGACATTTCAAAATCTTTAAATCGTCATATCTCGTTAACCGAGCGTCTAAACAGGTCAAAACTTGCAAAATTCAAAATTCTCTAAAAACAAAACTACAACTCCAAAACTTATAGAAAATACATTTTTGTGCTCTGTGAGTCGATATCCTTCGCATACAATTCAATTGGAGTTGAAAAATTCATTTTTGAAGAAAATGACACTTCAAAATCTTTAAATCGTCATATCTCGTTAACCGAGCGTCTAAACAGGTCAAAACTTGCAAAATTCAAAATTCTCTAAAAACAAAACTACATGTCCAAAACTTATAGAAAATACATTTTTGTGCTCTGTGAGTCGATATCCTTCGCATACAATTCAATTGGAGTTGAAAAATTCATTTTTGAAGAAAATGACATTTCAAAATCTTTAAATCGTCATATCTCGTTAACCGAGCGTCTAAACACAACCAAACTTGCAAAATTCAAAATTCTCTAAAAACAAAACTACATGTCCAAAACTTATAGAAAATACATTTTTGTGCTCTGTGAGTCGATATCCTTCGCATACAATTCAATTGGAGTTGAAAAATTCATGTTTGAAGAAAATGACATTTCAAAATCTTTAAATCGTCATATCTCGTTAACCGAGCGTCTAAACAGGTCAAAACTTGCAAAATTCAAAATTCTCTAAAAACAAAACTACATGTCCAAAACTTATAGAAAATACATTTTTGTGCTCTGTGAGTCGATATCCTTCGCATACAATTCAATTGGAGTTGAAAAATTCATTTTTGAAGAAAATGACATTTCAAAATCTTTAAATCGTCATATCTCGTTAACCGACGTCTAAACAGGTCAAAACTTGCAAAATTCAAAATTCTCTAAAAACAAAACTACATGTCCAAAACTTATAGAAAATACATTTTTGTGCTCTGTGAGTCGATATCCTTCGCATACAATTCAATTGGAGTTGAAAAATTCATTTTTGAAGAAAATGACATTTCAAAATCTTTAAATCGTCATATCTCGTTAACCGAGCGTCTAAACAGGTCAAAACTTGCAAAATTCAAAATTCTCTAAAAACAAAACTACAAGTCCAAAACTTATAGAAAATACATTTTTGTGCTCTGTGAGTCGATATCCTTCGCATACAATTCAATTGGAGTTGAAAAATTCATTTTTGAAGAAAATGACATTTCAAAATCTTTAAATCGTCATATCTCGTTAACCGAGCGTCTAAACAGGTCAAAACTTGCAAAATTCAAAATTCTCTAAAAACAAAACTACAACTCCAAAACTTATAGAAAATACATTTTTGTGCTCTGTGAGTCGATATATTTCGCATACAATTCAATTGGAGTTGAAAAATTCATTTTTGAAGAAAATGACATTTCAAAATCTTTAAATCGTCATACCTCGTTAACCGAGCGTCTAAACAGGTCAAAACTTGCAAAATTCAAAATTCTCTAAAAACAAAACTACAAGTCCAAAACTTATAGAAAATACATTTTTGTGCTCTGTGAGTCGATATCCTTCGCATACAATTCAATTGGAGTTGAAAAATTCATTTTTGAAGAAAATGACATTTCAAAATCTTTAAATCGTCATATCTCGTTAACCGAGCGTCTAAACAGGTCAAAACTTGCAAAATTCAAAATTCTCTAAAAACAAAACTACATGTCCAAAACTTATAGAAAATACATTTTTGTGCTCTGTGAGTCGATATCCTTCGCATACAATTCAATTGGAGTTGAAAAATTCATTTTTGAAGAAAATGACATTTCAAAATCTTTAAATCGTCATATCTCGTTAACCGAGCGTCTAAACAGGTCAAAACTTGCAAAATTCAAAATTCTCTAAAAACAAAACTACAAGTCCAAAACTTATAGAAAATACATTTTTGTGCTCTGTGAGTCGATATCCTTCGCATACAATTCAATTGGAGTTGAAAAATTCATTTTTGAAGAAAATGACATTTCAAAATCTTTAAATCGTCATATCTCGTTAACCGAGCGTCTAAACAGGTCAAAACTAGCAAAATTCAAAATTCTCTAAAAACAAAACTACATGTCCAAAACTTATAGAAAATACATTTTTGTGCTCTGTGAGTCGATATCCTTCGCATACAATTCAATTGGAGTTGAAAAATTCATTTTTGAAGAAAATGACATTTCAAAATCTTTAAATCGTCATATCTCGTTAACCGAGTGTCTAAACAGGTCAAAACTTGCAAAATTCAAAATTCTCTAAAAACAAAACTTCATGTCCAAATCTTATAGAAAATACATTTTTGTGCTCTGTGAGTCGATATCCTTCGCATACAATTCAATTGGAGTTGAAAAATTCATTTTTGAAGAAAATGACATTTCAAAATCTTTAAATCGTCATATCTCGTTAACCGAGCGTCTAAACAGGTCAAAACTTGCAAAATTCAAAATTCTCTAAAAACAAAACTACAAGTCCAAAACTTATAGAAAATACATTTTTGTGCTCTGTGAGTCGATATCCTTCGCATACAATTCAATTGGAGTTGAAAAATTCATGTTTGAAGAAAATGACATTTCAAAATCTTTAAATCGTCATATCTCGTTAACCGAGCGTCTAAACAGGTCAAAACTTGCAAAATTCAAAATTCTCTAAAAACAAAACTACATGTCCAAAACTTATAGAAAATACATTTTTGTGCTCTGTGAGTCGATATCCTTCGCATACAATTCAATTGGAGTTGAAAAATTAATTTTTGAAGAAAATGACATTTCAAAATCTTTAAATCGTCATATCTCGTTAACCGAGCGTCTAAACAGGTCAAAACTTGCAAAATTCAAAATTCTCTAAAAACAAAACTACAAGTCCAAAACTTATAGAAAATACATTTTTGTGCTCTGTGAGTCGATATCCTTCGCATACAATTCAATTGGAGTTGAAAAATTCAATTTTGAAGAAAATGACATTTCAAAATCTTTAAATCGTCATATCTCGTTAACCGAGCGTCTAAACAGGTCAAAACTTGCAAAATTCAAAATTCTCTAAAAACAAAACTACAAGTCCAAAACTTATAGAAAATACATTTTTGTGCTCTGTGAGTCGATATCCTTCGCATACAATTCAATTGGAGTTGAAAAATTCATTTTTGAAGAAAATGACATTTCAAAATCTTTAAATCGTCATATCTCGTTAACCGAGCGTCTAAACAGGTCAAAACTTGCAAAATTCAAAATTCTCTAAAAACAAAACTACAACTCCAAAACTTATAGAAAATACATTTTTGTGCTCTGTGAGTCGATATCCTTCGCATACAATTCAATTGGAGTTGAAAAATTCATGTTTGAAGAAAATGACATTTCAAAATCTTTAAATCGTCATATCTCGTTAACCGAGCGTCTAAACAGGTCAAAACTTGCAAAATTCAAAATTCTCTAAAAACAAAACTACAACTCCAAAACTTATAGAAAATACATTTTTGTGCTCTGTGAGTCGATATCCTTCGCATACAATTCAATTGGAGTTGAAAAATTCATTTTTGAAGAAAATGACATTTCAAAATCTTTAAATCGTCATATCTCGTTAACCGAGCGTCTAAACAGGTCAAAACTTGCAAAATTCAAAATTCTCTAAAAACAAAACTACAAGTCCAAAACTTATAGAAAATACATTTTTGTGCTCTGTGAGTCGATATCCTTCGCATACAATTCAATTGGAGTTGAAAAATTCATTTTTGAAGAAAATGACATTTCAAAATCTTTAAATCGTCATATCTCGTTAACCGAGCGTCTAAACAGGTCAAAACTTGCAAAATTCAAAATTCTCTAAAAACAAAACTACAACTCCAAAACTTATAGAAAATACATTTTTGTGCTCTGTGAGTCGATATCCTTCGCATACAATTCAATTGGAGTTGAAAAATTCATGTTTGAAGAAAATGACATTTCAAAATCTTTAAATCGTCATATCTCGTTAACCGAGCGTCTAAACAGGTCAAAACTTGCAAAATTCAAAATTCTCTAAAAACAAAACTACAACTCCAAAACTTATAGAAAATACATTTTTGTGCTCTGTGAGTCGATATCCTTCGCATACAATTCAATTGGAGTTGAAAAATTCATTTTTGAAGAAAATGACATTTCAAAATCTTTAAATCGTCATATCTCGTTAACCGAGCGTCTAAACAGGTCAAAACTTGCAAAATTCAAAATTCTCTAAAAACAAAACTACAAGTCCAAAACTTATAGAAAATACATTTTTGTGCTCTGTGAGTCGATATCCTTCGCATACAATTCAATTGGAGTTGAAAAATTCATTTTTGAAGAAAATGACATTTCAAAATCTTTAAATCGTCATATCTCGTTAACCGAGCGTCTAAACAGGTCAAAACTTGCAAAATTCTCTAAAAACAAAACTACAAGTCCAAAACTTATAGAAAATACATTTTTGTGCTCTGTGAGTCGATATCCTTCGCATACAATTCAATTGGAGTTGAAAAATTCATTTTTGAAGAAAATGACATTTCAAAATCTTTAAATCGTCATATCTCGTTAACCGAGCGTCTAAACAGGTCAAAACTTGCAAAATTCAAAATTCTCTAAAAACAAAACTACAAGTCCAAAACTTATAGAAAATACATTTTTGTGCTCTGTGAGTCGATATCCTTCGCATACAATTCAATTGGAGTTGAAAAATTCATTTTTGAAGAAAATGACATTTCAAAATCTTTAAATCGTCATATCTCGTTAACCGAGCGTCTAAACAGGTCAAAACTTGCAAAATTCAAAATTCTCTAAAAACAAAACTACAAGTCCAAAACTTATAGAAAATACATTTTTGTGCTCTGTGAGTCGATATCCTTCGCATACAATTCAATTGGAGTTGAAAAATTCATTTTTGAAGAAAATGACATTTCAAAATCTTTAAATCGTCATATCTCGTTAACCGAGCGTCTAAACAGGTCAAAACTTGCAAAATTCAAAATTCTCTAAAAACAAAACTACAAGTCCAAAACTTATAGAAAATACATTTTTGTGCTCTGTGAGTCGATATCCTTCGCATACAATTCAATTGAAGTTGAAAAATTCATGTTTGAAGAAAATGACATGTCAAAATCTTTAAATCGTCATATGTGTGGATCAGAATCAAAACCCATTTTATCCACTTTTTTTGATTTCGAGTAAATCGAGAAAAACTTGTATCTCGTAAACGAAACATTTTTTAGTACTTTTTTAAATGCAGGATTGATTCAATTAGGATTCCCTACAGTTCAAGTCCAGAAATCGTGATCTGAGGGTTTTAGTTTTAGAGCTATACCCAAAACAAATATGGATATAATGGATTTTGAAAATCACCTCTGAATTTCAGGCCAAAATAAGAAAATATGGCATTCAAAAAAACTCAATTAAAAACGAGAAAACTTTATTTCCTTTTTTTTAACTACGCCTACTTTCTTGAACAAATAAATTCAAACCTAAATGCCGAAATTTTTTTTTCAAAAATCCGTATAAATTTTCGGATATTGCCATCTAATCTCATCCCATGGATAAAATGGTTTTTGAATTTCAAATTTATTTTAGAAATAATATTTTGAATGGATTAAATGGATTTTGATGCGAATAAAATTGTTTGGATATAATGGATTTTGAAACAAAAACTCAAGTGGATAAAATGGGTTTTGAAATTAACCTCTAACTTTGTGGTCTGATTTCTACGCCAAAAAATGTAGTTAGAGACTCAAACTTGGGCGCAACGTATGTATTTGAATAATAGAAAAAAAACCTCATACCTAAGTCATTTTTTTTGAAAAGTGGATATAATGGGTTTTGATTCTGATCCACACATATCTCGTTAACCGAGCGTCTAAACAGGTCAAAACTTGCAAAATTCAAAATTCTCTAAAAACAAAACTACATGTCCAAAACTTATAGAAAATACATTTTTGTGCTCTGTGAGTCGATATCCTTCGCATACAATTCAATTGGAGTTGAAAAATTCATGTTTGAAGAAAATGACATTTCAAAATCTTTAAATCGTCATATCTCGTTAACCGAGCGTCTAAACAGGTCAAAACTTGCAAAATTCAAAATTCTCTAAAAACAAAACTACATGTCCAAAACTTATAGAAAATACATTTTTGTGCTCTGTGAGTCGATATCCTTCGCATACAATTCAATTGGAGTTGAAAAATTCATTTTTGAAGAAAATGACATTTCAAAATCTTTAAATCGTCATATCTCGTTAACCGAGCGTCTAAACAGGTCAAAACTTGCAAAATTCAAAATTCTCTAAAAACAAAACTACAAGTCCAAAACTTATAGAAAATACATTTTTGTGCTCTGTGAGTCGATATCCTTCGCATACAATTCAATTGGAGTTGAAAAATTCATTTTTGAAGAAAATGACATTTCAAAATCTTTAAATCGTCATATCTCGTTAACCGAGCGTCTAAACAGGTCAAAACTTGCAAAATTCAAAATTCTCTAAAAACAAAACTACAACTCCAAAACTTATAGAAAATACATTTTTGTGCTCTGTGAGTCGATATCCTTCGCATACAATTCAATTGGAGTTGAAAAATTCATTTTTGAAGAAAATGACATTTCAAAATCTTTAAATCGTCATATCTCGTTAACCGAGCGTCTAAACAGGTCAAAACTTGCAAAATTCAAAATTTTCTAAAAACAAAACTACATGTCCAAAACTTATAGAAAATACATTTTTGTGCTCTGTGAGTCGATATCCTTCGCATACAATTCAATTGGAGTTGAAAAATTCATTTTTGAAGAAAATGACATTTCAAAATCTTTAAATCGTCATATCTCGTTAACCGAGCGTCTAAACAGGTCAAAACTTGCAAAATTCAAAATTCTCTAAAAACAAAACTACATGTCCAAAACTTATAGAAAATACATTTTTGTGCTCTGTGAGTCGATATCCTTCGCATACAATTCAATTGGAGTTGAAAAATTCATTTTTGAAGAAAATGACATTTCAAAATCTTTAAATCATCATATCTCGTTAACCGAGCGTCTAAACAGGTCAAAACTTGCAAAATTCAAAATTCTCTAAAAACAAAACTACAACTCCAAAACTTATAGAAAATACATTTTTGTGCTCTGTGAGTCGATATCCTTCGCATACAATTCAATTGGAGTTGAAAAATTCATTTTTGAAGAAAATGACATTTCAAAATCTTTAAATCGTCATATCTCGTTAACCGAGCGTCTAAACAGGTCAAAACTTGCAAAACTCAAAATTCTCTAAAAAACAAAACTACAACTCCAAAACTTATAGAAAATACATTTTTGTGCTCTGTGAGTCGATATCCTTCGCATACAATTCAATTGGAGTTGAAAAATTCATTTTTGAAGAAAATGACATTTCAAAATCTTTAAATCGTCATATCTCGTTAACCGAGCGTCTAAACAGGTCAAAACTTGCAAAATTCAAAATTCTCTAAAAACAAAACTACATGTCCAAAACTTATAGAAAATACATTTTTGTGCTCTGTGAGTCGATATCCTTCGCATACAATTCAATTGGAGTTGAAAAATTCATTTTTGAAGAAAATGACATTTCAAAATCTTTAAATCGTCATATCTCGTTAACCGAGCGTCTAAACAGGTCAAAACTTGCAAAATTCAAAATTCTCTAAAAACAAAACTACAAGTCCAAAACTTATAGAAAATACATTTTTGTGCTCTGTGAGTCGATATCCTTCGCATACAATTCAATTGGAGTTGAAAAATTCATTTTTGAAGAAAATGACATTTCAAAATCTTTAAATCGTCATATCTCGTTAACCGAGCGTCTAAACAGGTCAAAACTTGCAAAATTCAAAATTCTCTAAAAACAAAACTACATGTCCAAAACTTATAGAAAATACATTTTTGTGCTCTGTGAGTCGATATCCTTCGCATACAATTCAATTGCAGTTGAAAAATTCATGTTTGAAGAAAATGACATTTCAAAATCTTTAAATCGTCATATCTCGTTAACCGAGCGTCTAAACAGGTCAAAACTTGCAAAATTCAAAATTCTCTAAAAACAAAACTACAAGTCCAAAACTTATAGAAAATACATTTTTGTGCTCTGTGAGTCGATATCCTTCGCATACAATTCAATTGGAGTTGAAAATTCATTTTTGAAGAAAATGACATTTCAAAATCTTTAAATCGTCATATCTCGTTAACCGAGCGTCTAAACAGGTCAAAACTTGCAAAATTCAAAATTCTCTAAAAACAAAACTACAACTCCAAAACTTATAGAAAATACATTTTTGTGCTCTGTGAGTCGATATCCTTCGCATACAATTCAATTGGAGTTGAAAAATTCATTTTTGAAGAAAATGACATTTCAAAATCTTTAAATCGTCATATCTCGTTAACCGAGCGTCTAAACAGGTCAAAACTTGCAAAATTCAAAATTTTCTAAAAACAAAACTACATGTCCAAAACTTATAGAAAATACATTTTTGTGCTCTGTGAGTCGATATCCTTCGCATACAATTCAATTGGAGTTGAAAAATTCATTTTTGAAGAAAATGACATTTCAAAATCTTTAAATCGTCATATCTCGTTAACCGAGCGTCTAAACAGGTCAAAACTTGCAAAATTCAAAATTCTCTAAAAACAAAACTACATGTCCAAAACTTATAGAAAATACATTTTTGTGCTCTGTGAGTCGATATCCTTCGCATACAATTCAATTGGAGTTGAAAAATTCATTTTTGAAGAAAATGACATTTCAAAATCTTTAAATCGTCATATCTCGTTAACCGAGCGTCTAAACAGGTCAAAACTTGCAAAATTCAAAATTCTCTAAAAACAAAACTACAACTCCAAAACTTATAGAAAATACATTTTTGTGCTCTGTGAGTCGATATCCTTCGCATACAATTCAATTGGAGTTGAAAAATTCATTTTTGAAGAAAATGACATTTCAAAATCTTTAAATCGTCATATCTCGTTAACCGAGCGTCTAAACAGGTCAAAACTTGCAAAACTCAAAATTCTCTAAAAACAAAACTACAACTCCAAAACTTATAGAAAATACATTTTTGTGCTCTGTGAGTCGATATCCTTCGCATACAATTCAATTGGAGTTGAAAAATTCATTTTTGAAGAAAATGACATTTCAAAATCTTTAAATCGTCATATCTCGTTAACCGAGCGTCTAAACAGGTCAAAACTTGCAAAATTCAAAATTCTCTAAAAACAAAACTACATGTCCAAAACTTATAGAAAATACATTTTTGTGCTCTGTGAGTCGATATCCTTCGCATACAATTCAATTGCAGTTGAAAAATTCATGTTTGAAGAAAATGACATTTCAAAATCTTTAAATCGTCATATCTCGTTAACCGAGCGTCTAAACAGGTCAAAACTTGCAAAATTCAAAATTCTCTAAAAACAAAACTACATGTCCAAAACTTATAGAAAATACATTTTTGTGCTCTGTGAGTCGATATCCTTCGCATACAATTCAATTGCAGTTGAAAAATTCATGTTTGAAGAAAATGACATTTCAAAATCTTTAAATCGTCATATCTCGTTAACCGAGCGTCTAAACAGGTCAAAACTTGCAAAATTCAAAATTCTCTAAAAACAAAACTACATGTCCAAAACTTATAGAAAATACATTTTTGTGCTCTGTGAGTCGATATCCTTCGCATACAATTCAATTGCAGTTGAAAAATTCATGTTTGAAGAAAATGACATTTCAAAATCTTTAAATCGTCATATCTCGTTAACCGAGCGTCTAAACAGGTCAAAACTTGCAAAACTCAAAATTCTCTAAAAACAAAACTACAACTCCAAAACTTATAGAAAATACATTTTTGTGCTCTGTGAGTCGATATCCTTCGCATACAATTCAATTGGAGTTGAAAAATTCATTTTTGAAGAAAATGACATTTCAAAATCTTTAAATCGTCATATCTCGTTAACCGAGCGTCTAAACAGGTCAAAACTTGCAAAATTCAAAATTCTCTAAAAACAAAACTACATGTCCAAAACTTATAGAAAATACATTTTTGTGCTCTGTGAGTCGATATCCTTCGCATACAATTCAATTGCAGTTTAAAAATTCATTTTTGAAGAAAATGACATTTCAAAATCTTTAAATCGTCATATCTCGTTAACCGAGCGTCTAAACAGGTCAAAACTTGCAAAATTCAAAATTCTCTAAAAACAAAACTACATGTCCAAAACTTATAGAAAATACATTTTTGTGCTCTGTGAGTCGATATCCTTCGCATACAATTCAATTGGAGTTGAAAAATTCATTTTTGAAGAAAATGACATTTCAAAATCTTTAAATCGTCATATCTCGTTAACCGAGCGTCTAAACAGGTCAAAACTTGCAAAATTCAAAATTCTCTAAAAACAAAACTACATGTCCAAAACTTATAGAAAATACATTTTTGTGCTCTGTGAGTCGATATCCTTCGCATACAATTCAATTGCAGTTGAAAAATTCATGTTTGAAGAAAATGACATTTCAAAATCTTTAAATCGTCATATCTCGTTAACCGAGCGTCTAAACAGGTCAAAACTTGCAAAATTCAAAATTCTCTAAAAACAAAACTACATGTCCAAAACTTATAGAAAATACATTTTTGTGCTCTGTGAGTCGATATCCTTCGCATACAATTCAATTGCAGTTGAAAAATTCATGTTTGAAGAAAATGACATTTCAAAATCTTTAAATCGTCATATCTCGTTAACCGAGCGTCTAAACAGGTCAAAACTTGCAAAATTCAAAATTCTCTAAAAACAAAACTACATGTCCAAAACTTATAGAAAATACATTTTTGTGCTCTGTGAGTCGATATCCTTCGCATACAATTCAATTGCAGTTGAAAAATTCATGTTTGAAGAAAATGACATTTCAAAATCTTTAAATCGTCATATCTCGTTAACCGAGCGTCTAAACAGGTCAAAACTTGCAAAACTCAAAATTCTCTAAAAACAAAACTACAACTCCAAAACTTATAGAAAATACATTTTTGTGCTCTGTGAGTCGATATCCTTCGCATACAATTCAATTGGAGTTGAAAAATTCATTTTTGAAGAAAATGACATTTCAAAATCTTTAAATCGTCATATCTCGTTAACCGAGCGTCTAAACAGGTCAAAACTTGCAAAATTCAAAATTCTCTAAAAACAAAACTACATGTCCAAAACTTATAGAAAATACATTTTTGTGCTCTGTGAGTCGATATCCTTCGCATACAATTCAATTGGAGTTGAAAAATTCATTTTTGAAGAAAATGACATTTCAAAATCTTTAAATCGTCATATCTCGTTAACCGAGCGTCTAAACAGGTCAAAACTTGCAAAATTCAAAATTCTCTAAAAACAAAACTACATGTCCAAAACTTATAGAAAATACATTTTTGTGCTCTGTGAGTCGATATCCTTCGCATACAATTCAATTGCAGTTGAAAAATTCATGTTTGAAGAAAATGACATTTCAAAATCTTTAAATCGTCATATCTCGTTAACCGAGCGTCTAAACAGGTCAAAACTTGCAAAATTCAAAATTCTCTAAAAACAAAACTACAACTCCAAAACTTATAGAAAATACATTTTTGTGCTCTGTGAGTCGATATCCTTCGCATACAATTCAATTGGAGTTGAAAAATTCATTTTTGAAGAAAATGACATTTCAAAATCTTTAAATCGTCATATCTCGTTAACCGAGCGTCTAAACAGGTCAAAACTTGCAAAATTCAAAATTCTCTAAAAACAAAACTACAACTCCAAAACTTATAGAAAATACATTTTTGTGCTCTGTGAGTCGATATCCTTCGCATACAATTCAATTGCAGTTGAAAAATTCATTTTTGAAGAAAATGACATTTCAAAATCTTTAAATCGTCATATCTCGTTAACCGAGCGTCTAAACAGGTCAAAACTTGCAAAATTCAAAATTCTCTAAAAACAAAACTACAAGTCCAAAACTTATAGAAAATACATTTTTGTGCTCTGTGAGTCGATATCCTTCGCATACAATTCAATTGGAGTTGAAAAATTCATTTTTGAAGAAAATGACATTTCAAAATCTTTAAATCGTCATATCTCGTTAACCGAGCGTCTAAACAGGTCAAAACTTGCAAAATTCAAAATTCTCTAAAAACAAAACTACATGTCCAAAACTTATAGAAAATACATTTTTGTGCTCTGTGAGTCGATATCCTTCGCATACAATTCAATTGGAGTTGAAAAATTCATTTTTGAAGAAAATGACATTTCAAAATCTTTAAATCGTCATATCTCGTTAACCGAGCGTCTAAACAGGTCAAAACTTGCAAAATTCAAAATTCTCTAAAAACAAAACTACATGTCCAAAACTTATAGAAAATACATTTTTGTGCTCTGTGAGTCGATATCCTTCGCATACAATTCAATTGGAGTTGAAAAATTCATTTTTGAAGAAAATGACATTTCAAAATCTTTAAATCGTCATATCTCGTTAACCGAGCGTCTAAACAGGTCAAAACTTGCAAAATTCAAAATTCTCTAAAAACAAAACTACATGTCCAAAACTTATAGAAAATACATTTTTGTGCTCTGTGAGTCGATATCCTTCGCATACAATTCAATTGGAGTTGAAAAATTCATTTTTGAAGAAAATGACATTTCAAAATCTTTAAATCGTCATATCTCGTTAACCGAGCGTCTAAACAGGTCAAAACTTGCAAAATTCAAAATTCTCTAAAAACAAAACTACAACTCCAAAACTTATAGAAAATACATTTTTGTGCTCTGTGAGTCGATATCCTTCGCATACAATTCAATTGGAGTTGAAAAATTCATTTTTGAAGAAAATGACATTTCAAAATCTTTAAATCGTCATATCTCGTTAACCGAGCGTCTAAACAGGTCAAAACTTGCAAAACTCAAAATTCTCTAAAAACAAAACTACAACTCCAAAACTTATAGAAAATACATTTTTGTGCTCTGTGAGTCGATATCCTTCGCATACAATTCAATTGGAGTTGAAAAATTCATTTTTGAAGAAAATGACATTTCAAAATCTTTAAATCGTCATATCTCGTTAACCGAGCGTCTAAACAGGTCAAAACTTGCAAAATTCAAAATTCTCTAAAAACAAAACTACATGTCCAAAACTTATAGAAAATACATTTTTGTGCTCTGTGAGTCGATATCCTTCGCATACAATTCAATTGGAGTTGAAAAATTCATTTTTGAAGAAAATGACATTTCAAAATCTTTAAATCGTCATATCACGTTAACCGAGCGTCTAAACAGGTCAAAACTTGCAAAATTCAAAATTCTCTAAAAACAAAACTACATGTCCAAAACTTATAGAAAATACATTTTTGTGCTCTGTGAGTCGATATCCTTCGCATACAATTCAATTGGAGTTGAAAAATTCATTTTTGAAGAAAATGACATTTCAAAATCTTTAAATCGTCATATCTCGTTAACCGAGCGTCTAAACAGGTCAAAACTTGCAAAATTCAAAATTCTCTAAAAACAAAACTACATGTCCAAAACTTATAGAAAATACATTTTTGTGCTCTGTGAGTCGATATCCTTCGCATACAATTCAATTGGAGTTGAAAAATTCATTTTTGAAGAAAATGACATTTCAAAATCTTTAAATCGTCATATCTCGTTAACCGAGCGTCTAAACAGGTCAAAACTTGCAAAATTCAAAATTCTCTAAAAACAAAACTACAACTCCAAAACTTATAGAAAATACATTTTTGTGCTCTGTGAGTCGATATCCTTCGCATACAATTCAATTGGAGTTGAAAAATTCATTTTTGAAGAAAATGACATTTCAAAATCTTTAAATCGTCATATCTCGTTAACCGAGCGTCTAAACAGGTCAAAACTTGCAAAATTCAAAATTCTCTAAAAACAAAACTACAAGTCCAAAACTTATAGAAAATACATTTTTGTGCTCTGTGAGTCGATATCCTTCGCATACAATTCAATTGGAGTTGAAAAATTCATTTTTGAAGAAAATGACATTTCAAAATCTTTAAATCGTCATATCTCGTTAACCGAGCGTCTAAACAGGTCAAAACTTGCAAAACTCAAAATTCTCTAAAAACAAAACTACAACTCCAAAACTTATAGAAAATACATTTTTGTGCTCTGTGAGTCGATATCCTTCGCATACAATTCAATTGGAGTTGAAAAATTCATTTTTGAAGAAAATGACATTTCAAAATCTTTAAATTGTCATATCTCGTTAACCGAGCGTCTAAACAGGTCAAAACTTGCAAAATTCAAAATTCTCTAAAAACAAAACTACAAGTCCAAAACTTATAGAAAATACATTTTTGTGCTCTGTGAGTCGATATCCTTCGCATACAATTCAATTGGAGTTGAAAAATTCATTTTTGAAGAAAATGACATTTCAAAATCTTTAAATTGTCATATCTCGTTAACCGAGCGTCTAAACAGGTCAAAACTTGCAAAATTCAAAATTCTCTAAAAACAAAACTACAAGTCCAAAACTTATAGAAAATACATTTTTGTGCTCTGTGAGTCGATATCCTTCGCATACAATTCAATTGGAGATGAAAAATTCATTTTTGAAGAAAATGACATTTCAAAATCTTTAAATCGTCATATCTCGTTAACCGAGCGTCTAAACAGGTCAAAACTTGCAAAATTCAAAATTCTCTAAAAACAAAACTACAACTCCAAAACTTATAGAAAATACATTTTTGTGCTCTGTGAGTCGATATCCTTCGCATACAATTCAATTGGAGTTGAAAAATTCATTTTTGAAGAAAATGACATTTCAAAATCTTTAAATCGTCATATCTCGTTAACCGAGCGTCTAAACAGGTCAAAACTTGCAAAATTCAAAATTCTCTAAAAACAAAACTACATGTCCAAAACTTATAGAAAATACATTTTTGTGCTCTGTGAGTCGATATCCTTCGCATACAATTCAATTGGAGTTGAAAAATTCATTTTTGAAGAAAATGACATTTCAAAATCTTTAAATTGTCATATCTCGTTAACCGAGCGTCTAAACAGGTCAAAACTTGCAAAATTCAAAATTCTCTAAAAACAAAACTACAAGTCCAAAACTTATAGAAAATACATTTTTGTGCTCTGTGAGTCGATATCCTTCGCATACAATTCAATTGGAGTTGAAAAATTCATTTTTGAAGAAAATGACATTTCAAAATCTTTAAATCGTCATATCTCGTTAACCGAGCGTCTAAACAGGTCAAAACTTGCAAAATTCAAAATTCTCTAAAAACAAAACTACAACTCCAAAACTTATAGAAAATACATTTTTGTGCTCTGTGAGTCGATATCCTTCGCATACAATTCAATTGGAGTTGAAAAATTCATTTTTGAAGAAAATGACATTTCAAAATCTTTAAATCGTCATATCTCGTTAACCGAGCGTCTAAACAGGTCAAAACTTGCAAAATTCAAAATTCTCTAAAAACAAAACTACAACTCCAAAACTTATAGAAAATACATTTTTGTGCTCTGTGAGTCGATATCCTTCGCATACAATTCAATTGGAGTTGAAAAATTCATTTTTGAAGAAAATGACATTTCAAAATCTTTAAATCGTCATATCTCGTTAACCGAGCGTCTAAACAGGTCAAAACTTGCAAAACTCAAAATTCTCTAAAAACAAAACTACAACTCCAAAACTTATAGAAAATACATTTTTGTGCTCTGTGAGTCGATATCCTTCGCATACAATTCAATTGGAGTTGAAAAATTCATTTTTGAAGAAAATGACATTTCAAAATCTTTAAATCGTCATATCTCGTTAACCGAGCGTCTAAACAGGTCAAAACTTGCAAAATTCAAAATTCTCTAAAAACAAAACTACATGTCCAAAACTTATAGAAAATACATTTTTGTGCTCTGTGAGTCGATATCCTTCGCATACAATTCAATTGGAGTTGAAAAATTCATTTTTGAAGAAAATGACATTTCAAAATCTTTAAATTGTCATATCTCGTTAACCGAGCGTCTAAACAGGTCAAAACTTGCAAAATTCAAAATTCTCTAAAAACAAAACTACAAGTCCAAAACTTATAGAAAATACATTTTTGTGCTCTGTGAGTCGATATCCTTCGCATACAATTCAATTGGAGTTGAAAAATTCATTTTTGAAGAAAATGACATTTCAAAATCTTTAAATCGTCATATCTCGTTAACCGAGCGTCTAAACAGGTCAAAACTTGCAAAATTCAAAATTCTCTAAAAACAAAACTACAACTCCAAAACTTATAGAAAATACATTTTTGTGCTCTGTGAGTCGATATCCTTCGCATACAATTCAATTGGAGTTGAAAAATTCATTTTTGAAGAAAATGACATTTCAAAATCTTTAAATCGTCATATCTCGTTAACCGAGCGTCTAAACAGGTCAAAACTTGCAAAACTCAAAATTCTCTCAAAACAAAACTACAACTCCAAAACTTATAGAAAATACATTTTTGTGCTCTGTGAGTCGATATCCTTCGCATACAATTCAATTGGAGTTGAAAAATTCATTTTTGAAGAAAATGACATTTCAAAATCTTTAAATCGTCATATCTCGTTAACCGAGCGTCTAAACAGGTCAAAACTTGCAAAATTCAAAATTCTCTAAAAACAAAACTACATGTCCAAAACTTATAGAAAATACATTTTTGTGCTCTGTGAGTCGATATCCTTCGCATACAATTCAATTGGAGTTGAAAAATTCATTTTTGAAGAAAATGACATTTCAAAATCTTTAAATCGTCATATCACGTTAACCGAGCGTCTAAACAGGTCAAAACTTGCAAAATTCAAAATTCTCTAAAAACAAAACTACATGTCCAAAACTTATAGAAAATACATTTTTGTGCTCTGTGAGTCGATATCCTTCGCATACAATTCAATTGGAGTTGAAAAATTCATTTTTGAAGAAAATGACATTTCAAAATCTTTAAATCGTCATATCTCGTTAACCGAGCGTCTAAACAGGTCAAAACTTGCAAAATTCAAAATTCTCTAAAAACAAAACTACATGTCCAAAACTTATAGAAAATACATTTTTGTGCTCTGTGAGTCGATATCCTTCGCATACAATTCAATTGGAGTTGAAAAATTCATTTTTGAAGAAAATGACATTTCAAAATCTTTAAATTGTCATATCTCGTTAACCGAGCGTCTAAACAGGTCAAAACTTGCAAAATTCAAAATTCTCTAAAAACAAAACTACAAGTCCAAAACTTATAGAAAATACATTTTTGTGCTCTGTGAGTCGATATCCTTCGCATACAATTCAATTGGAGTTGAAAAATTCATTTTTGAAGAAAATGACATTTCAAAATCTTTAAATCGTCATATCTCGTTAACCGAGCGTCTAAACAGGTCAAAACTTGCAAAATTCAAAATTCTCTAAAAACAAAACTACAACTCCAAAACTTATAGAAAATACATTTTTGTGCTCTGTGAGTCGATATCCTTCGCATACAATTCAATTGGAGTTGAAAAATTCATTTTTGAAGAAAATGACATTTCAAAATCTTTAAATCGTCATATCTCGTTAACCGAGCGTCTAAACAGGTCAAAACTTGCAAAATTCAAAATTCTCTAAAAACAAAACTACAAGTCCAAAACTTATAGAAAATACATTTTTGTGCTCTGTGAGTCGATATCCTTCGCATACAATTCAATTGGAGTTGAAAAATTCATTTTTGAAGAAAATGACATTTCAAAATCTTTAAATCGTCATATCTCGTTAACCGAGCGTCTAAACAGGTCAAAACTTGCAAAACTCAAAATTCTCTAAAAACAAAACTACAACTCCAAAACTTATAGAAAATACATTTTTGTGCTCTGTGAGTCGATATCCTTCGCATACAATTCAATTGGAGTTGAAAAATTCATTTTTGAAGAAAATGACATTTCAAAATCTTTAAATCGTCATATCTCGTTAACCGAGCGTCTAAACAGGTCAAAACTTGCAAAATTCAAAATTCTCTAAAAACAAAACTACAAGTCCATAACTTATAGAAAATACATTTTTGTGCTCTGTGAGTCGATATCCTTCGCATACAATTCAATTGGAGTTGAAAAATTCATTTTTGAAGAAAATGACATTTCAAAATCTTTAAATCGTCATATCTCGTTAACCGAGCGTCTAAACAGGTCAAAACTTGCAAAACTCAAAATTCTCTAAAAACAAAACTACAACTCCAAAACTTATAGAAAATACATTTTTGTGCTCTGTGAGTCGATATCCTTCGCATACAATTCAATTGGAGTTGAAAAATTCATTTTTGAAGAAAATGACATTTCAAAATCTTTAAATCGTCATATCTCGTTAACCGAGCGTCTAAACAGGTCAAAACTTGCAAAATTCAAAATTCTCTAAAAACAAAACTACATGTCCAAAACTTATAGAAAATACATTTTTGTGCTCTGTGAGTCGATATCCTTCGCATACAATTCAATTGGAGTTGAAAAATTCATTTTTGAAGAAAATGACATTTCAAAATCTTTAAATCGTCATATCTCGTTAACCGAGCGTCTAAACAGGTCAAAACTTGCAAAATTCAAAATTCTCTAAAAACAAAACTACATGTCCAAAACTTATAGAAAATACATTTTTGTGCTCTGTGAGTCGATATCCTTCGCATACAATTCAATTGCAGTTGAAAAATTCATGTTTGAAGAAAATGACATTTCAAAATCTTTAAATCGTCATATCTCGTTAACCGAGCGTCTAAACAGGTCAAAACTTGCAAAATTCAAAATTCTCTAAAAACAAAACTACAACTCCAAAACTTATAGAAAATACATTTTTGTGCTCTGTGAGTCGATATCCTTCGCATACAATTCAATTGCAGTTGAAAAATTCATTTTTGAAGAAAATGACATTTCAAAATCTTTAAATCGTCATATCTCGTTAACCGAGCGTCTAAACAGGTCAAAACTTGCAAAATTCAAAATTCTCTAAAAACAAAACTACAACTCCAAAACTTATAGAAAATACATTTTTGTGCTCTGTGAGTCGATATCCTTCGCATACTATTCAATTGCAGTTGAAAAATTCATTTTTGAAGAAAATGACATTTCAAAATCTTTAAATCGTCATATCTCGTTAACCGAGCGTCTAAACAGGTCAAAACTTGCAAAATTCAAAATTCTCTAAAAACAAAACTACAAGTCCAAAACTTATAGAAAATACATTTTTGTGCTCTGTGAGTCGATATCCTTCGCATACAATTCAATTGGAGTTGAAAAATTCATTTTTGAAGAAAATGACATTTCAAAATCTTTAAATCGTCATATCTCGTTAACCGAGCGTCTAAACAGGTCAAAACTTGCAAAATTCAAAATTCTCTAAAAACAAAACTACATGTCCAAAACTTATAGAAAATACATTTTTGTGCTCTGTGAGTCGATATCCTTCGCATACAATTCAATTGGAGTTGAAAAATTCATTTTTGAAGAAAATGACATTTCAAAATCTTTAAATCGTCATATCTCGTTAACCGAGCGTCTAAACAGGTCAAAACTTGCAAAATTCAAAATTCTCTAAAAACAAAACTACAACTCCAAAACTTATAGAAAATACATTTTTGTGCTCTGTGAGTCGATATCCTTCGCATACAATTCAATTGCAGTTGAAAAATTCATTTTTGAAGAAAATGACATTTCAAAATCTTTAAATCGTCATATCTCGTTAACCGAGCGTCTAAACAGGTCAAAACTTGCAAAATTCAAAATTCTCTAAAAACAAAACTACATGTCCAAAACTTATAGAAAATACATTTTTGTGCTCTGTGAGTCGATATCCTTCGCATACAATTCAATTGGAGTTGAAAAATTCATTTTTGAAGAAAATGACATTTCAAAATCTTTAAATCGTCATATCTCGTTAACCGAGCGTCTAAACAGGTCAAAACTTGCAAAATTCAAAATTCTCTAAAAACAAAACTACATGTCCAAAACTTATAGAAAATACATTTTTGTGCTCTGTGAGTCGATATCCTTCGCATACAATTCAATTGGAGTTGAAAAATTCATTTTTGAAGAAAATGACATTTCAAAATCTTTAAATCGTCATATCTCGTTAACCGAGCGTCTAAACAGGTCAAAACTTGCAAAATTCAAAATTCTCTAAAAACAAAACTACAAGTCCAAAACTTATAGAAAATACATTTTTGTGCTCTGTGAGTCGATATCCTTCGCATACAATTCAATTGGAGTTGAAAAATTCATGTTTGAAGAAAATGACATTTCAAAATCTTTAAATCGTCATATCTCGTTAACCGAGCGTCTAAACAGGTCAAAACTTGCAAAATTCAAAATTCTCTAAAAACAAAACTACATGTCCAAAACTTATAGAAAATACATTTTTGTGCTCTGTGAGTCGATATCCTTCGCATACAATTCAATTGCAGTTGAAAAATTCATGTTTGAAGAAAATGACATTTCAAAATCTTTAAATCGTCATATCTCGTTAACCGAGCGTCTAAACAGGTCAAAACTTGCAAAATTCAAAATTCTCTAAAAACAAAACTACAACTCCAAAACTTATAGAAAATACATTTTTGTGCTCTGTGAGTCGATATCCTTCGCATACAATTCAATTGGAGTTGAAAAATTCATTTTTGAAGAAAATGACATTTCAAAATCTTTAAATCGTCATATCTCGTTAACCGAGCGTCTAAACAGGTCAAAACTTGCAAAATTCAAAATTCTCTAAAAACAAAACTACAACTCCAAAACTTATAGAAAATACATTTTTGTGCTCTGTGAGTCGATATCCTTCGCATACAATTCAATTGCAGTTGAAAAATTCATTTTTGAAGAAAATGACATTTCAAAATCTTTAAATCGTCATATCTCGTTAACCGAGCGTCTAAACAGGTCAAAACTTGCAAAATTCAAAATTCTCTAAAAACAAAACTACAAGTCCAAAACTTATAGAAAATACATTTTTGTGCTCTGTGAGTCGATATCCTTCGCATACAATTCAATTGGAGTTGAAAAATTCATGTTTGAAGAAAATGACATTTCAAAATCTTTAAATCGTCATATCTCGTTAACCGAGCGTCTAAACAGGTCAAAACTTGCAAAATTCAAAATTCTCTAAAAACAAAACTACAAGTCCAAAACTTATAGAAAATACATTTTTGTGCTCTGTGAGTCGATATCCTTCGCATACAATTCAATTGGAGTTGAAAAATTCATTTTTGAAGAAAATGACATTTCAAAATCTTTAAATCGTCATATCTCGTTAACCGAGCGTCTAAACAGGTCAAAACTTGCAAAATTCAAAATTCTCTAAAAACAAAACTACAAGTCCAAAACTTATAGAAAATACATTTTTGTGCTCTGTGAGTCGATATCCTTCGCATACAATTCAATTGGAGTTGAAAAATTCATTTTTGAAGAAAATGACATTTCAAAATCTTTAAATCGTCATATCTCGTTAACCGAGCGTCTAAACAGGTCAAAACTTGCAAAATTCAAAATTCTCTAAAAACAAAACTACAAGTCCAAAACTTATAGAAAATACATTTTTGTGCTCTGTGAGTCGATATCCTTCGCATACAATTCAATTGCAGTTGAAAAATTCATGTTTGAAGAAAATGACATTTCAAAATCTTTAAATCGTCATATCTCGTTAACCGAGAGTCTAAACAGGTCAAAACTTGCAAAATTCAAAATTCTCTAAAAACAAAACTACAACTCCAAAACTTATAGAAAATACATTTTTGTGCTCTGTGAGTCGATATCCTTCGCATACAATTCAATTGGAGTTGAAAAATTCATTTTTGAAGAAAATGACATTTCAAAATCTTTAAATCGTCATATCTCGTTAACCGAGCGTCTAAACAGGTCAAAACTTGCAAAATTCAAAATTCTCTAAAAACAAAACTACAACTCCAAAACTTATAGAAAATACATTTTTGTGCTCTGTGAGTCGATATCCTTCGCATACAATTCAATTGGAGTTGAAAAATTCATTTTTGAAGAAAATGACATTTCAAAATCTTTAAATCGTCATATCTCGTTAACCGAGCGTCTAAACAGGTCAAAACTTGCAAAATTCAAAATTCTCTAAAAACAAAACTACAAGTCCAAAACTTATAGAAAATACATTTTTTGTGCTCTGTGAGTCGATATCCTTCGCATACAATTCAATTGGAGTTGAAAAATTCATTTTTGAAGAAAATGACATTTCAAAATCTTTAAATCGTCATATCTCGTTAACCGAGCGTCTAAACAGGTCAAAACTTGCAAAATTCAAAATTCTCTAATAACAAAACTACAAGTCCAAAACTTATAGAAAATACATTTTTGTGCTCTGTGAGTCGATATCCTTCGCATACAATTCAATTGGAGTTGAAAAATTCATTTTTGAAGAAAATGACATTTCAAAATCTTTAAATCGTCATATCTCGTTAACCGAGCGTCTAAACAGGTCAAAACTTGCAAAATTCAAAATTCTCTAAAAACAAAACTACAAGTCCAAAACTTATAGAAAATACATTTTTGTGCTCTGTGAGTCGATATCCTTCGCATACAATTCAATTGCAGTTGAAAAATTCATGTTTGAAGAAAATGACATTTCAAAATCTTTAAATCGTCATATCTCGTTAACCGAGCGTCTAAACAGGTCAAAACTTGCAAAATTCAAAATTCTCTAAAAACAAAACTACAACTCCAAAACTTATAGAAAATACATTTTTGTGCTCTGTGAGTCGATATCCTTCGCATACAATTCAATTGGAGTTGAAAAATTCATTTTTGAAGAAAATGACATTTCAAAATCTTTATATCGTCATATCTCGTTAACCGAGCGTCTAAACAGGTCAAAACTTGCAAAATTCAAAATTCTCTAAAAACAAAACTACATGTCCAAAACTTATAGAAAATACATTTTTTGTGCTCTGTGAGTCGATATCCTTCGCATACAATTCAATTGGAGTTGAAAAATTCATTTTTGAAGAAAATGACATTTCAAAATCTTTAAATCGTCATATCTCGTTAACCGAGCGTCTAAACAGGTCAAAACTTGCAAAATTCAAAATTCTCTAATAACAAAACTACAAGTCCAAAACTTATAGAAAATACATTTTTGTGCTCTGTGAGTCGATATCCTTCGCATACAATTCAATTGGAGTTGAAAAATTCATTTTTGTAGAAAATGACATTTCAAAATCTTTAAATCGTCATATCTCGTTAACCGAGCGTCTAAACAGGTCAAAACTTGCAAAATTCAAAATTCTCTAAAAACAAAACTACAAGTCCAAAACTTATAGAAAATACATTTTTGTGCTCTGTGAGTCGATATCCTTCGCATACAATTCAATTGGAGTTGAAAAATTCACGTTTGAAGAAAATGACATTTCAAAATCTTTAAATCGTCATATCTCGTTAACCGAGCGTCTAAACACAACCAAACTTGCAAAATTCAAAATTCTCTAAAAACAAAACTACATGTCCAAAACTTATAGAAAATACATTTTTGTGCTCTGTGAGTCGATATCCTTCGCATACAATTCAATTGGAGTTGAAAAATTCACGTTTGAAGAAAATGACATTTCAAAATCTTTAAATCGTCATATCTCGTTAACCGAGCGTCTAAACAGGTCAAAACTTGCAAAATTCAAAATTCTCTAAAAACAAAACTACAAGTCCAAAACTTATAGAAAATACATTTTTGTGCTCTGTGAGTCGATATCCTTCGCATACAATTCAATTGGAGTTGAAAAATTCATTGTTGAAGAAAATGACATTTCAAAATCTTTAAATCGTCATATCTCGTTAACCGAGCGTCTAAACAGGTCAAAACTTGCAAAATTCAAAATTCTCTAAAAACAAAACTACATGTCCAAAACTTATAGAAAATACATTTTTGTGCTCTGTGAGTCGATATTCTTCGCATACAATTCAATTGGAGTTGAAAAATTCATTTTTGAAGAAAATGACATTTCAAAATCTTTAAATCGTCATATCTCGTTAACCGAGCGTCTAAACAGGTCAAAACTTGCAAAATTCAAAATTCTCTAAAAACAAAACTACAAGTCCAAAACGTATAGAAAATACATTTTTTGTGCTCTGTGAGTCGATATTCTTCGCATACAATTCAATTGGAGTTGAAAAATTCATTTTTGAAGAAAATGACATTTCAAAATCTTTAAATCGTCATATCTCGTTAACCGAGCGTCTAAACAGGTCAAAACTTGCAAAATTCAAAATTCTCTAATAACAAAACTACAAGTCCAAAACTTATAGAAAATACATTTTTGTGCTCTGTGAGTCGATATCCTTCGCATACAATTCAATTGGAGTTGAAAAATTCATTTTTGAAGAAAATGACATTTCAAAATCTTTAAATCGTCATATCTCGTTAACCGAGCGTCTAAACAGGTCAAAACTTGCAAAATTCAAAATTCTCTAATAACAAAACTACAAGTCCAAAACTTATAGAAAATACATTTTTGTGCTCTGTGAGTCGATATCCTTCGCATACAATTCAACTGGAGTTGAAAAATTCATTTTTGAAGAAAATGACATTTCAAAATCTTTAAATCGTCATATCTCGTTAACCGAGCGTCTAAACAGGTCAAAACTTGCAAAATTCAAAATTCTCTAAAAACAAAACTACAACTCCAAAACTTATAGAAAATACATTTTTGTGCTCTGTGAGTCGATATCCATCGCATACAATTCAATTGCAGTTGAAAAATTCATGTTTGAAGAAAATGACATTTCAAAATCTTTAAATCGTCATATCTCGTTAACCGAGCGTCTAAACAGGTCAAAACTTGCAAAATTCAAAATTCTCTAAAAACAAAACTACAACTCCAAAACTTATAGAAAATACATTTTTGTGCTCTGTGAGTCGATATCCTTCGCATACAATTCAATTGGAGTTGAAAAATTCATTTTTGAAGAAAATGACATTTCAAAATCTTTAAATCGTCATATCTCGTTAACCGAGCGTCTAAACAGGTCAAAACTTGCAAAATTCAAAATTCTCTAAAAACAAAACTACAAGTCCAAAACTTATAGAAAATACATTTTTTGTGCTCTGTGAGTCGATATCCTTCGCATACAATTCAATTGGAGTTGAAAAATTCATTTTTGAAGAAAATGACATTTCAAAATCTTTAAATCGTCATATCTCGTTAACCGAGCGTCTAAACAGGTCAAAACTTGCAAAATTCAAAATTCTCTAAAAACAAAACTACAAGTCCAAAACTTATAGAAAATACATTTTTGTGCTCTGTGAGTCGATATCCTTCGCATACAATTCAATTGGAGTTGAAAAATTCACGTTTGAAGAAAATGACATTTCAAAATCTTTAAATCGTCATATCTCGTTAACCGAGCGTCTAAACAGGTCAAAACTTGCAAAATTCAAAATTCTCTAAAAACAAAACTACAAGTCCAAAACTTATAGAAAATACATTTTTGTGCTCTGTGAGTCGATATCCTTCGCATACAATTCAATTGGAGTTGAAAAATTCATTGTTGAAGAAAATGACATTTCAAAATCTTTAAATCGTCATATCTCGTTAACCGAGCGTCTAAACAGGTCAAAACTTCCAAAATTCAAAATTCTCTAAAAACAAAACTACATGTCCAAAACTTATAGAAAATACATTTTTGTGCTCTGTGAGTCGATATCCTTCGCATACAATTCAATTGGAGTTGAAAAATTCATTTTTGAAGAAAATGACATTTCAAAATCTTTAAATCGTCATATCTCGTTAACCGAGCGTCTAAACAGGTCAAAACTTGCAAAATTCAAAATTCTCTAAAAACAAAACTACAACTCCAAAACTTATAGAAAATACATTTTTGTGCTCTGTGAGTCGATATCCTTCGCATACAATTCAATTGGAGTTGAAAAATTCATTTTTGAAGAAAATGACATTTCAAAATCTTTAAATCGTCATATCTCGTTAACCGAGCGTCTAAACAGGTCAAAACTTGCAAAATTCAAAATTCTCTAAAAACAAAACTACAAGTCCAAAACTTATAGAAAATACATTTTTGTGCTCTGTGAGTCGATATCCTTCGCATACAATTCAATTGGAGTTGAAAAATTCATTTTTGAAGAAAATGACATTTCAAAATCTTTAAATCGTCATATCTCGTTAACCGAGCGTCTAAACAGGTCAAAACTTGCAAAATTCAAAATTCTCTAAAAACAAAACTACAACTCCAAAACTTATAGAAAATACATTTTTGTGCTCTGTGAGTCGATATCCTTCGCATACAATTCAATTGGAGTTGAAAAATTCATTTTTGAAGAAAATGACATTTCAAAATCTTTAAATCGTCATATCTCGTTAACCGAGCGTCTAAACAGGTCAAAACTTGCAAAATTCAAAATTCTCTAAAAACAAAACTACAACTCCAAAACTTATAGAAAATACATTTTTGTGCTCTGTGAGTCGATATCCTTCGCATACAATTCAATTGGAGTTGAAAAATTCATGTTTGAAGAAAATGACATTTCAAAATCTTTAAATCGTCATATCTCGTTAACCGAGCGTCTAAACAGGTCAAAACTTGCAAAATTCAAAATTCTCTAAAAACAAAACTACATGTCCAAAACTTATAGAAAATACATTTTTGTGCTCTGTGAGTCCATATCCTTCGCATACAATTCAATTGGAGTTGAAAAATTCATGTTTGAAGAAAATGACATTTCAAAATCTTTAAATCGTCATATCTCGTTAACCGAGCGTCTAAACAGGTCAAAACTTGCAAAATTCAAAATTCTCTTAAAACAAAACTACAAGTCCAAAACTTATAGAAAATACATTTTCGTGCTCTGTGAGTCGATATCCTTCGCATACAATTCAATTGGAGTTGAAAAATTCATTTTTGAAGAAAATGACATTTCAAAATCTTTAAATCGTCATATCTCGTTAACCGAGCGTCTAAACAGGTCAAAACTTGCAAAATTCAAAATTCTCTAAAAACAAAACTACAACTCCAAAACTTATAGAAAATACATTTTTGTGCTCTGTGAGTCGATATCCTTCGCATACAATTCAATTGGAGTTGAAAAATTCATGTTTGAAGAAAATGACATTTCAAAATCTTTAAATCGTCATATCTCGTTAACCGAGCGTCTAAACAGGTCAAAACTTGCAAAATTCAAAATTCTCTAAAAACAAAACTACATGTCCAAAACTTATAGAAAATACATTTTTGTGCTCTGTGAGTCGATATCCTTCGCATACAATTCAATTGGAGTTGAAAAATTCATTTTTGAAGAAAGTGACATTTCAAAATCTTTAAATCGTCATATCTCGTTAACCGAGCGTCTAAACAGGTCAAAACTTGCAAAATTCAAAATTCTCTAAAAACAAAACTACAACTCCAAAATTTATAGAAAATACATTTTTGTGCTCTGTGAGTCGATATCCTTCGCATACAATTCAATTGGAGTTGAAAAATTCATGTTTGAAGAAAATGACATTTCAAAATCTTTAAATCGTCATATCTCGTTAACCGAGCGTCTAAACAGGTCAAAACTTGCAAAATTCAAAATTCTCTAAAAACAAAACTACATGTCCAAAACTTATAGAAAATACATTTTTGTGCTCTGTGAGTCCATATCCTTCGCATACAATTCAATTGGAGTTGAAAAATTCATGTTTGAAGAAAATGACATTTCAAAATCTTTAAATCGTCATATCTCGTTAACCGAGCGTCTAAACAGGTCAAAACTTGCAAAATTCAAAATTCTCTTAAAACAAAACTACAAGTCCAAAACTTATAGAAAATACATTTTCGTGCTCTGTGAGTCGATATCCTTCGCATACAATTCAATTGGAGTTGAAAAATTCATTTTTGAAAAAAATGACATTTCAAAATCTTTAAATCGTCATATCTCGTTAACCGAGCGTCTAAACAGGTCAAAACTTGCAAAATTCAAAATTCTCTAAAAACAAAACTACAACTCCAAAACTTATAGAAAATACATTTTTGTGCTCTGTGAGTCGATATCCTTCGCATACCATTCAATTGGAGTTGAAAAATTCACGTTTGAAGAAAATAACATATCAAAATCTTTAAATCGTCATATCTCCTTAA
Organism: Episyrphus balteatus; assembly: GCF_945859705.1. Taxonomy (NCBI): domain Eukaryota; kingdom Metazoa; phylum Arthropoda; class Insecta; order Diptera; family Syrphidae; genus Episyrphus; species Episyrphus balteatus. Next base: position 84,818,476 of record NC_079135.1, read on the forward strand.
CCGAGCGTCTAAACAGGTCAAAACTTGCAAAATTCAAAATTCTCTAAAAACAAAACTACAACTCCAAAACTTATAGAAAATACATTTTTGTGCTCTGTGAGTCGATATCCTTCGCATACAATTCAATTGGAGTTGAAAAATTCATGTTTGAAGAAAATGACATTTCAAAATCTTTAAATCGTCATATCTCGTTAACCGAGCGTCTAAACAGATCAAAACTTGCAAAATTCAAAATTCTCTAAAAACAAAACTACAACTCCAAAACTTATAGAAAATACATTTTTGTGCTCTGTGAGTCGATATCCTTCGCATACCATTCAATTGGAGTTGAAAAATTCACGTTTGAAGAAAATAACATTTCAAAATCTTTAAATCGTCATATCTGCTTAACCGAGCGTCTAAACAGGTCAAAACTTGCAAAATTCAAAATTCTCTAAAAACAAAACTACAAGTCCAAAACTTATAGAAAATACATTTTTGTGCTCTGTATCCTTCGCATACAATTCAATTTTAGTTGAAAAATTCATTTTTGAAGAAAATGACATTTCAAAATCTTTAAATCGTCATATCTCGTTAACCGAGCGTCTAAACAGGTCAAAACTTGCAAAATTCAAAATTCTCTAAAAACAAAACTACAACTCCAAAACTTATAGAAAATACATTTTTGTGCTCTGTGAGTCGATATCCTTCGCATACCATTCAATTGGAGTTGAAAAATTCACGTTTGAAGAAAATAACATTTCAAAATCTTTAAATCGTCATATCTGCTTAACCGAGCGTCTAAACAGGTCAAAACTTGCAAAATTCAAAATTCTCTAAAAACAAAACTACAAGTCCAAAACTTATAGAAAATACATTTTTGTGCTCTGTATCCTTCGCATACAATTCAATTTTAGTTGAAAAATTCATTTTTGAAGAAAATGACATTTCAAAATCTTTAAATCGTCATATCTCGTTAACCGAGCGTCTAAACAGGTCAAAACTTGCAAAATTCAAAATTCTCTAAAAACAAAACTACAACTCCAAAACTTATAGAAAATACATTTTTGTGCTCTGTGAGTCGATATCCTTCGCATACAATTCAATTGGAGTTGAAAAATTCATGTTTGAAGAAAATGACATTTCAAAATCTTTAAATCGTCATATCTCGTTAACCGAGCGTCTAAACAGATCAAAACTTGCAAAATTCAAAATTCTCTAAAAACAAAACTACAAGTCCAAAACTTATAGAAAATACATTTTTGTGCTCTGTATCCTTCGCATACAATTCAATTTTAGTTGAAAAATTCATTTTTGAAGAAAATGACATTTCAAAATCTTTAAATCGTCATATCTCGTTAACCGAGCGTCTAAACAGGTCAAAACTTGCAAAATTCAAAATTCTCTAAAAACAAAACTACAACTCCAAAACTTATAGAAAATACATTTTTGTGCTCTGTGAGTCGATATCCTTCGCATACAATTCAATTGGAGTTGAAAAATTCATTTTTGAAGAAAATGACATTTCAAAATCTTTAAATCGTCATATCTCGTTACCGAGCGTCTAAACAGGTCAAAACTTGCAAAATTCAAAATTCTCTAAAAACAAAACTACAACTCCAAAACTTATAGAAAATACATTTTTGTGCTCTGTGAGTCGATATCCTTCGCATACCATTCAATTGGAGTTGAAAAATTCACGTTTGAAGAAAATAACATATCAAAATCTTTAAATCGTCATATCTCCTTAACCGAGCGTCTAAACAGGTCAAAACTTGCAAAATTCAAAATTCTCTAAAAACAAAACTACAACTCCAAAACTTATAGAAAATACATTTTTGTGCTCTGTGAGTCGATATCCTTCGCATACAATTCAATTGGAGTTGAAAAATTCATGTTTGAAGAAAATGACATTTCAAAATCTTTAAATCGTCATATCTCGTTAACCGAGCGTCTAAACAGGTCAAAACTTGCAAAATTCAAAATTCTCTAAAAACAAAACTACAACTCCAAAACTTATAGAAAATACATTTTTGTGCTCTGTGAGTCGATATCCTTCGCATACAATTCAATTGGAGTTGAAAAATTCATTTTTGAAGAAAATGACATTTCAAAATCTTTAAATCGTCATATCTCGTTACCGAGCGTCTAAACAGGTCAAAACTTGCAAAATTCAAAATTCTCTAAAAACAAAACTACAACTCCAAAACTTATAGAAAATACATTTTTGTGCTCTGTGAGTCGATATCCTTCGCATACCATTCAATTGGAGTTGAAAAATTCACGTTTGAAGAAAATAACATATCAAAATCTTTAAATCGTCATATCTCCTTAACCGAGCGTCTAAACAGGTCAAAACTTGCAAAATTCAAAATTCTCTAAAAACAAAACTACAACTCCAAAACTTATAGAAAATACATTTTTGTGCTCTGTGAGTCGATATCCTTCGCATACAATTCAATTGGAGTTGAAAAATTCATGTTTGAAGAAAATGACATTTCAAAATCTTTAAATCGTCATATCTCGTTAACCGAGCGTCTAAACAGGTCAAAACTTGCAAAATTCAAAATTCTCTAATAACAAAACTACATGTCCAAAACTTATAGAAAATACATTTTTGTGCTCTGTGAGTCGATATCCTTCGCATACAATTCAATTGGAGTTGAAAAATTCATTTTTGAAGAAAATGACATTTCAAAATCTTTAAATCGTCATATCTCGTTAACCGAGCGTCTAAACAGGTCAAAACTTGCAAAATTCAAAATTCTCTAAAAACAAAACTACAACTCCAAAACTTATAGAAAATACATTTTTGTGCTCTGTGAGTCGATATCCTTCGCATACAATTCAATTGGAGTTGAAAAATTCATTTTTGAAGAAAATGACATTTCAAAATCTTTAAATCGTCATATCTCGTTAACCGAGCGTCTAAACAGGTCAAAACTTGCAAAATTCAAAATTCTCTAATAACAAAACTACATGTCCAAAACTTATAGAAAATACATTTTTGTGCTCTGTGAGTCGATATCCTTCGCATACAATTCAATTGGAGTTGAAAAATTCATTTTTGAAGAAAATGACATTTCAAAAACTTGCAAAATTCAAATACTCTAAAAACAAAACTACATGTCCAAAACTTATAGATATACATTTTTGTGCTCTGTGAGTCGATATCCTTAGCATACAATTCAATTATAGTTGAAAAATTCATTTTTGAAGAAAATGACATTTCAAAATCTTTAAATCGTCATATCTCGTTAACCGAGCGTCTAAACAGGTCAAAACTTGCAAAATTCAAAATTCTCTAAAAACAAAACTACAAGTCCAAAACTTATAGAAAATACATTTTTGTGCTCTGTGAGTCGATATCCTTCGCATACAATTCAATTGGAGTTGAAAAATTCATTTTTGAAGAAAATGACATTTCAAAATCTTTAAATCGTCATATCTCGTTAACCGAGCGTCTAAACAGGTCAAAACTTGCAAAAAAAATGACATTTCAAAATCTTTAAATCGTCATATCTCGTTAACCGAGCGTCTCAACAGGTCAAAACTTGCAAAATTCAAAATTCTCTAAAAACAAAACTACAACTCCAAAACTTATAGAAAATATTTTTGTGCTCTGTGAGTCGATATCCTTCGCATACAATTCAATTGGAGTTGAAAAATTCATTTTTGAAGAAAATGACATTTCAAAATCTTTAAATCGTCATATCTCGTTAACCGAGCGTCTAAACAGGTCAAAACTTGCAAAATTCAAAATTCTCTAAAAACAAAACTACAACTCCAAAACTTATAGAAAATACATTTTTGTGCTCTGTGAGTCGATATCCTTCGCATACAATTCAATTGGAGTTGAAAAATTCATGTTTGAAGAAAATGACATTTCAAAATCTTTAAATCGTCATATCTCGTTAACGGTCTCGTTAACGGTCAAAACTTGCAAAATTCAAAATTCTCTAAAAACAAAACTACAACTCCAAAACTTATAGAAAATACATTTTTGTGCTCTGTGAGTCGATATCCTTCGCATACAATTCAATTGGAGTTGAAAAATTCATGTTTGAAGAAAATGACATTTCAAAATCTTTAAATCGTCATATCTCGTTAACCGAGCGTCTAAACAGATCAAAACTTGCAAAATTCAAAATTCTCTAAAAACAAAACTACAAGTCCAAAACTTATAGAAAATACATTTTTGTGCTCTGTATCCTTCGCATACAATTCAATTTTAGTTGAAAAATTCATTTTTGAAGAAAATGACATTTCAAAATCTTTAAATCGTCATATCTCGTTAACCGAGCGTCTAAACAGGTCAAAACTTGCAAAATTCAAAATTCTCTAAAAACAAAACTACAACTCCAAAACTTATAGAAAATACATTTTTGTGCTCTGTGAGTCGATATCCTTCGCATACAATTCAATTGGAGTTGAAAAATTCATTTTTGAAGAAAATGACATTTCAAAATCTTTAAATCGTCATATCTCGTTACCGAGCGTCTAAACAGGTCAAAACTTGCAAAATTCAAAATTCTCTAAAAACAAAACTACAACTCCAAAACTTATAGAAAATACATTTTTGTGCTCTGTGAGTCGATATCCTTCGCATACCATTCAATTGGAGTTGAAAAATTCACGTTTGAAGAAAATAACATATCAAAATCTTTAAATCGTCATATCTCCTTAACCGAGCGTCTAAACAGGTCAAAACTTGCAAAATTCAAAATTCTCTAAAAACAAAACTACAACTCCAAAACTTATAGAAAATACATTTTTGTGCTCTGTGAGTCGATATCCTTCGCATACAATTCAATTGGAGTTGAAAAATTCATGTTTGAAGAAAATGACATTTCAAAATCTTTAAATCGTCATATCTCGTTAACCGAGCGTCTAAACAGGTCAAAACTTGCAAAATTCAAAATTCTCTAAAAACAAAACTACAACTCCAAAACTTATAGAAAATACATTTTTGTGCTCTGTGAGTCGATATCCTTCGCATACAATTCAATTGGAGTTGAAAAATTCATTTTTGAAGAAAATGACATTTCAAAATCTTTAAATCGTCATATCTCGTTACCGAGCGTCTAAACAGGTCAAAACTTGCAAAATTCAAAATTCTCTAAAAACAAAACTACAACTCCAAAACTTATAGAAAATACATTTTTGTGCTCTGTGAGTCGATATCCTTCGCATACCATTCAATTGGAGTTGAAAAATTCACGTTTGAAGAAAATAACATATCAAAATCTTTAAATCGTCATATCTCCTTAACCGAGCGTCTAAACAGGTCAAAACTTGCAAAATTCAAAATTCTCTAAAAACAAAACTACAACTCCAAAACTTATAGAAAATACATTTTTGTGCTCTGTGAGTCGATATCCTTCGCATACAATTCAATTGGAGTTGAAAAATTCATGTTTGAAGAAAATGACATTTCAAAATCTTTAAATCGTCATATCTCGTTAACCGAGCGTCTAAACAGGTCAAAACTTGCAAAATTCAAAATTCTCTAATAACAAAACTACATGTCCAAAACTTATAGAAAATACATTTTTGTGCTCTGTGAGTCGATATCCTTCGCATACAATTCAATTGGAGTTGAAAAATTCATTTTTGAAGAAAATGACATTTCAAAATCTTTAAATCGTCATATCTCGTTAACCGAGCGTCTAAACAGGTCAAAACTTGCAAAATTCAAAATTCTCTAAAAACAAAACTACAACTCCAAAACTTATAGAAAATACATTTTTGTGCTCTGTGAGTCGATATCCTTCGCATACAATTCAATTGGAGTTGAAAAATTCATTTTTGAAGAAAATGACATTTCAAAATCTTTAAATCGTCATATCTCGTTAACCGAGCGTCTAAACAGGTCAAAACTTGCAAAATTCAAAATTCTCTAATAACAAAACTACATGTCCAAAACTTATAGAAAATACATTTTTGTGCTCTGTGAGTCGATATCCTTCGCATACAATTCAATTGGAGTTGAAAAATTCATTTTTGAAGAAAATGACATTTCAAAATCTTTAAATCGTCATATCAAAACTTGCAAAATTCAAAATTCTCTAATAACAAAACTACATGTCCAAAACTTATAGATATACATTTTTGTGCTCTGTGAGTCGATATCCTTAGCATACAATTCAATTGTAGTTGAAAAATTCATTTTTGAAGAAAATGACATTTCAAAATCTTTAAATCGTCATATCTCGTTAACCGAGCGTCTAAACAGGTCAAAACTTGCAAAATTCAAAATTCTCTAAAAACAAAACTACAAGTCCAAAACTTATAGAAAATACATTTTTGTGCTCTGTGAGTCGATATCCTTCGCATACAATTCAATTGGAGTTGAAAAATTCATTTTTGAAGAAAATGACATTTCAAAATCTTTAAATCGTCATATCTCGTTAACCGAGCGTCTAAACAGGTCAAAACTTGCAAAAAAAATGACATTTCAAAATCTTTAAATCGTCATATCTCGTTAACCGAGCGTCTCAACAGGTCAAAACTTGCAAAATTCAAAATTCTCTAAAAACAAAACTACAACTCCAAAACTTATAGAAAATATTTTTGTGCTCTGTGAGTCGATATCCTTCGCATACAATTCAATTGGAGTTGAAAAATTCATTTTTGAAGAAAATGACATTTCAAAATCTTTAAATCGTCATATCTCGTTAACCGAGCGTCTAAACAGGTCAAAACTTGCAAAATTCAAAATTCTCTAAAAACAAAACTACAACTCCAAAACTTATAGAAAATACATTTTTGTGCTCTGTGAGTCGATATCCTTCGCATACAATTCAATTGGAGTTGAAAAATTCATGTTTGAAGAAAATGACATTTCAAAATCTTTAAATCGTCATATCTCGTTAACGGTCTCGTTAACGGTCAAAACTTGCAAAATTCAAAATTCTCTAAAAACAAAACTACAACTCCAAAACTTATAGAAAATACATTTTTGTGCTCTGTGAGTCGATATCCTTCGCATACAATTCAATTGGAGTTGAAAAATTCATGTTTGAAGAAAATGACATTTCAAAATCTTTAAATCGTCATATCTCGTTAACCGAGCGTCTAAACAGATCAAAACTTGCAAAATTCAAAATTCTCTAAAAACAAAACTACAAGTCCAAAACTTATAGAAAATACATTTTTGTGCTCTGTATCCTTCGCATACAATTCAATTTTAGTTGAAAAATTCATTTTTGAAGAAAATGACATTTCAAAATCTTTAAATCGTCATATCTCGTTAACCGAGCGTCTAAACAGGTCAAAACTTGCAAAATTCAAAATTCTCTAAAAACAAAACTACAACTCCAAAACTTATAGAAAATACATTTTTGTGCTCTGTGAGTCGATATCCTTCGCATACCATTCAATTGGAGTTGAAAAATTCACGTTTGAAGAAAATAACATATCAAAATCTTTAAATCGTCATATCTCCTTAACCGAGCGTCTAAACAGGTCAAAACTTGCAAAATTCAAAATTCTCTAAAAACAAAACTACAACTCCAAAACTTATAGAAAATACATTTTTGTGCTCTGTGAGTCGATATCCTTCGCATACCATTCAATTGGAGTTGAAAAATTCACGTTTGAAGAAAATAACATTTCAAAATCTTTAAATCGTCATATCTCCTTAACCGAGCGTCTAAACAGGTCAAAACTTGCAAAATTCAAAATTCTCTAAAAACAAAACTACAAGTCCAAAACTTATAGAAAATACATTTTTGTGCTCTGTGAGTCGATATCCTTCGCATACAATTCAATTGGAGTTGAAAAATTCATGTTTGAAGAAAATGACATTTCAAAATCTTTAAATCGTCATATCTCGTTAACCGAGCGTCTAAACAGGTCAAAACTTGCAAAATTCAAAATTCTCTAAAAACAAAACTACAAGTCCAAAACTTATAGAAAATACATTTTTGTGCTCTGTGAGTCGATATCCTTCGCATACAATCCAATTGGAGTTGAAAAATTCATGTTTGAAGAAAATGACATTTCAAAATCTTTAAATCGTCATATCTCGTTAACCGAGCGTCTAAACAGGTCAAAACTTGCAAAATTCAAAATTCTCTAATAACAAAACTACATGTCCAAAACTTATAGAAAATACATTTTTGTGCTCTGTGAGTCGATATCCTTCGCATACAATTCAATTGGAGTTGAAAAATTCATGTTTGAAGAAAATGACATTTCAAAATCTTTAAATCGTCATATCTCGTTAACCGAGCGTCTAAACAGGTCAAAACTTGCAAAATTCAAAATTCTCTAAAAACAAAACTACAACTCCAAAACTTATAGAAAATACATTTTTGTGCTCTGTGAGTCGATATCCTTCGCATACAATTCAATTGGAGTTGAAAAATTCATGTTTGAAGAAAATGACATTTCAAAATCTTTAAATCGTCATATCTCGTTAACCGAGCGTCTAAACAGGTCAAAACTTGCAAAATTCAAAATTCTCTAAAAACAAAACTACATGTCCAAAACTTATAGAAAATACATTTTTGTGCTCTGTGAGTCGATATCCTTCGCATACAATTCAATTGGAGTTGAAAAATTCATTTTTGAAGAAAATGACATTTCAAAATCTTTAAATCGTCATATCTCGTTAACCGAGCGTCTAAACAGGTCAAAACTTGCAAAATTCAAAATTCTCTAATAACAAAACTACATGTCCAAAACTTATAGAAAATACATTTTTGTGCTCTGTGAGTCGATATCCTTCGCATACAATTCAATTGGAGTTGAAAAATTCATTTTTGAAGAAAATGACATTTCAAAATCTTTAAATCGTCATATCAAAACTTGCAAAATTCAAAATTCTCTAATAACAAAACTACATGTCCAAAACTTATAGATATACATTTTTGTGCTCTGTGAGTCGATATCCTTAGCATACAATTCAATTATAGTTGAAAAATTCATTTTTGAAGAAAATGACATTTCAAAATCTTTAAATCGTCATATCTCGTTAACCGAGCGTCTAAACAGGTCAAAACTTGCAAAATTCAAAATTCTCTAAAAACAAAACTACAAGTCCAAAACTTATAGAAAATACATTTTTGTGCTCTGTGAGTCGATATCCTTCGCATACAATTCAATTGGAGTTGAAAAATTCATGTTTGAAGAAAATGACATTTCAAAATCTTTAAATCGTCATATCTCGTTAACCGAACGTCTAAACAGGTCAAAACTTGCAAAAAAAATGACATTTCAAAATCTTTAAATCGTCATATCTCGTTAACCGAGCGTCTCAACAGGTCAAAACTTGCAAAATTCAAAATTCTCTAAAAACAAAACTACAACTCCAAAACTTATAGAAAATACATTTTTGTGCTCTGTGAGTCGATATCCTTCGCATACAATTCAATTGGAGTTGAAAAATTCATTTTTGAAGAAAATGACATTTCAAAATCTTTAAATCGTCATATCTCGTTAACCGAGCGTCTAAACAGGTCAAAACTTGCAAAATTCAAAATTCTCTAAAAACAAAACTACAACTCCAAAACTTATAGAAAATACATTTTTGTGCTCTGTGAGTCGATATCCTTCGCATACAATTCAATTGGAGTTGAAAAATTCATGTTTGAAGAAAATGACATTTCAAAATCTTTAAATCGTCATATCTCATTAACCGAGCGTCTAAACAGGTCAAAACTTGCAAAATTCAAAATTCTCTAAAAACAAAACTACAACTAAAAAACTTATAGAAAATACATTTTTGTGCTCTGTGAGTCGATATCCTTCGCATACAATTCAATTGGAGTTGAAAAATTCATGTTTGAAGAAAATGACATTTCAAAATCTTTAAATCGTCATATCTCGTTAACCGAGCGTCTAAACAGGTCAAAACTTGCAAAATTCAAAATTCTCTAAAAACAAAACTACAAGTCCAAAACTTATAGAAAATACATTTTTGTGCTCTGTGAGTCGGTATCCTTCGCATACAATTCAATTGGAGTTGAAAAATTCATGTTTGAAGAAAATGACATTTCAAAATCTTTAAATCGTCATATCTCGTTAACCGAGCGTCTAAACAGGTCAAAACTTGCAAAATTCAAAATTCTCTAATAACAAAACTACATGTCCAAAACTTATAGAAAATACATTTTTGTGCTCTGTGAGTCGATATCCTTCGCATACAATTCAATTGGAGTTGAAAAATTCATGTTTGAAGAAAATGACATTTCAAAATCTTTAAATCGTCATATCTCTTTAACCGAGCGTCTAAACAGGTCAAAACTTGCAAAATTCAAAATTCTCTAATAACAAAACTACATGTCCAAAACTTATAGAAAATACATTTTTGTGCTCTGTGAGTCGATATCCTTCGCATACAATTCAATTGGAGTTGAAAAATTCATTTTTGAAGAAAATGACATTTCAAAATCTTTAAATCGTCATATCTCGTTAACCGAGCGTCTAAACAGGTCAAAACTTGCAAAATTCAAAATTCTCTAAAAACAAAACTACATGTCCAAAACTAAGAGAAAATACATTTTTGTGCTCTGTGAGTCGATATCCTTCGCATACAATTCAATTGGAGTTGAAAAATTCATTTTTGAAGAAAATGACATTTCAAAATCTTTAAATCGTCATATCTCTTTAACCGAGCGTCTAAACAGGTCAAAACTTGCAAAATTCAAAATTCTCTAATAACAAAACTACATGTCCAAAACTTATAGAAAATACATTTTTGTGCTCTGTGAGTCGATATCCTTCGCATACAATTCAATTGGAGTTGAAAAATTCATTTTTGAAGAAAATGACATTTCAAAATCTTTAAATCGTCATATCTCGTTAACCGAGCGTCTAAACAGGTCAAAACTTGCAAAATTCAAAATTCTCTAAAAACAAAACTACATGTCCAAAACTAAGAGAAAATACATTTTTGTGCTCTGTGAGTCGATATCCTTCGCATACAATTCAATTGGAGTTGAAAAATTCATTTTTGAAGAAAATGACATTTCAAAATCTTTAAATCGTCATATCTCGTTAACCGAGCGTCTAAACAGGTCAAAACTTGCAAAATTCAAAATTCTCTAAAAACAAAACTACATGTCCAAAACTAAGAGAAAATACATTTTTGTGCTCTGTGAGTCGATATCCTTCGCATACAATTCAATTGGAGTTGAAAAATTCATGTTTGAAGAAAATGACATTTCAAAATCTTTAAATCGTCATATCTCCTTAACCGAGCGTCTAAACAGGTCAAAATTTGCAAAATTCAAAATTCTCTAATAACAAAACTACATGTCCAAAACTTATAGAAAATACATTTTTGTGCTCTGTGAGTCGATATCCTTCGCATACAATTCAATTGGAGTTGAAAAATTCATTTTTGAAGAAAATGACATTTCAAAATCTTTAAATCGTCATATCTCGTTAACCGAGCGTCTAAACAGGTCAAAACTTGCAAAATTCAAAATTCTCTAAAAACAAAACTACATGTCCAAAACTTATACAAAATACATTTTTGTGCTCTGTGAGTCGATATCCTTCGCATACAATTCAATTGGAGTTAAAAAATTCATTTTTGAAGAAAATGACATTTCAAAATCTTTAAATCGTCATATCTCGTTAACCGAGCGTCTCAACAGGTCAAAACTTGCAAAATTCAAAATTCTCTAAAAACAAAACTACAACTCCAAAACTTATAGAAAATACATTTTTGTGCTCTGTGAGTCGATATCCTTCGCATACAATTCAATTGGAGTTGAAAAATTCATGTTTGAAGAAAATGACATTTCAAAATCTTTAAATCGTCATATCTCGTTAACCGAGCGTCTAAACAGGTCAAAACTTGCAAAATTCAAAATTCTCTAAAAACAAAACTACAACTCCAAAACTTATAGAAAATACATTTTTGTGCTCTGTGAGTCGATATCCTTCGCATACAATTCAATTGGAGTTGAAAAATTCATGTTTGAAGAAAATGACATTTCAAAATCTTTAAATCGTCATATCTCGTTAACCGAGCGTCTAAACAGGTCAAAACTTGCAAAATTCAAAATTCTCTAAAAACAAAACTACAACTCCAAAACTTATAGAAAATACATTTTTGTGCTCTGTGAGTCGATATCCTTCGCATACAATTCAATTGGAGTTGAAAAATTCATGTTTGAAGAAAATGACATTTCAAAATCTTTAAATCGTCATATCTCGTTAACCGAGCGTCTAAACAGGTCAAAACTTGCAAAATTCAAAATTCTCTAAAAACAAAACTACAAGTCCAAAACTTATAGAAAATACATTTTTGTGCTCTGTGAGTCGATATCCTTCGCATACAATTCAATTGGAGTTGAAAAATTCATTTTTGAAGAAAATGACATTTCAAAATCTTTAAATCGTCATATCTCGTTAACCGAGCGTCTAAACAGTTCAAAACTTGCAAAATTCAAAATTCTCTAAAAACAAAACTACAACTCCAAAACTTATAGAAAATACATTTTTGTGCTCTGTGAGTCGATATCCTTCGCATACAATTCAATTGGAGTTGAAAAATTCATGTTTGAAGAAAATGACATTTCAAAATCTTTAAATCGTCATATCTCGTTAACCGAGCGTCTAAACAGGTCAAAACTTGCAAAATTCAAAATTCTCTAAAAACAAAACTACATGTCCAAAACTTATAGAAAATACATTTTTGTGCTCTGTGAGTCGATATCCTTCGCATACAATTCAATTGGAGTTGAAAAATTCATGTTTGAAGAAAATGACATTTCAAAATCTTTAAATCGTCATATCTCCTTAACCGAGCGTCTAAACAGGTCAAAACTTGCAAAATTCAAAATTCTCTAATAACAAAACTACATGTCCAAAACTTATAGAAAATACATTTTTGTGCTCTGTGAGTCGATATCCTTCGCATACAATTCAATTGGAGTTGAAAAATTCATTTTTGAAGAAAATGACATTTCAAAATCTTTAAATCGTCATATCTCGTTAACCGAGCGTCTAAACAGGTCAAAACTTGCAAAATTCAAAATTCTCTAAAAACAAAACTACATGTCCAAAACTAAGAGAAAATACATTTTTGTGCTCTGTGAGTCGATATCCTTCGCATACAATTCAATTGGAGTTGAAAAATTCATTTTTGAAGAAAATGACATTTCAAAATCTTTAAATCGTCATATCTCGTTAACCGAGCGTCTCAACAGGTCAAAACTTGCAAAATTCAAAATTCTCTAAAAACAAAACTACAACTCCAAAACTTATAGAAAATACATTTTTGTGCTCTGTGAGTCGATATCCTTCGCATACAATTCAATTGGAGTTGAAAAATTCATGTTTGAAGAAAATGACATTTCAAAATCTTTAAATCGTCATATCTCGTTAACCGAGCGTCTAAACAGGTCAAAACTTGCAAAATTCAAAATTCTCTAAAAACAAAACTACAACTCCAAAACTTATAGAAAATACATTTTTGTGCTCTGTGAGTCGATATCCTTCGCATACAATTCAATTGGAGTTGAAAAATTCATGTTTGAAGAAAATGACATTTCAAAATCTTTAAATCGTCATATCTCGTTAACCGAGCGTCTAAACAGGTCAAAACTTGCAAAATTCAAAATTCTCTAAAAACAAAACTACATGTCCAAAACTTATAGAAAATACATTTTTGTGCTCTGTGAGTCGATATCCTTCGCATACAATTCAATTGGAGTTAAAAAATTCATTTTTGAAGAAAATGACATTTCAAAATCTTTAAATCGTCATATCTCGTTAACCGAGCGTCTCAACAGGTCAAAACTTGCAAAATTCAAAATTCTCTAAAAACAAAACTACAACTCCAAAACTTATAGAAAATACATTTTTGTGCTCTGTGAGTCGATATCCTTCGCATACAATTCAATTGGAGTTGAAAAATTCATGTTTGAAGAAAATGACATTTCAAAATCTTTAAATCGTCATATCTCGTTAACCGAGCGTCTAAACAGGTCAAAACTTGCAAAATTCAAAATTCTCTAAAAACAAAACTACAACTCCAAAACTTATAGAAAATACATTTTTGTGCTCTGTGAGTCGATATCCTTCGCATACAATTCAATTGGAGTTGAAAAATTCATGTTTGAAGAAAATGACATTTCAAAATCTTTAAATCGTCATATCTCGTTAACCGAGCGTCTAAACAGGTCAAAACTTGCAAAATTCAAAATTCTCTAAAAACAAAACTACAACTCCAAAACTTATAGAAAATACATTTTTGTGCTCTGTGAGTCGATATCCTTCGCATACAATTCAATTGGAGTTGAAAAATTCATGTTTGAAGAAAATGACATTTCAAAATCTTTAAATCGTCATATCTCGTTAACCGAGCGTCTAAACAGGTCAAAACTTGCAAAATTCAAAATTCTCTAAAAACAAAACTACAAGTCCAAAACTTATAGAAAATACATTTTTGTGCTCTGTGAGTCGATATCCTTCGCATACAATTCAATTGGAGTTGAAAAATTCATGTTTGAAGAAAATGACATTTCAAAATCTTTAAATCGTCATATCTCGTTAACCGAGCGTCTAAACAGTTCAAAACTTGCAAAATTCAAAATTCTCTAAAAACAAAACTACAACTCCAAAACTTATAGAAAATACATTTTTGTGCTCTGTGAGTCGATATCCTTCGCATACAATTCAATTGGAGTTGAAAAATTCATGTTTGAAGAAAATGACATTTCAAAATCTTTAAATCGTCATATCTCGTTAACCGAGCGTCTAAACAGGTCAAAACTTGCAAAATTCAAAATTCTCTAAAAACAAAACTACATGTCCAAAACTTATAGAAAATACATTTTTGTGCTCTGTGAGTCGATATCCTTCGCATACAATTCAATTGGAGTTGAAAAATTCATGTTTGAAGAAAATGACATTTCAAAATCTTTAAATCGTCATATCTCCTTAACCGAGCGTCTAAACAGGTCAAAACTTGCAAAATTCAAAATTCTCTAATAACAAAACTACATGTCCAAAACTTATAGAAAATACATTTTTGTGCTCTGTGAGTCGATATCCTTCGCATACAATTCAATTGGAGTTGAAAAATTCATTTTTGAAGAAAATGACATTTCAAAATCTTTAAATCGTCATATCTCGTTAACCGAGCGTCTAAACAGGTCAAAACTTGCAAAATTCAAAATTCTCTAAAAACAAAACTACATGTCCAAAACTAAGAGAAAATACATTTTTGTGCTCTGTGAGTCGATATCCTTCGCATACAATTCAATTGGAGTTGAAAAATTCATTTTTGAAGAAAATGACATTTCAAAATCTTTAAATCGTCATATCTCGTTAACCGAGCGTCTAAACAGGTCAAAACTTGCAAAATTCAAAATTCTCTAAAAACAAAACTACATGTCCAAAACTAAGAGAAAATACATTTTTGTGCTCTGTGAGTCGATATCCTTCGCATACAATTCAATTGGAGTTGAAAAATTCATTGTTGAAGAAAATGACATTTCAAAATCTTTAAATCGTCATATCTCGTTAACCGAGCGTCTAAACAGGTCAAAACTTGCAAAATTCAAAATTCTCTAATAACAAAACTACATGTCCAAAACTTATAGAAAATACATTTTTGTGCTCTGTGAGTCGATATCCTTCGCATACAATTCAATTGGAGTTAAAAAATTCATTTTTGAAGAAAATGACATTTCAAAATCTTTAAATCGTCATATCTCGTTAACCGAGCGTCTCAACAGGTCAAAACTTGCAAAATTCAAAATTCTCTAAAAACAAAACTACATGTCCAAAACTTATAGAAAATACATTTTTGTGCTCTGTGAGTCGATATCCTTCGCATACAATTCAATTAGAGTTGAAAAATTCATGTTTGAAGAAAATGACATTTCAAAATCTTTAAATCGTCATATCTCGTTAACCGAGCGTCTAAACAGGTCAAAACTTGCAAAATTCAAAATTCTCTAATAACAAAACTACATGTCCAAAACTTATAGAAAATACATTTTTGTGCTCTGTGAGTCGATATCCTTCGCATACAATTCAATTGGAGTTGAAAAATTCATGTTTGAAGAAAATGACATTTCAAAATCTTTAAATCGTCATATCTCCTTAACCGAGCGTCTAAACAGGTCAAAATTTGCAAAATTCAAAATTCTCTAATAACAAAACTACATGTCCAAAACTTATAGAAAATACATTTTTGTGCTCTGTGAGTCGATATCCTTCGCATACAATTCAATTGGAGTTGAAAAATTCATTTTTGAAGAAAATGACATTTCAAAATCTTTAAATCGTCATATCTCGTTAACCGAGCGTCTAAACAGGTCAAAATTTGCAAAATTCAAAATTCTCTAATAACAAAACTACATGTCCAAAACTTATAGAAAATACATTTTTGTGCTCTGTGAGTCGATATCCTTCGCATACAATTCAATTGGAGTTAAAAAATTCATTTTTGAAGAAAATGACATTTCAAAATCTTTAAATCGTCATATCTCGTTAACCGAGCGTCTCAACAGGTCAAAACTTGCAAAATTCAAAATTCTCTAAAAACAAAACTACAACTCCAAAACTTATAGAAAATACATTTTTGTGCTCTGTGAGTCGATATCCTTCGCATACAATTCAATTGGAGTTGAAAAATTCATGTTTGAAGAAAATGACATTTCAAAATCTTTAAATCGTCATATCTCGTTAACCGAGCGTCTAAACAGGTCAAAACTTGCAAAATTCAAAATTCTCTAAAAACAAAACTACAACTCCAAAACTTATAGAAAATACATTTTTGTGCTCTGTGAGTCGATATCCTTCGCATACAATTCAATTGGAGTTGAAAAATTCATGTTTGAAGAAAATGACATTTCAAAATCTTTAAATCGTCATATCTCGTTAACCGAGCGTCTAAACAGGTCAAAACTTGCAAAATTCAAAATTCTCTAAAAACAAAACTACAACTCCAAAACTTATAGAAAATACATTTTTGTGCTCTGTGAGTCGATATCCTTCGCATAGAATTCAATTGGAGTTGAAAAATTCATGTTTGAAGAAAATGACATTTCAAAATCTTTAAATCGTCATATCTCGTTAACCGAGCGTCTAAACAGGTCAAAACTTGCAAAATTCAAAATTCTCTAAAAACAAAACTACAAGTCCAAAACTTATAGAAAATACATTTTTGTGCTCTGTGAGTCGGTATCCTTCGCATACAATTCAATTGGAGTTGAAAAATTCATGTTTGAAGAAAATGACATTTCAAAATCTTTAAATCGTCATATCTCGTTAACCGAGCGTCTAAACAGGTCAAAACTTGCAAAATTCAAAATTCTCTAATAACAAAACTACATGTCCAAAACTTATAGAAAATACATTTTTGTGCTCTGTGAGTCGATATCCTTCGCATACAATTCAATTGGAGTTGAAAAATTCATGTTTGAAGAAAATGACATTTCAAAATCTTTAAATCGTCATATCTCCTTAACCGAGCGTCTAAACAGGTCAAAACTTGCAAAATTCAAAATTCTCTAATAACAAAACTACATGTCCAAAACTTATAGAAAATACATTTTTGTGCTCTGTGAGTCGATATCCTTCGCATACAATTCAATTGGAGTTGAAAAATTCATTTTTGAAGAAAATGACATTTCAAAATCTTTAAATCGTCATATCTCGTTAACCGAGCGTCTAAACAGGTCAAAACTTGCAAAATTCAAAATTCTCTAAAAACAAAACTACATGTCCAAAACTAAGAGAAAATACATTTTTGTGCTCTGTGAGTCGATATCCTTCGCATACAATTCAATTGGAGTTGAAAAATTCATTTTTGAAGAAAATGACATTTCAAAATCTTTAAATCGTCATATCTCGTTAACCGAGCGTCTAAACAGGTCAAAACTTGCAAAATTCAAAATTCTCTAAAAACAAAACTACATGTCCAAAACTTATAGAAAATACATTTTTGTGCTCTGTGAGTCGATATCCTTCGCATACAATTCAATTAGAGTTGAAAAATTCATGTTTGAAGAAAATGACATTTCAAAATCTTTAAATCGTCATATCTCGTTAACCGAGCGTCTAAACAGGTCAAAACTTGCAAAATTCAAAATTCTCTAATAACAAAACTACATGTCCAAAACTTATAGAAAATACATTTTTGTGCTCTGTGAGTCGATATCCTTCGCATACAATTCAATTGGAGTTGAAAAATTCATTTTTGAAGAAAATGACATTTCAAAATCTTTAAATCGTCATATCTCGTTAACCGAGCGTCTAAACAGGTCAAAACTTGCAAAATTCAAAATTCTCTAAAAACAAAACTACATGTCCAAAACTAAGAGAAAATACATTTTTGTGCTCTGTGAGTCGATATCCTTCGCATACAATTCAATTGGAGTTAAAAAATTCATTTTTGAAGAAAATGACATTTCAAAATCTTTAAATCGTCATATCTCGTTAACCGAGCGTCTAAACAGGTCAAAACTTGCAAAATTCAAAATTCTCTAAAAACAAAACTACTTGTCCAAAACTTATAGAAAATACATTTTTGTGCTTTGTGAGTCGATATCCTTCGCATACAATTCAATTGGAGTGGAAAAATTCATTTTTGAAGAAAATGACATTTCAAAATCTTTAAATCGTCATATCTCGTTAACCGAGCGTCTAAACAGGTCAAAACTTGCAAAATTCAAAATTCTCTAAAAACAAAACTACAAGTCCAAAACTTATAGAAAATACATTTTTGTGCTCTGTGAGTCGATATCCTTCGCATACAATTCAATTGGAGTTGAAAAATTCATGCTTGAAGAAAATGACATTTCAAAATCCTTAAATCGTCATATCTCCTTAACCGAGCGTCTAAACAGGTCAAAACTTGCAAAATTCAAAATTCTCTAATAACAAAACTACATGTCCAAAACTTATAGAAAATACATTTTTGTGCTCTGTGAGTCGATATCCTTCGCATACAATTCAATTGGAGTTGAAAAATTCATGTTTGAAGAAAATGACATTTCAAAATCTTTAAATCGTCATATCTCGTTAACCGAGCGTCTAAACAGGTCAAAACTTGCAAAATTCAAAATTCTCTAAAAACAAAACTACAACTCCAAAACTTATAGAAAATACATTTTTGTGCTCTGTGAGTCGATATCCTTCGCATACAATTCAATTGGAGTGGAAAAATTCATTTTTGAAGAAAATGACATTTCAAAATCTTTAAATCGTCATATCTCGTTAACCGAGCGTCTAAACAGGTCAAAACTTGCAAAATTCAAAATTCTCTAAAAACAAAACTACAAGTCCAAAACTTATAGAAAATACATTTTTGTGCTCTGTGAGTCGATATCCTTCGCATACAATTCAATTGGAGTTGAAAAATTCATGCTTGAAGAAAATGACATTTCAAAATCCTTAAATCGTCATATCTCCTTAACCGAGCGTCTAAACAGGTCAAAACTTGCAAAATTCAAAATTCTCTAATAACAAAACTACATGTCCAAAACTTATAGAAAATACATTTTTGTGCTCTGTGAGTCGATATCCTTCGCATACAATTCAATTGGAGTTGAAAAATTCATGTTTGAAGAAAATGACATTTCAAAATCTTTAAATCGTCATATCTCGTTAACCGAGCGTCTAAACAGGTCAAAACTTGCAAAATTCAAAATTCTCTAAAAACAAAACTACATGTCCAAAACTAAGAGAAAATACATTTTTGTGCTCTGTGAGTCGATATCCTTCGCATACAATTCAATTGGAGTTGAAAAATTCATTTTTGAAGAAAATGACATTTCAAAATCTTTAAATCGTCATATCTCGTTAACCGAGCGTCTAAACAGGTCAAAACTTGCAAAATTCAAAATTCTCTAAAAACAAAACTACAACTCCAAAACTTATAGAAAATACATTTTTTGTGCTCTGTGAGTCGATATCCTTCGCATACAAATCAATTGGAGTTGAAAAATTCATTTTTGAAGAAAATGACATTTCAAAATCTTTAAATCGTCATATCTCGTTAACCGAGCGTCTAAACAGGTCAAAACTTGCAAAATTCAAAATTCTCTAATAACAAAACTACATGTCCAAAACTTATAGAAAATACATTTTTGTGCTCTGTGAGTCGATATCCTTCGCATACAATTCAATTGGAGTTGAAAAATTCATTTTTGAAGAAAATGACATTTCAAAATCTTTAAATCGTCATATCTCGTTAACCGAGCGTCTAAACAGGTCAAAACTTGCAAAATTCAAAATTCTCTAATAACAAAACTACATGTCCAAAACTTATAGAAAATACATTTTTGTGCTCTGTGAGTCGATATCCTTCGCATACAATTCAATTGGAGTTGAAAAATTCATTTTTGAAGAAAATGACATTTCAAAATCTTTAAATCGTCATATCAAAACTTGCAAAATTCAAAATTCTCTAATAACAAAACTACATGTCCAAAACTTATAGATATACATTTTTGTGCTCTGTGAGTCGATATCCTTCGCATACAATTCAATTATAGTTGAAAAATTCATTTTTGAAGAAAATGACATTTCAAAATCTTTAAATCGTCATATCTCGTTAACCGAGCGTCTAAACAGGTCAAAACTTGCAAAATTCAAAATTCTCTAATAACAAAACTACATGTCCAAAACTTATAGAAAATACATTTTTGTGCTCTGTGAGTCGATATCCTTCGCATACAATTCAATTGGAGTTGAAAAATTCATGTTTGAAGAAAATGACATTTCAAAATCTTTAAATCGTCATATCTCGTTAACCGAGCGTCTGAACAGGTCAAAACTTGCAAAATTCAAAATTCTCTAAAAACAAAACTACAACTCCAAAACTTATAGAAAATACATTTTTGTGCTCTGTGAGTCGATATCCTTCGCATACAATTCAATTGGAGTTGAAAAATTCATGTTTGAAGAAAATGACATTTCAAAATCTTTAAATCGTCATATCTCGTTAACCGAGCGTCTAAACAGGTCAAAACTTGCAAAATCGTCGCCTGAGAATTGTTTTGTCGTATACGCCAATTTTGGAATTTTGGGAAATCGCATTTTAAGGTTTGAGCTTTTATAAAAAAAAAACTGGCCGATAGATTTTTTTCAATTTTTAATAGAATATTTTGTGCGATATCTTCTTTATATTTATGTTGTCAAAATTGTCACATCAATTTTAGTTTTCAAATTATCAAGGTTTTTATCCAAAATCAGTTTGTCGTAAACGCCACCAAAATCAACTTTTTTTTACATCCCGTACACGTACGACAAAGTAGGCGCACGTACAACATTCCAATACTAAAAAATAAATAAAAAAATTTTCACAGTTCGTTTTTATTTATTAATTAAATATTTAAAAAATAGTTTCTTATTACATAGAAGTAGTATTGGTTTGACTTAGAGGCTCAATTATTAAAATAAATATATCTAAAATAAAGAAAAACCAAAAAAATGACCATAAACATAAAAAAAAATTTAAAAAATGTCTTAACAAAAAATATAAGTCATCCTATGGCTATGAAATATGAAAGAAATAAAATAAAAATAAACCAAGTTTGGTTAAATTAATATATGGTCATAAATAAAAGTAAATTAAATAAATATCAAACTAAAGAATTTATTCTAATTTTTTGATTTGACGCTTCATAATATTTTTGGTCTGATTTAGGCATAAATATGAAAAGGCTTTTAATATCAATAATCTTATCCTTAGTTATCGAGTTAGATTTTTTAGTAATTTGAAGACTTTGGCTGAAAAAATTACAGGAGTTGCTATGGTAGACTTTTTATATGTTTTAAATATTGATGAGCTTTTATATTCCACTTTTCTACCGCTCGCTTTATAAAATAGTGTAAAAGTATCATCAGTATCATCAATTTGCAAAACAATAACGCAAATTTAGCGAAGAACAATGGCGCCTTAAAAAAATAATTTTCGACCAGCAGGTGTTTTTTGCGAGCGGGTGCAATAACAAAACTCACAGCAACCCTTTTTCGCTTCGTTCACAACAAAGCGCGTGAACGAAGAGGCGCCACGGGCTCGGCGCTTACGACTACTACAGTCGACTTGTTGATCTTGTGTGTTCGATACAAGATCAATAAGTATACAGCAATAAAACAGCAACCTTTTTTTCACTTTACTTCGTTGAAGACAGCGCGTGCGAACGAAGTGACAAGATCAATAAGTGTACAACAATAAAACTGCGATCTTTTTTCACTTCGCTCAAGACAACGCGCTTGAACGA
This sequence comes from Episyrphus balteatus, assembly GCF_945859705.1. Lineage (NCBI taxonomy): Eukaryota > Metazoa > Arthropoda > Insecta > Diptera > Syrphidae > Episyrphus > Episyrphus balteatus. The sequence goes on from NC_079135.1 coordinate 84,840,660, forward strand.
AGCGGCGCCCGCGACCGACGGTCGACTTCTTGATCTTGTGTTCGATAGAAGATCAACAAGTGTACATATTTATAAGCGGTACTTGTGACCGAGGATGAGGTCAAGTATCTAGCGGCAGGAACAAACGACAAGAACCATGACAAAATTAAATACAACATTTGAGATGTCTCTCAGATGCACATTTTTCTTCCTTGCACCTCTAGGAATAGTGCAAAACCTCAAGTAGCGCAAAGCTTAATGCAGCCCTTAGTTTTTAAATTAATTGTCCTTATAGCACATGAAGTTCTTATTTTCAATAAATACTTTTCTAGCAGGTTTATTATATTTGTTTATATTCTATTTGGGTCATATACCTGCATACATGTAAGGCAAAACAAGTTCGAAATTTTCTACTCTATCTGTTTTGTACGACGTACGACAAACCAATACTGAAGAAAAAAAAGCTGAAAAATACATAGAATTTTTGTCGTAAACGCCAAAAGTTGGCGCTTACGACAAACCAACGCTAATCCGATGCTTATTTTGTGGATATACGACAAAATGCACACTAATTATCTCAGTAACGGTAAACGATAGGACAAATCTGATAACAGAAATGAAAAGAGAACGTTCTAAAACCTATTACTACATATCCAGTTTAAAAAAGTGCATTTTGGCGTTTACGACAAAACAACTCTCGGGCGACGAAATTCAAAATTCTCTAAAAACAAAACTACAACTCCAAAACTTATAGAAAATACATTTTTGTGCTCTGTGAGTCGATATCCTTCGCATACAATTCAATTGGAGTTGAAAAATTCATGTTTGAAGAAAATGACATTTCAAAATCTTTAAATCGTCATATCTCCTTAACCGAGCGTCTAAACAGGTCAAAACTTGCAAAATTCAAAATTCTCTAATAACAAAACTACATGTCCAAAACTTATAGAAAATACATTTTTGTGCTCTGTGAGTCGATATCCTTCGCATACAATTCAATTGGAGTTGAAAAATTCATTTTTGAAGAAAATGACATTTCAAAATCTTTAAATCGTCATATCTCGTTAACCGAGCGTCTAAACAGGTCAAAACTTGCAAAATTCAAAATTCTCTAAAAACAAAACTACATGTCCAAAACTAAGAGAAAATACATTTTTGTGCTCTGTGAGTCGATATCCTTCGCATACAATTCAATTGGAGTTGAAAAATTCATTTTTGAAGAAAATGACATTTCAAAATCTTTAAATCGTCATATCTCGTTAACCGAGCGTCTAAACAGGTCAAAACTTGCAAAATTCAAAATTCTCTAATAACAAAACTACATGTCCAAAACTTATAGAAAATACATTTTTGTGCTCTGTGAGTCGATATCCTTCGCATACAATTCAATTGGAGTTGAAAAATTCATGTTTGAAGAAAATGACATTTCAAAATCTTTAAATCGTCATATCTCCTTAACCGAGCGTCTAAACAGGTCAAAACTTGCAAAATTCAAAATTCTCTAAAAACAAAACTACATGTCCAAAACTAAGAGAAAATACATTTTTGTGCTCTGTGAGTCGATATCCTTCGCATACAATTCAATTGGAGTTGAAAAATTCATTTTTGAAGAAAATGACATTTCAAAATCTTTAAATCGTCATATCTCCTTAACCGAGCGTCTAAACAGGTCAAAACTTGCAAAATTCAAAATTCTCTAAAAACAAAACTACATGTCCAAAACTAAGAGAAAATACATTTTTGTGCTCTGTGAGTCGATATCCTTCGCATACAATTCAATTGGAGTGGAAAAATTCATTTTTGAAGAAAATGACATTTCAAAATCTTTAAATCGTCATATCTCGTTAACCGAGCGTCTAAACAGGTCAAAACTTGCAAAATTCAAAATTCTCTAAAAACAAAACTACAACTCCAAAACTTATAGAAAATACATTTTTGTGCTCTGTGAGTCGATATCCTTCGCATACAATTCAATTGGAGTTGAAAAATTCATGTTTGAAGAAAATGACATTTCAAAATCTTTAAATCGTCATATCTCGTTAACCGAGCGTCTAAACAGGTCAAAACTTGCAAAATTCAAAATTCTCTAATAACAAAACTACATGTCCAAAACTTATAGAAAATACATTTTTGTGCTCTGTGAGTCGATATCCTTCGCATACAATTCAATTGGAGTTGAAAAATTCATTTTTGAAGAAAATGACATTTCAAAATCTTTAAATCGTCATATCTCGTTAACCGAGCGTCTAAACAGGTCAAAACTTGCAAAATTCAAAATTCTCTAATAACAAAACTACATGTCCAAAACTTATAGAAAATACATTTTTGTGCTCTGTGAGTCGATATCCTTCGCATACAATTCAATTGGAGTTGAAAAATTCATTTTTGAAGAAAATGACATTTCAAAATCTTTAAATCGTCATATCTCGTTAACCGAGCGTCTAAACAGGTCAAAACTTGCAAAATTCAAAATTCTCTAAAAACAAAACTACATGTCCAAAACTAAGAGAAAATACATTTTTGTGCTCTGTGAGTCGATATCCTTCGCATACAATTCAATTGGAGTTGAAAAATTCATGTTTGAAGAAAATGACATTTCAAAATCTTTAAATCGTCATATCTCCTTAACCGAGCGTCTAAACAGGTCAAAATTTGCAAAATTCAAAATTCTCTAATAACAAAACTATATGTCCAAAACTTATAGAAAATACATTTTTGTGCTCTGTGAGTCGATATCATTCGCATACAATTCAATTGGAGTTGAAAAATTCATTTTTGAAGAAAATGACATTTCAAAATCTTTAAATCGTCATATCTCGTTAACCGAGCGTCTAAACAGGTCAAAACTTGCAAAATTCAAAATTCTCTAAAAACAAAACTACATGTCCAAAACTAAGAGAAAATACATTTTTGTGCTCTGTGAGTCGATATCCTTCGCATACAATTCAATTGGAGTTGAAAAATTCATTTTTGAAGAAAATGACATTTCAAAATCTTTAAATCGTCATATCTCGTTAACCGAGCGTCTAAACAGGTCAAAACTTGCAAAATTCAAAATTCTCTAAAAACAAAACTACAAGTCCAAAACTTATAGAAAATACATTTTTGTGATCTGTGAGTCGATATCCTTCGCATACAATTCAATTGGAGTTGAAAAATTCATGTTTGAAGAAAATGACATTTCAAAATCTTTAAATCGTCATATCTCGTTAACCGAGCGTCTAAACAGGTCAAAACTTGCAAAATTCAAAATTCTCTAAAAACAAAACTACAACTCCAAAACTTATAGAAAATACATTTTTGTGCTCTGTGAGTCGATATCCTTCGCATACAATTCAATTGGAGTTGAAAAATTCATTTTTGAAGAAAATGACATTTCAAAATCTTTAAATCGTCATATCTCGTTAACCGAGCGTCTAAACGGTCAAAACTTGCAAAATTCAAAATTCTCTAAAAACAAAACTACAACTCCAAAACTTATAGAAAATACATTTTTGTGCTCTGTGAGTCGATATCCTTCGCATACAATTCAATTGGAGTGGAAAAATTCATTTTTGAAGAAAATGACATTTCAAAATCTTTAAATCGTCATATCTCGTTAACCGAGCGTCTAAACAGGTCAAAACTTGCAAAATTCAAATTTCTCTAAAAACAAAACTACATGTCCAAAACTTATAGAAAATACATTTTTGTGCTCTGTGAGTCGATATCCTTCGCATACAATTCAATTGGAGTTGAAAAATTCATTTTTGAAGAAAATGACATTTCAAAATCTTTAAATCGTCATATCTCGTTAACCGAGCGTCTAAACAGGTCAAAACTTGCAAAATTCAAAATTCTCTAAAAACAAAACTACAACTCCAAAACTTATAGAAAATACATTTTTGTGCTCTGTGAGTCGATATCCTTCGCATACAATTCAATTGGAGTTGAAAAATTCATGTTTGAAGAAAATGACATTTCAAAATCTTTAAATCGTCATATCTCGTTAACCGAGCGTCTAAACAGGTCAAAACTTGCAAAATTCAAAATTCTCTACTAACAAAACTACATGTCCAAAACTTATAGAAAATACATTTTTGTGCTCTGTGAGTCGATATCCTTCGCATACAATTCAATTGGAGTTGAAAAATTCATGTTTGAAGAAAATGACATTTCAAAATCTTTAAATCGTCATATCTCGTTAACCGAGCGTCTAAACAGGTCAAAACTTGCAAAATTCAAAATTCTCTAATAACAAAACTACATGTAGAAAACTCATAGAAAATACATTTTTGTGCTCTGTGAGTCGATATCCTTCGCATACAATTCAATTGGAGTTGAAAAATTCATTTTTGAAGAAAATGACATTTCAAAATCTTTAAATCGTCATATCTCGTTAACCGAGCGTCTAAACAGGTCAAAACTTGCAAAATTCAAAATTCTCTAAAAACAAAACTACAAGTCCAAAACTTATAGAAAATACATTTTTGTGCTCTGTGAGTCGATATCCTTCGCATACAATTCAATTGGAGTTGAAAAATTCATTTTTGAAGAAAATGACATTTCAAAATCTTTAAATCGTCATATCTCGTTAACCGAGCGTCTAAACAGGTCAAAACTTGCAAAATTCAAAATTCTCTAAAAACAAAACTACAAGTCCAAAACTTATAGAAAATACATTTTTGTGCTCTGTGAGTCGATATCCTTCGCATACAATTCAATTGGAGTTGAAAAATTCATTTTTGAAGAAAATGACATTTCAAAATCTTTAAATCGTCATATCTCGTTAACCGAGCGTCTAAACAGGTCAAAACTTGCAAAATTCTAAATTCTCTAAAAACAAAACTACATGTCCAAAACTTATAGAAAATACATTTTTGTGCTCTGTGAGTCGATATCCTTCGCATACAATTCAATTGGAGTTGAAAAATTCATTTTTGAAGAAAATGACATTTCAAAATCTTTAAATCGTCATATCTCGTTAACCGAGCGTCTAAACAAGTCAAAACTTGCAAAATTCTAAATTCTCTAAAAACAAAACTACATGTCCAAAACTTATAGAAAATACATTTTTGTGCTCTGTGAGTCGATATCCTTCGCATACAATTCAATTGGAGTTGAAAAATTCATGTTTGAAGAAAATGACATTTCAAAATCTTTAAATCGTCATATCTCGTTAACCGAGCGTCTAAACAGGTCAAAACTTGCAAAATTCTAAATTCTCTAAAAACAAAACTACATGTCCAAAACTTATAGAAAATACATTTTTGTGCTCTGTGAGTCGATATCCTTCGCATACAATTCAATTGGAGTTGAAAAATTCATTTTTGAAGAAAATGACATTTCAAAATCTTTAAATCGTCATATCTCGTTAACCGAGCGTCTAAACAGGTCAAAACTTGCAAAATTCAAAATTCTCTAAAAACAAAACTACATGTCAAAAACTTATAGAAAATACATTTTTGTGCTCTGTGAGTCGATATCCTTCGCATACAATTCAATTGGAGTTGAAAAATTCACGTTTGAAGAAAATAACATTTCAAAATCTTTAAATCGTCATATCTCGTTAACCGAGCGTCTAAACAGGTCAAAACTTGCAAAATTCAAAATTCTCTAAAAACAAAACTACAACTCCAAAACTTATAGAAAATACATTTTTGTGCTCTGTGAGTCGATATCCTTCGCATACAATTCAATTGGAGTTGAAAAATTAATTTTTGAAGAAAATGACATTTCAAAATCTTTAAATCGTCATATCTCCTTAACCGAGCGTCTAAACAGGTCAAAACTTGCAAAATTCAAAATTCTCTAAAAACAAAACTACAACTCCAAAACTTATAGAAAATACATTTTTGTGCTCTGTGAGTCGATATCCTTCGCATACAATTCAATTGGAGTTGAAAAATTCATTTTTGAAGAAAATGACATTTCAAAATCTTTAAATCGTCATATCTCGTTAACCGAGCGTCTAAACAGGTCAAAACTTGCAAAATTCAAAATTCTCTAAAAACAAAACTACATGTCCAAAACTTATAGAAAATACATTTTTGTGCTCTGTGAGTCGATATCCTTCGCATACAATTCAATTGGAGTTGAAAAATTCATGTTTGAAGAAAATGACATTTCAAAATCTTTAAATCGTCATATCTCGTTAACCGAGCGTCTAAACAGGTCAAAACTTGCAAAATTCTAAATTCTCTAAAAACAAAACTACATGTCCAAAACTTATAGAAAATACATTTTTGTGCTCTGTGAGTCGATATCCTTCGCATACAATTCAATTGGAGTTGAAAAATTCATTTTTGAAGAAAATGACATTTCAAAATCTTTAAATCGTCATATCTCGTTAACCGAGCGTCTAAACAGGTCAAAACTTGCAAAATTCAAAATTCTCTAAAAACAAAACTACAAGTCCAAAACTTATAGAAAATACATTTTTGTGCTCTGTGAGTCGATATCCTTCGCATACAATTCAATTGGAGTTGAAAAATTCACGTTTGAAGAAAATAACATTTCAAAATCTTTAAATCGTCATATCTCGTTAACCGAGCGTCTAAACAGGTCAAAACTTGCAAAATTCAAAATTCTCTAAAAACAAAACTACAAGTCCAAAACTTATAGAAAATACATTTTTGTGCTCTGTGAGTCGATATCCTTCGCATACAATTGAATTGGAGTTGAAAAATTAATTTTTGAAGAAAATGACATTTCAAAATCTTTAAATCGTCATATCTCCTTAACCGAGCGTCTAAACAGGTCAAAACTTGCAAAATTCAAAATTCTCTAAAAACAAAACTACAACTCCAAAACTTATAGAAAATACATTTTTGTGCTCTGTGAGTCGATATCCTTCGCATACAATTCAATTGGAGTTGAAAAATTCATTTTTGAAGAAAATGACATTTCAAAATCTTTAAATCGTCATATCTCGTTAACCGAGCGTCTAAACAGGTCAAAACTTGCAAAATTCAAAATTCTCTAAAAACAAAACTACAACTCCAAAACTTATAGAAAATACATTTTTGTGCTCTGTGAGTCGATATCCTTCGCATACAATTCAATTGGAGTTGAAAAATTCATTTTTGAAGAAAATGACATTTCAAAATCTTTAAATCGTCATATCTCGTTAACCGAGCGTCTAAACAGGTCAAAACTTGCAAAATTCAAAATTCTCTAAAAACAAAACTACAACTCCAAAACTTATAGAAAATACATTTTTGTGCTCTGTGAGTCGATATCCTTCGCATACAATTCAATTGGAGTTGAAAAATTCATTTTTGAAGAAAATGACATTTCAAAATCTTTAAATCGTCATATCTCGTTAACCGAGCGTCTAAACAGGTCAAAACTTGCAAAATTCAAAATTCTCTAAAAACAAAACTACAACTCCAAAACTTATAGAAAATACATTTTTGTGCTCTGTGAGTCGATATCCTTCGCATACAATTCAATTGGAGTTGAAAAATTCATTTTTGAAGAAAATGACATTTCAAAATCTTTAAATCGTCATATCTCGTTAACCGAGCGTCTAAACAGGTCAAAACTTGCAAAATTCAAAATTCTCTAAAAACAAAACTACAACTCCAAAACTTATAGAAAATACATTTTTGTGCTCTGTGAGTCGATATCCTTCGCATACAATTCAATTGGAGTTGAAAAATTCATTTTTGAAGAAAATGACATTTCAAAATCTTTAAATCGTCATATCTCGTTAACCGAGCGTCTAAACAGGTCAAAACTTGCAAAATTCAAAATTCTCTAATAACAAAACTACATGTCCAAAACTTATAGAAAATACATTTTTGTGCTCTGTGAGTCGATATCCTTCGCATACAATTCAATTGGAGTTGAAAAATTCATGTTTGAAGAAAATGACATTTCAAAATCTTTAAATCGTCATATCTCGTTAACCGAGCGTCTAAACAGGTCAAAACTTGCAAAATTCAAAATTCTCTAATAACAAAACTACATGTCCAAAACTTATAGAAAATACATTTTTGTGCTCTGTGAGTCGATATCCTTCGCATACAATTCAATTGGAGTTGAAAAATTCATTTTTGAAGAAAATGACATTTCAAAATCTTTAAATCGTCATATCTCGTTAACCGAGCGTCTAAACAGGTCAAAACTTGCAAAATTCAAAATTCTCTAAAAACAAAACTACATGTCCAAAACTTATAGAAAATACATTTTTGTGCTCTGTGAGTCGATATCCTTCGCATACAATTCAATTGGAGTTGAAAAATTCATTTTTGAAGAAAATGACATTTCAAAATCTTTAAATCGTCATATCTCGTTAACCAAGCGTCTAAACAGGTCAAAACTTGCAAAATTCAAAATTCTCTAAAAACAAAACTACAACTCCAAAACTTATAGAAAATACATTTTTGTGCTCTGTGAGTCGATATCCTTCGCATACAATTCAATTGGAGTTGAAAAATTCATTTTTGAAGAAAATGACATTTCAAAATCTTTAAATCGTCATATCTCGTTAACCGAGCGTCTAAACAGGTCAAAACTTGCAAAATTCAAAATTCTCTAAAAACAAAACTACCTACAACTCCAAAACTTATAGAAAATACATTTTTGTGCTCTGTGAGTCGATATCCTTCGCATACAATTCAATTGGAGTTGAAAAATTCATTTTTGAAGAAAATGACATTTCAAAATCTTTAAATCGTCATATCTCGTTAACCGAGCGTCTAAACAGGTCAAAACTTGCAAAATTCAAAATTCTCTAAAAACAAAACTACAACTCCAAAACTTATAGAAAATACATTTTTGTGCTCTGTGAGTCGATATCCTTCGCATACAATTCAATTGGAGTTGAAAAATTCATTTTTGAAGAAAATGACATTTCAAAATCTTTAAATCGTCATATCTCGTTAACCGAGCGTCTAAACAGGTCAAAACTTGCAAAATTCAAAATTCTCTAAAAACAAAACTACCTACAACTCCAAAACTTATAGAAAATACATTTTTGTGCTCTGTGAGTCGATATCCTTCGCATACAATTCAATTGGAGTTGAAAAATTCATTTTTGAAGAAAATGACATTTCAAAATCTTTAAATCGTCATATCTCGTTAACCGAGCGTCTAAACAGGTCAAAACTTGCAAAATTCAAAATTCTCTAAAAACAAAACTACATGTCCAAAACTTATAGAAAATACATTTTTGTGCTCTGTGAGTCGATATCCTTCGCATACAATTCAATTGGAGTTGAAAAATATTTTTGAAGAAAATGACATTTCAAAATCTTTAAATCGTCATATCTCGTTAACCAAGCGTCTAAACAGGTCAAAACTTGCAAAATTCAAAATTCTCTAAAAACAAAACTACAACTCCAAAACTTATAGAAAATACATTTTTGTGCTCTGTGAGTCGATATCCTTCGCATACAATTCAATTGGAGTTGAAAAATTCATTTTTGAAGAAAATGACATTTCAAAATCTTTAAATCGTCATATCTCGTTAACCGAGCGTCTAAACAGGTCAAAACTTGCAAAATTCAAAATTCTCTAAAAACAAAACTACCTACAACTCCAAAACTTATAGAAAATACATTTTTGTGCTCTGTGAGTCGATATCCTTCGCATACAATTCAATTGGAGTTGAAAAATTCATTTTTGAAGAAAATGACATTTCAAAATCTTTAAATCGTCATATCTCGTTAACCGAGCGTCTAAACAGGTCAAAACTTGCAAAATTCAAAATTCTCTAAAAACAAAACTACAACTCCAAAACTTATAGAAAATACATTTTTGTGCTCTGTGAGTCGATATCCTTCGCATACAATTCAATTGGAGTTGAAAAATTCATTTTTGAAGAAAATGACATTTCAAATTCTTTAAATCGTCATATCTCGTTAACCGGGCGTCTAAACAGGTCAAAACTTGCAAAATTCAAAATTCTCTAAAAACAAAACTACATGTCCAAAACTTATAGAAAATACATTTTTGTGCTCTGTGAGTCGATATCCTTCGCATACAATTCAATTGGAGTTGAAAAATTCATTTTTGAAGAAAATGACATTTCAAAATCTTTAAATCGTCATATCTCGTTAACCGAGCGTCTAAACAGGTCAAAACTTGCAAAATTCAAAATTCTCTAAAAACAAAACTACATGTCCAAAACTTATAGAAAATACATTTTTGTGCTCTGTGAGTCGATATCCTTCGCATACAATTCAATTAGAGTTGAAAAATTCATGTTTGAAGAAAATGACATTTCAAAATCTTTAAATCGTCATATCTCGTTAACCGAGCGTCTAAACAGGTCAAAACTTGCACAATTCAAAATTCTCTAAAAACAAAACTACAACTCCAAAACTTATAGAAAATACATTTTTGTGCTCTGTGAGTCGATATCCTTCGCATACAATTCAATTGGAGTTGAAAAATTCATTTTTGAAGAAAATGACATTTCAAAATCTTTAAATCGTCATATCTCGTTAACCGAGAGTCTAAACAGGTCAAAACTTGCAAAATTCTAAATTCTCTAAAAACAAAACTACATGTCCAAAACTTATAGAAAATACATTTTTGTGCTCTGTGAGTCGATATCCTTCGCATACAATTCAATTGGAGTTGAAAAATTCATTTTTGAAGAAAATGACATTTCAAAATCTTTAAATCGTCATATCTCGTTAACCGAGCGTCTAAACAGGTCAAAACTTGCAAAATTCAAAATTCTCTAAAAACAAAACTACAAGTCCAAAACTTATAGAAAATACATTTTTGTGCTCTGTGAGTCGATATCCTTCGCATACAATTCAATTGGAGTTGAAAAATGCATGTTTGAAGAAAATGACATTTCAAAATCTTTAAAACGTCGTATCTCGTTACCCGAGCGTCTAAACAGGTCAAAACTTGCAAAATTCTAAATTCTCTAAAAACAAAACTACATGTCCAAAACTTATAGAAAATACATTTTTGTGCTCTGTGAGTCGATATCCTTCGCATACAATTCAATTGGAGTTGAAAAATTCATGTTTGAAGAAAATGACATTTCAAAATCTTTAAATCGTCATATCTCGTTAACCGAGCGTCTAAACAGGTCAAAACTTGCAAAATTCTAAATTCTCTAAAAACAAAACTACAACTCCAAAACTTATAGAAAATACATTTTTGTGCTCTGTGAGTCGATATCCTTCGCATACAATTCAATTGGAGTTGAAAAATTCATGTTTGAAGAAAATGACATTTCAAAATCTTTAAATCGTCATATCTCGTTAACCGAGCGTCTAAACAGGTCAAAACTTGCAAAATTCTAAATTCTCTAAAAACAAAACTACATGTCCAAAACTTATAGAAAATACATTTTTGTGCTCTGTGAGTCGATATCCTTCGCATACAATTCAATTGGAGTTGAAAAATTCATTTTTGAAGAAAATGACATTTCAAAATCTTTAAATCGTCATATCTCGTTAACCGAGCGTCTAAACAGGTCAAAACTTGCAAAATTCTAAATTCTCTAAAAACAAAACTACATGTCCAAAACTTATAGAAAATACATTTTTGTGCTCTGTGAGTCGATATCCTTCGCATACAATTCAATTGGAGTTGAAAAATTCATGTTTGAAGAAAATGACATTTCAAAATCTTTAAATCGTCATATCTCGTTAACCGAGCGTCTAAACAGGTCAAAACTTGCAAAATTCTAAATTCTCTAAAAACAAAACTACATGTCCAAAACTTATAGAAAATACATTTTTGTGCTCTGTGAGTCGATATCCTTCGCATACAATTCAATTGGAGTTGAAAAATTCATGTTTGAAGAAAATGACATTTCAAAATCTTTAAATCGTCATATCTCGTTAACCGAGCGTCTAAACAGGTCAAAACTTGCAAAATTCAAAATTCTCTAATAACAAAACTACATGTCCAAAACTTATAGAAAATACATTTTTGTGCTCTGTGAGTCGATATCCTTCGCATACAATTCAATTGGAGTTGAAAAATTCATTTTTGAAGAAAATGACATTTCAAAATCTTTAAATCGTCATATCTCGTTAACCGAGCGTCTAAACAGGTCAAAACTTGCAAAATTCAAAATTCTCTAAAAACAAAACTACATGTCCAAAACTTATAGAAAATACATTTTTGTGCTCTGTGAGTCGATATCCTTCGCATACAATTCAATTGGAGTTGAAAAATTCATTTTTGAAGAAAATGCCATTTCAAAATCTTTAAATCGTCATATCTCGTTAACCGAGCGTCTAAACAGGTCAAAACTTGCAAAATTCAAAATTCTCTAAAAACAAAACTACATGTCCAAAACTTATAGAAAACACATTTTTGTGCTCTGTGAGTTGATATCCTTCGCATACAATTCAATTGGATTTGAAAAATTCATTTTTGAAGAAAATGACATTTCAAAATCTTTAAATCGTCATATCTCGTTAACCGAGCGTCTAAACAGGTCAAAACTTGCAAAATTCAAAATTCTCTAAAAACAAAACTACAACTCCAAAACTTATAGAAAATACATTTTTGTGCTCTGTGAGTTGATATCCTTCGCATACAATTCAATTGGAGTTGAAAAATCCATTTTTGAAGAAAATGACATTTCAAAATCTTTAAATCGTCATATCTCGTTAACCGAGTGTCTAAACAGGTCAAAACTTGCAAAATTCAAAATTCTCTAAAAACAAAACTACATGTCCAAAACTTATAGAAAATACATTTTTGTGCTCTTTGAGTCAATATCCTTCGCATACAATTCAATTGGAGTTGAAAAATTCATTTTTGAAGAAAATGACATTTCAAAATCTTTAAATCGTCATATCTCGTTAACCGAGCGTCTAAACAGGTCAAAACTTGCAAAATTCAAAATTCTCTAAAAACAAAACTACAACTCCAAAACTTATAGAAAATACATTTTTGTGCTCTGTGAGTTGATATCCTTCGCATACAATTCAATTGGAGTTGAAAAATTCATTTTTGAAGAAAATGACATTTCAAAATCTTTAAATCGTCATATCTCGTTAACCGAGCGTCTAAACAGGTCAAAACTTGCAAAATTCAAAACAAAACTACATGTCCAAAACTTATAGAAAATACATTTTTGTGCTCTGTGAGTCGATATCCTTCGCATACAATTCAATTGGAGTTGAAAAATTCATTTTTGAAGAAAATAACATTTCAAAGTCTTTAAATCGTCATATCTCGTTAACCGAGCGTCTAAACAGGTCAAAACTTGCAAAATTCAAAATTCTCTAAAAACAAAACTACAACTCCAAAACTTATAGAAAATACATTTTTGTGCTCTGTGAGTCGATATCCTTCGCATACAATTCAATTGGAGTTGAAAAATTCATGTTTGAAGAAAATGACATTTCAAAATCTTTAAATCGTCATATCTCGTTAACCGAGCGTCTAAACAGGTCAAAACTTGCAAAATTCAAAATTCTCTAAAAACAAAACTACATGTCCAAAACTTATAGAAAATACATTTTTGTGCTCTGTGAGTCGATATCCTTCGCATAAAATTCAATTGGAGTTGAAAAATTCATTTTTGAAGAAAATGACATTTCAAAATCTTTAAATCGTCATATCTCGTTAACCGAGCGTCTAAACAGGTCAAAACTTGCAAAATTCAAAATTCTCTAAAAACAAAACTACATGTCCAAAACTTATAGAAAATACATTTTTGTGCTCTGTGAGTCGATATCCTTCGCATACCATTCAATTGGAGTTGAAAAATTCATTTTTGAAGAAAATGACATTTCAAAATCTTTAAATCGTCATATCTCGTTAACCAAGCGTCTAAACAGGTCAAAACTTGCAAAATTCAAAATTCTCTAAAAACAAAACTACAACTCCAAAACTTATAGAAAATACATTTTTGTGCTCTGTGAGTCGATATCCTTCGCATAAAATTCAATTGGAGTTGAAAAATTCATTTTTGAAGAAAATGACATTTCAAAATCTTTAAATCGTCATATCTCGTTAACCGAGCGTCTAAACAGGTCAAAACTTGCAAAATTCAAAATTCTCTAAAAACAAAACTACATGTCCAAAACTTATAGAAAATACATTTTTGTGCTCTGTGAGTCGATATCCTTCGCATACAATTCAATTGGAGTTGAAAAATTCATTTTTGAAGAAAATGACATTTCGAAATCTTTAAATCGTCATATCTCGTTAACCGAGCGTCTAAACAGGTCAAAACTTGCAAAATTCAAAATTCTCTAAAAACAAAACTACATGTCCAAAACTTATAGAAATACATTTTTGTGCTCTGTGAGTCGATATCCTTCGCATACAATTCAATTGGAGTTGAAAAATTCATGTTTGAAGAAAATGACATTTCAAAATCTTTAAATCGTCCTATCTCGTTAACCGAGCGTCTAAACAGGTCAAAACTTGCAAAATTCAAAATTCTCTAAAAACAAAACTACATGTCCAAAACTTATAGAAAATACATTTTTGTGCTCTGTGAGTCGATATCCTTCGCATACAATTCAATTGGAGTTGAAAAATTCATTTTTGAAGAAAATGGCATTTCAAAATCTTTAAATCGTCATATCTCGTTAACCGAGCGTCTAAACAGGTCAAAACTTGCAAAATTCAAAATTCTCTAAAAACAAAACTACATGTCCAAAACTTATAGAAAATACATTTTTGTGCTCTGTGAGTCGATATCCTTCGCATACAATTCAATTGGAGTTGAAAAATTCATGTTTGAAGAAAATGACATTTCAAAATCTTTAAATCGTCATATCTCGTTAACCGAGCGTCTAAACAGGTCAAAACTTGCAAAATTCAAAATTCTCTAATAACAAAACTACATGTCCAAAACTTATAGAAAATACATTTTTGTGCTCTGTGAGTCGATATCCTTCGCATACAATTCAATTGGAGTTGAAAAATTCATGTTTGAAGAAAATGACATTTCAAAATCTTTAAATCGTTATATCTCGTTAACCGAGCGTCTAAACAGGTCAAAACTTGCAAAATTCAAAATTCTCTAAAAACAAAACTACATGCCCAAAACTTATAGAAAATACATTTTTGTGCTCTGTGAGTCGATATCCTTCGCATACAATTCAATTGGAGTTGAAAAATTCATTTTTGAAGAAAATGACATTTCAAAATCTTTAAATCGTCATATCTCGTTAACCGAGCGTCTAAACAGGTCAAAACTTGCAAAATTCAAAATTCTCTAATAAACAAAACCACATGTCCAAAACTTATAGAAAATACATTTTTGTGCTCTGTGAGTCGATATCCTTCGCATACAATTCAATTGGAGTTGAAAAATTCAGTTTTGAAGAAAATGACATTTCAAAATCTTTAAATCGTCATATCTCGTTAACCGAGCGTCTAAACAGGTCAAAACTTGCAAAATTCAAAATTCTCTAAAAACAAAACTACATGTCCAAAACTTATAGAAAATACATTTTTGTGCTCTGTGAGTCGATATCCTTCGCATACAATTCAATTGGAGTTGAAAAATTCATTTTTGAAGAAAATGACATTTCAAAATCTTTAAATCGTCATATCTCGTTAACCGAGCGTCTAAACAGGTCAAAACTTGCAAAATTCAAAATTCTCTAAAAACAAAACTACAACTCCAAAACTTATAGAAAATACATTTTTGTGCTCTGTGAGTCGATATCCTTCGCATACCATTCAATTGGAGTTGAAAAATTCATGTTTGAAGAAAATGACATTTCAAAATCTTTAAATCGTCATATCTCGTTAACCGAGCTTCTAAACAGGTCAAAACTTGCAAAATTCAAAATTCTCTAAAAACAAAACTACATGTCCAAAACTTATAGAAAATACATTTTTGTGCTCTATGAGTCGATATCCTTCGCAAACAATTCAATTGGAGTTGAAAAATTCATTTTTGAAGAAAATGACATTTCAAAATCTTTAAATCGTCATATCTCGTTAACCGAGCGTCTAAACGGGTCAAAACTTGCAAAATTCAAAATTCTCTAAAAACAAAACTACATGTCCAAAACTTATAGAAAATACATTTTTGTGCTCTGTGAGTCGATATCCTTCGCATACAATTCAATTGGAGTTGAAAAATTCATTTTTGAAGAAAATGACATTTAAAAATCTTTAAATTATCATATCTCGTTAACCGAGCGTCTAAACAGGTCAAAACTTGCAAAATTCAAAATTCTCTAAAAACAAAACTACAAGTCCAAAACTTATAGAAAATACATTTTTGTGCTCTGTGAGTCGATATGCTTCGCATACAATTCAATTGGAGTTGAAAAATTCATTTTTGAAGAAAATGACATTTCAAAATCTTTAAATCGTCATATCTCGTTAACCGAGCGTCTAAACAGGTCAAAACTTGCAAAATTCAAAATTCTCTAAAAACAAAACTACATGTCCAAAACTTATAGAAAATACATTTTTGTGCTCTGTGAGTCGATATCCTTCGCATACAATTCAATTGGAGTTGAAAAATTCATTTTTGAAGAAAATGACATTTCAAAATCTTTAAATCGTCATATCTCGTTAACCGAGCGTCTAAACAGGTCAAAACTTGCAAAATTCAAAATTCTCTAAAAACAAAACTACATGTCCAAAACTTATAGAAAATACATTTTTGTGCTCTGTGAGTCGATATCCTTCGCATACAATTCAATTGGAGTTGAAAAATTCATTTTTGAAGAAAATGACATTTCAAAATCTTTAAATCGTCATATCTCGTTAACCGAGCTTCTAAACAGGTCAAAACTTGCAAAATTCAAAATTCTCTAAAAACAAAACTACAACTCCAAAACTTATAGAAAATACATTTTTGTGCTCTGTGAGTCGATATCCTTCGCATACCATTCAATTGGAGTTGAAAAATTCATGTTTGAAGAAAATGACATTTCAAAATCTTTAAATCGTCATATCTCGTTAACCGAGCGTCTAAACAGGTCAAAACTTGCAAAATTCAAAATTCTCTAAAAACAAAACTACAACTCCAAAACTTATAGAAAATACATTTTTGTGCTCTGTGAGTCGATATCCTTCGCATACAATTCAATTGGAGTTGAAAAATTCATGTTTGAAGAAAATGACATTTCAAAATCTTTAAATCGTCATATCTCGTTAACCGATCGTCTAAACAGGTCAAAACTTGCAAAATTCAAAATTCTCTAATAACAAAACTACATGTCCAAAACTTATAGAAAATACATTTTTGTGCTCTGTGAGTCGATATCCTTCGCATACAATTCAATTGGAGTTGAAAAATTCATGTTTGAAGAAAATGACATTTCAAAATCTTTAAATCGTCATATCTCGTTAACCGAGCGTCTAAACAGGTCAAAACATGCAAAATTCCAAATTCTCTAAAAACAAAACTACATGTCCAAAACTAATAGAAAATACATTTGTGTGCTCTGTGAGTCGATATCCTTCGCATACAATTCAATTGGAGTTGAAAAATTCATGTTTGAAGAAAATGACATTTCAAAATCTTTAAATCGTCATATCTCGTTAACCGAGCGTCTAAACAGGTCAAAACTTGCAAAATTCAAAATTCTCTAAAAACAAAACTACTACTCCAAAACTTATAGAAAATACATTTTTGTGCTCTGTGAGTCGATATCCTTCGCATACAATTCAATTGGAGTTGAAAAATTCATGTTTGAAGAAAATGACATTTCAAAATCTTTAAATCGTCATATCTCGTTAACCGAGCGTCTAAACAGGTCAAAACTTGCAAAATTCAAAATTCTCTAAAAACAAAACTACATGTCCAAAACTTATAGAAAATACATTTTTGTGCTCTGTGAGTCGATATCCTTCGCATACAATTCAATTGGAGTTGAAAAATTCATGTTTGAAGAAAATGACATTTCAAAATCTTTAAATCGTCATATCTCGTTAACCGAGCGTCTAAACAGGTCAAAACTTGCAAAATTCAAAATTCTCTAAAAACAAAACTACAACTCCAAAACTTATAGAAAATACATTTTTGTGCTCTGTGAGTCGATATCCTTCGCATACAATTCAATTGGAGTTGAAAAATTCATGTTTGAAGAAAATGACATTTCAAAATCTTTAAATCGTCATATCTCGTTAACCGAGCGTCTAAACAGGTCAAAACTTGCAAAATTAAAAATTCTCTAAAAACAAAACTACATGTCCAAAACTTATAGAAAATACATTTTTGTGCTCTGTGAGTCGATATCCTTCGCATACAATTCAATTGGAGTTGAAAAATTCATGTTTGAAGAAAATGACATTTCAAAATCTTTAAATCGTCATATCTCGTTAACCGATCGTCTAAACAGGTCAAAACTTGCAAAATTCAAAATTCTCTAAAAACAAAACTACAACTCCAAAACTTATAGAAAATACATTTTTGTGCTCTGTGAGTCGATATCCTTCGCATACAATTCAATTGGAGTTGAAAAATTCATGTTTGAAGAAAATGACATTTCAAAATCTTTAAATCGTCATATCTCGTTAACCGAGCGTCTAAACAGGTCAAAACTTGCAAAATTCAAAATTCTCTAAAAACAAAACTACAACTCCAAAACTTATAGAAAATACATTTTTGTGCTCTGTGAGTCGATATCCTTCGCATACAATTCAATTGGAGTTGAAAAATTCATGTTTGAAGAAAATGACATTTCAAAATCTTTAAATCGTCATATCTCGTTAACCGAGCGTCTTAACAGGTCAAAACTTGCAAAATTCAAAATTCTCTAAAAACAAAACTACATGTCCAAAACTTATAGAAAATACATTTTTGTGCTCTGTGAGTCGATATCCTTCGCATACAATTCAATTGGAGTTGAAAAATTCATGTTTGAAGAAAATGACATTTCAAAATCTTTAAATCGTCATATCTCGTTAACCGATCGTCTAAACAGGTCAAAACTTGCAAAATTCAAAATTCTCTAAAAACAAAACTACATGTCCAAAACTTATAGAAAATACATTTTTGTGCTCTGTGAGTCGATATCCTTCGCATACAATTCAATTGGAGTTGAAAAATTCATTTTTGAAGAAAATGACATTTCAAAATCTTTAAATCGTCATATCTCGTTAACCGAGCGTCAAAACTTGCAAAATTCAAAATTCTCTAAAAACAAAACTACAAGTCCAAAACTTATAGAAAATACATTTTTGTGCTCTGTGAGTCGATATCCTTCGCATACAATTCAATTGGAGTTGAAAAATTCATTTTTGAAGAAAATGACATTTCAAAATCTTTAAATCGTCATATCTCGTTAACCGAGCATCTAAACAGGTCAAAACTTGCAAAATTCAAAATTCTCTAAAAACAAAACTACAACTCCAAAACTTATAGAAAATACATTTTTGTGCTCTGTGAGTCGATATCCTTCGCATACAATTCAATTGGAGTTGAAAAATTCATGTTTGAAGAAAATGACATTTCAAAATCTTTAAATCGTCATATCTCGTTAACCGAGCGTCTAAACAGGTCAAAACTTGCAAAATTCAAAATTCTCTAAAAACAAAACTACATGTCCAAAACTTATAGAAAATACATTTTTGTGCTCTGTGATTCGATATCCTTCGCATACAATTCAATTGGAGTTGAAAAATTCATGTTTGAAGAAAATGACATTTCAAAATCTTTAAATCGTCATATCTCGTTAACCGAGCGTCTAAACAGGTCAAAACTTGCAAAATTCAAAATTCTCTAAAAACAAAACTACAACTCCAAAACTTATAGAAAATACATTTTTGTGCTCTGTGAGTCGATATCCTTCGCATACAATTCAATTGGAGTTGAAAAATTCATGTTTGAAGAAAATGACATTTCAAAATCTTTAAATCGTCATATCTCGTTAACCGAGCATCTAAACAGGTCAAAACTTGCAAAATTCAAAATTCTCTAAAAACAAAACTACAACTCCAAAACTTATAGAAAATACATTTTTGTGCTCTGTGAGTCGATATCCTTCGCATACAATTCAATTGGAGTTGAAAAATTCATGTTTGAAGAAAATGACATTTCAAAATCTTTAAATCGTCATATCTCGTTAACCGAGCATCTAAACAGGTCAAAACTTGCAAAATTCAAAATTCTCTAAAAACAAAACTACAACTCCAAAACTTATAGAAAATACATTTTTGTGCTCTGTGAGTCGATATCCTTCGCATACAATTCAATTGGAGTTGAAAAATTCATGTTTGAAGAAAATGACATTTCAAAATCTTTAAATCGTCATATCTCGTTAACCGAGCGTCTAAACAGGTCAAAACTTGCAAAATTCAAAATTCTCTAAAAACAAAACTACATGTCCAAAACTTATAGAAAATACATTTTTGTGCTCTGTGATTCGATATCCTTCGCATACAATTCAATTGGAGTTGAAAAATTCATGTTTGAAGAAAATGACATTTCAAAATCTTTAAATCGTCATATCTCGTTAACCGAGCGTCTAAACAGGTCAAAACTTGCAAAATTCAAAATTCTCTAAAAACAAAACTACAACTCCAAAACTTATAGAAAATACATTTTTGTGCTCTGTGAGTCGATATCCTTCGCATACAATTCAATTGGAGTTGAAAAATTCATGTTTGAAGAAAATGACATTTCAAAATCTTTAAATCGTCATATCTCGTTAACCGAGCATCTAAACAGGTCAAAACTTGCAAAATTCAAAATTCTCTAAAAACAAAACTACAACTCCAAAACTTATAGAAAATACATTTTTGTGCTCTGTGAGTCGATATCCTTCGCATACAATTCAATTGGAGTTGAAAAATTCATGTTTGAAGAAAATGACATTTCAAAATCTTTAAATCGTCATATCTCGTTAACCGAGCGTCTAAACAGGTCAAAACTTGCAAAATTCAAAATTCTCTAAAAACAAAACTACATGTCCAAAACTTATAGAAAATACATTTTTGTGCTCTGTGATTCGATATCCTTCGCATACAATTCAATTGGAGTTGAAAAATTCATGTTTGAAGAAAATGACATTTCAAAATCTTTAAATCGTCATATCTCGTTAACCGAGCGTCTAAACAGGTCAAAACTTGCAAAATTCAAAATTCTCTAAAAACAAAACTACAACTCCAAAACTTATAGAAAATACATTTTTGTGCTCTGTGAGTCGATATCCTTCGCATACAATTCAATTGGAGTTGAAAAATTCATGTTTGAAGAAAATGACATTTCAAAATCTTTAAATCGTCATATCTCGTTAACCGAGCGTCTAAACAGGTCAAAACTTGCAAAATTCAAAATTCTCTAAAAACAAAACTACATGTCCAAAACTTATAGAAAATACATTTTTGTGCTCTGTGAGTCGATATCCTTCGCATACAATTCAATTGGAGTTGAAAAATTCATGTTTGAAGAAAATGACATTTCAAAATCTTTAAATCGTCATATCTCGTTAACCGATCGTCTAAACAGGTCAAAACTTGCAAAATTCAGAATTCTCTAAAAACAAAACTACATGTCCAAAACTTATAGAAAATACATTTTTGTGCTCTGTGAGTCGGTATCCTTCGCATACAATTCAATTGGAGTTGAAAAATTCATGTTTGAAGAAAATGACATTTCAAAATCTTTAAATCGTCATATCTCGTTAACCGAGCGTCTAAACAGGTCAAAACTTGCAAAATTCAGAATTCTCTTAAAACAAAACTACAACTCCAAAACTTATAGAAAATACATTTTTGTGCTCTGTGAGTCGATATCCTTCGCATACAATTCAATTGGAGTTGAAAAATTCATGTTTGAAGAAAATGACATTTCAAAATCTTTAAATCGTCATATCTCGTTAACCGAGCGTCTTAACAGGTCAAAACTTGCAAAATTCAAAATTCTCTAAAAACAAAACTACAACTCCAAAACTTATAGAAAATACATTTTTGTGCTCTGTGAGTCGATATCCTTCGCATACAATTCAATTGGAGTTGAAAAATTCATGTTTGAAGAAAATGACATTTCAAAATCTTTAAATCGTCATATCTCGTTAACCGAGCGTCTAAACAGGTCAAAACTTGCAAAATTCAAAATTCTCTAAAAACAAAACTACAACTCCAAAACTTATAGAAAATACATTTTTGTGCTCTGTGAGTCGATATCCTTCGCATACAATTCAATTGGAGTTGAAAAATTCATGTTTGAAGAAAATGACATTTCAAAATCTTTAAATCGTCATATCTCGTTAACCGAGCGTCTAAACAGGTCAAAACTTGCAAAATTCAAAATTCTCTAAAAACAAAACTACATGTCCAAAACTTATAGAAAATACAATTTTGTGCTCTGTGAGTCGATATCCTTCGCATACAATTCAATTGGAGTTGAAAAATTCATGTTTGAAGAAAATGACATTTCAAAATCTTTAAATCGTCATATCTCGTTAACCGAGCGTCTAAACAGGTCAAAACTTGCAAAATTCAGAATTCTCTAAAAACAAAACTACATGTCCAAAACTTATAGAAAATACATTTTTGTGCTCTGTGATTCGATATCCTTCGCATACAATTCAATTGGAGTTGAAAAATTCATGTTTGAAGAAAATGACATTTCAAAATCTTTAAATCGTCATATCTCGTTAACCGAGCGTCTAAACAGGTCAAAACTTGCAAAATTCAAAATTCTCTAAAAACAAAACTACAACTCCAAAACTTATAGAAAATACATTTTTGTGCTCTGTGAGTCGATATCCTTCGCATACAATTCAATTGGAGTTGAAAAATTCATGTTTGAAGAAAATGACATTTCAAAATCTTTAAATCGTCATATCTCGTTAACCGAGCGTCTAAACAGGTCAAAACTTGCAAAATTCAAAATTCTCTAAAAACAAAACTACATGTCCAAAACTTATAGAAAATACATTTTTGTGCTCTGTGAGTCGATATCCTTCGCATACAATTCAATTGGAGTTGAAAAATTCATGTTTGAAGAAAATGACATTTCAAAATCTTTAAATCGTCATATCTCGTTAACCGAGCGTCTAAACAGGTCAAAACTTGCAAAATTCAGAATTCTCTAAAAACAAAACTACATGTCCAAAACTTATAGAAAATACATTTTTGTGCTCTGTGAGTCGGTATCCTTCGCATACAATTCAATTGGAGTTGAAAAATTCATGTTTGAAGAAAATGACATTTCAAAATCTTTAAATCGTCATATCTCGTTAACCGAGCGTCTAAACAGGTCAAAACTTGCAAAATTCAGAATTCTCTTAAAACAAAACTACAACTCCAAAACTTATAGAAAATACATTTTTGTGCTCTGTGAGTCGATATCCTTCGCATACAATTCAATTGGAGTTGAAAAATTCATGTTTGAAGAAAATGACATTTCAAAATCTTTAAATCGTCATATCTCGTTAACCGAGCGTCTTAACAGGTCAAAACTTGCAAAATTCAAAATTCTCTAAAAACAAAACTACATGTCCAAAACTTATAGAAAATACATTTTTGTGCTCTGTGAGTCGATATCCTTCGCATACAATTCAATTGGAGTTGAAAAATTCATGTTTGAAGAAAATGATATTTCAAAATCTTTAAATCGTCATATCTCGTTAACCGAGCGTCTAAACAGGTCAAAACTTGCAAAATTCAAAATTCTCTAAAAACAAAACTACAACTCCAAAACTTATAGAAAATACATTTTTGTGCTCTGTGAGTCGATATCCTTCGCATACAATTCAATTGGAGTTGAAAAATTCATGTTTGAAGAAAATGACATTTCAAAATCTTGTAATCGTCATATCTCGTTAACCGAGCGTCTAAACAGGTCAAAACTTGCAAAATTCAAAATTCTCTAAAAACAAAACTACAACTCCAAAACTTATAGAAAATACATTTTTGTGCTCTGTGAGTCGATATCCTTCGCATACAATTCAATTGGAGTTGAAAAATTCATGTTTGAAGAAAATGACATTTCAAAATCTTTAAATCGTCATATCTCGTTAACCGAGCGTCTTAACAGGTCAAAACTTGCAAAATTCAAAATTCTCTAAAAACAAAACTACAACTCCAAAACTTATAGAAAATACATTTTTGTGCTCTGTGAGTCGATATCCTTCGCATACAATTCAATTGGAGTTGAAAAATTCATTTTTGAAGAAAATGACATTTCAAAATCTTTAAATCGTCATATCTCGTTAACCGAGCGTCAAAACTTGCAAAATTCAAAATTCTCTAAAAACAAAACTACAACTCCAAAACTTATAGAAAATACATTTTTGTGCTCTGTGAGTCGATATCCTTCGCATACAATTCAATTGGAGTTGAAAAATTCAAGTTTGAAGAAAATGACATTTCAAAATCTTTAAATCGTCATATCTCGTTAACCGAGCGTCTAAACAGGTCAAAACTTGCAAAATTCAAAATTCTCTAAAAACAAAACTACATGTCCAAAACTTATAGAAAATACATTTTTGTGCTCTGTGAGTCGATATCCTTCGCATACAATTCAATTGGAGTTGAAAAATTCTTGTTTGAAGAAAATGACATTTTAAAATCTTTAAATCGTCATATCTCGTTAACCGAGCGTCTTAACAGGTCAAAACTTGCAAAATTCAAAATTCTCTAAAAACAAAACTACATGTCCAAAACTTATAGAAAATACATTTTTGTGCTCTGTGAGTCGATATCCTTTGCATACAATTCAATTGGAGTTGAAAAATTCATGTTTGAAGAAAATGACATTTCAAAATCTTTAAATCGTCATATCTCGTTAACCGAGCGTCTAAACAGGTCAAAACTTGCAAAATTAAAAATTCTCTAAAAACAAAACTACATGTCCAAAACTTATAGAAAATACATTTTTGTGCTCTGTGAGTCGATATCCTTCGCATACAATTCAATTGGACTTGAAAAATTCATGTTTGAAGAAAATGACATTTCAAAATCTTTAAATCGTCATATCTCGTTAACCGAGCGTCTAAACAGGTCAAAACTTGCAAAATTCAAAATTC
Source organism: Episyrphus balteatus (assembly GCF_945859705.1). NCBI lineage: Eukaryota > Metazoa > Arthropoda > Insecta > Diptera > Syrphidae > Episyrphus > Episyrphus balteatus. The sequence continues at coordinate 84,865,517 of NC_079135.1, forward strand.
TCTAAAAACAAAACTACAACTCCAAAACTTATAGAAAATACATTTTTGTGCTCTGTGAGTCGATATCCTTCGCATACAATTCAATTGGAGTTGAAAAATTCATGTTTGAAGAAAATGACACTTCAAAATCTTTAAATCGTCATATCTCGTTAACCGAGCGTCTAAACAGGTCAAAACTTGCAAAATTCAAAATTCTCTAAAAACAAAACTACATGTCCAAAACTTATAGAAAATACATTTTTGTGCTCTGTGAGTCGATATCCTTCGCATACCATTCAATTGGAGTTGAAAAATTCACGTTTGAAGAAAATGACATTTCAAAATCTTTAAATCGTCATATCTCGTTAACCGAGCGTCTAAACAGGTCAAAACTTGCAAAATTCAAAATTCTCTAAAAACAAAACTACAACTCCAAAACTTATAGAAAATACATTTTTGTGCTCTGTGAGTCGATATCCTTCGCATACAATTCAATTGGAGTTGAAAAATTCATGTTTGAAGAAAATGACATTTCAAAATCTTTAAATCGTCATATCTCGTTAACCGAGCGTCTAAACAGGTCAAAACTTGCAAAATTCAAAATTCTCTAAAAACAAAACTACATGTCCAAAACTTATAGAAAATACATTTTTGTGCTCTGTGAGTCGATATCCTTCGCATACAATTCAATTGGAGTTGAAAAATTCATGTTTGAAGAAAATGACACTTCAAAATCTTTAAATCGTCATATCTCGTTAACCGAGCGTCTAAACAGGTCAAAACTTGCAAAATTCAAAATTCTCTAAAAACAAAACTACATGTCCAAAACTTATAGAAAATACATTTTTGTGCTCTGTGAGTCGATATCCTTCGCATACCATTCAATTGGAGTTGAAAAATTCACGTTTGAAGAAAATGACATTTCAAAATCTTTAAATCGTCATATCTCGTTAACCGAGCGTCTAAACAGGTCAAAACTTGCAAAATTCAAAATTCTCTAAAAACAAAACTACATGTCCAAAACTTATAGAAAATACATTTTTGTGCTCTGTGAGTCGATATCCTTCGCATACAATTCAATTGGAGTTGAAAAATTCATGTTTGAAGAAAATGACATTTCAAAATCTTTAAATCGTCATATCTCGTTAACCGAGCGTCTTAACAGGTCAAAACTTGCAAAATTCAAAATTCTCTAAAAACAAAACTACAACTCCAAAACTTATAGAAAATACATTTTTGTGCTCTGTGAGTCGATATCCTTCGCATACAATTCAATTGGAGTTGAAAAATTCATGTTTGAAGAAAATGACATTTCAAAATCTTTAAATCGTCATATCTCGTTAACCGAGCGTCTAAACAGGTCAAAACTTGCAAAATTCAAAATTCTCTAAAAACAAAACTACAACTCCAAAACTTATAGAAAATACATTTTTGTGCTCTGTGAGTCGATATCCTTCGCATACAATTCAATTGGAGTTGAAAAATTCATGTTTGAAGAAAATGACATTTCAAAATCTTTAAATCGTCATATCTCGTTAACCGAGCGTCTAAACAGGTCAAAACTTGCAAAATTCAAAATTCTCTAAAAACAAAACTACAACTCCAAAACTTATAGAAAATACATTTTTGTGCTCTGTGAGTCGATATCCTTCGCATACAATTCAATTGGAGTTGAAAAATTCATGTTTGAAGAAAATGACATTTCAAAATCTTTAAATCGTCATATCTCGTTAACCGAGCGTCTAAACAGGTCAAAACTTGCAAAATTCAAAATTCTCTAAAAACAAAACTACATGTCCAAAACTTATAGAAAATACATTTTTGTGCTCTGTGAGTCGATATCCTTCGCATACAATTCAATTGGAGTTGAAAAATTCATGTTTGAAGAAAATGACATTTCAAAATCTTTAAATCGTCATATCTCGTTAACCGAGCGTCTAAACAGGTCAAAACTTGCAAAATTCAGAATTCTCTAAAAACAAAACTACATGTCCAAAACTTATAGAAAATACATTTTTGTGCTCTGTGAGTCGGTATCCTTCGCATACAATTCAATTGGAGTTGAAAAATTCATGTTTGAAGAAAATGACATTTCAAAATCTTTAAATCGTCATATCTCGTTAACCGAGCGTCTAAACAGGTCAAAACTTGCAAAATTCAGAATTCTCTTAAAACAAAACTACAACTCCAAAACTTATAGAAAATACATTTTTGTGCTCTGTGAGTCGATATCCTTCGCATACAATTCAATTGGAGTTGAAAAATTCATGTTTGAAGAAAATGACATTTCAAAATCTTTAAATCGTCATATCTCGTTAACCGAGCGTCTTAACAGGTCAAAACTTGCAAAATTCAAAATTCTCTAAAAACAAAACTACATGTCCAAAACTTATAGAAAATACATTTTTGTGCTCTGTGAGTCGATATCCTTCGCATACAATTCAATTGGAGTTGAAAAATTCATGTTTGAAGAAAATGACATTTCAAAATCTTTAAATCGTCATATCTCGTTAACCGAGCGTCTAAACAGGTCAAAACTTGCAAAATTCAAAATTCTCTAAAAACAAAACTACAACTCCAAAACTTATAGAAAATACATTTTTGTGCTCTGTGAGTCGATATCCTTCGCATACAATTCAATTGGAGTTGAAAAATTCATGTTTGAAGAAAATGACATTTCAAAATCTTGTAATCGTCATATCTCGTTAACCGAGCGTCTAAACAGGTCAAAACTTGCAAAATTCAAAATTCTCTAAAAACAAAACTACAACTCCAAAACTTATAGAAAATACATTTTTGTGCTCTGTGAGTCGATATCCTTCGCATACAATTCAATTGGAGTTGAAAAATTCATGTTTGAAGAAAATGACATTTCAAAATCTTTAAATCGTCATATCTCGTTAACCGAGCGTCTTAACAGGTCAAAACTTGCAAAATTCAAAATTCTCTAAAAACAAAACTACAACTCCAAAACTTATAGAAAATACATTTTTGTGCTCTGTGAGTCGATATCCTTCGCATACAATTCAATTGGAGTTGAAAAATTCATTTTTGAAGAAAATGACATTTCAAAATCTTTAAATCGTCATATCTCGTTAACCGAGCGTCAAAACTTGCAAAATTCAAAATTCTCTAAAAACAAAACTACAACTCCAAAACTTATAGAAAATACATTTTTGTGCTCTGTGAGTCGATATCCTTCGCATACAATTCAATTGGAGTTGAAAAATTCATGTTTGAAGAAAATGACATTTCAAAATCTTTAAATCGTCATATCTCGTTAACCGAGCATCTAAACAGGTCAAAACTTGCAAAATTCAAAATTCTCTAAAAACAAAACTACAACTCCAAAACTTATAGAAAATACATTTTTGTGCTCTGTGAGTCGATATCCTTCGCATACAATTCAATTGGAGTTGAAAAATTCATGTTTGAAGAAAATGATATTTCAAAATCTTTAAATCGTCATATCTCGTTAACCGATCGTCTAAACAGGTCAAAACTTGCAAAATTCAAAATTCTCTAAAAACAAAACTACAACTCCAAAACTTATAGAAAATACATTTTTGTGCTCTGTGAGTCGATATCCTTCGCATACAATTCAATTGGAGTTGAAAAATTCATGTTTGAAGAAAATGACATTTCAAAATCTTTAAATCGTCATATCTCGTTAACCGAGCGTCTAAACAGGTCAAAACTTGCAAAATTCAAAATTCTCTAAAAACAAAACTACATGTCCAAAACTTATAGAAAATACATTTTTGTGCTCTGTGAGTCGATATCCTTCGCATACAATTCAATTGGAGTTGAAAAATTCATTTTTGAAGAAAATGACATTTCAAAATCTTTAAATCGTCATATCTCGTTAACCGAGCGTCTAAACAGGTCAAAACTTGCAAAATTCAAAATTCTCTAAAAACAAAACTACAACTCCAAAACTTATAGAAAATACATTTTTGTGCTCTGTGAGTCGATATCCTTCGCATACAATTCAATTGGAGTTGAAAAATTCAAGTTTGAAGAAAATGACATTTCAAAATCTTTAAATCGTCATATCTCGTTAACCGAGCGTCTAAACAGGTCAAAACTTGCAAAATTCAAAATTCTCTAAAAACAAAACTACATGTCCAAAACTTATAGAAAATACATTTTTGTGCTCTGTGAGTCGATATCCTTCGCATACAATTCAATTGGAGTTGAAAAATTCTTGTTTGAAGAAAATGACATTTTAAAATCTTTAAATCGTCATATCTCGTTAACCGAGCGTCTTAACAGGTCAAAACTTGCAAAATTCAAAATTCTCTAAAAACAAAACTACATGTCCAAAACTTATAGAAAATACATTTTTGTGCTCTGTGAGTCGATATCCTTTGCATACAATTCAATTGGAGTTGAAAAATTCATTTTTGAAGAAAATGACATTTCAAAATCTTTAAATCGTCATATCTCGTTAACCGAGCGTCTAAACAGGTCAAAACTTGCAAAATTAAAAATTCTCTAAAAACAAAACTACATGTCCAAAACTTATAGAAAATACATTTTTGTGCTCTGTGAGTCGATATCCTTCGCATACAATTCAATTGGACTTGAAAAATTCATGTTTGAAGAAAATGACATTTCAAAATCTTTAAATCGTCATATCTCGTTAACCGAGCGTCTAAACAGGTCAAAACTTGCAAAATTCAAAATTCTCTAAAAACAAAACTACAACTCCAAAACTTATAGAAAATACATTTTTGTGCTCTGTGAGTCGATATCCTTCGCATACAATTCAATTGGAGTTGAAAAATTCATGTTTGAAGAAAATGACATTTCAAAATCTTTAAATCGTCATATCTCGTTAACCGAGCGTCTAAACAGGTCAAAACTTGCAAAATTCAAAATTCTCTAAAAACAAAACTACATGTCCAAAACTTATAGAAAATACATTTTTGTGCTCTGTGAGTCGATATCCTTCGCATACAATTCAATTGGAGTTGAAAAATTCATGTTTGAAGAAAATGACACTTCAAAATCTTTAAATCGTCATATCTCGTTAACCGAGCGTCTAAACAGGTCAAAACTTGCAAAATTCAAAATTCTCTAAAAACAAAACTACATGTCCAAAACTTATAGAAAATACATTTTTGTGCTCTGTGAGTCGATATCCTTCGCATACCATTCAATTGGAGTTGAAAAATTCACGTTTGAAGAAAATGACATTTCAAAATCTTTAAATCGTCATATCTCGTTAACCGAGCGTCTAAACAGGTCAAAACTTGCAAAATTCTAAATTCTTTAATAACAAAACTACATGTCCAAAACTTATAGAAAATACATTTTTGTGCTCTGTGAGTCAATATCCTTCGCATACCATTCAATTGGAGTTGAAAAATTCACGTTTGAAGAAAATGACATTTCAAAATCTTTAAATCGTCATATCTCGTTAACCGAGCGTCTAAACAGGTCAAAACTTGCAAAATTCAAAATTCTCTAAAAACAAAACTACATGTCCAAAACTTATAGAAAATACATTTTTGTGCTCTGTGAGTCAATATCCTTCGCATACCATTCAATTGGAGTTGAAAAATTCACGTTTGAAGAAAATGACATTTCAAAATCTTTAAATCGTCATATCTCGTTAACCGAGCGTCTAAACAGGTCAAAACTTGCAAAATTCAAAATTCTCTAAAAACAAAACTACAAGTCCAAAACTTATAGAAAATACATTTTTGTGCTCTGTGAGTCAATATCCTTCGCATACAATTCAATTGGAGTTAAAAAATTCACGTTTGAAGAAAATGACATTTCAAAATCTTTAAATCGTCATATCTCGTTAACCGAGCGTCTAAACAGGTCAAAACTTGCAAAATTCAAAATTCTCTAAAAACAAAACTTCAAGTCCAAAACTTATAGAAAATACATTTTTGTGCTCTGTGAGTCAATATCCTTCGCATACAATTCAATTGGAGTTGAAAAATTCACGTTTGAAGAAAATGACATTTCAAAATCTTTAAATCGTCATATCTCGTTAACCGAGCGTCTAAACAGGTCAAAACTTGCAAAATTCAAAATTCTCTAAAAACAAAACCACAACTCCAAAACTTATAGAAAATACATTTTTGTGCTCTGTGAGTCGATATCCTTCGCATACAATTCAATTGGAGTTGAAAAATTCATGTTTGAAGAAAATGACATTTCAAAAGCTTTAAATCGTCATATCTCGTTAACCGAGCGTCTAAACAGGTCAAAACTTGCAAAATTCAAAATTCTCTAATAACAAAACTACATGTCCAAAACTTATAGAAAATACATTTTTGTGCTCTGTGAGTCGATATCCTTCGCATACAATTCAATTGGAGTTGAAAAATTCATTTTTGAAGAAAATGACATTTCAAAATCTTTAAATCGTCATATCTCGTTAACCGAGCGTCTAAACAGGTCAAAACTTGCAAAATTCAAAATTCTCTAATAACAAAACTACATGTCCAAAACTTATAGAAAATACATTTTTGTGCTCTGTGAGTCGATATCCTTCGCATACCATTCAATTGGAGTTGAAAAATTCACGTTTGAAGAAAATGACATTTCAAAATCTTTAAATCGTCATATCTCTTTAACCGAGCGTCTAAACAGGTCAAAACTTGCAAAATTCAAAATTCTCTAAAAACAAAACTACATGTCCAAAACTTATAGAAAATACATTTTTGTGCTCTGTGAGTCGATATCCTTCGCATACAATTCAATTGGAGTTGAAAAATTCATTTTTGAAGAAAATGACATTTCAAAATCTTTAAATCGTCATATCTCGTTAACCAAGTGTCTAAACAGGTCAAAACTTGCAAAATTCAAAATCCTCTAAAAACAAAACTACATGTCCAAAACTTATAGAAAATACATTTTTGTGTTCTCTGAGTCGATATCCTTCGCATACAATTCAATTGGAGTTGAAAAATTCACGTTTGAAGAAAATGACATTTCAAAATCTTGTAATCGTCATATCTCGTTAACCGAGCGTCTAAACAGGTCAAAACTTGCAAAATTCAAAATTCTCTAATAACAAAACTACATGTCCAAAACTTATAGAAAATACATTTTTGTGCTCTGTGAGTCGATATCCTTCGCATACAATTCAATTGGAGTTGAAAAATTCATGTTTGAAGAAAATGACATTTCAAAATCTTTAAATCGTCATATCTCGTTAACCGAGCGTCTAAACAGGTCAAAACTTGCAAAATTCAAAATTCTCTAAAAACAAAACTATAAGCCCAAAACTTATAGAAAATACATTTTTGTGCTCTGTGAGTCGATATCCTTCGCATACAATTCAATTGGAGTTGAAAAATTAATTTTTGAAGAAAATGACATTTCAAAATCTTTAAATCGTCATATCTCGTTAACCGAGCGTCTAAACAAGTCAAAACTTGCAAAATTCAAAATTCTCTAAAAACAAAACTACAAGTCCAAAACTTATAGAAAATACATTTTTGTGCTCTGTGAGTCGATATCCTTCGCATACAATTCAATTGGAGTTGAAAAATTCATTTTTGAAGAAAATGACATTTCAAAATCTTTAAATCGTCATATCTCGTTAACCGAGCGTCTAAACAGGTCAAAACTTGCAAAATTCAAAATTCTCTAAAAACAAAACTACAACTCCAAAACTTATAGAAAATACATTTTTGTGCTCTGTGAGTCGATATCCTTCGCATACAATTCAATTGGAGTTGAAAAATTCATTTTTGAAGAAAATGACATTTCAAAATCTTTAAATCGTCATATCTCGTTAACCGAGCGTCTAAACAGGTCAAAACTTGCAAAATTCAAAATTCTCTAAAAACAAAACTACAAGTCCAAAACTTATAGAAAATACATTTTTGTGCTCTGTGAGTCGATATCCTTCGCATACAATTCAATTGGAGTTGAAAAATTCATTTTTGAAGAAAATGACATTTCAAAATCTTTAAATCGTCATATCTCGTTAACCGAGCGTCTAAACAGGTCAAAACTTGCAAAATTCAAAATTCTCTAAAAACAAAACTACAAGTCCAAAACTTATAGAAAATACATTTTTGTGCTCTGTGAGTCGATATCCTTCGCATACCATTCAATTGGAGTTGAAAAATTCACTTTTGGAGAAAATGACTTTTAAAAATGTTTAAATCGTCATATCTCGTTAACCGAGCGTCTAAACAGGTCAAAACTTGCAAAATTCAAAATTCTCTAATAACAAAACTACAACTCCAAAACTTATAGAAAATACATTTTTGTGCTCTGTGAGTCGATATCCTTCGCATACCATTCAATTGGAGTTGAAAAATTCACGTTTGAAGAAAATGACATTTCAAAATCTTTAAATCGTCATATCTCGTTAACCGAGCGTCTAAACAGGTCAAAACTTGCAAAATTCAAAATTCTCTAAAAACAAAACTACATGTCCAAAACTTATAGAAAATACATTTTTGTGCTCTGTGAGTCGATATCCTCCGCATACAATTCAATTGGAGTTGAAAAATTCATGTTTGAAGAAAATGACATTTCAAAATCTTTAAATCGTCATATCTCGTTAACCGAGCGTCTAAACAGGTCAAATCTTGCAAAATTCAAAATTCTCTAATAACAAAACTACATGTCCAAAACTTATAGAAAATACATTTTTGTGCTCTGTGAGTCGATATCATTCGCATACCATTCAATTGGAGTTGAAAAATTCACATTTGAAGAAAATGACATTTCAAAATCTTTAAATCGTCATATCTCGTTAACCGAGCGTCTAAACAGGTCAAAACTTGCAAAATTCAAAATTCTCTAAAAACAAAACTACATGTCCAAAACTTATAGAAAATACATTTTTGTGCTCTGTGAGTCGATATCCTTCGCATACAATTCAATTGGAGTTGAAAAATTCATTTTTGAAGAAAATGACATTTCAAAATCTTGTAATCGTCATATCTCGTTAACCGAGCGTCTAAACAGGTCAAAACTTGCAAAATTCAAAATTCTCTAAAAACAAAACTACATGTCCAAAACTTATAGAAAATACATTTTTGTGCTCTGTGAGTCGATATCCTTCGCATACAATTCAATTGGAGTTGAAAAATTCATTTTTGAAGAAAATGACATTTCAAAATCTTTAAATCGTCATATCTCGTTAACCGAGCGTCTAAACAGGTCAAAACTTGCAAAATTCAAAATTCTCTAAAAACAAAACTACATGTCCAAAACTTATAGAAAATACATTTTTGTGCTCTGTGAGTCGATATCCTTCGCATACAATTCAATTGGAGTTGAAAAATTCATTTTTGAAGAAAATGACATTTCAAAATCTTTAAATCGTCATATCTCGTTAACCGAGCGTCTAAACAGGTCAAAACTTGCAAAATTCAAAATTCTCTAAAAACAAAACTACATGTCCAAAACTTATAGAAAATACATTTTTGTGCTCTGTGAGTCGATATCCTTCACATACAATTCAATTGGAGTTGAAAAATTCATTTCATTTCAAAATCTTTAAATCGTCATATCTCGTTAACCGAGCGTCTAAAGAGGTCAAAACTTGCAAAATTCAAAATTCTCTAAAAACAAAACCACAACTCCAAAACTTATAGAAAATACATTTTTGTGCTCTGTGAGTCGATATCCTTCGCATACCATTCAATTGGAGTTGAAAAATTCATGTTTGAAGAAAATGACATTTCAAAATCTTTAAATCGTCATATCTCGTTAACCGAGCGTCTAAACAGGTCAAAACTTGCAAAATTCAAAATTCTCTAAAAACAAAACTACATGTCCAAAACTTATAGAAAATACATTTTTGTGCTGTGTGAGTCGATATCCTTCGCATACAATTCAATTGGAGTTGAAAAATTCATTTTTGAAGAAAATGACATTTCAAAATCTTTAAATCGTCATATCTCGTTAACCGAGCGTCTAAACAGGTCAAAACTTGCAAAATTCAAAATTCTCTAAAAACAAAACTACATGTCCAAAACTTATAGAAAATACATTTTTGTGCTGTGAGTCGATATCCTTCGCATACAATTCAATTGGAGTTGAAAAATTCATTTTTGAAGAAAATGACATTTCAAAATCTTTAAATCGTCATATCTCGTTAACCGAGCGTCTAAACAGGTCAAAACTTGCAAAATTCAAAATTCTCTAAAAACAAAACTACAACTCCAAAACTTATAGAAAATACATTTTTGTGCTCTGTGAGTCGATATCCTTCGCATACAATTCAATTGGAGTTGAAAAATTCATTTTTGAAGAAAATGACATTTCAAAATCTTTAAATCGTCATATCTCGTTAACCGAGCGTCTAAACAGGTCAAAACTTGCAAAATTCAAAATTCTTTAATAACAAAACTACATGTCCAAAACTTATAGAAAATACATTTTTGTGCTCTGTGAGTCAATATCCTTCGCATACCATTCAATTGGAGTTGAAAAATTCACGTTTGAAGAAAATGACATTTCAAAATCTTTAAATCGTCATATCTCGTTAACCAAGCGTCCAAACAGGTCAAAACTTGCAAAATTCAAAATTCTCTAAAAACAAAACTACATGTCCAAAACTTATAGAAAATACATTTTTGTGCTCTGTGAGTTGAAAAATTCATTTTTGAAGAAAATAACGTTTCAAAATCTTTAAATCGTCATATCTCCTTAACCGAGCGTCTAAACAGGTCAAAACTTGCAAAATTCAAAATTCTCTAATAACAAAACTACATGTCCAAAACTTATAGAAAATACATTTTTGTGCTCTGTGAGTCGATATCCTTCGCATACAATTCAATTGGAGTTGAAAAATTCATTTTTGAAGAAAATAACGTTTCAAAATCTTTAAATCGTCAAATCTCCTTAACCGAGCGTCTAAACAGGTCAAAACTTGCAAAATTCAAAATTCTCTAAAAACAAAACTACAACTCCAAAACTTATAGAAAATACATTTTTGTGCTCTGTGAGTTGAAAAATTCATTTTTGAAGAAAATAACGTTTCAAAATCTTTAAATCGTCATATCTCCTTAACCGAGCGTCTAAACAGGTCAAAACTTGCAAAATTCAAAATTCTCTAATAACAAAACTACATGTCCAAAACTTATAGAAAATACATTTTTGTGCTCTGTGAGTCGATATCCTTCGCATACAATTCAATTGGAGTTGAAAAATTCATGTTTGAAGAAAATGACATTTCAAAATCTTTAAATCGTCATATCTCGTTAACCGAGCGTCTAAACAGGTCAAAACTTGCAAAATTCTAAATTCTCTAAAAACAAAACTACAACTCCAAAACTTATAGAAAATACATTTTTGTGCTCTGTGAGTTGAAAAATTCATTTTTGAAGAAAATAACGTTTCAAAATCTTTAAATCGTCATATCTCCTTAACCGAGCGTCTAAACAGGTCAAAACTTGCAAAATTCAAAATTCTCTAATAACAAAACTACATGTCCAAAACTTATAGAAAATACATTTTTGTGCTCTGTGAGTCGATATCCTTCGCATACCATTCAATTGGAGTTGAAAAATTCACGTTTGAAGAAAATGACATTTCAAAATCTTTAAATCGTCATATCTCGTTAACCGAGCGTCTAAACAGGTCAAAACTTGCAAAATTCAAAATTCTCTAATAACAAAACTACATGTCCAAAACTTATAGAAAATACATTTTTGTGCTCTGTGAGTCGATATCCTTCGCATACAATTCAATTGGAGTTGAAAAATTCATTTTTGAAGAAAATAACGTTTCAAAATCTTTAAATCGTCATATCTCCTTAACCGAGCGTCTAAACAGGTCAAAACTTGCAAAATTCAAAATTCTCTAATAACAAAACTACATGTCCAAAACTTATAGAAAATACATTTTTGTGCTCTGTGAGTCGATATCCTTCGCATACAATTCAATTGGAGTTGAAAAATTCATGTTTGAAGAAAATAACGTTTCAAAATCTTTAAATCGTCATATCTCCTTAACCGAGCGTCTAAACAGGTCAAAACTTGCAAAATTCAAAATTCTCTAATAACAAAACTACATGTCCAAAACTTATAGAAAATACATTTTTGTGCTCTGTGAGTCGATATCCTTCGCATACCATTCAATTGGAGTTGAAAAATTCACGTTTGAAGAAAATGACATTTCAAAATCTTTAAATCGTCATATCTCGTTAACCGAGCGTCTAAACAGGTCAAAACTTGCAAAATTCAAAATTCTCTAATAACAAAACTACATGTCCAAAACTTATAGCAAATACATTTTTGTGCTCTGTGAGTCGATATCCTTCGCATACCATTCAATTCTAGTTGAAAAATTCACGTTTGAAGGTCAAAACTTGCAAAATTCAAAATTCTCTTATAACAAAACTACATGTCCAAAACTTATAGAAAATACATTTTTGTGCTCTGTGAGTCGATATCCTTCGCATACAATTCAATTGGAGTTGAAAAATTCATTTTTGAAGAAAATGACATTTCAAAATCTTTAAATCGTCATATCTCGTTAACCGAGCGTCTAAACAGGTCAAAACTTGCAAAATTCAAAATTCTCTAATAACAAAACTACATGTCCAAAACTTATAGCAAATACATTTTTGTGCTCTGTGAGTCGATATCCTTCGCATACCATTCAATTCTAGTTGAAAAATTCACGTTTGAAGGTCAAAACTTGCAAAATTCAAAATTCTCTTATAACAAAACTACATGTCCAAAACTTATAGAAAATACATTTTTGTGCTCTGTGAGTCGATATCCTTCGCATACCATTCAATTCTAGTTGAAAAATTCACGTTTGAAGGTCAAAACTTGCAAAATTCAAAATTCTCTAATAACAAAACTACATGTCCAAAACTTATAGCAAATACATTTTTGTGCTCTGTGAGTCGATATCCTTCGCATACCATTCAATTCTAGTTGAAAAATTCACGTTTGAAGGTCAAAACTTGCAAAATTCAAAATTCTCTAATAACAAAACTACATGTCCAAAACTTATAGAAAATACATTTTTGTGCTCTGTGAGTCGATATCCTTCGCACAATTCAATTGGAGTTGAAAAATTCATGTTTGAAGAAAATAACATTTCAAAATCTTTAAATCGTCATATCTCCTTAACCGAGCGTCAGAGGCGGCGGAAGGGGTGTGCTGAGTGTGCCCCCTCACACGGCCCCGCTCTTAGAGGGGCCCCGCGGTCGCTAAATGAAAATGTCCCAGAAATAATAAAATCCGAAAAACCATGTCTCTTCTCTTTATTCAAAACAATCAAATAATTGAAATTGGCTTGTTTCCACTCGATTTCCATAATTCCATCGAGATAAGTCGAAGCATACATTGGCCACTTTTTGCAAAAGTAGGAAAGAAAAAATAAATTAAACAATTTAAGACTATTGTTTGTTTTTTTTTTTTTCTCAACTGAATCAATTTCAATTTTGTTTTATTGAACATACTATATACAATTGACTTAAGCTTAACTTATTTCTAATAAGATACATTGATTGATATAAAATTTGTTGGCACATATGGGGCCTAACCTTATACAATGGATAAAAGATAAAATATATATAAATATAGTACATGAATAGGCTTAATTTTACACGTCTGCTGACTAGGTTATCCTCGGGGTGTTCCGTCCCGGTTGTCCAGTTGTGGTATTGATAATGGTGGGTTGGGTGGTATGGCATTTAGCCGCGGTAGTAGGCCGATTGCGTATCGGCGTAAAAGTAAACTACTTCCTCGTTGTCGGTTGGGATTATGTGCTCATCCAGAATATCCAAAGCACTAAGGTATCTGGGTTCGGGATGTCGTTGTTGACATTTATCTATCGACATTTATCTATCGACATTTATCTATCCACATTTATCTATCCACATTTATCTATCCACATTTATCTATCCACGTATATCTATCCACATTTATTTATCGACATTTATCTGTCGACATTTATCTATCGACATTTATCTATATACATTTATCTATCGACATTTATCTATCGACATTTATCAATCCACATTTATCTATCCACATTTATCTATCCACATTTATCTATCCACATTTATCTATCGACATTTATCTGTCGACATTTATCTATCCACATTTATCAATCCACATTTATCTATCCACATTTATCTATCCACATTTATCTATCGACATTTATCTATCGACATTTATCTGTCGACATTTATCTGTCGACATTTATCTATCGACATTTATCTATCCACATTTATCTATCCACATTTATCTATCCACATTTATCTATCCACATTTATCTATCGACATTTATCTGTCGACATTTATCTATCCACATTTATCAATCCACATTTATCTATCCACATTTATCTATCGACATTTATCTGTCGACATTTATCTATCGACATTTATCTATCGACATTTATCTATCCACATTTATTTATCCACATTTATCTATCCACATTTATCTATCCACATTTATCTGTCGACATTTATCTATCGACATTTATCTATCCACATTTATCTATCGACATTTATCCATCCTAGATATCTATCGATAGATAAATGTCGATAGATAAATGTCTATCGACATTTATCCATCCTAGATATCTATCGATAGATAAATGTCGATAGATAAATGTCGATAGATAAATGTCGACAGACAAATGTGGATAGATAAATGTGGATAGATAAATGTCGATAGATAAATGTTCATAGATAAATGTGGATAGATAAATGTCGATAGATAAATGTGGATAGATAAATGTGGATAGATAAATGTCGATAGATAAATGTCGATAGATAAATGTGGATAGATAAATGTGGATAGATAAATGTCGATAGATAAATGTCGATAGATAAATGTGGATAGATAAATGTGGATAGATAAATGTGGATAGATAAATGTGGATAGATAAATGTGGATAGATAAATGTCGATAGATAAATGTCGACAGATAAATGTCGACAGATAAATGTCGACAGATAAATGTCGATAGATAAATGTGGATAGATAAATGTGGATAGATAAATGTGGATTGATAAATGTGGATAGATAAATGTCGACAGATAAATGTCGATAGATAAATGTGGATAGATAAATGTGGATAGATAAATGTGGATAGATAAATGTGGATTGATAAATGTCGATAGATAAATGTCGATAGATAAATGTCGATAGATAAATGTGGATAGATAAATGTCGATGGATAAATGTCGACAGATAAATTTCGATAAATAAATGTGGATAGATATACGTGGATAGATAAATGTGGATAGATAAATGTGGATAGATAAATGTGGATAGATAAATGTGGATAGATAAATGTCGATAGATAAATGTGGATTGATAAATGTGGATAGATAAATGTCGACAGATAAATGTCGATAGATAAATGTGGATAGATAAATGTGGATAGATAAATGTGGATAGATAAATGTCGACAGATAAATGTCGATAGATAAATGTGGATAGATAAATGTGGATAGATAAATGTGGATTGATAAATGTCGATAGATAAATGTCGATAGATAAATGTCGATAGATAAATGTCGACAGATAAATGTCGATAAATAAATGTGGATAGATATACGTGGATAGATAAATGTGGATAGATAAATGTGGATAGATAAATGTGGATAGATAAATGTGGATAGATAAATGTCGATAGATAAATGTGGATTGATAAATGTGGATAGATAAATGTCGATAGATAAATGTCGACAGATAAATGTCGACAGATAAATGTCGATAGATAAATGTCGATAGATAAATGTCGATAGATAAATGTGGATAGATAAATGTGGATTGATAAATGTGGATAGATAAATGTCGACAGATAAATGTCGATAGATAAATGTGGATAGATAAATGTGGATTGATAAATGTGGATAGATAAATGTCGACAGATAAATGTCGATAGATAAATGTGGATAGATAAATGTGGATAGATAAATGTGGATAGATAAATGTGGATTGATAAATGTCGATAGATAAATGTCGATAGATAAATGTCGATAGATAAATGTGGATAGATAAATGTCGATAGATAAATGTCGACAGATAAATGTCGATAAATAAATGTGGATAGATATACGTGGATAGATAAATGTGGATAGATAAATGTGGATAGATAAATGTGGATAGATAAATGTCGATAGATAAATGTCGATAGATAAATGTCGATTGATAAATGTGGATAGATAAATTTGGATAGATATATGTGGATAGATAAATGTCGATAGATAAATGTCGATAGATAAATGTTCATAGATCAATTTTCATAAAATATTATAGAGCACTTCTGATTATCGTAGAACCTTGAAATTTGGTAGAATGTTAGAGCTGTTTATTCGAATTAAAAAATTTAAAATTTGAGAATTTCAGCCAGGGGGCGTGGCAACTGCCTATTTCCGGTGAATTTTCATCAAATATTATAGAGCATTTCTAACTTAAGTTTTTTAGTAAGATATGTTGTTTTGACCAAACTATTTTTCGTTCAAGAATAAGATTATTTCGAGTTGTGTCCTATATTTTTTTTAAAGAATTTTAATTTTTCGAACGAAGGAACTTAGTTGTGCTGTTTTGACCAAACACTTATTTAAAAGTATAAACATTTTTGATTGGTCAAAACAGCACAAGTTGGAGTTATGCCATTATGATCAAATATAATTTTAGAAAAAAGGAGTTAAGTGTGGTTAGGGCCATTGAATATCTTTGGAACTAGTTTACTTAGAGTTATGCAGTTAAGACCAAACGAAAATAGATTTTCGAAAAAAATGAACTTATGCTTTTAATACCAAACTCAATAGATTTCTATTAGAAAATCGTTTTTTTTTTCTTTCTTTTGTATAGAGACAAGATTTACATCAAAATGTAATTTTAGGAATATTGAGGACTTATTGCTTCTTTTAATTGGTGATTCAATTTTGCTTTTGAGTTGAAGAAGAAGAGAACGGAAAAAACCAAGGGGCTCCCGCTGCTAAATACAGGAAGATATATAAAAAATTGGAATTGTTTTTGTTGATGTTTGCTTTCCTCTATTAGATACTTATCAATCATTTAATTTTTTTTTTACGAAATAACTGATAAATTATTCGCATGTTTGTTTGAGCAAAATTTTTGATTTAAAACGGGTTTTTAAAGTTTGGTGGATTGTAAATCCGTCCGTATTTTGAAACATCAATGAATCCGCAAAATGTGTTCGAATACGGAATTTCGAACAGCGAAAATTCGAAAATTCCACTGAAGAAAATGGTCCTTTTTAATCATTAAATTGGCGGCGGAAAACAGAAATGTTCTTAAGTCCTAAGTAACAAAGTGTTCAAATTTCTAGAAAGTATAAAAAATCAGTTTATATAAATAAAGAATTTTTTTAAGGGAAGTAAAGTTTACCCATTCTTAACCTTTACAAAAACTTATTTCATACAATTTTAAATACCTATACAAAATTGAAAAATAGAAAAAAGAAAAAAAAAAACAGTTTTTATCACTGAGATTTTGTATTTTAAATTTAATTGGGAATTTTAAAAGCAAAATTTTATATAATCCAAGTTGCTGGGCAAACTAATTATCTGCTTCAGTTGAGAAAAAAAAAAAACAAACAATAGTCTTAAATTGTTTAATTTATTTTTTCTTTCCTACTTTTGCAAAAAGTGGCCAATGTATGCTTCGACTTATCTCGATGGAATTATGGAAATCGAGTGGAAACAAGCCAATTTCAATTATTTGATTGTTTTGAATAAAGAGAAGAGACATGGTTTTTCGGATTTTATTATTTCTGAGACATTTTCATTTAGCGACCGCGGGGCCCCTCTAAGAGCGGGGCCGTGTGCGGGGGCACACTCCGCACACCCCTTCCGCCGCCTCTGTTGAAAATGACCTTTAACAGTTGATTTGTTATGACACGATAAAGACCAGTGCAACATTTCAACAGGTTTTAAATTAGCATACAATTTTCAAATTTGTCGATCTCTTATTGCACTGAATAGAAATAAATCTATAGGTTTTGCTGTATAAATAAATAGAGAAAGGGAAAAACCTTTCCTATTCACTTCTGACATTTTACCTTACATAATTACCTTTTCATTTTGATTTTAGCTCTTTTACAATAAATGGTACAACACACTATTTTAACTTAGGTAAACAAAATACAAACAAACTCTAAATAAAGTTCAATTTAGAGTGTATATGGTAGGGGGGAGTGGGGCAGTTTTGAACACGGGGCACATTTGAACACTGCATATACAATTTTAGTATATCAATCTTTTTTAGAAGTATTTCGATATTTAAACCCGTCAACACGATATCCATAATTGTCAATGACTTTCCATCGTTATCTCGGCTGACTTTCAGATTTATAGGTGGAAGGTGATTTTTATAGTGGTTTTGCATTATTTCAGTTTTTTAGTTGTAAGAGTTTAAAAAAAAATTGGTACGTGATTTCAAAACGTAATTCAATTTTTGTTAATGGTTAATGAATTTTAAACTAATTGATGGTGAATTTTTGAATGAATATATAAATGTTAAATATTTATTCAACATTTTATGTCGTTGACACAGTTGGGGCAGTTTTTAACAAGTATGGTGGGGCACTTTTGAACATGTTCAAAACCGCCCCGAGTAGTTTGTATCAGACATTTTAAGGACACTTGAATGTGTTTTATTTAATAAATCGTAATGTTCTTATAAAAAAAAATAATGAAACTAGCATTTGTGGGCAAAATTAAAGAAAAAATGGTAATATGTACAACATAATTGAAGATTTAAAAAAAAGCCTGAATTCTTCAAGTTCTGCTAGACTGTTCTCGATGAGAACTCGATTAAAGTATGCTCAACGAGGATTTTTCTAGATCAGAACAGGACAGCACACAGCACAGTTTCGTGAGAAACGTCAGAACAAGTTAGAACAGTCATTTAAACGTCAGTTGTCAAAATAATAAAAAAAAAAACGAATTATACGAATTTTTTGTTTATCGTTTCTCGTTTATTTTTCTATTTTTTTGTATTTTTACTGTATTTTTACTGCGAAAAATATAATTAAAAATTGTTTTTAGCTATAAAAACCACGAGCACTCGAGAAATATTCGCAAAATTAAATCAAAACAAAAACAAAAAATGACAGCTTTGCTTTTGACACTTCTCACGAATCTGTTCTAACCTAATCTGACTCAAAAGCAAGAACAAAAAATCCTGTTCTAAACTGTTCTAGTTTTGTCAATGAACAGCAAACTAGAACAGTTCAGCACAGAAGATCTCAATAAACAGCAAAAAGCTGTACTTTTCTGCCTAGAACAGTCCAGCACAGCGTCAGTGAACAGACTTTATATACCGCTTAAGCGTTATAGAAATTAAAGTCAAGCTACCTACACCAATTAATGCTCCTGGTACATGAAGAACATCCGCTTTGTTAACATTTGGATTTAATGTCTAGAAATATATCTATATATATTGAAAATAAATCTATTATACTCTGAGAAGCATAAATGGTATGAATACCATTTTTCTAAGATATATTTTAAAGGAATTTTTCATGATTTTTGTTTTTCTTTTGAACTTATAAATGTGATGAACTGATAACACTGGTCAACAAAATTAAACTTTTTTTTTTGTTACAGAAACCAAGGTATACTTTTCTATAGGATTTTGGTGTGCTAAGCTCAAATCCGAAGTCAAAAAAATTCTATCACATCACGTTTTTGAGATAATCCCGTTAAAAAAAAATTGAAAATGCCGCTTTTTACCAGTCTTCGAGATTATTTCTTAGCTTTTGGTTATTTGTTTTAAATAAATTTGTAACGGTTTCTAATAGAACTAAATCTTGTCTTTCTAAATCCGTTTAAATCTTTTGAAAATCTCTTATCTTCTTTGAGAAATCTGAAATTGAAATCAACGTGTTTGGTATATCTCATGTTTATTTACTTTTAATAGCGAATCTCGAAAAGTTCTTTTCCAATCGCTTTCAAATTTTGACACAACGTTCCATTTAGAATCTTGCAAGTTTTTATATTTGCGAAGGTGGTGAATCCCAGTGAGATACATCAAAGCGTGACCGTGTCAGATACTTATACTAAATAATTACTAGTGAGAAAAATATAATTTTTTTTTCTTGTTAAAAACAAGATAAGAACTTACTGGAATGTAAATGAAACGTTGTGTCAAAATTTGAAAGCGATTGGCAAAGAACATTTCGAGATTTACTATTAAAAGCAAATAAATATGAGATATACCAAACACGTTGATTTCAATTTCAGATTTCTCAAAGAAGATAAGAGATTTTTAAAAGTTTTAAACAAATTTAGAAAGACAAGATTTAGTTCTATTAGAAACCGTTACAAATTTATTTAAAACAAATAACCAAAAGTTAAGAAATAATCTCGAAAACTGGTAAAAAAGCGGCATTTTCGATTTTCTAACGGGATTATCTCAAAAACGTGATGTGGTAGAATTGTTCTGACTTCGGATTCGAGCTCAGCACCCAAAAAACCTATAGAAAAGTATATCTTGGTGTCTGTAACCTAAACCTTGTTGACCAGTGTAACTATAGTTTAAATTTTAATGTTATTTTTTCTGAGTTTTTATTATTTGTTGGTTAATTGAATATGATATAATAATCAATTACTGCTGTTCAAAAGTGCCCATACATGGGGCACTTTTGAACATAAGAGCCTTTATTTTTAAAACATCAAAATTCAATATAAATAATTTGTTTAACTAACCAAATGTTCTTTGAAATCGAAGTTCAATGTTACTGTTCAATGTTAGTAAACTTTATAGATCAAGAAAACGAACATATTTCGTTCAAGCAGTGGCGAAAGCAAAAAGTGTTCAAATGTGCCCCACTCTCCATTATTTATATGCTCTTAACTATAAACGTATTATAGTATTACAATTGAAACTACACTCCTGCTCAAATTTAACGCACATCCTATTTATTTTAAAGTAAAGTCCTGCTATTACTTTATGCCACATTATCATGGTTATTTTCTCAAATGAGACAATAGTGATCTTCAAGGTATGGAATAAAATGTTTGTCGGGAAAATTTGGCGGGAGATTTGCTGAAGTCTGTCTGTTAACCCGCGAACCTTTTAGAGAAGAGTCATAAAATTTCATGGAGTTAAATTTGCTTTACAACACCTACGGAGTTAGCGAGCCTTTCTAAACCTAAGTTAAGTACCCAAAAATACTTGACTGATGCCCTCGAACAGCATCCCGTTCCAGCCTGATGCACGATAATGCAGGCTAGAGTAGTTTGAGAATATCTTCAAGATTTTTATATTCCAGCTTCAATTTAACCACACAGAAATTTGGATTTGAATTCAATAGAACATGTGTAGGACATATTGAAAATATGCATTCGCGACCGAAATCCACCTGCAAGTAGTCTTGATCAACTGAAAACTTCAGTGAAAGAAGTGTTACAACAAAACCTTCAAAAGTTAATTAGTGGAATGGATAAACGACTCCAGGTTGTAATATGCGCTAGAGGAGACTATACCAAGTATTGCATACAATTATGGGAAAGAACCGTCACCCGCTTCCATTTTTTTAAATTTTTCTTCTTAAAAACAAAAATTTTACTATAATCAGTTTTCAGACCTTGCATTGTTAAATTTGGTTTATCTTTTTTACTTGCTCTATAGGGCAAGTATTGGTTTCGTGTCAAAAAAAAAATTCGAGGTTTTAATCAAAACTAACATTACGATGATGGAGAAGTCCGAAAAAGTGGTTTTCGTCATGACGTCCGTCGGTCTGTGCGTCGGTGCGTCTCACAGTGCGGCACTCCTTGGACAAAAAGAAAAAAAAATATGTGCGATTTTTACAAAAGTAACGGTTACATCATATAGTCTAATAACCAAACCATTGTTAAACAAAACTTTTTTCTCATTGGGCAGAATAGTTTTTCGGCAAAGTCTGTTGCAACTATGCATTGGCAACAAGAAAAATTTATTTTAGTCAGTCTGGTTTGGTAAGTCCGAACGATTATTTTTCTTAATAAGTACGGTTAACAGTTAAACAAAAATTTTGTTTTGGGTTATTAAGAGGGTATAATGTTTTATTATATAAAACATTTTGGAAATCAATTGGAGGTTTTTAAATTTTTTTTTAATTTTGAAAATATGTAATCATTTAATTTCCTTTTTTTTGGAAAAGTTCAGAAACTTTGAATAGACGTAAAAAATTAGCGGCTCAAAATATCCTGTAATTTGTACAGAAACGCATACACTATATGTTTGGCTATGTGCTACTGTATAAATTTACTGCTACAAACTGCTACACTTAGGCTATTGATTATGTCGAAAAAAAACAGGGCAATAAGGAACTAAGACGTTCACGGGTTTTTATTGCAGGAATTGTTCAATTTGTTATAAAAGAACATAAAACCGCGGAGTGCTATTAAATGAGAGGCTGGAAACTGAAGATAGGGGTGTAAAAGCCCCCTTTTTGGTTTTTCCAATATATCTCATCAACCGAGCAAAATTTTAATATATTGCTCTCAAAACTTTTTGTAGAGAATTGAATTTCCCATTAGAATAATGTTTTTTAAAAATTGAAAAAAAAAATTTCCATACCAAAATAGTCGAAACAATCATAAAAAAAATATCAAAAAAATCGATTTTTTGAGTTTTTTTGCTTTTTTACTTGTACATTTTTTTTGGGTTGAGATAGACATAAACATTGCTCCAAAGAAAAAAAGAAGATTAAATTTCCTTCAAAATTCTGTACTCACTAAATTTTTTCATTGAAAATTAACCGAAGTATGGCCATTTTAATATATCTTTTTTTCGCATTTTTAGTTTTACTCAAGTAAAACAGAAACATTTGAGGGGAAAGTACGATAACTTAAGCACCAAGAACTGATAATGAGATTTTGTAGAGGGGTTAAATACAATCATTGTTTACTTTGGGAGGGGGGGTCTATGTCCCCCCGTTTTGGCGGGAGGGGCAATTTTCTAAAAAAAATACTTAAAATAAAAAAAAATTATTAAAAAACAACGGCAACACTTACAGTTCTGATTGATACTTTTTTCAAAAGCTAGAATTATAAACTTAATATTAGTTTTAAAATGAAGTTATTTTAATCAATTGTTTTTGAAATACTTGATTTCAAAGTCACAACTTGTGAAAAAAAAGTTTAAAAAGCACATTGAGTACAATTTTCACAAAGATTGTGGAATTCAATACGAAATTGATCGACAAAGTAAACTGCCTTAATTGATTTCTTATCAAATCATGAAAATCATAATGTTATTATGCCTTCTACTTTTTGAGAAAATTCAAAAATAGACAAAATACTTTCTTTATCGGAATCACTGGTTTATTTCAAAAACAATTGATTAAAATAACTTAATTTTAAAATTAATATTAAGTTTATAATTCTAGCTTTTTAAAAAAGTATCAATCAAAACTGTAAGTGTTGCCGTTGTTTTTTAATATTTTTTTTATTTTAAGTATTTTTTTTAGAAAATTGCCCCTCCCACCAAAACGGGGGGACATAGACCCCCCCTCCCATAGTAAACAATGATTGTATTTAACCCGTCTACAAAATCTCATATTCAGTTCTTGGTGCTTAAGTTATCGTACTTTCCCCTCAAATGTTTCTCTTTTACTTGAGTAAAACTAAAAATGCGAAAAAAGATAGATTAAAATGGCTATACTTCGGTTAATTTTCAATGAAAAAATTTTGTGAGTACATCAATTTGAAGGAAATTTGATCTTCTGTTTTTCTTTGGAGCAATGTTTATGTCTATCTCAACCCAAATAAAATGTACAACTAAAAAAGCAAAAAAACTCAAAAAATCAATTTTTTGATATTTTTTTTATGATTGTTTCGACTATTTTGGTATGGAAATTTTTTTTTCAATTTTTAAAAAACATTATTCTAATAGGAAATTCAATTCTCTACTAAAAGTTTTGAGAGCAATATGTTAAAATTTTGCTCGGTTTACGAGATATATTGAAAAAACCAAAAAGGGGGCTTTTACACCCCTATCTTCAGTTTCCAGCCTCTCATTTAATAGCACTCCGCGGTTTTATCTTCTCTTGTAACCCATTGAACGATTCCTGCAATAAAAACCCGTGAACGTCTTAGTTCCTTTCTAAATGACATAATCAATAGCCTACACTATTTTTAATGATTTTTTAAAAGCGTAGATCAAACCATAAAAAACATTTTTGTGTAAATAAAAGTTTTTAAATTTTTGTTTTATTTTAATTTTTGGACATCTGTCCCGTATAAGATAAGAACAATTTAAGGAGTGATTCTTGGGTTTATTCTAAGAAAAAAAATTGGTTTTCAGTAAAGCTCTATCTGCAAAGTTGCTACCACGTTACGATGATTAAAGAAAACGGTTACTTTTATATACCTTTACTCATATTAATGATGATTTCTGTGTTAAAACAATTGGTATAAGCAAAGTTAAGATTTTTAGAAAATATGTTATTTATTTTAGCTGCTTTTAAGAAATTTTGATATCTTTTTTGATTGCTCGGATATTAATTTTTAAAGTCTGTTCATTTTTTCTTGCCCATGATAATTTTTGACTGAGGCCAATCTTCTTCGAGAAATGTATTTTTAACAAAGCGTTTGATGTATTTATTTTTATGTAGGAAGCCAATAATAAACAAAAATGTTATACACAAGTTTACCAAAAAACTTATATGTACATTTTATGATACTTAGGAAAACC
Organism: Episyrphus balteatus; assembly: GCF_945859705.1. Taxonomy (NCBI): domain Eukaryota; kingdom Metazoa; phylum Arthropoda; class Insecta; order Diptera; family Syrphidae; genus Episyrphus; species Episyrphus balteatus. The sequence goes on from NC_079135.1 coordinate 84,890,119, forward strand.
TGCACCAGGAAAAATCTTATTTTTTTATTAAGTCTTAAAATGTTAAGAAAAAAATGTTTTTTTTGTTGTTTGAGATAATTTTTATTTAAAGTGCAGTTACAAAAAATATTTAAAGTCCCTTCCTTGATTTGGTAAAAGTTAGGTCAAAGCATTGCATTTATAAGTTTCCATGAGAGTTTTCAAATTCTTAGAGCCTTATTTATAACTACTCTTTGAACATAATACTTCAGGGTAAAAGTATAGACTATGTAACCACATGAGTCTTGCGGTAAATATGCAGCATTATGTTATTCTATATTGCAAAAACTTGAGTCAGTATAAATTTTTAAAGATATTCAATAAAGCAAGGAACATGATTTTTTTGCGGCATCCCTTGTACAAAAGTAGCGGCCTTTTTGCTCTAGCAATCAAACCAAAAAAGAAAAAAAAAAACACTTTGTAGCAATGAACCAAACGGTACTGGCACAAAATCAACTGCAACTGCATAAGCCAAACAAAAGGAAATAATAACTTAGATTATCCCTCATCAGAGAAGAATTTCCGTATTTTAAAAATATTTATGAAATCAAAATTTGTGTTTTATCTTAAGAAATTCTATGTTAAGCTAATTTTGTACAAATAAATAGTGAAATGTACCTATAAATTGAAGAAAATGATTTTTGTCCAAATTTTTTTCAAAAGGCCGCACTGTGCGTCTGTGCGTCGCACTGTTGTCCAAAATGACTTATCTCGTTGCAAAAATCATAACTTTTGAACGGATTGAGGTAGCGGTACAGTTTTTTTTTTAATTTGAAGGAAATTTCCAGGGCTGTTACACCAATGAATTTCAAGAAAATTGTTTAGGAATCATCGGCCGAAAACCGATTTTCTTAAAAAAAAAAATATTTAAATTAAAATTGGTATGCCATTTTGTAGAAATCACTAATTCACATCTAAAAAAAGTTCAGATTACACTTTTCCATGATATTACGATTATAGAGAATGCCAAAAAAGTTGGTCCCGGAAGTCCGTCTGTCTGTCTGTCTGTATAAGGATCTACATCCTAAACGGATGGACCGATTGACTTCAAATTTGGTATGTAGCATTTTTTGGAGACCCTCCAGAGGTGTTTTTGGAATTAATTTTTTTGGGCCAAAAATAACGGTACTTGTCATACACCAATTTCAGTAAAGCTGTAATTGCTCAAAAACGGCTCCAACGATTTTGTTTAAAAAATTCAAATGTAAGTTTGAAAACAAGGTCTATCTTCTAATGAAAAAAATTTTTTTGGAAAATCATTATTAACGGTACCTGCCATAGAACGGTTTTTTTTAAATCCGATATTCTCCGAAACGGCTTATTCGATTTCAACGAAACTTTTTTTGAAGAAGCACTTATATAACTCAAATATAAGCCAAAAATAAAATTTCAAAAAAAATAATTTTTGGATTTTTAAAAAAATTTTGAAATTTTTTTTTGAAAAATAAAATTTTCGAAAACGGGACATTGTATTTTTTTGAAATTTTGTTTTTAGATGTGGATTAGTGATTTCTACAAAATGGCATACCAATTTTAATTTAAACATTTTTTTTAAAGAAAATCTGTTCCTTCTGCCTTCATTTTTTTTCAAAGTACAAAATCTCGGCAGTGCGCAAGCATGCGCAGCTAAATATTTTTATTTTGAATCAACAATTGATTGGTACACATACCCTATTCGGCTTAATGAATGGAACCGAATGGATTTTTTACGGTACCTGCCATAAAACCGTTTTTTTTCAAATCCGATATTCTCCAAAACGGCTTATTCGATTTCAACGAAACTTTTTGTGAAGAAGCACTTATATAACTCAAATATAAGCCAAAAATAAAATTTCAAAAAAAATAATTTTTGGATTTTTAAAAAAATTTTGAAATTTTTTTTTGAAAAATTAAATTTTCGAAAACGGGACATTGTATTTTTTTGAAATTTTGTTTTTAAATGTGGATTAGTGATTTCTACAAAATGGCATACCAATTTTAATTTAAACTTTTTTTTTAAAGAAAATCTGTTTTTGGCCGATGATTCCGAAACACCCTGTGAAATAATTTTATTGAAATTCATTGGTATAACAGCCCTAGAAATGTCCTTCAAATAAAAAAAAAAATTGTACCGCTAACTCAATCCGTTCAAAAGTTATGATTTTTGCAACGAGATAAGTCATTTTGGACAACCGTGCGTCGTCAAAAAAAAGCTGTACATGAAGCTGCAGCCTAAACGGGTAGACGGATTTTCTTGAAATTTGGTACAGATGATTTTTTCGTAATTTCCAAGGTTGTTTTTTTTTGTTTTTTAATATCTCGCTTAGAACATATACCTCTCATACAAAGTGTTCGAGGTATTGCAATTTTCTCGAAAACGGCTCTAACGATTTTGATTAAATTTGACCCACGTTATACTGTACGTAAATCTAACAAAACTGCGTTTTTAGTTTTTCTCAAAAAATACGTATATAGTGAAAATATGATATTACATTTTTTTTTAAATCGCTGATGTCGGCTCTTCCCGGGCATCGTTAATGAGTTATTGCAATTTTCTCGAAAACGAATCAAACGATTTTGATTAAATTTAACACACGTAATTTTGTACGTACATAAATCTAACATATTTGCGTTTTTAGTTTTTCTCAAAAAATACGGATAACGGAAATATGGCGTAAGAAATTATAAAAAAAAAGATTACATATTTTTGCATTTCTTATGAAATTCCTTTAAAAATCAAATTATAACCAATTCAAAATATTTTTCCAAAAAAGCGTTGACATAAAAGGTACTTTTATCATTAAAGCAAGTACGTGCGGCCCCAGTCGGGCATTTTATTTTGGTTGATAATACTGTTGCAGTTTAGCATTTTTTCGACTTGCTAAACAATAAGAAAACAAAAAAAAATGCAAAAAGCCTTTTAAAACAAGAGGCAGGGGTATAACTTTAGAAGAAAAATGTGTGCGTTCATTTTGAGCAGGAGTTTATTATAAACGATAACCGCATTTTCTGTGAAAATTCTCCTACCTACATATTTCTATTTTTAAAACATCACCGATTTTCTATAACAAAGTTCAACACGTGTGTGTTACGTTACCGATGTTAAAACTCACTTAGCAAACACATTACAACCATCATTTTTTATGTTTTATTGAAGTGTTGCAAAAAAAAAATACGGACTGAAAGCAAACATTATCCTTGGAATACGTACCATACACCGGGAGTTATAGTGTTTGCATTCGACAAGAAAATTCTTCCCACTCGCTCATAAACTATCTGTACCATAACGTATAGCCTTATATCGTTGCATAAACTTAGTCTCTCTCGCTCTCAGTCTGTATAGGTACGATAAAGTTTTTATATATGAGAGAAGAAAACATCCAGGTCGCCCAGGACCTAGGCCACTGTAAATGACCTTAGCTGTTGGAAATTTGATTAAATTTTCTCGCCCACAATATCATTCCAAGCCATTAGCCACACTCAATTGCTACTAGTATACCTTCAGTGCCTTAAAAAAACACCCTCCGGCATCGATCGATGAAAAACTCTTTAACACCGATAAATTATTTATTTAGCTAGAACATTGCACACAAGGGAATGTGCTAGGTATAAAAGTGCATGTGTTCTCCATTTTGCAGAAGCATAATCTGATACTACAACGACGACGGAGACAGCCTTAGTCATTTCAAATTTAAAAAAGTATGGTTTAATGGTGATACTATGACTCTGTTATATAAAATATGTATATGAATAGTTTAAGTTTTAGGAATTTTCAAAGTCGACTTTTCCGCTAAAATGGAACGGAAAATGGAACTGGGTATAGTCTTTTTCTTATTCGTAAGGTAAGGTTAAGGAAAATATCTCTGGACTTGACAGTACGCCCAAAATCACACTGAAGCTTCATATGAACATGAACTTTATTACAAAGAAAACAAAATTTGGAATAACAAAGCTATTATTACAAGACTATTATGACAGACTTCAAAGCAATGCCAGCAGAATTTCAAACTTCATTTCATGCTTACACAAAAATGTTTTTAGCAAATTAATAATATTAACTTTTTAAAGTCTGCTCGGAGCGTTTGAGTTTCCGAAAATCAAAGTTATTCAGCTCACATGGATTCCTTCTAAAAATAATATAGGAACAAGAAGATTTTTTGTCCACAAAGAAGCAATTCGCACAACGAATGTAACAAAGAGATATTATTTCATTTTATGAGAAACTTCAGAAAAATAGATGAATTTATGAATTTCTTGGATAAAACTTTTTGTATTTGCACCCGTTCTTAAGAACAAATTTAGAGAAAACAACGAATATATGATCTTTTAATTATCTATAACTTTCCACATGACTTTTTCGATAACTGCTTCCGAATGTAAGAAAACAAATATTTCCATTGCAAATTACTGGCAGCAACCAGAAATAAAAGAAACTTTTAAGTTTCATTTATGAATAAGACTTAAAAAGTCTCTTGTTTTGATGTATCATTTGATGGATTTCTAGGAAATTTTTTAAAATGCATTTTTTTAGTATTTTTTTTTTCGAAAATCCAAAAAAATTGATTTGAAATTTATTTTACCTAAATTCACAGCCTCTTTCTCTGTGAACTCATATCTTTAAACCAAAACTGAGATATCTAAGTACTTCCAAATTTAAGAAAAAAAATATTTCAATTGCAACTAACTCAGCAACCAGACCTTAACTTTTGGGTTTAATTTATGAATAGAGCTTAAAGACACTTTTCTTTTGATGTCTTACTCGTTGGATTTAGAGTAAATTTTTTAAAATGCATTTTTTTCTGGCAAGAGGTTTAGCTTAGATTTTTTTCGAAAAATCTAAAACAAACAATTATTTCAATTGCAAATAACTAAGCAACCAGATCTCAAAGAAACTGTTGGATTTAAGTTGAGATGAGATCTTCAAGAGACCTTTCTTCTGATTTTTCACTCGATGGATGTGGACGAGGGTGACAGAGTTACATCCCAAGTAACAATTTAGCTTTCATAAGGGTCAATGCAAGCTATTTTTTGGCTTGCATTGGAAGAAGGACAGGTCTTACACAAATCATTTTGGAGCTTTTTACCGAAATTGAATAGGAATTTCCTTCACAAGTTAATAGCTTGGGAAAAACAGCTAAAAATGTCCTTACGGAGGTCCTCCTGCAGAGGGTTTATCTAATGCACAAACCGGATTACTTGCGTAGGATGTTAAAATAAGGCCTATTAGAAGTTGTTATAAGATGTTGAATTTATGCATAAAAAAAGAATTTATTGAATTTTATTTCATTATTTTTATTTTATATGGTTCTTTCTATTTTGCATTTTCTACTTTTTATTTTATTTAAATTTTTTCCTATTTTGTTTTTTCTCCTTTTTTGGAAATTCCACTGCATTTTCTGTTGTTCTGAAATGATGAGAATATTATTTTATTTGGAAAAGAACACATTTTTTTATTTTCACATGGCCCGACCAGGAATCAATCCCACGTACCTCTGCATACACCGAAAAAAGAAAATTGATAATAACAGCTATCAAATTAACATTTTTCAGTGACAAAAGTCGTCCAACAATTAAAATATCAATTTTGATATTTTATCATATCATTTTGACATTTTTTAATTTCAGGTGGGATTATGAAAATTTCACTTTGACAATTAAAATATCAATGTTGACTAGATTTTACGTCTTAGTTTATTATAATGAAACCTATTTCTTTCCTTTTCATTTTTATTATTTTTATTATTTTAAGAATTTTCTTTCTTTTTTCAAAATATAACTGAAAGCGAATATTCTTTACAAAATAATGGTGATATTATTTTTTCTGTTATAGGTGATATTATTGTTTTGTTATTTTCTCCCAAACTATGTGAAGTAAAATCTTCGTGTCGATCAACTTTAAATTTACTTCGAAAAAACACAAAGCGCCTTTAAATTAGTACACATTAAGAATTTTTTATTTAATATTTTTCAATAATTTGGAATGAGAAATTGATATGAAAAAATGATAATAAAATTAGTGCTCTTGATACCCGGATACCCGAGTACTCGCCCGAGTACCCGGGTACCCGAGTTTTCGGGTATTACTCGGGTAGCCGGGTAAACGGGTATTCGGGTACCCGAGAAATACGGGTACCCGGTTGTTTAGTTACCCGAATACCCGGGTACCTGGGTACTCGGGTATCAAAAGGAAAAAAAAAAGGATTTGTTGGGAAAATTGTTGATTATTGTGCATTTTAAACGGTAATTAACACACCATAGGTATAAGATTGAAGGCAAAAATTAAATTCAAAGCAGTTCTCCAGTCAAAGCGAAGAATCGTGCGAAGATGCAACATCTGCATAGTCTCCATTCCTCTAGGTGGCCGAAGTATGCCCACCGAAGAAGGGTCCTTACCGTGTGCAAAGATACCTTCCATTTTGTTTATTTCGATTTTTATAGATTTCCATTAAAATTTTCTAAAATATTAAGTCAAAAAAAAAAAAGCAGAGAAAATGAGATTTGAAAAAAGCTCTCCTTGAAAAAATAAGAGAAAATTTGTTTTAAGTGGCTGCATTAAAATGTATAAATATTTCCACATATATGCTATGCACTTTTCAGATTAAAGTCTTAAATGAATTCTGATAATATTATTGAGCGAATATAAGCATAATATTACCAACATTTTGGCGAGAAATTGGAAAAAGTTACAAAAGAGTTTTGACATTTGATTAAAAAAAAAAATCGAAAAAAATCAATATGGCGTTTGAAGGTACACTTTTAACATAAGAACGCCGCAACCGATGTTAGTGTTAATATGGTCTTAAATTGTAGCTTAGAATATACCAATCATTTTTGGTTTTTGGTAAAAAAAAAATTTTTCCACCCATCATAAATCCCATGGCCCTAATATTCTTAAATCGAACACTTCTAAATAATTTACAGAAACAAATGACTTTATTGTACCCGGGTACTCGGGTTTTATAATTCATGAAACTACCGGGTGCCCGGATACCCGGGTACCCGAATACCCGGGTACTCGAGTAATACCCGAAAACTCGGGTACCCGGGTATTTGTGAGAACGGGTACTACCCAGTCGAAATCAAGAGCTCTAAATAAAATATCAAAAAAAATTTCCAAAATGTGACATTTAAATAATATCATCCTGATAATAAAAATGTTGTTTTAACATTTTAAATACCATAAAACACATTTTATAGAGAATTTTTGGCTGATATTTAAATAAAATGCACGACTGGGGTCGCACGTACTTGCTCTTGCAGTTCAAAGTATCGTTATCTTAAATAGCTATTGGAAATTTAAGATTTTGTTTAGTCGAGAAAAAAAAATCAAAAAATAAAGTTGCAAGTTAAAAAAATTAAAATTAAATTTTTTTTTTCAAAAACTTAAAAAAAAATTTTTCAAAAACTTTTTTAATTTTTTTTTTAATTTTTGACACTTCAAAATTATGTCTGTAAATTTTGAATAAAATTAACTCATGTTTTGATGAAATATATGAACTTAAAAAATATGTTAATTTTTGAAAAACGGCAACGCCATATATCCGTTCTCCGAATTTTTTGAGAAAAACTAAAAACGCAGTTTTGTTAGAATCAATAAGAGTATTGCGCACACCAAATTTAATCGAAATCGTTAGAGCCGTTTTCGAAAAATTTGCAATACCTCGAAAACGTTATATGGGAGATATGCGTTAAAATGGAGATATTAAAAAAATAAAAAAAAGGGGTCTAGGGAATTATGTAAAAATCATCTGTACCAAGTTTCAAGCAAATCCATCCATCCGTTTAGGCCCTAGCTCGATGTACAGATGGACGTACAGACGCACAGACGCACAGACGCACAGACCGACGGACGGCATGACGAAAACCACTTTTTTGATCTTCTCCATAATCGTAATGTTGGTTTTGATTAAAACCTCGATTTTTTTTTTCTACACGAAACCAATACTTGCCCTATAGAGCAAGTAAAAATGTTAATTTGATATTTAAATAAAATGCACGACTGGGTCGCACGTACTTACTCTTGTAGTTCAAAGTGTCTTTATCTTAAATATCTATTGTACATTTAAGATTTTGTTAAGTTTCGAAAAAAAATTTTTTTAAATCGAATGTTAAGAAAATTAAATTTTTCAATTTTTTAAAACTTTAAAAAAAAATTTTATTTTACATTTTAAAATGAAAAGAATGGGAGCGGGTCATAATTCTGCTTGTCAAAATTCTGTACGACAAAATTCTGTGGGGTCAAAATACTGTAATACCATAATTCTGTACGTCATTATACTGTAAATACAAAATTCTGTACGTCAAAATACTGTATCAACAAAATACTGACATGCAAAATTCTGTTTTGTAAAATTCTGTACGACAAAATACTGTATATCAAAATTCTGTAAAAATGCTGTAAAACGATATTTTTTTACAGCATTTTTACAGAATTTTGATATACAGAATTTTGATGTACAGAATTTTGAAATACAGTATTTTGACCAACCAGAATTTTGCTGTACAGAATTTTGACTTTCAGAATTTTGCTCATACAGCATTTTGCACATACAGAATTTTGACATACAGTATTTTGGCATACAGTATTTTGAATACAGAATTTTGCAACATACAGCATTTCGACCCCAACCCGAAAAGAATTAGTTGTCTGTAAATTTTGAATAAAATTAGCTTATGCTTCGATTTAATATTATGAACCTAAAAAATATGTCAATTTTTGCAAAATGGCAACGCCATATTTCCGTTCTCCGAATTTTTTGAGAAAAACTAAAAACGCAGTTTTGTTAGGATCTATAAGACCATTACGTATATAAAATTTTATCGAAATCGTTAGATCGGTTTTCGTGAAAAGTGCAATACCTCGAAAACGGTATATGGGAGGTATGCGTTTAAAAGGAGATATTAAAAAAATAAAAAAAAACGGACCTAGGAAATTACGCAAAAATCATCTGTACCAAGTTTTAAGCAAATCCATCCACCCGTTTAGGCCCTAGCTCGATGTACAGATGGACGCACAGACGCACAGACCGACGGACGGCATGACGAAAACCACTTTTTTTTATCTTCTTTATCATCGTAATGTTGGTTTTGATTAAAACCTCGAATTTTTTTTTTCCGCACGAAACCAATACTTGCCCTATAGAGCAAGTAAAAATGTTAAATTGATATTGGTTTTTTTTTCGGTGTACCAACCCAGCACCTTACCAGTAGACCATGCTCGAATATTAAAGATGAGTGAAAAAATGGAGCTAATTAAAACCTCACAATAAAATGCAATGTTTTTTTCTAATGCGTTACAAACATTGCACATCTGCATGATAAAAACTTTGCATACTTACAGGTGAAAAACATTGCATACTTCCAAGATGAAAACATTGCATACTTACAAGAACCTCTTGGAACAGGTCTTATAAAAGCCTTCTGTCACTTAAAAATACAAGGCTTCTTTAGAACGGTTCAAACAGGTCTTATAATCTTTTTTAACTTATATTTACAAGGCTTCTTCTAAACACTTCTAGATAGCCTTAAGGAGACCTCTTTTTTTTCCAAAATGGTTGACTTGCGTAAGTAAGCCTTAAACTAAACGTATATAAACTACAGCTTGTCGAATCGAACAAAATGGACCTTATGCAAGTAAAATTGTTACTTGGGATACCTGGTCAGAAAGCTGAAAACGAGTGCATAAGATGTTTGGCGCATGTAGAGCCTATGAGTAAGTAAAAAATACTTTACCCATTTTCATATAATTTTGATCACCTGACAATCAGGTCAAGTACCAAAATACAGATTTAACTAAATCATCTGTATTTTCAGAATTTGGTTCTAGAAAATTCAGTTTCTTAGGAACAACTTTCTCAGTATTTTTCTAACACTTAAAGTGATTTTGAGCCCTAATTGAGTTAAAATCAACTCGATTAGTGTAATTAGTTCCAGAGAAATTGTTTGCAAATATTTTGAAATAAGTTATTTACATGCCCAGAACACGAGAATAAATTGAAATTTAAAATTTAAACATAATTTATTAATTATTTTGAAAACAACACTGCATAAAACAAACTAAATGTAGTGTGTATACATATAAACATGTTTTTATAAACATTCTGGATAATCGCTTTGCTTGTTCCATTGCACCGTGATCATAAACTGTAACCAAACTTTTCAGACCTAAACAAAGCATTCAGTTGTATTATCTCATTATAAAATTCCAAATTATTATTTTTCCAAACTTCAGAAACATTCAAGCATTCTTTTTTACTTAAACAACTATGTATTTATTTCTATTCAAAACCAAACATGTAAATAAAGGATGTTCTTTTGTTTTCAATAAAATAATTACACAAAATAAATTCCACCAAAACATTTCAGTTGTAATTTTGCCAAATTTACAAGGCAATTATTGCCAAGTGCATATGAGAATACATTTATTCTAAAATTTAAATCATTATTTTAATTCCAGCACACTACCAGATGCTTTTTCTGAAGAAGGATGGTCAGCAATTTATTTGTAAAGTTAATATATGTACATAAAATTTAGAACAATATTTCTTGAGAAGTGTAAAGTTATTTTTAGTTTATGAAACAGCTTCACAAGTTCTCTCAAAACAAACATTTTTTATTTGCATATTTAGAAACAGAAATAAACTCCAGAGAAAGAAAATGGTGTATTTTTCAATTTTATATTCCAATTAAATAATATAAAGACAAATATTGACAGAGTACAGTGGGCATTAAAGTGGAAAATGGGATGTAAATTGACGCTTTATAAATTTATTTATGAAATTTGAAGTACTTTGACCTTTTTCTTAATAAAAAAAAAAAAAAAAATAAGTCTATTCAAAATTTGTGATAGAAGAAATGGCAAGGGCAATTATTGCCACAAAGTGTTTTTCTATATCATAACCATTTTGAATTTAATCACTGAAAGATATATTTAAACACGCCCAGGAAGAAGATATTTTTTCCAAGGGAACAAATTGTAACATAGAAATCGAAATTGAGGTGGTTTAGAACCCAAACTATTAAATAGTTGCGCGCAACGGGGGTTTTTGCTTGTATTTCAAAATCAAAAGTGAAAGTTAAATCGGTTCTTGTAAGTTTCTACTAAACTCTCATAATTAAAAAGTTGCAGCACTTCAATATAAAGTAGGTACATATGCAACATTTTAAAATGATGATTTATGACCAAAATGTTTTGCTTTATAATAAATAACACCGTTTATAGGTGATATGCCATCCATGTTTGAACTTTAAAATTTCAGGAAGGTAGTGCCACAGTCATAGTTCCTACCTAAATGGATCAGCGGAAAATGTAGCCGCATTAACTGTACGAAGTTTATAAAACTGCTGGGCGGGCAGACTATTTCCGAGCCTTTTTCCAACTTCCGGTTGCGATTTTTAGGGTCACTGAAAATATTAAGTATAATTAGTAGATGATTCCCGGTAGATTGCAAACTAAATGGCTGGACAGAAAAAATCCGGACCCTAGTATTTGTCCGACCATCTAAAAATAATGGCATTTTTGTTGTTGGCCTGCCGCATCTCTTTGAGCTTGATTAGTAAACGAAACACAATAGTTTCTTTGAGGTCCGGTAGATGGGTTATTTGAAATCAAAATCATTGTTTCTTACATGTGGGATCAAAGTCTCGAAACAAGTTTTGGTTTTAAGATATGAGTTTATAGTTAACTGGCATATAAATCAAAAATGTCCTCCAAATCTATCGAGTGAGACATCAAAACAAAGAACTTTTTAAGCCTTATTCATAAATGAAACTCAAAAGTCTTACATTGAAAATTTGTATACAAACTGCTTGAAAAAAATGCATTTTACAAAAATACCTCTAAATCCATCGAATACAGCATAGAAAAAAAGAAGATTCCTTTACGATCAATTCAAAACATTTTTCGAAAACATATTTCTAAAAATATTAATTTTTTTATTTGAAAAATCAAAATCATGTCCATAAAATGTTTTGAAGCTTCGTTTCCAACTAATTTATTTTGGAAGGGCGTACCAAATTTTATTTTGTTTTTCTTTTTTAATCTAAAAATTCTTTCTTAAATTCTGACCAGAAACCGAATCGGATATTTCTACTGGTCATCATTCAGAAAATTTTTTTCTTTAATTTCCAGTTTTTATGAAATTCTTTAAAAACCAAATAAAAATTATTCTTTTGATTTTTATTATAAGGGGTATCATAATAATAACTCAAATAGCACAAAAGTCTAAAATACACCAAAATATTTGGTGTATTTTTTGCACTTTCGTGATATACATTTTCAATGTAAAAAATACACCATTTTCTCGTATATAATAAACTCCGGTGGTTAAAAAAATATACCGATTTTTGGTGTATAAATGGCACTAGTGGTATATTAAATGATCTGGTTTTTGGTGAAAACTATCCCTTTGAAATTGAAAAATACACAATAAATCTTTGGATAAAATACACCATTTAAATTATTCTGATTTAAAATTTGAACCAAAGTTTATTTTTTACCTCAAACAATGAACTTTTGTTCACTTTCATAATATTGCCATAAATATGAATTTGTTTGCCTAATTTAAAAAAGAAACACATTCTGTCTACTAATTTTAGATACTTCCCCCTCTAAAATTCAAGCGCCTCAAAAATATCAGTGAATTAATGATTTTTTTGTTCGATTTTAAAAATCAATTTTTTTCAAAAATTATAATTTTGTTGTTGTTTTTACATTTTTTTAGAAGAGTTCTTTTATAATATAATACATATACCTAATCCAAAAAACCAAGAATGCGGGATAATTAGGTCAATAAATATACTATTATAGTAAAAAAATTATTTGCTGTCTCCTTTTTTTAAATGGCGGCCATTGAAAAATATGGCGTCTCCCACTTATTCATTCTGGTGAATTTTATGTCCACAGGGTGTGCTTCCTACACCAAAGAGAGTGTACAAAATATACCGTTTTGGTTGATTTCAGAATCGGATAATTTTATGCACCATTAAGGGTATATTATAAAAACAACTGAATATCGGTGTATTTTTTGCACAGAATCTTAAAAAAATGTTGAAATTTTGTACAGAAAAGACAGTGGTATAATTTGTACACCACTAATTTTGAGAAATACACCATATTTTTTCAATTTCCTCAATTTTACACCAAAATTAATGAATTTACACCAATTTATACACCAGTGTGCTACTTGAGAATAGCTAGTTTTTAAGAAAATATAAGGCGTATTTTTTGTTTAACGGTTTTTCAAAGTTTCCTCAAAAAGATTTGAAAATATTTCCGCATATTGAAGGTTTATTTGTTGTCTTTAAAACAACGTTAAAACAACATGCATTTTTACTATCGGTTTTTAAATTTTTGGGAATATCTTAAGCACTTTTTAGTTTTTTACTTGCGATATAGGTACCAAATATCAAGTTATGCATTCGTACAAAAAAAAAAGTTGAGATAAAATTTTTCCATGACATAACGATGATAGAGAATGCCAAAAAAAAAACAATTGGAAGTTTTAAGACAATGTCTATCTTCTAGTGAACGTAGAACCGTTTTTTTTTTTTAATCCGATTTGCTCCGAAACTGCTTATTCGATTTCAACGAAACTTTTTGTGAAAAAGCATTTATATAATTAATATAAGCCAAAAATAAAATTTCTAAAATAATAATTTTTGGATTTAAAAAAAAAAAATTGAAATTTTTTTTTTTGAAAAATCAAATTTTCGAAAACGGGACTTTGAATTTTTTGAAATTTAGTTTTTAGATGTTGATAAATGATTTCTGCAAATTGGCATACCAATTTTATTTTTAAACTTTTTTTGCAAAAGATTATTTATAAAAAATTAGATTTAAATAAAACGGCTCTGACGATTTTGAAATTTTTTTTTCTAAAAATGTATCTTAATATATCAATCAAAACTGCATACTTATTTTGGAGGGCAATTTGATTTTAGATTTTGTTTTATTTTTTTTAAACGAATTTTATGTTTTTTTTTTTATTTTATATATTTTTACTTGCGATATAGGTACTATATAATTATCAAGTTATGCATTCGTACAAAAAAAAAAAGTTGAGATAACATTTTTCCATGACATTACGATGATAGACAATGCCAAAAAAGTGGGTCCCGGAAGTCCGTCTGTCTGTCAGTCTGTCTGTCTGTATAAGGAACTAGAGCCTAAACGGATGGACCGATTGACTCCAAACTTTCTATGTAGTAGTTTTTGGAGACTCTCCAGAGGGGTTTTTGGAATTAATTTTTTTGGACCAAAAATAACGGTACCTGTCATACAAAAATTTCGGAAAAGTTTAATTTCACGAAAACGGCTCCAACGATTTTGTTAAAAGAATTCAAATGTTAGTTTTTAAACAAGGTCTATCTTTTGAAGAAAAAATTTTTGTTTGAAAATCATTATTAACGGTACCTGCCATAGGACCGCTTTTTTCAAATAGGATTTTCTGCAAAACTAATTATTGTATTTCAATGAAATTTTTTATACAAACGCATTTATATAATTTAAATATAAGCCAAAAATAAAATTTTGAAAAAAATAATTTTTGGATTTTTAAAAAAATTTTGAAATTTTTTTTTTGAAAAATCAAATTTTCGAAAACGGGACATTGAATTTTTTTGAAATTTTGTTTTTAGATATTGATTAGTTATTTCTACAAAATGGCATACCAATTTTATTTTTAAACTTTTTTTTCAAAAAATTAATTATAAAAAATTAGTTTTTTTAAAAACGGCTCTAACGATTTTGAAAATTTTTTTTCTAAAAATGCACCTTAATATATCACATAAAACTGCATACTTGTTTTGTGGGGCGATTTGATTTCAGATATTGTTTTATTTTTTTTTTTTCGTTTTTGTATATACCTACACTTCCCAAGTTTCTATATAAAAAGTCTTAAAAATTTAAGCAACTTGAACTCTAAGAGCAAGTTCGTGCGACCCAGTCGTGCATTTTATTTTTAATAGAATGAAATGGCTCAAATTTGTTCAAGACAAAATCCCATACTTTTTACTTTTAAAAATTTAATAATTCTTAGTTTTTTAAGAATATTTTATAAAAACTCATTGTGTGTGTACAATTGTAATTTAATTTATATGTTTTTTTTTATTAATTCTAAATAAATTAATTAATAATCTTTAAATCTAAATTTAACAAGGAGATCTTCAACTTCTTAAATACCTTAAAATATTTTCAACAAACCATTCATCAGAATACTTCAAATGGTCCCCATTCAGTTCTAAGAAAACAAGTTGCCCTTTTTTGTCCATTGTTGCAAGTCCCAGTTTATCCTAATGATGAATGGCAAAGAAATTTTGTTTGTGTATCTTTTCTTTTTCTAACGAAAAAGTATCAGTGAACTTACTTCTCTATACAACTTGCTTTTTCTTAATGGTAAAATAACCTTATCCTGTCCAGGTAAATAAAATTCAAACCATTGAGTCTCTCTAGGTTGGGTAACAGAGTCATTTCGAAACTTAACCATTATAAATCTGCAAATAAGATGAAGAGTGTATACAAAAAGACAACATTATTTGCATTAAAGTTGTTAAAGAAGGAAAATTAGATGTAAATAGCTACCTTTCAAGTTTTTGTAAATTTTGAGAATATTCTTCGTTCTTCCCTTTTTCGTTGTTTATGTCACTGAGAAATGTACTCTGCCACTTGTACATTACCTCATTGAAAGGATCATGCCAATAAGTTGCAGGAATCAAGAATTTCTGCGTTGAACTGGAAATTTAATATTCCAAACGATAAAATAAATAATATAAAACAGAGAAAGTATTAGTTTCAGGAATACAAACCTTTTATATGCAGCTAAGAAAAGGAAATGTCTGATTATATCACATATCCATGTTTTCGTTGAAGGACATTTGGGAAGACCATAGACTCCTTGATGTGGTGAGGCAAATGTTATTAGGTTTTTCATGGGTGGCCAGGGACAGCGTTGAGCTATAGCTCGTCTTTAAAATAAAGTAGGTCCATGTGTTTTGAAAATATTTTAGCATTTTATAAATTGACTTACAAAAAAACACCACCTTGTGAGAGACCAATGCTGTTATAACCATTTGATAATCTTGTATCATTTTGCAGTTCATTGCAAACCAAGGAAATCTATAAGAAACTATTTAAGTAGTTAACATTTAAAATAAATTCGAGATTCAAAAAATATTGTACTCAAAGAAAATCTATTTTTTTGAAAAAATAAAGTTTAAATTAAGGAGTTTAACAAGTAAAATAAATTATAATATAATTTTTGTATATATATATGTTTTTGTACTACATAGTTACAACATAAATATGCTTTGTTTAAACAAATTCAAAATCCTTTTTGTTTAAAAAAATAAAACCAAAAATGTATTTCTTAACTAATAGTGGCTTGTCCTATTATTCAAATAAGCCCTTAATTTACATAGCTAAGCATAGATTTCAGTTGTTTTGCAAAAAGGGCCATTATGGTTTATCAATGTCGTGCACATTGGGCCTTTTTGCGCCATCGATTTTTTTTTTTCATACGAATGATCAGTTATTAGTACTTCTTGTGCTAATTATATGAACACTGTCAATTATCCAGGAGAAGGAATGCAATACTTAAAAAAAACTACACAAACTTGATAAAAATAGAATGCAAAGAGAAAAATGTTAGCCATTTTGTATTGTTATTTGTTAATAAATTACGTAGAACACACCTACGCCAACACGATTTGGGCTGAAATTTTCACATTTGTTTGATTGAAGAGTACCCAAACGGACCTAATATAAGGAAACATTCAAAATATGAAGTGTCAAAAATATACGTTTTTCACATTAAAGATACAACTTTTTTACTGTAAATTTTATTAAAAATGCTTGAACAATTTTTGTTAAGAAAAATAAATCAAAATGTTTTTTTTTTCTAAAAGCTGGTATTTGGAGACATTGGTGCAAAAAATGTATATAGATTTTGAAAAAGAAGTAACATAAGGTGTATTATTAGACAAAAGTATTTCCTACAAGAAGTTCCTTGATAATTTTTATTTTTGGGATCAAGTACATATAACTTAAATGAAAAAATACACATTTATCAAAAAAACATTATTAACAGTACCTGTCATAAAATCGTTTTCTTCATTTTTAATTTACTCGTAAACGGTTAAACCGATTTCAAAGAAAATATTTTAACAGCAGCATTTTAGTAACCGTAAAATAAGCAATAAGTTCAAAAAATAACGCATAGAAATAATTTTTTTTTTAATTTACTTTTACGGGTTAATAAAAGTTTTTTATCTTTCTTTCTATTTACTTATGTATTTCTTTTTAATATACAAAAATTATTTTATTTAAAAAAACGGCTCTAACGATTTTCAATTTTTTTTTCTTAGAATTCTTTCTTATATAAAAATTAAATGGTATAATTTGTTTGGAGGTGAAGACCTTTTAAAAAATGTATTCGCAAGATAAAAGGAATATTATGCTTTTTTAATTTTGTTTTAAAGATTTTATTAAAATTACTAGCTGACCCGGCGGACTTCGTTCCGCCATTTTTTGTTTTTATTTTTAATTTTCGACTCTATATAATTAGTTAACATTTTAAATGAAAAAGCGAATCAAAACTTGAAAAGTTCGTAAAATGAGTTTAAAAATATTCACTTTTAAACTTTTAGCAAAAGAGGCCTATGTAAAATATGGCCTATGTTAAAAACGGCCAAAAAACTTGGGACAAAAAACTTGTTTTTCCCGTTATTCGGTCAAAAATCATTTTAAAATTTAAAAATTTGTAAATGCTTGCGCATGACTAAAGCCTATATTTCCTATAAGCTTAAGATTTTTTGGAGGCTTATAAAAATTACAAAAAAATTAAAAACTACTCAAAAATATCCCTTAAAATTAGTTGTTTTTCAAAAATTCAAATTTCAAAATCCAGGGCCTATGAACAAAATCCGTATAAGACGCTTAAATTTTTTTCTTAGTATCTTTCCAATCGTGTAACTCAAGTTTCCGTAAAAAATTTTAACTACTTTTAATAAGCCTTTTGTCGAAGTTCTACCAGATGTTTTCAAAAATAAGCAAAATAAGTTAGCCGGTGTGGCCGGTTAGCGAACGTACAAAAAACCAAACTTTAATATATATAAAAAGCAAAAAAAAACATGTAATTTTATTTTCTCACGCTTAAAATGTGTTATCAAATGAAAGGTAATATTATCAGGATGCTCAATAAAGATAAATCAAATTTTTATAAGCTCCAGATCAAAAGATGTAATATGTTGAAAAATAGAGTTTTATTTTACCGTTATTTCAAATTTGTCATTACAAAATTAATTGAAACTTTGTACAAATATAGTCTTGCCCATTATCTATCTACACTGTAAATTTTATTCATTTATCTATTGAAGAAAAAAAGATAAAAATAAAAAACTGTTAAAAACGGACAAAAAACATGGGACCAAAAAAAATTGTTTTTCCCGTTATTCGGTCAAAAATCATTTTAAAAATTCAAAATTTTGTACATGCATGCGCATGACTGAAACCTATATTTTTTGCAGACTTTAAAAAATTCCAAAAAAATAAAAGACTACTCAAAAATGTCCCTAAAAATTAGGTTGTTTTTCAAAAAATTTTATTTCAAAATACAGGGCCTATGAAAAAAATCCGTTCTAGACCCCTAATTTTTTTTTTTAATATCTTTCTCATGGTGTAACTCAAATTTCTGTGTAGTTTAATTGGGCTTTTTTGGTCAATTTAGTTTGTTTATGTAAATAAAAAATTTAAACATAAATTTTTGTTCCGACGTTTCGCTGGAGTTTTTCAGCATCTTCAGGGGCGGGGGCGCTTTATTATTACGTCTACATACATACATAAGAACACGGTTTTTTGAAAAATTAAAAAAACTACTTTTCAAAAACAAAAAAGTTAAGTTAAAAATCATAATTTTACTACCAAGTCTTACAAAAAAGTTTTTTTTTTTATTTTTTAAAAAGACATAAGGCAAAGAAAATCTAATAGCTCAATTGAGGTTCTTAATACCCTCGATAACATCGCCATCCACTATTTATTTATTTTATGATTATAAATCCTAAAAGAAGAATGTCAGAAGCGCTTTAGAAATTCTTAACACCTTCTATAAGAAATTCTGTGCTACTTGTCATATTTTATTGTAGTATACATATTTTGAATTGGTTTGTTGTTTTTGCATAAGATAGATACATACATACTTCCAGTTTTAAACAAACTAGAAGTTAATTTTACTTCTAGTTTGCCTTAAATTGGACTTCCTTCTGCAAAAACAACAGCACAATTCAAAATTTAATAAATTTAAATTTGGATGTCTTTAAAATCCAATATCAATCCAAATTTAAACAACTGCAGGATAATTGATCAAAAGCAACCCTTTGGTAGTCGTAGTTTAACTATGTACTTAACCCCCAGCAAATACAAAATTCTTATATATGTCTTAAATTTCTCAAATAAGGTTGACATTCCAACTTGCAATATTATCTACTATACATAAGAACGTTTAAAATAATTGAAGCTTACACATTGACATTAATAATATTCATTTACCTACCTGTATATCAGGATGCATGAAAATAGAATTTTGATATTCATCCCACACACTGGCACCAATTCGTATACGTTTCACATAAATACCATCAATATGATCCTCTATAAGTTTCATCATCGAATTAGGTATTCCTTCTGAAGTATCTCCTGTGTCGATAGAAAGTTAAAGGAAAAGGAATTTCGAAATCACATTCAAATAACTTTACGAATTTAACTCAAGAAATACCACTTCCATGCCAAATAACTACCGGAGTTGGATCCCCATAACTCAGACACCAGATAGATTGCCAGATTCCAATAAATACCAAAAGCTTGTTGATGAAAGTCATTGGCTCAACGAATGTTCCTTGATGAGATTGTGGGTAAGTAGGTAGGTATGTCTTCAATATACTTTGTCCGTCGTCGTCACCTGTACGAGTGCTCAATTAGTAATGAGTGATGTCAAAAGTTGTTGGTTGAAAGTTTTTTTTTTTGTAGTAGGTAGGTACTATACTCTTGTGAAAATGAAAACAAATGAAGCGGCACAAAAGTTAATGAACCTGAAAGTTATTGTTCTTAAGAAAAAGAAAAAAAAAAAAAACAAAATTGGCTTTCATTGTACCAGTGTTATATTGGGCTACGAATTTGCGTTACCCATAAATAGATTTGTATAAAGTAAGAGTGCTGGGCTATATTTGGAAATGTAAGTAAGTCTTTGGGTTAGAGTGTTTATTTTGCTTTTAATTACAAGTACAAGGTAGTCAAGTGAAAGTAAAAATTAAAAAGTAAAAACACCTTTGATTACTCAATTTAGAGACAAAAGGGGTTTTTTTTTAAAAGTTATTGAGAATTTCATGTATTATTATACCACTTTGCTTCGATTGCTTCTGTGTCGCTTTAAAATTCGAAAAATAAGGTAGGTATATGTATACATAATTTCATTTTTTATTACTTTTTGAAAAAATTTTGTTTTTCTATTTATTTATTAACATTGACGACAAGAGGATGAAGATTTTGCTAATTATTAAGTGCAAGTGTTTATTTATTTTCGATTTAGGGTGTTTTAGCATCTAGGCCAAAATGGTAATTTGCATTATTTACACGTTGTTCACATGCACGGTGGCGTATACGTAATTTTTTTTATATATCTCACATGTAGTACAAAAGTGTCACAACTCAAAAATCTTCATTTTTTAATAGAGGCGATAAACCAATTTACAGAGAATAGAATGAGTATATTTATTAATTAGTTAATTTTTAGAAGAGGAAATACGCTTTTAACCAAATTCAGACAACCAGCATCATTTAAATTATCTTAAACCTTGGAAATTCACGTTTTTAGAGTTGTGACAATTTTAGTGATCTTTGTACACAAAAAATAATTAATTAAATCAAGTTTTTTCACCGCTTTCATATTTTTGTTAAGAATAAATTATTGAATATTATTTCAATACAATAGGTGTGTTTTTTATTACCACCGGTCTTAACTTGACAAAAAAACCACAGTCGGGGATAAGCAATTTACATGTTAAATACAACAACACTTTAGCCCCTTGGGCTTAGTTGTTTTGCCCAGAGAATTCTCTGGGCTTAACTTTTTCAACAGATTAAATCTGTGCTACCAAATAAACTTGTTCTTAAATTGTTTAGAATTTGTTTAAAAACACCAAAACTAATGTTTGGAATGACAATTATTGTTTTAAATATTTATTTAATAGTTAGTTAAACTTTTTTTTTTCCAAAACACAATCAAACCCAAAAGCGAAAAATATAACAACTTTATATTTTTTTTCTGTCAGCTGATTTCGGAACATTTAATATGCTGCCAATTTTTTTCGCTAAGCCCCGAGGCGTTTTTTTGTCCAGTTAAGACCGGTGTTAATAAAAAACACACCTAATGTCGTTTATTCATCACACCTCTTTTGAAGCCTTTCCTTCTCTTAAACTGAAAACTTTAACTTTATTTGGAACAAGAAATTATTCAGAAATTCTCTTTGGTAACACCGTTTATCTTGAGGTACTCATGGATCTCATTATAAACACCGTCGTAAAAAAAACATAGGTTTAAGAAAACTTTAAGACCGAATCACAAAATCACATTATATAAGAGATTTCGGTGAGATGAATCACAACAGGGATTTGAGATACTCACGTTAGGAAACCACAAACATTTTTTTTTGAGACTAGCTTAATAACCTATAAGCCGTTGAAATATTTTATTCACCTAACTCATGTCAAAATATTGTTAAGAACACAACGAACGAAAAAATATAATTTTGGATTTTTAGGTGAAGTGCTAAAAAATTTCAGACTTATTTGAAGTCAGCATGTTTTTTGTAGCTAGAAGTTTATTCGTCAAAAGTGTCATAACTCGAAAAACATCCAAAAATGTATGAAAATAGGATTTGTTTTGAGTTGAAGTGTTTGTAAAATATCTGCCCTAGCTAGCTTAAGGTTTGATAAAAAATTGGAAGCATTTGGGATTTAATTGAGCTTTAAAAAGCAATATTTTTAAATAAACAACAAAACTGTATTAACTCTAAATTACAACTTTTAATTTATCTAAAGTGTTGTAACTTAAAATAATACAAAGGGGATACGGTTACCTCAATCAACTAAAATGTCACAATTAAAAATGAAACAAATGCTTTTCCCCAGAAAATTCAGCAAAAGTGTTTCAATCCAAAATGCAACACTCGATTATCTTGAAAATGGTACAACTAAAATGACATAATTCAAATTAAGACACTTTTAATACTTATGAAAAAACTTTTTCCAACAAGAATCACGTCACAACTAAAAATATGTCATTTTTGTCAAAGGACTTTTTATTTCAAATGAAACATCTAAAACGACATTTTACCTTCTGGAATAAAAACTATTCAAATTATATCAATGGCAACTAGATAGATTTGTCCGGAAAAATTTCAAATATTTTTTTGTTGTCAAAAACTAAAAAAATGTGATTTTTGAGTTGTGACACTTTTGTACTACATGTGCGATTGTATATATTTTTTTAAACCATATGCAAGATTATGCGAGGAGAAGAACGTTGATCAAGAAATAAAATGCAGGTTCATTGAATCTAGCCATATATGACACATTATTTTAATGTATTTTAAAATGCTGAATGGAATGAGACCCAAAACGACCACTCTAAAAAAGTTAATAATATTTTTATTTATGATTCCTGGCAACAAATCCTTTGAAAAAAATCATTTTAGGTAGTGGAAGTACTAATCATCGTGCCACGCGGTACAACCATTATTGGAAAATTAACTACACAAAGAAGAATGATTAAGAGTTGTTGGTCACTAGGCTTAGCTCCTTCATAGGATGTTGCATGTATGATATATCATGTCACAGCAAATGTTTTTAAGTAATTTTACTTGAGATATACTCGTACATATAGATATTATAGAAAAGTATGAAATTACTATGATTGAGAATGCGAAAAGTATGTCTCGCAATTCTGTTTGTCTGTCTGTCTTTCTCTATCTCGAGCTACCTGGCAAACGTAACGGTACTTGCCATATGACCAAAGTAGACAATTTAGTTTTCCTCAAAAACGATTTTGACTTAAAAAAGTACAAGTACATGCTGTGGCAAATAAAGTGCTACTTTTGAATTAAAAATTAATACATATATTAAGATAGTAGGTGTTAAATATATAAAATTTCTTTGTTCAGAGACCAATTTATGCAAAAAATGCTTTTTATGCATGTCCGAAATACCTAGGCCATAACCCATAAGTAATATTTTTTTTTTTTTGTTAACTTTTAGTTGAAAGTTTATGCTACAGCCATACTTGAATAGAATGTTGATTGAAAATACCCAAAACATGTAGAATTATGTCTGTAAAACTACTTTCTTAAAGCGTTCCCGAAATGACGCTTTGACCATAATTGATTGATATTTTGCATGTCACAAAGTACAACGAAATATTTTTGATCATAATATCAAAAACAAAATCTAATTTTAATCTAAATATCCCTCAAAACAAGCGTTCCCGGAATGACGGTTAGTTGATTAAGTTTCTTATAAATGAGGTCTGGTTGCTGATTTACACAGGTGGACAAAAATAAAAATATTTTTTGTGCCTGGCTTTAATTTGCACTTTTTTTGTTCATGGTAAACCATAACAATAGATAATCACCCTTTCTTCTCCTAGGATTTGCTTTTGTAGTGTTGGGAGCAAAAATACAATTTTTATACCCTGTGAGCCTAACTTGAGTCTTGTGAGAGTTTTAAAAATAATAAACCAGAGTCACACAATACAAATTTTTTTGGTCTTGTTGCTCTGAAATAAAAATAAGAAATTGAGTTTTTATAAAACTCGGAACTGTTAATTAATTTGCAAAAAAAATGGAGTATGAAATAAATAAAATGCACGACTGGGGTCGCACGTATTTGCTCTTGCAGTTTAAAACATTTTTATGTTAGTTTACTTGTAGATTTTAAGAGCTGCCTCTATATAAAATTAAAGAAATTTTTTTGATGTTGGGGAAGAGCCGACATTTAGGGCAAATTTTTGTTAAATGAAAAATAAAAGGTTTTTTTATTTAACTTTTTTTGAAAAAAAATAAAGATGCAGTTTTTTTGCAATGGCTTTGAATATTACATTTGTAAAGTTTAATCAAAATCGTTTGAGCCATTTTCGAGTTATTTGGTATAATTTGAAATATTTGTATGGGAGGTACACTTTTTTGACTTTTTTGAGAAAAACTAAAAATGCAGTTTTGTTGCAATCACTTTAAATATTACGTCTGCAAAGTTTGATCAAAATCGTTAGAGCCGTTTTCGAGTTATTTGGTTTGAATTGAAAAATTTGTATGGGAGGTACACTTTCTAAGCGAGATATAAAAAAAAAAAAAAAACAAAAAAAACCAACTTTCAAAATCCCATAAAAATCATCTGTACCAAATTTGAAGAACGTTTAGGCTGTGGAAATGTGTACAGATGGATGCACAACCGCACAGACGCACGGACGGAATTGCGAGACCCACTTTTTTGGAATTATCCATCATCGTAATACTTGCCCTATAGATACGGTGACCATATTTCTGGAAGCGAAACCCGGGACAGATAAAAAATTCGTTGGATCGTTTTGAAAATATTGATTTAAAAAAAAATTTTAAATTAGTTTTCATAATTTTTCCTTATTTGGATATCAAGATTTCCTAAACGATTTTATGGGAGCGTTTTTGTTGAAATCATTTAAGTCGTTTACGAAATCAGAAATCAAGAAAAGGGTTTTATAATAATGTCTGTTAAAAACTTCTTAAAAAATATTTTTTTAATCAAATCGGGAGAGCTGTTTTTTAACATTTTAATTTTATTTTAAATGATTTTGAAATTGTATGATCTTTAACACAACTTTTAACATGTCCTTAAAAGTTTTGAAACTTATCTGGGTTCTTTACTCTTCCATATGTTGTTCTTTATTCGAAAACATTTTACCTGGTGCAGCAACCTGACAAACAGAAGCTGGACCTAAATAATTGCCGAACATTTAAAAAAAACTAGCCTAGTCTAGAGACGAAACGAAAATATTCATACAAAACCAGCACCAAATTTTGCTTTTCGTTGCACAATGCGCAGCTTAGGTAACGAAATTCTTACCTATGCTAGAATATATGGAGAATTTTTAATAGTTTGTCACTCCCATTTATTATTTGTCCAGGCAATTTTTCTTGCAGCAAAAGTTTTTTGACTTTGGAGACTTAGAAAAATGTTCGTTTTGCTTCAGCAACGTACTAACCCGAGTCGAACTTTATGTACGAATTTAGTACCTAAAGTACCTTATAGAATCTACTTAAGTACTTTTCATCATAAAATAAACCTAAATTAGAACTTTGTATACTTACTAAACTCAGTATCTCCTGTGAAACCTTCACGACTGATGAGTAACGACTTTCAAAACTGAAAACACTAGTTAAATCCTAAATATTCTACTTGTGTACTGAGGTTTAGACCTGACTATGTACTTGTAAATCTTTTTAAGCTTGGCAGATACTATTAACACTATTGAAGCTAGGTTGAGACTATTTAAACTGAAACACTTTTTAAGTGCTAAATGTACTTCATGTGTCTTGAATGTTTTACTCCTAAATTTGTACTCTTTCAGCTAGTTTGAGGCTATCAAAACTCCAAATTCTAGTTAAGTTCTAAAAATACAAGTTCAAACAAGCACGACCTCGGCCATTGTCTCTTGCACTTGACAAATTGAAGGCCATTTGAAGAAGTCATTCGGCGAGCGCGGATCAATGACTGTGTTGTCGCGTAATTTAATTTTTGAATACAACGAAAAGTTAAAATATTTGAAAATAAAAAAAATAGGTATAATAATTTTGTGAAAAAGCAGAGCGTACGCTTAAGAATGTGAAAAACTAATAATTTGTGAAATAAAATAATCCAAATAGAAAAAAAGTGAAAGTGAATAAAACAAAAATTAGTACATTTTGTAGAGTCACAAATTTTTTTTATAGGGCAAGTATTGCTTTCGTGTCAAAACAAAATTACCTAATAAAAAATGGAGAAGTCCAAAAAAGTGGTTTTCGTCATGACGTTTGTCGGTCTAAGCGTCCGAGTCGGTGCGTGTCGTCACTGTACTGTACATGAAGCTGCTGCCTAAACGGGTGGGCGGATTTTTTGTTTCGTAATTTCCAAGGTTGTTTTTTTTTTTATATCTCACTTGAAAAGTGTACCAAAAACCAAAGCGTATATAAAATTTAAAACAATGAGAAAAAAATTAAAAAAAATTTTTGTTCATGATTTTTTTTATTATTTTTTTCTGATTTCTTACCAAATCGTTAAAATTGCAATGGTAAGCAAACATGTATGTATTTACTTTTTGTTACAAACGCTAGTCGTGTATTTTATTTACTTTTTTTCTGAACGTGTTCTGAGCTTGTTCGTTTGTTGTTGTTTAAGGTACTAAGGCCGTCTGTGAATTGCGTTAAATAGATAACACCGTGTAAGATTTTTGACACTATTGAGGTGAATAAAAAATTTTCAGCTGTAAAAAAATTATTGGGCTGGTTAAATTTGAGTTAAATTTTTTTTGCAGATGGTTTTGTTTTTTTTTTTTTTTACTAAAAAGGAGTTTCATGGCAGAAAAAACGCAGAAAAAATTTTAAACAATAATTCATACCTACAGCTGAAATTTTTTTTATTAACCTCAATAGTGTCAAAAATTTTACACGATGTTAACTATTTAACGCAACTCACACACGGCCTAAATGTTTAATCAGATAAGTACTGAATTACCTACCACATAAGCACGGCTATTCATTTTTATAAATTGAATATTATTTATTCTATCTTAATTCGAATTTGTAGGACCTAATAAGAATATTTAGAATCTATTGAAAACAAAAAGCCTATCGGATATAAGTATAGAATAAATAAGATTTAATGAGTTTTTGTAGTATATTTAGGTTTTAAAGAAGGGTTAGTAATAATTTTTTTGGTCCTAAATAACTACCCAAAATGGGATTTTTTCCGATAACCGACTATTTGCGGTCTTAAATAGAGGTTATTTTCTTTAGGAATTAAGTGATATTTATGGTCTATTAAATCTTAATACAGAATGTTTGGGTTTAAAATAGGTTTCAAATAGTGCCAAATGTTCGACTCGGGAATGCTTTATCCGAAAAATTAGAAAAATTTTAATTTCCACCCAATGTTTTCTTATTTTCCGTACAAAGTATTTAAAATATTGAATACAAAAATCAGAGAATGTTCAAATACGGGACAATCAGGGGACAAATTACAAAATACGGGACACTTATACGTCCCGGGTTTCTTGAATAAAAACCCGGGACAAGCTGTAGAAAAACGGGACAGTCCCGGGTAAACCGGGACGGATGGTCACCGTACCTATAGAGCAAGTAAAAATATTTTTATTAGTTAATTTTTTTTTTTATTGTTAGGCAATGTTCTAGTGAACGAATTGTAAAAAACAAAAATCAATTATGGGCAGAGGAAGCAAAATACTGTTGCAAAGTAGGGATTTTTCGAAATTTCACAATAACTGTAAGTATTTGGGATGAACAAGTTACCAAATAAAAAAAAAACTATGCAAAAAAATTAATTTAATAAGTAAAGAATTTCAATATGAACTAGTTTGGCTACAGTTTAAATACAGTTATTTGTGTAAGTTGTTATTTTTGTATAATAAAAATACCATCAGAGTGAATTACTTTTACCATAAATATTGAAAATAGAAGGTATCAAATAATACCTCAAGCTCCCATTTGACAATAATTCGAAAAAAAAAAAACAAAAATTTCGATTTAATTTTTCTTTTTTCTTCTTAAATTTCCTCTTTTTTTATTTTTCTGAATACATATGAATATGAAAACAGCATTTAAATGAAGAACAGAAAACAAAAATCAGCCAAAACGGGTAAGACGTTCTCGAGTTTTTGCCAAAATTACGCACGACAATTTTTGTAAAAGACAGATTTACTTGAAAACTGGAAATGGCTCTGCTGGCTGACTTCAAAAGCAAATTAAAAAAAAAATATTTTCCAGATGAGTATCAATATATCTATCATAATTTCATAGTCACAACACAACCCAAGAACAAATTTCGTGTTGACCTGTGTTATTTGCGATCTAAATATTTTTTTTTTCTTCTGGGGTCGAATTACGGCATACGTTCGTTAACGTATGGTCGCTATGTGTCCCTATCTTTTTCTACAAATTAAATAGAGACCGGAATAGTCAAAACGTTAACGTATCATCGTAATCGTGTGCTGTATTTCAACCCCTGATATTTTCGTATCAAAATCTCGAAACAAGTTTTGGTTTACAGGTACGAGTTCACAATGAGCGGACCTATCCACTAAGGTAATAAAATTTACAAATCTATTTTTTGAAGATTTTCAAGAAAAAATCAAGGTTAACCCCTTGCCTAAAAAATAGGCATTTTAAAACATTTCTTCCA
The DNA here is from genome assembly GCF_945859705.1 of Episyrphus balteatus. Taxonomy (NCBI): domain Eukaryota; kingdom Metazoa; phylum Arthropoda; class Insecta; order Diptera; family Syrphidae; genus Episyrphus; species Episyrphus balteatus. Next base: position 84,918,587 of record NC_079135.1, read on the forward strand.
AATCCATCGATTGATAAATCAAAAAAAGGCGTCTTTTAGCTTTATTCATAACTGAAAACGTCTGGTTGCTGAATTGCAATGGAAATATTTTCTTACATACGGAAGCAGATATTTTCGGATCAAAGTCTCGTTACAAGTTTTGGTTTACAGATATGAGTTAACAATGACCTATCCATTTAGGTGAATAAATTACAAATCTATTTTTTTTTTTAATTATCGAGAAAAAATCAAGGTGATCTTCTTGCCCAAAAAATTGGCATTTTAAAAAATTTCTTCCAAATCCATCGATTGATACATAAAAAAAAAGGCCTCTTTAAACACTTGCACGTTTCTTGCACGTCTGCTTGCTGAATTATTTGCAATCGATATATTTTTTTACATTAGGAAGCAGATATTTTCGGATCAAAGCCGCGAAACTAGTTTTGGTTTACAGATATGAGTTCCCTATTAGCGGGCCTATCCATTTAGGTAAAAAAATAGCAAATCTATTTTTTTTTGCAGATTTTCGAGAAAAAATCAAGGTTAACTTTGCGGCTGGCTGGAAGTCGTAAGTTTTGTCCAAAAAAAAATATAAAAATACGCCATTGTAGGTCTGAATGTGGTCTACAAATTTTATTTTAATAATTTTTTCGATATTCATCACCCAAAAATAGATTTTGTCAAAAAACAAATGGCATGTCCTAAATTTTTGACTTTTTTAATCGATATCTCGAAAACGGTTCATGATACACAAAAAATGTGTATGCATGAATTGTAGAACTCGTTAAAAGCTACAAAAAAGCTTCTTGTAAAATTTTCGCATTCGTCAGATAGCCGAGTTATTGTCAAAAAACCAATTTTATCCTTTTTTTCAAAATGGCGGAAAAAGCTCATAGGAAATCTTGGTCGAAAACTTCAAGTTAAGCTTTTTTAAGCATCCTCTACAACATATCCAAAATTTAGCTTTCTCGGTCATTTTGCATTTCTAAGCCGTTTTTTCCGACATAATGACTGGCCTATAAGTACTGAGTTAACAAAGGCTATTAAGAGCTGAAAGAAAAAAATTTATACATGGCAGAGCCCAACTTCAATTTTGAATTAAGTTCTGCTAGAATGTGAAATCACAAAATTTTTTGTGAAGTTCATTTCTAATCACTTACCTTAGGAACATACCCATAAAAGCTTTTATAAAAGCTCATTTAAGTTCATCATTTAATTCATTTTTAAACAGCTGCTTTTTGACAGAACAGAAATGTTGCTCTCTTTTTTTGTTTTGTTTTGGTTCGGCAATAATTGATTGTGCTAGTTTATTTATAATCCAACCGTTCGAGATTCAAGTTTGCATTTAAATAATCTTTAAACAAAATGAACTTTATTCTTCTTTTATCAATTTTATTTATTCACAATATTTCACAAAACAATGCTGATGAAAATCTTATCAGCAATAACATTTTACCGGTTGTTATGTGGCATGGAATGGGTAAGTTAAAAATTGATTTTTTTTTTTGTTGAACAACAAAATTGTTTATCATTATAAAAATGTCAATAACAACTGTTGACACTGTTTCAAATTAAATCTTTGATTTATTGATAAAATTATTTGAGATAAATCACAAGAGTGTAAGTACCTACTCTATTATTATAAAATCCCGACGACACAGACGTCTTTTTTAATCGACTACTGCCGCGAGCCTATCTTGATTTAATGATAGGTCTTTCAAAGAAAAAGAGTAGATATGCCTCTGTTAATTGACTGCACTAAGGCAAATTTTAATTTCTACAACAAAACAACATACAAGCTCTTTAAAGTTTTTAAAAAAAACCAACAATTGAATGAGTGAATGAATATGTTTGATGATATAATCCATTAAAAAAAAAAAACCAACATGCATCTCGGCTTCAGTTGAATGCCACTTTTATTTACATACACTCCATGTCGAAAGAATATGGATAGATTACCGCTATTAAATTTAATGCAAAGTTATATTACCTGAAGCTATAAATGGATCATTGTTTACCTTTCAAGAAATTTTAAGATATTACTCATACACCACAGTGACCCTGTGAGTTTATATTTTTATATTTTTTGTTATATATGACAGGTATAACAGTAAATTTTCAGTGAAATTTTTAACGTAATAATAAAATAGTGTTGTTGATCAGTGAGAAAAATAATAAAATCAAAAATAACCCATTAAGCTAACTAAATTTTTGCGTAATTTTCAAGACATATTTTATAATTCTTTTTAATATCTCCTTTTAACACATATCTCCCATATGACGTTTCCAGTTCAAATTTATTCACTTTATTTCATTACTTTAAGTCCAATGGAATGAAATCGTGATTAAATATAGGTAAAATATTTACGTTGGTTTTGTTTAGTTTTATTTTTCGATTTGTTTTCGAGATTAAAGTGTACCTAAAAGATATTTCCTGGAAAATGGAAGATGAAATCAATTTTTATAACTGGGCATTGTAAACACAGGGGATTAGATTTTTAGTCGAAATCAAGTAAGTAGACTTTCGTGTCTCTGATTGTTAAGGTGCCAAAAATAAATAACTTTAAATAAAAGCAATTTTATATTTTTCTTGGCCAACTTTCCAATTAAATTGCCTTAATTAGAAGGACTTCACTAAAAATTTAGTTGCTAACCTTTTTTTAACCTTTCCAATAAAATTGGCTGAATTGAAAAAAAAAAAACAGCTTACCAATTAGAGTCCCGAAACTTGACTAGCTTTTTAGTTCATAATCGTTCTGAACTTGTCCATACAAAACAAAATCTCAAAAAATAACAACAACAATTGTTCAGATAAATATCAAACGGAAAAGTGAGTGGGAATCTTGAGAAAACCCCAGTCAAAGCTTTTGAAAATTTTCAACTATCATTTGGTTGTATTTGTAGTGGCAAATAGGAAATGAAATCTGAGATTCTACATAACCCCTATTTTAGCTATCAAATTCAGAAATCTGTTTCCGAATTGGTTAATGGAATAATATTTTGAATTTTATAGTCTTATAAACAAATCTAAATTACCGAATTTTTAACTTTATTATATTAAATATTTAAATAGATTTCGGAGTAAATCAGCTAATCAGTCTTCTCATACACATTGTTTTATTTTAACAAAGTTTTTTTTCGAGATTTGTTCTCAACGTTGGTTGTTTGCTTTATAAAACAAATAGGTATTTTATGAGAAAAATAAGATTATTTTTTCTATTAATTAATTAATTTTAAAACTCATAAAGTTTTAAATTTCGAAGTTTTATCAATAATACTGGGGTGTAATACGTGCATTTAACCATGGCTTGGGTAAAGAAAATTGCGAAAGATGTTTAGTTTTCCGTATTTGCTATACTTAACCGCATTGTTAATTTTGCAAATTGATGACGCAAACACCAGCTCATACTATTATTGTTTAATATCTTAAAATTGATGCCCGATTTCAAGAAGGGATTTTAAATATTTAAATAGGTTAAGCCTGTTAATGAAATTTTGGATTTCGTTGAGCGCTATTGATAGGCTATTGATTATATCGAAAAAAAAACATGGTAATAAGGAAATAAGACGTTCACGGGTTTTAATTGCAGGAATCGTTCAATGGGTTATAAAGAGAAGATAAAACCGCGGAGTGCTAATAAATGAGAGGGTGGAAATTGAAGATTGAGGTGCAAAAGCCCCTTCTTTGGTTTTTTCAATATATCTCATAAACCAAGCAAAATATTGATAAATTGCATTTATAACTTTTTGTTTTCGTTAAAACAATTGATTAAAATATAACTTAATTTTTAAATTAATTTTAAGTGTATAGTTCTAGCTTTTGAAAAAGTATCATTCATAACTGTAAGTGTTGCCGTTGTTTTTTAATAATTTTTTTTAAATTTTAAGTATTTAAAAAAAAAACTGCCTCTCCCTCCAATTTATTTAATACCCCAAATTTTTGTGAAAACTCGACCCGGTTTCCTTTTTTAAATTTTGTTTTAAGGTATTGATTGCTTAGTTCCTAAATGGTAATTGTTTAACTTTTTTAAAACAGGTGACACCTGCTGTTTCCCATTCAGTCTTGGTTCCGTAAAGAAACTCATCCAGCGAGAGACAAATGGTACATACGTAAAATCTTTAGAGATTGGAGGATCAATTTTAACCGATTATAGCAGTGGATTTTTTATTCATCCTGACAAACAGGTTTTTCAAATTATATTATTTTCTTATTATTTTCAGTGCTAAAATATTTTGTTCTTTTTTTTTTTGTACTTTAATCAGATTGATGATGCTTGCAATCAAATTCGTAATGATCCAAGCTTAGAACATGGCTACAATGCTTTAGGTTTCTCACAAGGTGGACAATTTTTGTAAGAAACACCCAAAACAGTAAATTCAGCTGTTTAAAAATAATGTATTTAAAATTTATTGCAGACGTGCTCTAGCACAGCGATGTCCAACACCTCCTATGAATAATCTCATATCTTTCGGCGGACAGCATCAAGGAATTTTCGGACTGCCCAAGTGTCCGTCGCTGAGTCAACCAACATGTGAATATATTCGACGATCTTTGAGTTCAGCTGCATATGAAAAGTGAGATAATGTTTACCTACATAACAGAAAAATTTAAATAAAATTGTATTTTAAATATATTTTTTTTAGATGGATGCAAAAAGATCTTGTACAAGCTACTTATTGGCATGATCCTTTGAATGAGGAAGAATACCGAAATATGAGTACTTTCCTAAGTCCTATCAATAATGCCTTGCATAAAAACACAACCTACATTCGGAATCTTCAACAACTAAACAAGTAAGACATCAAAATTTTGTATAAATATGCCAAAATTAGTTATTGTTTTTGGTGTTTTTAAGTAAGAAAATTACAAAAGCCTCTTTTGAAAACGTATTAAACCACGTAGGTAGATTATGGTTTAGGAAACCCATATTTGAATAACTTCAAAGGGATTATAGACCAAATTAAAAGGCCCTTCAAGTCCACCAAGAGGAGTACCTCTTCTTTAAAAATTCAACTGACTAATACAAAATGTTATTGCTCAGAAAATATTAAACTGATTTCTTTATCTGTTTACCAAATGAAAATGTTTTCAAATCCAGCAAAAAAATGTTTTAAAAAAAAAATATTACACATACACCACAGTGACCGTGTAAGTTTAAACTTTGAAAATTGTTTCGAAACTCTGAAAAAAAATTTACCGCTGTGACAAAGAATGAAACTAATAAGGGTTTGTTAAATGTTTTCTGCAAAAACTTAAACGTGAACACACCAATTTGAAATAAAAGTGTAACACTTTGAGGTATCTTGTCGTCGTAGAATCATGAATTTTGAAAATCACGCAATTGCATAGGATAGCAGATATCGAGAAGTTGGGGTTTTCTATGAATAAAAGCGATATCCACAATATTCCAGTAAGACTGCAAAAGATCTGTGAGTTCGATATTTTGAATACAAATAAAACTGAAACTTAAATGAAAATAAATTAATTGAGTTATCTGCGTTACTAAAACGCTTTTGTAAAAAAATTCGTTGAAATCGATTGAGTCTCTAGCGAGGAAGTGAAAACAATAAAATCAAAATTAATGAGCTAAATAAATTTTTGCGTAGTTTCCAAGATCCATTTTTAACACATATGTATCTCCTATATAACCTTTTTCAGGTATTTCAATTTCTTCGAAAACGGCTCTAACGATTTCGATTAAATTTGGTATACCGTATACATAATGTACTTAGTGATTATAAAAGAACTGCGTTTTTAGTTTTTCTTAAAAATTTGAACAACAAAAATATGACATAATTTTATATTTAATATTTTGCCAAATTCTGAAGCAATTTTTTCATAATTTACAGTATTAGAAAAAAACACGCCTAAAATGTGTTAAAATTTAAAAAAAAAAAGTTTTTCAAGCAAATTTTTTTTTTACCCTCGTTGTTCTTTCTTTCTCTCATGATAATCTTATCAAAAGTTTTAATATCAAATGGTTAACTAATATATATAGGTACCTTGAACTAAAAGAGCACGTTAGTGCGACCCAGTCGTGCATTTTGTTTTATCTTTTGTTCAAAATTTTTCTATCGGAAATAAAAAAATATTAACCATGTATAAAAATTTCAGATTCATAATGGTTAAGTTCATCAACGACACCGTTGTCCAGCCACGAGAATCACAATGGTTTGGTTTCTATGCACCTGGTCAAGATAAGCAAATTCTCTCATTAAGAGAAAGTGAAATATATCTCAATGTAAGATTTTCAAAATGTTTAATTTCTTAAATTTCAAAAACCTAAATATCTTTTTTTATTTCAGGATGATCTAGGATTACAAAAAATGGATAAAGATGGCAAACTTATTTTCCTCGAAAGTGAAGGCGATCATTTACAATTTACAAACGAATGGTTTAAAACTAAAATAGTGCCATATTTACTTGCAAATTAAATATTTTGTTCAAGCAATAAACAATTTTCAATAAATGTTACAATTTCTTCAGTTAAATCACAAAAATTACAATACATTTGAAGATAAAGTGCTTGATGTTGAATTATTTTGCGTTTATCTTCTAACGAATGATCTTGTTCAAATTTTTCTATAATGAAAGGCATTTTTATTACCAGAATATCTATTTCAGTTAAAGCAACTGAATTGACAATTTGAATAGCTTTTGTTTCCCATTTATCTAGAAACGAACGAATTGCAGATGCACCCAATTGGATTTTGACGCTTGTGTCACAATGTGAAATTCTTCTCCTCATTTCTCGAATGATTCTCCTAAAACCATTTAAACCTTGATTGCGTTTTATAAAGTTTCGACATCCTTCAATTAACAACTTGAGAGTGTGTAATTTCAAATCCCAAGCTTTAGGATGGGATTTGTTTTTGAATTGCCTGAAAATTTCTTTGAATTTTTGTAGGTCTTCAGAGTTGCACTTAAATCCTGGATTTAATTTTTCAAATAATTCACATTCTGTTAGGACAGTTCGTTGGCCAACTTTTCCTGGTAAAACATTAGAAATTACCATTTCTATAATATCTCTCGTAATTATATTTAAATAAATTTCTGGTATATAGCATTCGCCTGAGAGTTCCAAATGAATAGTTTTCGTTTCTTGAAAGAAAGACGGTTCAGTACAAAGTTGCCACTGATCGGCATAAATCATGCGATGATTTGGTTTGAAAGAAACCTCCACAGGTTTACTTTCATCATAAGTTAATTGAAATGCTTTTTGATTGAATTGGAAGACAGACTCATCAGGCGGCATAAAAGCAAAACCATTAGGTTTTATCTTTTTCCATGCAAATCGAACAGGCTTTCTTCCAGTATTCCTGATTCGGAAACCTACAAGTGTTTGCTCTTCAAATGGCAAACATTTGAATTCCAAATGAAATTTTAAAGGTTTGATAGATTTATCATCATCCATTCTCAATGTACAATCGTCTATTTGAATTGAATATTCTGGAAAATCCAAAGATTCTACCTGAGAAAAGGACGACATAGTTGACAACTCAAAATCACTATCGCGTTCAATCATCGGCTTGGTATGTTTGTGAATTCTTTTTCCAACAATTTCTAAGCCATCTGTCTCCGGGTAGTATTCAATTATCTTCGAAAATGGTGTTGATTTAATTTTTCGTTGCAAAGAGTCCGACGATAAAAATGCATTATCACCTTGTTTCATCCATTGCTCGTCTCGACTGACCTTTGGCATTCCAACAATTTCAATATTCGCCGTTTGAATTTTTTCTGAAAGTGGCAATGTTTCAATAAGACTTGGACGTCTTAAATTAATTGGTTTTCGCATTGCCAATTTAGTAGGATCAAGTCGTTCAGCAACATCAATTATACGTTTGACATTTTGTACATTCCGGTGATCTTCGAGTTGGTTGTAGAGAACATGCGAAAGACGTTTACCAGTAACCTTTCGTATGCGACATGCCAACTTTTTACGATCTTCAAGTATTTTTGTCCAATAGAGTAGACGTTTGTCCATTGAATAAACAGATTGATTTGGAGCACTAAATAAGGAACATGAAGAACCTTGGTCAGATTTGGTACAAAAGTATTTTTTCATAATATCATCGATTAGCATCGAAGCTGCAGATGGATGTTTAAGTTCTTTTATTTGTTTATTGAGGCATTTGCAATGAGAGCTTTTTGATTCGAGTTCATCCTCACAAGACATTTTTTTTTAAATATAATATTTCATAAAATTATTTAAAAAAATTTTCTTGACAAAATTCAATTAAACTTTAACTACAAAAATAATAATTGAAGCTTAAAAATAGTAATAAAGGTACATACTTTGATTTTTTTTTTAAGTAGAGGAGAAGTTTATTTTGACAGAGCTTATTTGGTTTAACTTTACCAAATGAGTCTCATAGGCAGGACTTTGCGGTTAGCAGTAAAACAAGCAAGCATATACCACGGTCTTTAAGCGTAGGTCGACGGTTAAACCCGAATTAGGGCTGAATGACTGCAATATTTTAACATCTTATTTTGTAAACAATTATCTCAGACATTTCTTAAATTATTAAACTTAAAAATAAATTATTAAACTTAAAGAAGAATATTGAAGAAAAAAAACTCTGATAATTTTTAATTTACATAGAAAATTTATTTTTCTGATATTTTGTTCTTTTTTTCGGTTTTTTTTTAATGGATACATTTTGTTTTTTTTTTTACTTTAATAATAAGAATAACAGAGTTATATATAAAAATTTAAAATTAATTTGATTGCCAAAAATACTATATAGAAAACAAAAAACATTTTAACTTAATAATTATGCATGCAAAACAGAAATAGTATTATTTACAAACAAACAAAAAACAAACGCCTTGATTCGAAACAAAAAAAAAATACTTAGCCCAGTTGAAAGCGAATACTAATAAAATATTGTAATCAAAAACAGAACTGGCGAGTTCGAAAATTGGTCTTGAGCTTAAATAGATTAGAAGATTTTTCTTGTATGTAGTATTTTAAATATATATATATATGTATTTATGTTACTATAAAGTTTTTTTTTTTTTAAATTTGATTAATAGTACAAAAATATTATATTAAGTGATATATATATACCTATATATATTTATTTTATTCGCCTATGCATTCTATTTAAATGAATAATTGCTTTCTGGAGGCATTTTCATTGGGCACACGCACAAATAAGATATAAAACTAAAAAGACTCAATCTGCATATGTACTTTTTACCGTTATTAGTTTCAAAGAAAACAGTTTCGTTATTTTATAAAGAAACTGTTTTGGAATTGCACCGTAACAATTTTATTTTGTTCACATTTTGTAGTAAGAATTAATTTAAATATATACGTATATAAATTTCTTTTTTTTATATAATAATAATTATTTTATATAATATTTATTCAACAACAGGTGTGGAACCAAAGAAACCCAAAGAAATGCCATAGTAGAATAGTGATTTTTTTTTTTTTTCATTTTTTATATAGAGTTTTATAGCAAAAAAAGGTGATTTATGGTGATGATGCCGCAGCTCCTGTTATCTGGGAATTGGGTTCATAATTTTGATTTTGGTTTTGCGTTCCTAGCAAAAAATACTTCGGGATTCTTATGAGGTTTTTGAATTTCACGGAAATTCTTTACTATCTTCTTGCTCTCGTCCTTGGGACACGACTGAAGATTTCTAAACACGGAGACCTGAAAGAACAAGAATACAAAAAATATGCTTAGTTAGAATGAAACAGAGTAAATATGTAGGTATTAATATTATCCATCGTGCTACCTGTAATAAAATGTATTGTTTCGCTAGGAAAATTAGAACAATAGTAGTTATAATTAAACCGGATTTGACGAACGGTTTTTCTTTACAAGATAACGATGCTATAATGTTTAAATGACGAAACGATTTACTAAAGGATATCCGTCCGAAATATACATACATTTCTGGAAAAAAATAATAGAAACGACTTGCACTTTTACATGTATGATACTGTACATAATTACCGGATAAAGGTATTTTATATTTTCGACGAAAATATCTGTGGTATTTGGTGATGGATAATTGCATTTAAAAAAAGCCATTAACCCTCTGTTATACTATTTGGCTATACATATTTTCAATATTTTTTACCATCAAAACTGAACGACTATATTTGAGGACCTTGCATCAAAAGGTATACAGTAGGGTGGAGTGAAAAAACCTTTTTTTCGATTTTTGCGTGTCCTGTAATATTAATCGTTAGTCCATGATCTAAAATGTACACAACCAAAATTTTAGTCAATTATGTCAACATCTTGAGGTGGCGCACTAGACTTGAATGAAAAAAAATATAAATCTTCAGAAGGCAATATATTGTACTTTAAGAAGGTTTTTTGCCAAACCCAGTATGTAAAAAGAATATGTTAAGCTTGTTAATGAAGCTGCAATTTTATTTGTAAGCCCAAGCCAAGAATTGGTTACATACAACTAAGATCAAATTCGGGCAAAATTTTCAATATTTTGAAACCGAATCTGAATTTTTTAGCCAAAAATAGTACCTAAAGACTGCTTATAGAAACATTTATAATTTTAGCTAATTTGATTTATTGCTTCTATGTCTATGTATTTAATTAAAAACTAAAATTTAAAAAAAAAATTAAAATCAGTGTTGTTTTTACGTTTTTGAAATAGGCCTCTTTTTCAAGTCAAGTCGAGTGCGCCACCTCTAGATGTTGTCATAACTGGCTAAAATTTTGGCTGTACACTTTTTAGGTCAAGGATCAACGATATATAATACAGGACACACGAAAATCGAAAAACATGTTTTTTCACTCCACTCTAGTATACAGCTCCATTTTTTTTTAACTTAAGCAGATGCAAAATTGCACATTTTCATATTATTTTTTCAAGTTCTAGGTTAAATAAAAAATAATAGTAATTACTGCGATTTTTTGAAGTTTTTATATGTCTAAATTAAAAAAATACTCAATTATTGAGTATAATACTTTAATAAGCTGTTTCATTTTAATAATCGTTTGAATAGTCTAGTAACTAAAGCTCAAAAATTGGCAATATTAGGGAACCCGGCCGAACAGCTTAGACTTTGATGATCTTTTTTTTCAAACCTCGGTAATTAAAAATACTTTAAAGTCTATAGATTAAAAATTGCCGGCGTTGCCGTTTTGATTTTTTAAATTTAATTGAAGTTTTTTGTGAACAAAAACAAATTTTTTTCAAAATTTTTTCTTAAATTTCATAAATTAATTGATGCCAAAAGATTGTCTAGGAAATTCAAGGAAAAAAAATATATGGGAGTGAGGGACAATCTTCCATAGTTCAAGCGATAGATGCAATTTTCTTATTAATTGACTTCAAACACAAAAAAAAATATTTGAACACAACGGCAACACTTACAATATTCAAATATACATTTTTTAAAAGCTAGAAGCTTAGTCATATATGTAAAATTAAAATTAAGTTAATTGAATGAACGGCTTTTGAAAGAATGGTAATTGAACTCAGATTTTGAAAAAAAAAAATTATTGAAAAAATTTTAACATGTCGTTTTTAAACTTGGTCGTAATATAAAATGCATTTATTTTCAAATTTTTTTGGCCGCATTTATTATGATTTCAAATTATAAAAGGAAATGTCAATATGTATTACGGTTTATGAAAAAAATTAAAAAGTATTTCATTTTCGAAGAACTTTTTTTAATAAAAGTTTTGAAAAAAAATGTAACTTATTTTTTTTTAAAGTTCAACATCTAAACATAAAATTATTTTTTATTCATTTAATAACCCTTACTGTTGAAAGTTAAATAGCAAAAATTTAAAGTTCCTATTTACCACAGTCTTTGAGAAAATTAATTATTTCAATGCAAAAATTCAGTTTTAATAAAAAAAACCATTGAAATTGAAGTAATTTTTCATTTTTTTTTTCAAAAGTGTGATATATTTTACCTTTTTTGCTTCGAAATTCAACTGATAATATTTATGGCAAAACATTTTTTTTTAAAAAATTCATATTTTATTAGAAAAAGTTTGGAAAAAAGTCATTTTAAATTTTTCTAATAATATTTTTTTTTTTTAATTCTGAGTTTGAGGACCATTTTTTCAAAAAGTCTTGATTAAATTTAGTGGATTTAAATTTAAGAGATAAGAATGAGCTTCTGGCTTTTTAAAAATGTATTTTAAAATATTGTAGGTGTTGCCGTTGTTTTCAAAATATTTTTTTTGTGTTTGAGGTCAGAATGTTAGAAAATTGCATTTATCGCTTAAACGATGGAAGATTGTCCCTTACTGCCTTTTATATATTTTCCTTAAATTACCTAGAGAATCTTTTGCTATCATTTGTTTTATGAAATTTAAGCAAAAAAAATGGTTTTGTTCAAAAAAAATTTAATTTTAATTTTAAAAAACAATACGGCAACACCGGCAATTTTTAATCTATAGACTTTAAAGTATTTTTAATTACCTTCGTTTGAAAAAAAAAATCTTCAAAATCAGAGCTGTTCGGCCGGGTTCCCTAATAATTTGCTTTAGTTACTCTACTAGAAAGCCTTAAATAAAATATTCCCATAGAAGTTTTCAAAAATTATAGTGGCACAACTACGTATTAAAGAACACCTAATTGTTTTATTTAAATAAGATTTCGAGTAAAACCTGTGTTATTTAGCTTTAATTCTATTTGATGCAAAGTTAATAAATGAAGTTTATTCTTCGATATTTAAATTTTCAAACATACATTTTTTTAGGGAACGTATCTTAATCCCGCTTTTTAAAATACCGTTTTTCGAATATCCCGAAAAAAAAGTTTCAAAATCCCGTCTTCTAAAATACCGATTTTTTAAATCAGCTTGAAAATATAACTAATCAACATTTAAAAACAAAATTTCAAAAAAATTCAATGTCCCGTTTTCGAAAATTTGATTTTTCAAAAAAAAATTTTCAAAATTTTTTTAAAAATCCAAAAATTATTTTTTTCAAAATTTTATTTTTGGCTTATATTTAAATTATATAAATGCTTTTGTTTAAAAAATTTCGTTGAAATACAATGAGTAGTTTTGCGGAAAATCCGATTTGAAAAAAGCGGTCCTATAGCAGGTACCGTTAATAACGATTTTCAAAAAAAAAATTTTTTCTTCAAAAGATAGACCTTGTTTAAAAACTAACATTTGAAATTTTTAAACAAAATCGTTGGAGCCGTTTTCGTGAAATTTAACTTTTCCGAAATTTTTCTATGACAGGTACCGTTATTTTTGGTCCAAAAAAATTAATTCCAAAAACCCCTCTGGAGAGTCTCCAAAAACTACTACATAGCAAGTTTGGAGTCAATCGGTCCATCCGTTTAGGCTCTAGTTCCTTATACAGACAGACAGACAGACTGACAGACTGACAGACTGACAGACTGACAGACTGACAGACTGACAGACTGACAGACTGACAGACTGACAGACTGACAGACTGACAGACTGACAGACTGACAGACTGACAGACTGACAGACTGACAGACTGACAGACTGACAGACTGACAGACTGACAGACTGACAGACTGACAGACTGACAGACTGACAGACTGACAGACTGACAGACTGACAGACTGACAGACTGACAGACTGACAGACTGACAGACTGACAGACTGACAGACTGACAGACTGACAGACTGACAGACTGACAGACTGACAGACTGACAGACTGACAGACTGACAGACTGACAGACTGACAGACTGACAGACTGACAGACTGACAGACTGACAGACTGACAGACTGACAGACTGACAGACTGACAGACTGACAGACTGACAGACTGACAGACTGACAGACAGACGGACACCCGGACTTCCGGGACCCACTTTTTTGGCATTGTCTACTATCGTAATGTCATGGAAAAATGTTATCTCAACTTTTTTTTTTGTACGAATGCATAACTTGATATATAGTACCTATATCGCAAGTAAAAATTAGAATTATTTTTTTCTACAACCTTCTTTAATTTTAATAGGATTCCATGGATGTTTATTTTGGTAAGCTTATTCACAAAATTAAGGCCTCGCATTGGTGCCCAAAAAAAATTTAAAATAGGTAAATCAAAACTAAAATAAAATTTGACATTGGGCGCCAGTTAAATATAAAAAAATGGAATAAATTCTTTTTTGTAAGAAATTTGGCTGGCGTTTTAAAATTGGAGAAAATCTTACATTGGGCGCCAGTTTAATAATACAAAATATAACCTTCTAATGTTCGATATAAATTCATGAGGATAATCTAATGAATGAAACGTTTGAAAGTTGAGCGCCAGTTAAAAAATAAAAATCGTTCTCAAACAAATGTGAAGGTGGTACATGAATTGAAAATTGATGCAAACATTTATTTCATAGGTATCGGACGAATTTAATAATAAAATAGTATTTATTTAATAAAAATTATTTTTTCTAAAATTTTTCTAATTAAAAAAAGATTTTATACACTGTCATATTTTACTCTGTTTCTGTATAAAAGACGGTTTTGAAAAACTTTAATTTTGGTTCCTACACAAAAACGAAAACCCTTTAAAAGTTTGAATTTTGGTTTGAAAAATTGAATCTTTCAAAATTATAATTCTTGTGTTTGAAAGTTATTCAAAATATGTATGTCTGGATATTTCTATAGAAACATTTTTTTTTCTATTTAAACAAAACAGGAAAAAAAACTCTTTTCTATTAACACAAACAATTTTTTTTTTTACAAAATAAATTTTTTTTTTTAAACAAAAAAAAACTTTTTTTATTAAAAAAAAATTTTTTTTTATTAAAACAAAAAATAAATTTTTGTTGTAAAGACGAAATGACTGCTTTTATTTGCTTTTTAATAAAATTAAAAATTTTACTTCAAGCCTGGACTGTTTTTGTCAATTTTGTTGATTTTTGGAACAAAAATGTTATATTTTTTAAATTTAAATTTTTTTTTGTATATTTTTCATCAATTTTGCTAAACAAAAATTCTTCATTGTTTAAAAAAACCTACATTGAATTGTTGATTTATAATCATTTTTAGCAAAAAAAACAGAACCGACTTCTATGGCTCAAAACTGGGTTTTATGATTTTTAAAATAGTTGCCATGGCTAAATGTAAATGAAATTGAAATGGGACCATACTGCAGCCACCAGCTTTCCAATACAAAAAGAGTTATCAAAATTGGTTCACTCAGTGCAAAGTTATGCGGTAACAAACATAAAAAAAAAAAAAAATACAGACGAATTGAATACCTCCTCCTTTTTGGAAGTCGGTAAAAATAAATTTGCAAAAATTAAAGTTAAATCGATTTTGCAAGTACTATGCAACAATAAAAAAAATAGGAATTTGCTCAAAAGAAAAAGTTTCCTCTTCTCAATATTTTCATTTTTTTTATGCTGCTTTGGCTAGCTATCTGGATAGCTTTTCGTTCAAAGAGATATTCCAGATACGGGTATCCCAGATAGCCTATCCGATAGCTGTTTGAACATGCCCATTGATTTAAAGGTCACGAAGATAGAAATAATTGATTTTTTAAATCTGTCTTCTGAAATGTCGCTTATTTAAAATCCCGATCAATTATAATCCCGCATTTCAAAATCTCGTCAAATCCCGAAAATCCCGTTTTTTTACAAAATACATGCTTAATTAATAAATTTAAAAAAATCATGAGAAATAGACAAAAAATTAGTAAAACTGATTTTTTGCATCGTAAAGCCCACAGAATATGTACCTTCAACACAAATTATGAAAACGGTATTTCTTTTATAAAAACATAAAATGATTAAAATCTTAAATTGAGTAAAAGAAATTTAATTTATTTAAATATCAAAATTGTTGAAATGCATCCAAATATAAGTTGAAATTATGTATATTTAAATGAAATTTCTTTTGATTGTGTAGTGTGTACTTAATTTAAGATGTTGTGATCATTTTATGTTATTATAAATCAATTGGAATATAAAAAGCGGGATATCGAACCCAACCCTTACAAAAATAAATTCTGGGGAAATGAAAATGATGCCGATGATGGTAAGCAGGATTACGTGTTGTTTTTGTTTTGTGTGTTAAATTGATCCCCACTGCTATTGTCTTTGACATTTGTACCAAATTTTACACTGATGAGTAAAACCTCATCACAATAATGAATCGGTTTGGACAAATCGTCGAAAGCTAACTTTGAAAAACAATTTTGCCTGAAAAAAGTCAAGTCACGCTTGGTTTTGTAACGCCATTTCTGGTTATTCGCTAAGCTCAAAAAAACGCTTCGCTGGCAAATAGAGAAAAAAAAAAAAAACGAAAGAACGAAGGAATTCAAGATTTTCCAGAAAGTACTTTTGGAACTTTTTTTAGAAATGAAATTGAAAAACGTTGGCATAAGTTTATTGCATCGGCTGGGGAAATTTTAAAGGAGATAATCATAATCAGATTTAGAAGAACTATTAATAAAGTTTTTTTTACTTATTTCCAATTTTCCGGTACCTTTGGTACATATTATTTTATGTGACATAAAAGTGCTTGGGTATTATTTAACAGACTTATTAAGTGTCTGCCTGAGATGCACATGCATGGCAATTTTTTTTTTTCATTACTGTTTTTACAATGTGCAATGTATAATATAAATAAAATGCACGACTGGGGTCGCACGTACTTGCTCTTGTAGTTCGAAGCACTTTTATGTTAGTCTACTTATAGATTTTAAAAGCTGGATCTAAATTTAAAAAAAATTGATATTGGGGAAGAGCCGACATTCAGGGCAAAATTTTGTTATATGAAAAAAATTTTTTTTTGTTATTTGACTTTTTTGAGAAAAAATAAAAATGCAGTTTTATTGCCACTGCTTTAAATATTACGTATGCAAAGTTTAATCAAAATCGTTAGAGCCGTTTTCGAGAAATTCGTAATATCGTATTTTTTGTATGGGAGGTATACGTTCTAAACGAGATATAAAAAAACAAAAAAAAACCAACTTTCAGAATTCCATAAAAATCATCTGTACCAAATTTGAAGAAAATCCATCCACCCGTTTAGGCTGTAGAAATGTGTACAGATGGACGCACAACCGCACAGACGCACAGACGCACGGACGGAATTGCGGGACCCACTTTTTCGGAATTCTCCATCATCGTAATGTTGGTTTTGATTAAAACCTCAATTTTTTTTTTCGACACGAAACCAATACTTGCCCTATAGAGCAAGTAAAAAATTTAACGGAAAACATATTGCTAATAGCTACTAATGCCACAATATGCATACAATACAATTGCAATACCAGCTGTCCATAGCTGTTGCTTGAGTTATTCATCAGACAATAATAGGTATGTGGTCTCTTAGTTTAGAATTTATAACTAGTTTATATCCAATAAATTTCCAACTACTTGTGTCAATTTTTTTTTAATCTAGCGAAGGATATTTATCAAATAAGATTCATTAACAAATTTTACTCTTGACTTAAACCTGTCAAAAAAAAACAACATCTTAATTAACATAAATTTTACCTGCTCCCGCGATACATAGATCGGCGTTCTATAAATAATCCACGTCACACTTTCAAAATACGGCGCAGTCGTCAGAGATCCTTTATATGTGTAATAGTGTTTGCTCAGCTCTTGCAATCCAATCCAGGACAAACAGTCTGTGCACATTACATTCATCATCATTTCGCCAAGCGTGTCACAAGATAAAATAAAAGTAAACAAAAAAATACAATTTTTTTTCATTGAGTAAAACCATTCTTGCATTAGACATATGACCAACCATCAAACCTGAATCTAATGATGCGGTTGTGTGAATTTTC
This sequence comes from Episyrphus balteatus, assembly GCF_945859705.1. Lineage (NCBI taxonomy): Eukaryota > Metazoa > Arthropoda > Insecta > Diptera > Syrphidae > Episyrphus > Episyrphus balteatus. The sequence continues at coordinate 84,936,304 of NC_079135.1, forward strand.
TGCACAATCCGTATACCCTCGGTGATTTTTTGAAACTCCGGACAGTCTTTTTCTCCACACGCCTGTATAAAAAACGCAATCACAGCAAGGCCGTCTGGTTTATTTTTAGCCTCAGCAAAATTTTCATACTTTGAATTGTAGTGCACCGCATGCGCCTCCATTGAATATGTCATGCCTTCTAGAGTGTGCTCACAGCCAGAATCATCGGTTTCAGCCCAATGAAAATGTATCTGCTCGAATATATACTTGTCTTCGCCTAGTACTCCACCAATTATGAATGGTTGTTCGGGACGCTTTGAAAATGTTACCATTGCAGAGGTGCCAGTATTTGCAACTCTCGCCACACCAACTGGCTCCCAATGACCATGATACTCAAGTGGATCGACATCGTCACGATGTTCGATGGCACGGTTGCTGATCTCGATAGGTGATTGCACTGGCATTTTTGAACTCTTTTTCTTCGTAATAAATTAAAAAAATTAAATAAAATATGCACTTAAGAGATGATGATGATGAAGAAGAATTCTGTAAAGATAAAGATAAAATCCAAATAAGTAAAATGAATGAAATAAATTCTGGGTTATATTTTTATTTAGGTAAATATTATTCAAGTGGCCTTTGTGTGCACTATTTAAGCACGTGGATTGGATTGAAATGTCATGGAGCTTTGATTTCCGTCACAAAATTAAATATTTCGCACTTGAGAGAGAGATTTTTTTATAGTTTGGGATTATAAATTATTGTCCTCCTTGAGTTTAATCTTTAAGTTTATACCTGACACTTGTAGAATGAGTGGAATTGATATTGTAACAAAGGCCAAAGTCCTCAAAAGCTACGTGATTAAATTTTCAAATGATACAGATTAAACACATGTTATAAACAATAGAGATCCTCTTGAATGAGATTCGTCTGAAGTTATTTAGTGTAAGAAGCATTATTAAAAAAAAATTATATTTTTATTTGCATTTCAAATCAACTGACCAAAAAATAGCCTGCATTACCAAATACAAATCTAAAAAAATAATGTTTGATAAAGTTTTTGTTTTTGTATCTACCTGAGGCAGTCAGATGATGGTCTGGCTGACGGAATGAAAATTTAAACTCTTGTTAAATGTTATTCTAAAATGAGATATGTATCTAAATTCCACCGCATTTGGACGAATGAGTTAGTATATGAAGTAATTATCTACGAACGCACCCAAAATTTCACTACTCCATCTTCTAGCTAGCTCATTTTATTCAAATGAGGAGAATATTATCTCATGTTCTTTGTCTTCTAAGTTTAAGTGAAATAATAGCTTACAATTGCTTTGTAGTCACTTCAAAATAGCAAGGGACATTGTTCGAAAGGTGATTGGTGCGAAGACAGAATGGTATTGAAGAAATGAACGAACTGATGAATTGTTCGGGCGAGTATCAGTCCTTCAATTATGAGAATGCGGATATTTATGCATGCATATAAAATGAAGCCATTCTAATATGTATAGGTGGAGTCATTAAAAAAATCGAAAAAAACAGAACACCAAGGAAGCGTCTTGAGTCCTCTGTTCTTTATTGCAGTCCTTGACTACCTGTACGAAGGTAAAGTGATGAACCCAAAATTATGAACATCAATTATTCTTTGCTGACGATGGATCTATTATAATAGAAGGTTCTACATTCCTCGAACACTTGACTTTTGGGAGGGTGTTTTGAAAAGAAATGGTAACCGCCAAAACAGTCAAGTAAGAAAAATTTTAATTTCTCAAACGCTAAGTATAAGACCGAAGAAAATAATAGAATACTTATGCTGCCCTTTTTCTGATCCATACAGCTCTTTTCCTGGCATTCATTTGAATACTAAAGTACCTCCAAGTGTGGGATCTATGATTAATAGCGGAGCTTCTTGTCATAACAATATCAATAATTGTCTTCTGTGAATTTTTTCAGGACATATGTAGATTAATTTTGATTTTGATTATGTAGTATTGAAAGATAAAACCGCCAAACGGACGTGAAATCTAAAATAATTCAAATCTATCGGTTTTTTTTCAGTAATTATCCGACGATGTCGGTTAAGGTGATGTTCGTGCTCATTCTCTTTGAAATGTGGTTGATTTTATCGTTACGAATAGCTAGATTCGCATTGGGTTAAAAATTATTTGTTACACTTTTGTTATTAAGTAAAACGTATTTTTATTTAAACTCTCTTTTTATTTAACACACAATAAATAGCTGTAACCTATGTAAATGTGTTGTCTTCAGTAAATGTGTTTTCTTCAGGAAAACAAAATATTTACTATGTCACAAGGTTACATCTTATCTGACGATTTGAATAATAATAATAAAGGTAAGTTCTTAAATAAATTAAACTTTAAGAACACATTTCCACTGCTGCAATATTTTATTAAATAATTTTCAGGACCTGACTTTTTTTGCAACGACACTCTATAAAGTAACAAAATTATTATTCTCAATTTAAATAATATTCATACTCTCACGTATGCATTGTGTATTTAATTTAGGAAGGTTAAACAAACTAAAACTCTATAGGTACCTCCCCAACTTCTAACCTATATCTGTACCTACGTAAAAAAAAAAATCACGCTTCCAATATTTATCATGAAATATTAAAGAAACCCAACTATGCGAACTAGTCACGTGTGTTTTGTAAATTTGTATCGTTCGGAATGAGTTTAAAGGTGGTTAAATAACGAATTCATTTTAATAGTATGGTGATTTCATTGGAAAAAAAAAATAAACATTGATTTCTTGATTTTAGTTATTTTAATTTTTTGTTTATCGATACACATTTCTGGAATTGGTACGGTTGTAATTGAAACTTATTGTAAAACGAACGCAGAAAAAAAAAGATACAGATTTGTTTTAATTGGAATATATTTGCAAGTCAAACCTACTTGTTATGTAAGTTATGTAAGCAAATATAACAGACACAGTCGTTTCTGTTTAACATTAGGAATTTCCAAACTTGATTGTAAGGTGCATTTTCTTTAAGCGTAATTCCAATTAAGTTGCGTTTCTTCTTTTATGCAAGTTAGTTAAGTCAATTGTATACATATCAAGTTAGAACAACACAAACTTTTTAGAAGAAAATAATTATTCACATGAATCTTTGATATGAATTAATATGAATTGAATATGTACCTATGTCTTCGAATATATTCGAAATTAACATTGTATGATTTGGTTGGGAAATTTGCTTATCTTATTGTGCGTCTGTGTACTGTAGGTCTGTATGACTGTATGTACAATGTAGGTACACATTTTCACCGCCAAAACGAGTGGACGGATTTTCTTCAATTTTTTTTCGGAAAACGACTTTAAAGATTTTGATTAAACTTCGCAGAAGTGCGACTCAGTCGTACATCTTATAATTCTATAGAATTGATTCCTCGAAAATTTTTGTTAAGTAAGTAAGTAATTCATTTATTGGTTTGTTTCTTTAAATACTATTTACAAATTTTAGAATAAATTTTAAAGCTTTGGCTTTGCCGTCAGCTCGGTTGGCAAATTTAAATGATAATAAAAAAAAAAATATACATTTACATTATCAAAAAAGAAAAAAAGCAAAAATATTCAATTACAAGTAGCATCTTATATTTTAATACGTCTTTCAGAAAAAGATAGAGTTTCTTCCATATACAGATAGAATTGTTTTGCAGAGGGATTGTTTCTTGAAGTGTGAAAGTTCTCTTTCCCAAAGAACAAAATTCGTTGTTGTGCAAATGGACAAACACTTATAAGGTGGAAGCAGTCTTCTTTCGATTTAAGGTTGCACAGTGAACAAAATTGGTTGAAGCTGTTATTATATGGCGTTCCATTAAGTCCAAGAATTTCGCACCTCATCTTAAATATTAAAGATATTTCTTTGTAAGTGAGTGCATCGTTGAAATAATTTGCTTCCATAAGGTTCAGCTTTAATTGAGAGTAAATAACTCTACTCTCCGACATCTGAGCTTCTTCAATAAATGCATCTCGTACAGAACTTTCGTGGGCTTGAATTATTTTGTAAAGTTTTTCCTTTGATTGATGACTATTAAGTATGTTATGGTGATTCTCATTGTGGTAAAAGTCAGTTATTTGGGTTACATAAGGCCTGTAGGTAGTTTTTTTTTTTTGTATAGAATTGAGAGACAAAAGTATTTTGACAAACGTTCTTTTTCAATTTTAGTAAGGTAAAGTAATACTTTGCACATATTTTAAGCATGTATCAATTTGTAAAGTTATGATCTTGTGGTCAACGAAATCGGTCAACGCATTGGCTCATATGCAAAAAGAATGAGATCTATCTCAAGAAAATGAGATATACATACATACATATCTCAACTCTCAAGAAAATTTAGGTACTGACTCTCTGGCATAAATATGACCTCGAAATCGTTTCCCAATAGTGTAATTTCATGTGATAGTTTTTGTATTGATAAGTTTTGACATTTACGGCGCGTTGAAAGAGTAAAGTTAAGGTTTTTAGTAACGTCAGAAAGAATTTTTGCTTTATAATCTGAGAAAAGTCCGCCATCTAGGGTGTATGAAGAAGAAACAGAAGCAGAAAAGAAGAAGTTGTTTACAGGGTGTCAAAGGTCACATTTTGAATCAAAACTTTTAACAGAGTTACGGCCTTATTCTGCAGTTAGATTTACGTTAAGTCTGACATATGAAACGTTTAAATGGCGTTGCAAATTTAATTTAAAAAAATAGTTTTTCATAAAAAGTTCTAAAGCATCGTTTGGCCGTAACTAATCAAGTAAATCTTTCAATTCATATATTCTTGCTTATAATTCACAGATACTCTAAAATATTTTGTTGTATAATTTCAAGTTCAAATATGATTTGGTTTTTGTGACTTGAGCTCGTCGGGAAATTTATGACTTCATCAAAAATCTCTGTTACTTGCTAGAGATCATCAAATTTCTTTACTTATTTCAATAGTTTAATCAGTTTGAGTTCGGTAGTTTGTTTGATTTGTATTGAAATAAGTTTTTCATCAGAATTTTACCAGCTCCCAACACTTTCTGTAGAAATAACACTTTGCTATGGTAGTTACTACATAGTTAAGCTTGAACTAATTGCAAATTAAAGAAAAAATAATTCCATGAGTAGAATTTCCAAGCAACAAATGTAATTCTTATTAAATCTTCATCCATTAATTTACTATCATTTATCAATTGATTACTACAAACACATTCATTGGCCAAGCCCCCATGAATTAAAACGTAAAACCGATTTTTTTTTTTTCAATTACTTTTAATTTCACTAAACAATACCAACTAGTAAATATAATTATACTTTATGATTAATTTCACCCTCTACTAAAAACTATTAACGTTCCATTATTGCACAATCTCTTAAATTAAGCTAAATAAATCTCTGTTACACAACTTTATTAACACCATAAAATTTGAATAAGTACTTAATAGTAGTTATCAGGTTATCACATTAACAAAACAATTAAATGTCAAATAAATCGATAACACGGATAACAACAATTGCAATTATAATAATAATTATTGTAAATATTTGTTTTTAGAAGACTTTGATCATAAATATCCCATAAACACGTATTTTAACACTTGAACAATATTTAACACAAATTTCGTCGCTATTAAAGTAAGCACGTTCTACAGTATCAATTTTTATATTAAATTATACAACAACCAACCTTCGTTAGCCAATTATCACATGACTCTTTCTATTTGAATACTCTAAATAAAAAGTTCCTCTCTCTTATTATATAAATTTCTTTAGAAATAAATAATGTATTTTTCTGTGAAGGCTGAAGGGTTGTTTTTTAACACGCGGAAGAGCAGAGTATAGTAGTGGAGAAAATGGAGAAGGGGATGGAAAGTTGTTGCCGGAATTTTATAGCCAGACATTCACGAGGGTCAATGCAACACTTGTTGGTCGTCGTCGTTGTAATATCGATCGAAGTTCTATCAACTGGTTAATTTATAAAAAAAATTTCAATGTATGCAGTAGCAATTCAATTTAATTATTGATTTGTGAACTTCGATGGGAATGAATTTTGAACGAATGCTTGTTGTTGTTGTTATTTTTATATTTTATGGCATTGATGGAAGATTGATAGGGAACATTTAGTATTTTATGCATAAATAATAAAATTGCAAATCAATAAATTCTCTTACTCATACATAGGAATATCGTTGAGTTGTGACTGATTATGGTTTTTTGACGCAAGTGAAGTTTTATTTTTTAAATAATTGGTGTTCTGGTTCAGAAACTTACGTCATGGTAATTAATAATCTCTTAGGAAGTATTTATAAACGGGGTTGCCGTTAATTGTTTAACTGCACACGAAAACACTTACATCTGTTTCTGTAAAACAAAAAAAATCACACCATAAATGAATAAAAATTAAATAACGCTTAATTTAACTTCCGCAGCGACGACGCATGTATTTCTTCAATATCGGTTTATGCTTTTGAAGGGTGTCGGACAACGAAAAAAACTTTTTATTTTAGGTGGTGGAGGTTGGGAATCGAACCCAGACCTCTGGCACCACAGTCCATTGCACTAAAAATCGCCACGGGGTACTACGTTAAATTGAAGTTGCTATTACTTTCATTTGGAAACTTCTATACTTTTTTTGAAAATTGCAATAACAGGGCAAGTTCTTAAAATAATAAACAAGTTTCAGGCCATTCGAATTCGGAAATTGAGTTTCATAAAAACTTCGAACTGATAATCAATTTGTAGCAAAATGGCATAGGTACAAGATAAAAATTGTAAATTAATTTTTCCAACTATTGACCAATGTTTAAAACAAAAAAATTAAAAAAACAAAAATCATTTAAATGGACTGGAAGCAAAAGCCACAATTTTTGTATAAGATTAGCTTATATGGTCTGCCATTTCCCAATTCGGAATGGGATTTTCAAATCGAACAGCTAAAAGAGGGTTGAAGATGTAGCAAAAAGGAAATGGATTTCTTGTGCCCATTGCCATTTCAGATTTAAAAGAATTAAATAGAGATTCAAATTTCTGACTCTGGGTTTTCCTAAAGATTCACGTATACATGTCCAAAATTTCTTGGCGAGGCTTATTTGGTGGATGCTGCCCGTTTCTGTCACATCATCTATTTCCGACGATGGGTGACACGTTTGCTGAGCTGCCCTTCGATTCTTTCCAAAAGGTGCGAAAATGGCCAGATCACTGCTTTGCCCAAAAAGGGTTGGGTCATAATTTTATAAAAACTAAAATCAGGTTTCCAAAACTATATAGGTATACCATTATTCTCTATTTAAAAGGTTCTGCAATTCTGAAATTCCTCTATAAATCCATAAATCTGTATTTTGAAATTCTGTGAATGGTAAACAACAGAATTTTAAAATATAGTAAAATATAGAATTTTAGACTTAGGAATTAAAAGGACACATTTTCAGTAAAACTCGTGGAAATATCATCATCACTTATTGCAATGCAAATGTTTTTTTTTTTCGACACAAGTTCATTTAAGCTTTAAGGGTCTGTCAAATTATGCAGCATTGTTGTGGTAGATGCCCAACTATTTTGGTTTTGATTTGTTCTACTTTTAGAATGATTTTGCGAATTGTCCTTTCCACCATACTTCAAATTCTTATCAGCATATATTTTTTTCCATGCATAAAGAATATCAACTGTGCGCAATTTTTAATATTGATTTCAGTTTTAGAACTGCATACCACTAAAGACATCAATGGTAAGTGAGTGTGCTAATTTTTCTGATTTCTAGAGTGTAAATTACACTGTCAAACACAGAAATTGATAAATAAGCCTTGAAAAACTGTCACTATCAAAAAATCAAAACTAAAAAGAACTTCAATAAAACATAAAAATAATTTGGCTATGGTTGAATATTCAGTCTGTTACATTATGGACCATTTCATCTATTCTGCAATTTCTTCTTTAGCAAGTTTCGCTTATGATCATCCTTTGGTGACGCTTATTTTAAGTGTCATTATAACCATAACGATGGGTTATGGAAATTTTTCAAAACTTTTATGCGTTTCCCAAAATACCCAACCGGATTATGATTATGAATCAGAGAGAGGACCTCATTCCTGGGAAACTTCGGGTACAGAAAATCAATCTCCGATTGATATCAAAACAAGTTTGGTTGAAAAATCAATTATTCAAGAACAATTGATGTGGAATCACTACAATGATATTCCAACAAAGGTTACAATGGAAAATAATGGTCGAACAGGTAAAAATAAATTCATACCTATATTTGAAAAGAACTTAATAAAGAAATAATTAACCATTATAGTAATATTGAAAGCAAAATATGCTGCCAATATTCCAACAATTAGTGGAGCTGATTTGTTTCATAGCTACAGTTTTGAGTCACTTTGCTTTCATTGGGGTTATTCAAATACTGAAGGCTCTGAACATACTATTGACGGTAGAAAATATGCAATGGAATTACAAGTAAATAACAAGAACTTTTTTCTAAAAAAAGAGATACCTATTTTATTTTTGTTTTATTTAGGCAACTCATAAGAGCGAACCGATGTTGCCATGTCTAACAAACTTACATAGCCTTATTATTGCCTATGTTTTTCAGGTAAGTTGAAAGCGGATCAGTTGTTGATTTACAGAAAAAAATTATGTTCTGTTAGGTTGCTGCTTATAATCCATTTTTTGATCCTATTGTTCTTAACCTGCATCGCATTAAAGAGCCTGGAACCATTGTTGAAATTCCTCCATTTCCCTTAGCATGGTTGTGTTATCAATTCAAATCTGGATTCTTTAGTTATGGTGGATCAAATAGCATTCCACCTTGTGACGAAGGCGTTGAATGGTTTATTAATCCTGAACCAATTGCTATTGGAGAAAATCAAGTAAGTACTTAACGAACTCTTAGAGGCAAGTAAAATTAGGCATTGTTATTATTTGTTTGCAATCAACGTAATGAACCAGATATCAATTTGTTTGATTTTAAGTTGAGTTTTCATTGGTACCGAATTAAAAAAATTCAAGGATCAAAATAAAAGGTCGATTTTATCAACCAGCGTACAAAGGATATAAGTAGTATTACGATATTGTCTTTTTTTTTAAATCCAACATCTTCTTTATGGAAAAGTGTGTGTTCAATTTTGCATTGTGTACCATTTTCGATGCAAAAATTATATTTGTCTTATAGATGATATTTTTAACTTTAAGATAAGTATGACAAAGAACAACGGCTCCTCTCTTATCTTTACTTGTACAAAAAAAAAAATATCATCAAATTACTTTTCAACTTTTCTAATAAGCGACAAACACTAGACAAAAATCGGTCACATACAAATTCGAATCAGTGCTTTAAAATTAATTTGACTACTACAAATTTAGGTGTTTTCATTTTTGCAACCTTTGTGTCACAAAACAGCCGACCTTATCTCATTTGTATGGGCTGTTAGAATGACATCAATCACGTTTTAGGTGGACTTAGCTGTTATTAATGGTATAGTTTGCTATGTATTGTTGATCTAAATAAGAAAGCAATCTTTAAATTGGGTCATTGGCGAGGTCATTTATTGTATCAGGCTTTTCTTAAAAAACTGTTTTATTTTTGTCTATAGTGTTTTAACTTTTTTTGAAATGAAAAGCTGAATAATCATTGAAACAGGAGGCACCAGCTTTCGAATACAAAAAAAATTATCAAAATAGGTTCACCGGGGGTCAATTCCCGATCTGTGAAACTGTGTAGTGATAAAGTTATGAGGTAACAAAATTTTAAAAATATACTCCTCCTTTTTCTGGTAAAAATTAATTCAGAGTTCAGAAATATGAGATCCCAGCCAATCGTTTGAAAGTTTGGAAATATCCATTATCATTTGTGAGAGACAAGTTTTCGAAATTTTCGTTCAGTTTTAGTAGATAGAAGTGAATGTTAATATAGTTCAAATCCTTATTTGACTCTAGTTAAATTTCAAACGAAAATGAAGTTAAGAACATAACTTTCTACTTAAACATTCTATCATTTTTTTTTTTTTGAAAACTTTTCGAAATCACTTTAGATGATTTTAGTGCAGCCCTCTTGTGAATAATTTTTTTAAAAACTAGTGAAGTGAAACGAAATATCATACACAATTTATATTAAAATTTCATTTTCGAAAAATCGTCGCCTCGTGCGTCCTTTTTCAATTTTTTCGGAATTTCAACGCAACGAGAATCGGAATATTGTGTAGGTATTGTTTCATATATTTTCATTATTTGGAATTTTTTTAAAATCGTCAAAGAAAATCTCGTCTCGCTCTCGTCTCGTCGCACAGTGTGCAATTTTGCCAATCTAGCGGTACTTAATTCTAATTCTAAGTAAACTTAATTTTTTTGATGCAAACCAGCTTAATTTTGTTAAGTATTGTATTTCTACAAGGGTTTTATTGATTTTCAAAATTATATATTTAACTATATATCCAATATGTGGTATACGAGTACAAAATGTACCACAAAGGGTGGGGAAGAGCCGACATCGAGCAAACGATTTTGGGAGTTGGTTCTTAAACTGTCTCTGTTTCGAAAACGAAGCAAAATATCGAAAAATTTTATTTAATCTTTTTGTCTTATTTTGCCAACAAGAATCTAAAAAAGTCATTTTCAATTTGTAAAAATGTGATTTACGATTTTTCAAAAGATCGAAAAATTGGTTTTTGGCCTATGTACCTGAACAAAAAAAAAAAAAATTAATGGTTTCGCACACCAGACGCAAGAAAAGTAAACGAATTCTAATACAGAATACATCAACGGAGATTTTAAGCCCAAAAACAGGACGGATACACGAGGATACATTTTTAAAACGCTTTACAAAGTTAAACAACACAAAAAAAAAGACACTCTTTAGGTCTTCACACAAAAGGTTTTTTATGTTTTTTATTTTTTAGTGCACAAAAAATTTACTTACCTTAAATATTTCTTAAATGTTACTTATAATAAAAAAAATCAATTTAATTTAAACAACTATTATTTTACTTAACCACGGTGTTATCAAAGTGACACAAGAAAAGCAATGAGCTTTAAATTTTTTTTCTCTTGAACCAAGCTAATGTTTGTGATTCTGTGGAACGGTAAATTTGATTATTTTCTTGTTGTTTTTTGTTTGCCATTCTATTGCCTGAGGTTTTACCTTTCATATGATACCAATTTTGTTGGATATGGGAGACATATATTTTTCATTAAAGTACAGCTAGATTGCGAAAATTGCACACTGTGCGTCGTCTCGCAATATTGTGAATCCGGCATAATATGGTTAAATTTTTTTTTCATTTTAGAAAGATATCGAAATTAAGTTAGATGTAAAATTAAAACATCATTGCATTCATTAATTTTCTCGTTCAAAAATGTATCATTTAAAAACTAACATTAAAATCCTATTGCTTAAAGAATATGATGAAAATTTCAAATGATCTTTTCTTTCAGTGTTAGTTTTCCAAAGTATGTAGGTTTTTTTCACAGTCCTTGACATTCACAAAAATTTGAATTTCAATAAACTTGATTACATACTTGTTATTATCACTTTTAGCCACACGACCGCTAGACATAATTTTGTCACACTTATAAAATAGCACATTGAACCGAGACTGATAAATAATCATTTAACACTTTCCTATTATAGTAATGTATATAATATGAATTGACGTATTTATTTAAACTATAAAAATAAACAATATTATAGCGATAAGCCGACAGCAGCGGCCGGCACATAATGCGCTAAATACCGCTACATCATGCGTTTAATTCAACTAATACAAAATTATAATCAAAACATTCGATTATACTCTTACGATAATATGATAATGAATTTAATCTTTTCTCTTTCTATCAACAGCTTATGGAGTTTAGATCGCTTCTTTCATCGGATGGTTCATCGAGAATTATTAGAAATTCAAGACCAGTTCAGTGTTTGAATACTAATCGTATTGTCCATTACAATAATTACGAAAGAAGCGATAGTTTGTGTTCGTGTGATTCACAACAACAATTATCAAATGCTAACGAAAGCGACAATTAACTGTTTTATCAACTTGAAATCACATCAAAGATATTTCATGATTCGACTTTTATCAAGAATAAATAAATATTTAATCGCAACGATAATAAGTAGTATTGTAATTGGCTCTGTTGAGATCAATAAATTTATCTGTAATGTTTTTTAGTGTCTATAAATATTTCAATGTCTTAACCATAAGATAATTTGGTCAGAGTTTTAAGAACTGGTATTAACAGCAGTCTGTCTAATTTAGGCCAAACTTTGTTGGTAATTTGCCGGACTGATTAACTTATTGTGAGAGCAAATGAGTTTCAAGTTCAAATTATTATCTTATCAATCTAAACTTATCGGATCGCTGAGCAGGGCTATAGACCATAATGACTCGGCCACTTTACTGACAACACTCATGCCAAAATTTGGAATGTCGGGTGTTTGGGCGCGGTTAAAACGTCTGTCGTTGATGTTTTTTGTAATCAGGGCGACCAAGGCGTCAGGATCCAATTGTCAGGATCATTATTTCCAGGGGGTTACCCTCACTAAATCAATTTTCAAAAAAATTTGTACTTTTGATGCACTTTTTCTCTGCAAAGGCATGCATCGATGCTGGCAGACGTTCGTTTTATTATAACATTAATATGAATCGGTTACCTCTCACGCAAAAAATCTGCTCCCAGCTCTCGGTCTATTATAGTTATTGAAAAAAAATGGTCGACAAAATCGAGTTTAAAGTGTTTGCTTATGAAATTTGTTAGTTTATGTTTGCTGATATGATATTTTCATTATGGACTTTTGTCCACTGTTTTATTATGGACTTTTGTCCGCTTTATTGTTTTCCCGCAGTCAAAAATTGTCTCACACCATTTTTCGGAATTCCATAACTTATAATAGAAATATTTCAGGTGGGACATAATCTCACACATTTCTCATTAAGGTCCAAATTATTCACACTCCATAAGTGCATAATTGAACAATGAGTTTATGTTATAGTGGGACACAATTCTTTTTAGACTTATATATGTGCTATGGATCTATGGTCAGAATAATAATAATGGGTCAAGTCCACTTCTCTATAGGTTGGATGTTTTAATTTACTAAAAATTAAGGGTTTCGTTTTATATCAAATAGTATGGAAATTTTTGCGTCACGTTTGTAACGTAAAAATCAAGTCTTATATGCAATTAATTTTATATGCTTTTATAAATTTTAAGCTTTATTATAAGAACAAGCTATTACAAAAAACCATATGCATTTAAATGAATTCTGTTGGTATAAAATAATGAGTAAAACTGTCACACCCAAAACGATGAAAAGCCATTATGAAACTTCGAAAACAAAACCGCCATTCATCTATTTAATCAAAAGTACATACAAAAATTATTATACCCCATTGATTTTGAAATATTTGTGCACTGGAATTGTAATATTAAAACGTTAAAAATTACAACGCTTATCAAAATTAATTAAGAAATTTGATTACACTTTCTTTAACACCTATTGAGTGCCATTGTTCGATGTTTTTATCTTTAAACAATCTGAACTGTCATTACTCATTAAGTATTAAACAAACAATTTCAGAACTATTCGGAGCTACTCCGGAAAGTTCCGGCAACCAAAAGAAAATGCCATAAATCTACTTACGCAATTATTATTAGAATGGCCTTTTTCTCTATCCTGTCAACTAATCAAGAAAATATCGTACAATTTTGTTGATTGAACTTGATTGATGGTTTCTTTTAAGCAATATAACAAATCAAACTGATTTTTAATAAAGAAATTATTTTATCAATTTTATTTTTATTTTTTTTTTTTTACTGGCCTATGATGAATATAACCTACACATATGCATCAGATATGATAATAATGATGAGATTTGATCAAATGGAGACACCAACAATGCAATAAACCTCATATCAAAAATAATTGTTTTTATTATTCACAAAATCTTATCTTTCTGAACTAATAAAGAAATAAATAATTTGGAATTTGTTGGCATGACGGGAAGTGTGCCTGTCAGAAAAAATATTTATCATCCTTTGTTATTTGATTAATTACGAAGCTGTTATAATTTTAAATGTCTTAACTAAAAATAATAAGAAGAATTGAAAAATAAACAGATTGCTTATAGTTATAAAGTAGTAGTTTTTATGAAGACTGGCTTATTCGGATAAAACAATAGATAATAACTTATCATCAGACGAAATGTTTATGATTTCGATAAATACTCCGTTTCCTGCTGCTTTAAAATCTAATATATTACTAGAACGCACAGATAAATTTGCTAATGCTATATTAGTTGTTTTGGAAAGGGCTGTACAAATTTTCATGACATTTTTAGAGTTTGTGGCAGGGAGGTTAAAATTTTGAAGCTGATTTATAAAAAAAAAGCATCCGCTGCCAAGCCCACTGTTCTTCTGCTTTTTTTTTTTCTAAGCGAATGTCAGAATGGTAGGGGTTGTAGTAGGTACATGCGAGGGAAAATTTCTGCTATGTATTAAGAACATCTCTAAAAAAATTACAAAAGCAGACAAAAAAGTTTGTATAGCAATTCATATCAAACTTACAAACAGGTTCACACAGAGAAAAATAGACCACATAAAATAGAACAAAAACAATAAGATTTCTCTATGGTTTTCATCCAAGAAGGAAACCTTATTAAAACAATCGGGTTTTCCTTATTGTTTTAAAATCTGCAAAAAAATAAAAAAAACGATGACCAGGCTGGGAATCGAACTGGAGACTTCAAATCATTAGTCGCCCACCTTACCACCTGAACCAACCTGCCATGAAAATATTGATCGCGATTTTTGTTCTAGTGCTAAGTTGCAAAAAAAATCAACTTTTCAGTCAAATTTTAATAAGATTTTCTCTATAAAAATAATAAGAAATCTCCTTAAAAAAACCTTATTAATCGTTGATTTTAATAAGATTTCCTTATGAAATGTATGGACGGTAAAACAATATGGCAATCTGTTAGTTTTTAGCGGGTCATATTTTTCTCTGTGCATCTATAGCGATGACCGATAATCCTTTTTATCAAAAAAAAAAAAAAAACAAAACCGACTTCTACGGCTCGAAACATGGGTTTATGGTTTTCTTATGGATGGTACAGTAAAACCTGAACGAAATTGAAATGGGACCACACTGCAGGCACGAATAAAAAAGAATTTTCAAAATTGGTTCAGCCATCATTTGCCACAAATTACTGTTAGAATGCCTCTGACAACGGTTGTCGAATGAATATTAGATTACAATTTCATATAAGAATGCTTATAGTGTAGTAACTAAAGCAAATTATTAGGGAACCCGGCGGAACAGCTCTGATTTTAACGATTTTTTTTTTTTCAAACGTAGGTAATTAAAATTACTTTAAAGTCTATAGATTAAAAATTGCCGATGTTGCCGCATTGTTTTTTAAATTAAAATTAAATTTTTTTTTTACACAACACTTTTTTTACTTAAATTTCATAAAACAAATTATAGCAAAAGATTCTCTAGGTAATTTAAGGAAAAAAATATAAGCGATAAATGCAATTTTCTCACAATCTGACTTAAAACACAAAAAATAAATATTTTGAAAACAACACCTACAATATTTTAAAATACCTACATTTTTAAAAAGCCAGAAGCTCATTCTTATCTCTTAAATTTAAATCCATTAAGAGTTTTTGAAAAAATGGTCCTCAAACTCAGAATTAAATAAAATGCACGACTGGGGTCGCACGTACTTGCTCTTGCAGCTCAAAGCACTTTTATGTTAGTCTACTTGTAGATTTTAAAAGCTGGATCTATATTTAAAAAAAAATTGATATTGGGGAAGAGCCGACATTTAGGGCAAAATTATGTTAAATGAAAAAAAAAATTTTTTGTTATTTGACTTTTTTGAGAAAAAATAAAAATGCAGTTTTATTGCCACTGCTTTAAATATTACGTATACAAAGTTTAATCAAAATCGTTAGAGCCGTTTTCGAGAAATTCGTAATATCGTATTTTTTTGTATGGGAGATATACGTTCTAAACGAGATATAAAAAAACAAAAAAAAACCAACTTTCAGAATTCCATAAAAATCATCTGTACCAAATTTGAAGAAAATCCATCCACCCGTTTAGGCTGTGGAAATGTGTACAGATGGACGCACAACCGCACAGACGCACAGACGCACAGACGTACAGACGCACGGACGGAATTGCGAGACCCACTTTTTTGGAATTCTCCATCATCGTAATGTTGGTTTTGATTAAAACCTCAATTTTTTTTTTCGACACGAAACCAATACTTGCCCTATAGAGCAAGTAAAAAAAAAAAATGTTAATAAAAAAATTTAAAAAGACTTTTTTCCAAACTTTTTCTAATAAAATATGAATTTATTTTAAAAAAATGTTTGGCCATAAATATTATCAGTTGAATTCCGAAGCAGAAATGGTAATATATATGTATATATCACACTTTGAAAAAAAAAAATTAAAAATTACTTCAGTTTCAATGGGTTTTATTTTCATAAAAACTGAATTTTTGCATTGAAATAATTGATTTACTCAAAGATTTTTCAAATAAGAACTTTAAACTTTTGCTATTTAACTTTCAAGAATAGGGGCAATTGAATAAATAAAAAATAACTTTATATTTAAATGTTGAACTTTAAAAAAAAATACCTAAGTTAATTTTTTTCAAAGCTTCTATTAAAAAAAGTTCTTCGAAAATGAAATACTTTTTAATTTTTTTAATAAACTGTAATACATATTGACATTTTCTTTTATAATTTCAAATCATAATAAATGTGGCCTAAAAAAAATTTGAAAATAAATGCATTTTATGAAAATGTTTTAAAAACGACATGTTAAAATTTTGTCAATAATTTTTTTCAAAAATCTGAATTCAATTACCATTCTCTCAAAAGCCCTTCATTCAATTAACTTAATTTTAATTTTACAAATTTGACTAAGCTTCTAGCTTTTAAAAATGTATATTTAAATATTGTAGGTGTTGCCGTTGTGTTCAAATATTTTTTTTTTGTGTTTGAAGTCAATTAATAAGAAAATTGCATTTATCGCTTAAACGATGGAAGATTCTCCCTCACTCCCATATATTTTTTTTCCTTAAATTTCCTAGGCAATCTTTTGGCATTAAATAATTTATGAAATTTAAAAAAAAATTTTAAAAATCTTCAATTAAATTTAAAAAATCAAAACGGCAATACCGGCAATTTTTAATCTATAGACTTTAAAGTATTTTTAATTACCGACGTTTGAAAAAAAGATCATCATTATATTACATTCAGCCCAATCATGAGTTCCACGTGAACAAAATTCTACCCGCAATTTACCTTTCCCTTATTGTGAGTTCCCAGCGAAAAGTTGTTCACGTTCCAAAAATTCCTCCTATATTGATCAATTGGTAAGCTCTTTTTTTCAACTTAAATTTTTGGAGGCGATCAGGAAACAATTTCGGAAGAAAATGTTAATTTCATTCAGGGAAAACTCATGAAAACTTTTTAAATTCCATGAGAACAAAAATATTTCACGTGAAAAAAATGATGATTTACAGAGTCTTCACACACTAAAAAAAATTGTTCCTGATTTTTGTCTCTACAGAGAATTGAATTTGATGTCATAAGGTCAATAAAAAGCGAAAGAGGAAGACGATTTTAAAGACACCTCGTTTGTCAAATATCGATAGCTGGTTTATAAGTTGTGGTGGAAATACAAAACCCTCTATTTGGCTATGCCGAAGTTAAGAAAAAAAGTATCCACATTAAATTTAAATGTTTTGCTAGAAAATGAACTTTCTATATAGTAAAATATTTAAAACTAAATAAGTTTTTTCAACTAAAATACATTATTTCTTATTTTAATTAAGATTATGAATCAATCTGGTTTGATATGGTTTCCTTTTCCTTATATGTATGTACAAAAAAATTATATTATGTAGGTATGTGTAAAACATTCAATAATATATACAAACACACACATAATAATGCTCTATTGTCAATATTTTAATTTCCGTAGGTGGTTACTACCAAGTAAAATTGACTTTTAGAATACAACAATTAATAAATTACTATAAAGTGATGTCAATTAATAAGAAGACCATTTTTATTAACAAACACCTCTTCACTTTGACGCATATTGTGGAGGTGGTGTTAGAATAGTAAACAATACTAAATGAGGAAATCATTGTTTACATTCAATCAACAGGCATATCGTTTAGAAAAATTAAATGCTGGAAGAATACACCACATAACGACTATTGTGAAAAAGTTACTGATATTATGCGCATGACTGATTTATTGTTACTGATTGAAGACAAAAAAAAAAGTTGTTTAAAATAATACACACACACACACAGCCATAGATTGAATGTATATTAACATGTTTAGATCCTTATTGATTCTTATAGAAAAACGGAGCTACCTGGTACAGGATATTAATTGAATGAATCAGCCAATATGTACTTTCAATGGAGTTAACAGTGGTAAAATATTGAAACTAAGCTGGAAAGCAGGAAAAACTGAACAAATCGTTTCTAATAGCATTCAACTCTTTTTCTTCTATAGAAAAAAGTCTTTGAATGTATGTAGTCAGAAGTACTCCATATAAAGTACTTATCAAGGGGATATTTAGGGATTTACAAAATGTTGGCTCATTGTTTTTGGGCTAGTATTGGATTTCTTCTCATGATCACGAAAACGAATTCACTTGTTTTTTTTTTAAGCGATTTCATGGGCGAAACAAATGTTAAAGAATTAAGAAGGCTGTTGCCTCTTGTACATGGTTTAATCTAATCATGGAAACAAAAAAAAGTTTGAAATCGTAGGAGCCGTTTCCTTTAAAAAATTTAAAAAATTAAATTGAATTGAATTTAATTGAATTGAAGTAATTATATACATTTAAATCAAGAAGCTAATATCCATTACAATTATTTTTATTATTGAATGCAATTGACAAGCTGGAAAAATAACACCCTATTGTTTATACTCTGACAGATAAACTTGTTTTATGCTAACCGCGGCGCGGCCTTAACAAAAATTGTTTTAATTTTCAACGAAATGTCTTTGATGAATAAATCATCTTTCTTTTCTCCAAAGTTTTTTTTTTTTAGATTTCAATTGAGAATAATTGTTCAAAACACTCTTATAAAAGATCAATCACCTTTGACGCGCAATATAGTAGTTCTAAAATTAATGAGACTTTTGTGGGTTTCTTTTGGCGGTGCAGTCGGATTAACAGTCACAACTTACTCAAGTTTCCTATTTGAAATAAGTTGTTTACATATTGAATTAACTCATATTACCCCATGCAGTTTTTTTTTTTTTTTTTGTCATACAACAAAATGTTATTTATCTTGCAAATAAATTAAACAAAATGATGTAATATAATTGATATGTCTTATTCATTTTTTTCTCTTACTCGTATTTTATTGGATTTACCTATATTTTGTTATTGTATTATTTTTGATTTATTAATGGATCTCTTGTATTAATAAGATAAACATGTGTATAATATGAGAAAAGATCTGTAGTATGTATTTTTTTTGATTCGTAGTTAAACATTTTAGAATCTATTTAAATTTAGTAACCGGTTCAGTATCTTCTTTTAATTTAAATTTATGTTTTTTATTAACATTAAAATATATTAACATTTATGAAAAAGCTAAGAAACAAGTAACTGCAAGTTTTTAAGACATAAAATTGCAATATGAAATATTTTGTGATTCATATCCTAAGTTTCAACTTGTACATTCGTTAAGTGTGTTAAAAAAAAAATGGGAAGTTTTGTACAACAGATGAAAATACATAAAAAAGTACATTATTAATATTGTTTTATAATAAATTCAGAAGCGTGAACGCACTTTAAAAAGTTCCAACTAATTTACCCTAAAACTTTTCTTTGCACTTTTCAGAAAAAACATTAAACATTTATTAAGTGTTCCATTGAGCCAAACTCAGACAATGAAAAAGGTGAAAATCTGAAATCACAATAAAAATCAATTTTTAGTTTTTCGTCTTTTCCAATTTTTTTGCGAAATGTGAAAAAAGGTAATCTACTCTTGAAAAGTCATTTCTGAAAAAATAAACATTTTTGGAATGTTTCTAAAAATTCAACAGATTTTTGAAGCTTTTAAAGCTTTTTTTGAAGAAAATATCAACTTTTTCTTATTTTAATTGTTTAACAAAGTAAATAAGATCATATTCATATTCATATTCAAAGTAAATAAGATCATATTCAGAATCTTACAAAACAAAAAAAAAATTATGGATCCTACTATGAAGAGACAAGAAAATAAATATTCCATGTTTAACAATTACAGTGGTTTTTATTCTGACATAAT
The DNA here is from genome assembly GCF_945859705.1 of Episyrphus balteatus. Taxonomy (NCBI): domain Eukaryota; kingdom Metazoa; phylum Arthropoda; class Insecta; order Diptera; family Syrphidae; genus Episyrphus; species Episyrphus balteatus. The sequence continues at coordinate 84,956,601 of NC_079135.1, forward strand.
CTAAGACCCCTGTGGTTTGTTAATAAATAAAATTAAATCATCTTATTTTAAAATAACACACATTTTAACTCAAGTTAAAGGTAATTCAATTAATTATATTTTTTGTTTACTATTTTTAAACTTCGAAAAAAAACCCTGGCTGCAATGTGTCATTGAAGGAAGTGTTCATTAAACTCAATCACTTAACAATCGAGAAGTGCACACTGACCAGGTATCCAGCCAGGCCGCACCTCAAAAGAGTGTTCAGTTTTATTGATAAATTAAAAATAAGTTAATTTCCAATGCAAAACTAGCGGTATTTTTCTTTTTTTTTGCAATTTTATGTATTTATATTCACTACGGTTGAGTGATGCGTCCATATCAGACTGCCACAACAGTATGGTGGTGGCATGTTTTTGTCATCTTTCTACCTTGAAAAGTCTACAACCAGCACTTTTTGTCATTGTCATTGCTTAAACGTACAAAAATAAAATTAAAACAAAACATAACAAAGCATACATATATGCCTAATTTATTGTTTACTTTAATTGTACTACTTTATTCTACTTCATTAAATATTCCTAAAATGTTTATTTAAAAATGATAAAAAAAAGACACAGATAATAATTCTAAAACGAGTTTATTATCATTTTTATTACATTTATTTTAAGGAATTCATATAAGTAAACAATCAAATTTTGTTTAAAAAAAATCACAAATCAAACTGATTATAAAACGTCATGAACAGTATTCCGAGAATTCGAAAAAAAATCACAAACGTTTTTAACTTGAGTCATTAAATCAGTAATAATTTTATTTGATCTAAAAATAAATAAAGTAACGTTCAGGTAAAATGAATGAAAAGTTATTTGCACAATAACACCTTTCGTAATTTAGCATACATTTTTATTTCCTTGTTTGACTTCTTTAAGATCAAGGGGGAAACCTTTTCAAATAGAGTTTGTTGTGCGATTTCTGAGACTTTTGTATTCTCAGAAATATTTAACCCAGTTCACAATTTTGCAATAACTCAGAGCCTACGAAAAATTCTTAACTCATAAAACGCAAAATCTCTCAAAATTCACAATTTTGCAATAACTCAGACCCTACGAAAATTTCTCAACTCATAAAACGCAAAATCTCTCAAAATAAAACCACTAAGGAATCAAGGATATTGTCAGGATAAAACCCTTTTCTTATCAGTAATGATGGATACTGAGACTTTTTTTTGCAGTATCTTCAATCCAAGGAGACTTGAAACAGAAAGACAAGCTAACGTGGCTAAAGTAACTTTTAACCAAATATAACCAACACCCCGACTGGGTGTTCCATTCAAGGCACAGTATCGTTCAAAAACCTCAGCATCAGCACTCTCCTTAACTCATCTAGTGGATTAAACCTTTCGGTTTTTTCACAATTACATACATTGTAATAATTGAGTTGAGCGATTGAACCGATGCCAGTCAGGTTCTCAACTGAAACTTACGAACTACTTCAGATAATTCAGCTCCGTAACCCATCCTTAATGGCTCTCAGATATAAAGTCAAGAAACTAAAGGAGTAAAAAAGTTATAATAAAGCCGCGATCATTAGTCAATAATGGGTCTTCTGATAGATACTCAAGTCTTAAAGCTTGCCTGTCTCCACACGCTGAACCAAACAAAGTACTGAGACTTGTTAAGGCAGTCCATTAACATGAAAGGGTACCTAATCGATCTACCTTACTATTATTAGTTAAAATGTTTTTATTAGTACGCCACAGTTTTCACCTAAGATTAAAAATGAAAGAAGAACAGGGTTAACCCAACCAACCAAAGTTTTGCTTGATCTGTAAGTAGCTTCTCCGAGCACTCATCGCTTTACGGTATGTTAAACCATCTCCAAGATAACTATGATGAAATTGCAATTCTGAGCATTTGCACCGTGATTTTCTCCGACCGATAGCGGAAATGATACTATAGCAACGAGTGACTCTACGAAAAAGCAAAAATTGTGCCATTGGATAGGAAATTTTACCAACCACTTCTATCAGCTAATGAGAAAGATAACTAATCTTAGAAATGTGTTGATTTTCAAATTGGTTAGTAAACAGCAAGTTCAATAAACCAAATTTTAATTGAATTTTATTAGTATAGACGAACCTTCAACACTACATTAAAACATCGATCTTCTTTCGTCTTCGGTTAATCATCAACTGGGAAGACAACATCTTTGTCAAATTTATTTATTTATTTATTAAGCCACCAAGTCAATTCTATTTATATGAAGTTTTCAGAATAAGGGTCAATTTATTCACTCTCCATTCTATTTAAAGTCCCCATTAAAAATTCAAAATCTGTCAAATCACATTTTAAAATTTCCTGTTTTTAATGGAGACTTTAAGTTTAATAAAGTGTGAATAAATTGGCCCCTTATTTGTTTATTTTGTTCTCTCAAACGAATAATAAATTCGATTTAATTTTTTTAATAAAATATTCTACCTACAATTAATTGTTGTTTATTTTTATTTTGTTGATAAAATGACCAGATTTGAAGATAATACACATAAAATTGCCAATAGCACAAATTTATTTAAAATGAAACCCTCTACACAAGAATCAATCATAATATAAACCGGGTAGTCAAAAATTCAAGTTTTTTCCACCAATTTATATTTTTTTCTTGTACAAGCTGGTATTTAACGAAAAAATCCAAGTCAATCAGTCAAGTTAAGATTCTAAGATAGTAATGGCAATTGCTAGTGGCATACCACTTCATCTACAAAAATAAAAGCAGATTTTTCCAGTTTTCTCTTTAAAGACGATCCACCGACCGACAACGACGACTTTACAATAAAACCACGAGACTTTAATTAAGGCACGTGAGTTTATGACTAAAAAAAAATACTTTTATGGGGAGCGGGTGACGTTAATCGGGGTTTTGCCTGTAGTTTTTGTTTTCTTTTTTTTTTTTTAGGTAGGTATTTATGGTTGAGAGACAAGGTCATTATTGATCAACAAAAGTAAAAAAAAAAAAACACCAAAATAAATATCTTTTTACTTTCGAAATGAAAAATATGTTTTTTTCTATTATAGACATTATGAGTGTACGAGACAAGACTAAGTGTTGAAAAACAACAAATCATAATGGAATGTGTTCTAAAATGAGTAATTTCATTTATTATGTTTGATCAATTTATCTAAATAAATAATTTATCTCTTGAATCGATTTTATTGCAAATAAATCTGTTTCTTACAAAAAAAATTTATTTTCATATTGATTTTTAAGTGAAATCACATACGCGAAAAAAGAAGTGCGAAAACAAAAATTACGCTGAGTTTAATTTAATGTAAAGCAAAAATAAAATAGTTCATGATCAAATTTTTTGCAGGCATTGATAAATTACCTACCACTAGAAATATCTGAAACACATTTGGAATTTTTCAACAACATGAATTCGATAAATAAACTGTACATATAAAACACATAACCTCTTACGAATAAAAACAAATAAGTGCCAATCGACAAAACGGAACAATCAAATTAAAATAGATAAAAAATTCAAAACACGTAATAAAACTAAAAACAAAGACTTATCTTCACTACTTTACACATATGAAATGGAGCAAAGTGGTTTTATTTTATCAATGACAAGGAGCGTGATGACATCACAAACAACACCATCACCGCAAGTAATTACATTTCAACAGGCTCTTGCTTGCTAGCTTGTTTAATAATAAAACAAAACAAAAAAACATTAAAAAAAGAATCAATTCCAAAGTTTATATAGCCACCCAGCTGATTCTTATTAAGCAGTCGGTCTGTTTATTGATTGCTTATTCAAAGAATTATTTGCGAGAAATTTATTTCTACCTTGTTTAAGCTTGTGGCATTTTTTTTTTTTTTTTTTTTTTTTGTAGAATTTCACATTAAGTAAGTACTAGCTGTCGCATTCACAGAAATACAATTTCTAAAAAAAAAAAAAATAACAACAAGTCACGCGAGATAGAATCCATGAGAATGTTTATAGGCATCTCTAGTGATCTCTGGCTGGGTCTAGCACTCACATGTCGTCTATCACCCCGCCAAACTATGGAACACGATGGTGTTTAAATTGACTAGAAATCGATTCATTGATTTAGGACTATGAGCCAAGATAATTTTTAAATTTCTTTTGTTTCCTTTTTTAACCAACTTATTGGCAAAGCATTTTAATATTTTTTGTATTATTTTAAAGGTATAGGAAGTTTCCCTACAATTCAGTTTTTGAGTACTAGTATTCATACTAACATGAAAATTATTGAGAAGTTCATCAATATGATACTAGCCGACAAATTAATGATCATTACTTTTGCAAAAAAAACTTAATAGCACGTAGTTGCCCTTGTTGTTAAAGTTGCTTGAAATGTTGAAAAAAAAATATCCACTTTTCAGAAAAAAGATTTTAAAAAATGTTAATTAAAAATTGTGTTTTTTTTAATAAAAAAAATATTTACGGTAGATAACCAGAACGATTCTGTAAAAAAAAATTAGGCTTATCAGGTAAGTTGTGGAATGTCCAAATTAAGGTAAATATATGTATTAGCAAAAGAAATTTTTCTCTCTTAGAATCCAATCCGAAGTTGAATCCTGATTTGACAGGATTATTAGAAATATAATCCATCTACAAGACTTAGGGCGTTGTTAAATATTGTTATATATTTTATAATTATATGCCACAGCACAATGGCCGTTAAAATAAACTAATTCAGTCATTAAAAGTCCTGGGGTGCCAGCACGTAACTTTGAGCAAAAATCTCATTTGGATGAAATGTCCATACATTTTAGTTACCATGAATAAAAAAAAAACCTTCACGGAGAAAGATGATCAATGCACATAATCCCAAGAAGAAATTTTTCCTCCCAATATCTCCAAAATATCAAAAAATCTCCGTTTTTTTTAAACTGACAAAAATAATACTATATAAGATATAATTAGATCACCTCATTCAACTGTTTTGATAAAAAAAATCCTATAAATTTAATGAATAATGTAATGTGTGCTTTGAAAAATATTATTGTTAGGAAGAAATTGATATATTTTTGTACTTGACAAATTTAACTTCCGGGCAAAATTAGGTAGTAGAAAAACGACGAACAGAAAAGTCATCTTTGAAAAATTAGTGTTTAAGGCGTTTGTGGTATTTATAAGACCTATACTATATAAAAATTGGGAGTACTGGTCTTATTTGAAAGCTTTTTTTAAATCAGAATTGCCCAAAAGCAATTCACGAAACACACATCAAAACCAGACTTGCCATGGTATTGTTTATTAAGCCACGCAAGTATTTGCTACAAGATCGGTGGCAAAAGAAGAATTAAACTCAATCATCAAAGTTGTGTATTAAAAGTATTCACAATACCTAAGATTTACCATTGGTAAGCTTCCTTCATAAACTTCATAAACGAAAAAAGAATAAGTGTTGTCGAGGGGTTGGTGGCTGTTGTTTTTTTTTTTCTAGTATTTGGGAAAACATGCTCCTTGATTTCGTTCATAGCAGAAATTGAAAATAGGAAAATTACTTTCTTTATTAGATTTTTTTTCTTGGCTGTTTTGCTTTACCATTATCAAAAATCAAAAACTAAAAAGTACAAAGTAAAGCCTGCTTCGACTCTATGAATGGGTTTTATTTCCATTTAAAATTGGATCCTAAAAATATAATTTCTTGTTACTAATGTGGTACCAGTACGCCCATGAGTGAGTCTGATAAAAAAAAAGTATTTTTCCTATTTTTCAATTTTCTCAAAAATAAGAAGGCATAGTTCCTATCGTGGGCACAACGCCAAAACCACGAATCTGCAAAATTGTAGTTTTGAGAAAAACGGCTTCAAAGTTTTGGAAATTCATGCAATCTTATGGGAACTCGTGCTACGGAAATTGATATTTTGGGCTTTTAGGCAGCAGATGGATGATTGGGTTCGAAGCAGTGGATAGAGGGACCGATAACAAGTAAAATGACGCATTAAAGTGAAAATGTCCAAAAATGCAGATTCGCGGTTTTGGCTTTGTGCCGATCATTGAGGCAATTTACTTTATTGATATATTTTATTGATACATTTTGACAAAAATAGTATTCAATGTATTTTTTATACTTGTTTTTCCCAAATGTTGACTCCGAAATCGATTATTTCAAAAACTAATTAATAAAATAACTTTATTTAAAAATTAAAATTAAGTGTATAACTCTAGCTTTTGAAAAAGGTATCATTGATAACTGTGAGTAGTGCGTTGTTTTTTAATATGTATTTTATGGGATCGGGTCAAAATTCTGGCTTCAAAATTCTGCTTTTTCATCGAAAATTCTGTTTTTCAAAATTCTGCTTTTTTCTATTGTTTTTCAAAATTCTGCTTTTCAAAATTCTGCCAGCATTATATTTGAACAAAAAAATTCTGCTAATTCTGTTTTTTTTTTATAGCATATGCTCTGGCTAAAGAAAAATACACCTCATTAATGTAATTCAACATTGGTACTTTCCTAAATTTTTTTATTTAAGTGTCGCAAATATTTTTTGAAATGCATATACTGACTTTCTTTCAAATAAAATATGTATACTAATTGGAACCTTTTCTTATTCAAATTTTTGAATATTCATCTTTATTTGATAAATTAATAAATTTTTAGTTATTTTCGGAAATGTTTAATATTAAAAAATATTAAAAGCGCGCGCTTTTTAACATTTTCCAAACCCTTTTTTAATTTTTTGCAGAATTTTGAAAAGCAGAATTATGAAAAGCAGAATTATGAAAAACAGCATTTTGAAAAACAGAATTTTGAAAAGCAGAATTTTGTAAAGCAGAATTTTGAAAGCAGAATTTTGACAAAAGAATTTTGACCCCGGCAGAATTTTGACCCCAACCCGTATTTTATTTATGATTTTAAGTAGTTTTTTTTAGAAAACTGCCCCTTCTGCCTAAAGGGGGGGTACATAGATCCCTCCATTCCCGTAACAAAAGATAATGGCATTGAACACCTCTATAAAAAACCGTTATCAATTTTCGGCGCCTAAGTTATCGTAATTGTGGTTTGCGTTGATGTGAATTTTTCACAAAAAAAAAACACTTTTAGGGGGATATCTCAACAAAAAAAATCTAATCCGATTTTGGTAAAAACGGATTATTATTGCTGAGACCTTTACGAACAAAACATCATTTTTAGTTTTTGTCGTCATTTTAGGTCAACCTTAAACTTCTTGTTCAGGATCACTGTGTAAAACTTTAATCATAAAAAAAAGAAAGGTAACCCTACATCAATTTCTTTCATCTTTTCAAATTCAATAGGTATGCTTTTCATGGCATACATGTAAGACCTATTTTCGATAAGGTACTTAACAATAATATGAATGAGAGACAAACTTCCCTGTACTGAACTGCCAATTTTGATCAGACAGTGTAGTTGAGGTCGTTTTTCACTAGTTGGTAGGCTAAAATGAGACCGAGACGACTTTTTCCACGTTTGTTAATACAAACTATATTTTTAGCATTTTGACCATGTCACAGACACTGGAATCAAACTGCAAACAGAGCCTTACCCGAATTTTCAACTATCGTTGATTAGATTTTAAGAGTAATCTAGAAATTCAGTAAACCGCTAGAGATTGGTACAAAGATAACAAACGCTTCTTCATTCCGAGCAATCGTCGGATAATAAAATTTTGGTATTTTTTTCCGATTTCAGCCAATTTTGAATGGCATTTTGGTCTACTGTTGTGTAGGTATATGAAGCTCTCTCAACAATATCAATTAATAATCTAAAAACAACTGTTTAGACTTTGATAAACAAAGCGACATCCACAACGCCGTTTAGGTACACTTCCTGAGTTCTTTCTATTTCTCTACTATGTACAACTTTTAGCTATACGGTCTTCTATTAGACACAAAAGTCTCGTGACCTTTGTATATTGCAAAATATATAACGAATCAGCGTAACGTTAGCGACTTCAAATGTTACTGATCAATGAGGGATGACGCATATCAAGTTTTTTTTTCGCTATGTGAGTGGAAAAATACAAAATAAAAAAAAAGAAATAGTATGTAAGGTGGTTTGATTAATTTTTGTCGCTAGAGCTGCTAGAAGAGACACAAGTTTCTACAATTGCAGACAATTAAATTTTTGTGTTTTGTGACAATATAATTAAAAGCTTAATAATAACTGCAGTCACAGGAAAACTGCCACTATCAACAGAGAGAAACGCAAACCATGAGGAAAGTTTACAGCTTGTTTACATTGCTTTTGTAAACAGAGATCTTTTGATAATTCCAACCTTTTTTTTATTCATTTTCGTTCTCGTTTTTTTTTCATTTGTAACACAAAAAAAGCTTTATGAAGTTTTGCTGTGTGCTAGTTAGTTGTTGGTCTTGCGAACAGGTAAATTTCACTTGAATCACTTGACATAACCGGGCAAAGTAGAAAAAAAAAGAATATATGAAAAAATGAAATAAGATAAAATCAGCAAAAAGCAAAGGAAGGTTTCCTTTTTTGACACTGTTCGGGTGGGGATTTTCATCGATTTTTATTGAGAATTATATTAATCAAAACTCACCTGTTGATTGTGAATTTCACTTTAATTGGATTTTAATTATGTAGAACGTAGTATTCAATGCGAAAAAGAAATAAAATCAGCTAATTAAATTCTTGCCAGAATGACTTGAGATTTATTTACACTTTCAGACACGGTGAACAGAGATGTCTCGACTGGCCGAGTCGACTTTTCGAATTTGACTTGTGTGAATGGATATGAATGTGTGTGCGACGGGATGGGTTCATTAATCAAGTGATGACGGTATGGTGGCTAGAGATGTGAGTGAATCGATAACATATTTATTGGTGGAAAAATGGTTATTTTTTTAGAGCTGAATGCAACCATTCTGATAGAGATGTGCTAGACTAAGTTATCGAAGGTGTAAACTTCTATCACTGCAAACCAAAATGGAGTAGTTTATTTGAAAAACATAACCACAAACAAAAAATATTCTGTAACTGGATGCGTTTCTTTACCAATTAACAATTTTGCTTTTATAACGATAGTGAGAAGCTTCTCGTCATGACTAAACGGCCACTTTTTGCAAAAAGTCAAAAAGTGAATATTTTTAAATTCATTTTGTGATAGTTTTTTTTTACAACCGGTCTTATAGCCTGTTTTCACTAGACCCCAAATGAGATAATTAAATTCGAATGTCAAAATCTATAAAAAAAAAAGTGTGTGTACACATGTACATGCGATTGAAGTTATACTTCTCACTCATGGGGTTTTCGTTTGGTAGCCATCAATTTCTTTTATATAGTTCCGTTAAAAAAAGAGTGATTTTGACTTCGATTGGCAAAAAAAATGAGGGAACTATTTTTGCATAAATTTTGTTTTAAGTTTTTTTTCTGGAAAAACTTTACAAAAATACTTTTGAATATTTTCACTCTTGTCCTATTTCACTTTTTGAGCCAATCGTCGCCTCAGTAAAATAATGTCGTAAATAACATTCGGCTACTTTTGGGGAAACGCAATTAAAGTTCAGATATTTTTTTCGCGAAAACTGTACGGTGCATTTTTTAAAAAATATCATGACATATAAAGAAAATATTTGTCTATTGAATTATGTTAGAATTATTTCAATATTCCAATCCAGAAACAAATAATAGTCAATTTTCTCCAATATGCCGATGTCGTATGTTACGTTTTCACAGAAACTATTTGTTACTCAAACACATACGACAAATTGATGACACATACAACAAAAACAAGCAAAGTTTTATTCGACACTTGTTTACGACATTCGGCAAATAGATGTCAAATTCAATGCGAAAAAAAATAACTAACGTTAATTTATTAACTTTTTAAAATCACATTGGCTCTTTCTTGGTGATAACCCGAGTTTAGCAAAACTCAATTTTAACAAAAACATCAATGGTAAAATAACATACCTACATCTAACTTCTAAACAATTGGTTTAGAAGCAGTTCACCTATAAAATGATGAACTTTTTTAGTTTGGAAGTGAGATGTATATGTTTTATTTTTTGTTAAAACGAGGTTTCGCTTTAATTCGGGTAGGTATATTACTATGGGTTATTAACTTCACAACAAAATTCTTTCCTAAAGCCTGGTACGCTGCTTGCGCTAAATTTTAGCTCCCATACAAATTATCGAAAAATTTTATCTGAGCTAAAATGGATCCTATACAAATTATCGATAACTTGTATGGGAATTTTATCTCGGCTAAAATTTAGCGCGAGCAGCGTACCAGGCTTAAAGCCTGTCGCGCTAAATTTTAGCTACTATACAAATTATCGAACATTTTTAGCCGAGATAAAATGGATCCCATACAAGTTATCGATAACTTGTATGGGAATTTTATCTCAGCTAAAATTTAGCGCGAGCAGAGTACCAGGCTTAAGGCTTAACTACATTCAACTTCAAAAAGTACAAAAGTGAAAAAATGTTTTGTCTTTCACCAACACACTGCAAAATTCTATCTTTCATCTCAGAAAAACAAAAGTGAAAGTTAAAACATTTTTAACTTTTACTTTTTCACTTTTTGAAAACACCAACACATGCAAACCAACAACTTAAGAAAATGATTGCTAGATGGCGTTGCAAAGGATAATTTTCAATGAACATGCCTTTTTTTTGGCAGATGATTTGTTGTAAACAAAAAAAAAAATTCAACAAAAATTTATAAATTCGAAACAAATTCCAATGCAACATAATCTTTTAAAAGGTTTGTTGTAATTTCAAAAGGTTTTCCTTTGTGATTTGATGTAAAAATATATCATTTCTATAGCCTTGGAAGCTGTAGCCCTCCTGCCACATTATCTTGATACAATCGGTATAATACAATAAATGAAACCCGAACACATGTTTTCAATTTAAAATTTTTCTTTGGCCCAAAAGATACATAATAATTGCTTATTTCACTTTGGTTTCTTTTTTGTTTCGTTGCTTTTCCACCGACTGAGGAGACGGTATTAGTTCGATGGTAACCTCCAAAAAGAAATTTCTATCGGCCACCGCAACACCACCACCAATCACAATCTCCTAGTCCAAGAATAAATCTATCCTTAAAGCTTATCATACTGGACCACACCATCACCCAGCAAGTGGTGTTTATTTCCAATATTTATATTTGCATGAATAGCGCAATAACAAAATCCAATTAAATTGGAAAACACCATGTCGTGATGCTTCTCGGAAAAGCGGGGACTCTTTGGTTTGGTTGTTGTTTTCTTTTCCAGCGGTGGCGATGAGCTAGATGAACAACGGAAATGAATGCATACAGTTCAATGATGAAGTTTCTTTATGCCCACATATTTAAAAGAAATTATAAAATAAAAATAATAAAATCTTAAGAAATAAAACAAAAATGTTAGTACTCACATCTTGACCGCAAGACAAAAACTAATAACTGCACAATTTTTTTTCACAAAAATGACAGATAATCTTAAAGTTTTAAACACAATTTTGATACTCAATTTCGTATGAAGATGTCGCTAGTAGTATGTGTGTATTTTTCACTTTTTCACTTTTTGAAATCAAAAAGTGAATGTAGTTAAGCCTTTAAAGATAAAATCACATAAATAGAAAAAAAAATAATAGGTACATTATTTTTAAAGCAATTTTAGAATTAATGAGATCACAGTTTACTAAAATTAAGTTATGGGGACTTTTCACGAGTCGATTTTTGCCGTGCGGTGAAGCTTTTCGACCCGTGTGAACGTGAGTCGCAGGCAACTAAAGTGACAATCCCCATAGAAAAATCCTAGTCGACCGACATATCGTGAGGCTAAAAACGACTCGTGAAAAGTTGGCATTACTATACAAGTTGAATTAAAATTATTACAGTTTTAAGATAGCACGATAAAAGCTTCATACAAATTTCGCAGGGCCAAGTTTTCATTTTCACTGGATTCGAAACATTGGGGGAACCTATAGGATCGGCATCATAGAATTCATCTTCCAATATTTCGTTACATATGCTAAATTAATAAAATCATAAAACCACTATTTGATGCATTTTGTATGCATAAAATAAAGCATCCATTCGATGCAAATGGTCTTGTATCGTTGTAAAGGCCTAACTACATTGGCTCAAAAAGTGAAAAAGTACAAAAGTGAACATTTTCAAACGTATTTTTTTATAGTTTTTCCAGGTGGAAAACTAAAAATAATTACGCAGAAAGCTTATTTTTTTGTCTAAAAACAATTTGGTATCCTCTTTTTTACAAAAATAATTTCGCTAGCGAGAATAAAAATTTTTTCACTTTTGTACTTTTAGCCTGGTACGCTGCTCGCGCTAAATTTTAGCTCCCATACAAATTATCGAAAAATTTTATCTAAGCTAAAATGGATCCCATACAAATTATCGATAACTTGTATGGGAATTTTATCTCAGCTAAAATTTAGCGCGAGCAGCGTACCAGGCTTTTGCAAAAAGTGGTGAATGTAGTTAAAGCCTGGTACGCTGCTCGCGCTAAATTTTAGCTGAGATAAAATTCCCATACAAGTTATCGATAACTTGTATGGGATCCATTTTATCTCGGCTAAAAATTTTCGATAATTTGTATGGGAGCTAAAATTTAGCGCGAGCAGCGTACCAGGCTTAAGCCTGGTACACTTTTGCACTTTTAAGCCTTAAAGCCTGGTACGCTGCTCGCGCTAAATTTTAGCTGAGATAAAATTCCCATACAAGTTATCGATAACTTGTATGGGATCGATTTTATCTTGGCTAAAAATTTTCGATAATTCGTATGGGAGCTAAAATTTAGCGCGAGCAGCGTACCAGGCTTTAGCGAGAAAAATTGGCAGCACTGCATATTAAATGTTCCGAAATCAGCTGTCACAAAAAAATATAAGAGTTGTCATATTTTTCGCTTTTGGATATTCTTGTGTGTTTAAAAAAAAAACTAACTATTAAATAAATATTAAAAATAATAACTGTCATTCCAAACATCAGTTTTGATGTTTTTAAACAAATTCTAAACATTTTATGAACAAGTTAATTTGGTAGCACAGATTTATATCTGTTGAAAAAGTTAAGACCAGAGAATTCTCCGGGCTAAACAACTAAGCCCAAATGGCTAAAGTGTTGTTGCATTTAACATGTAAATTGCCGTTTTTTTTGTCCAGTGAAGACCTGTGGTAATAAAAAACACACCTATATGTTCGCTGTTGACTTTGGAGACTTCAAAATTTTTAGTTTCGCAGCTGAAGCCTGGTACGCTGCTCGCGCTAAATTTTAGCTGAGATAAAATTCCCATACAAGTTATCGATAACTTGTATGGGATCCATTTTATATCGGCTAAAAATTTTCGATAATTTGTATGGGAGCTAAAATTTAGCGCGAGCAGCGTACCAGACCTGAAGCGAAACGAAATTTTCCATACCTACAAAATTTCATTAACGAAATCGTGAACGAAATTAAATTTGTTTTGTTTTTGCTTTAAAACTTATTTTCTGATGTTTTTTTTTGAATTTTTTGATTTGTATTTTTATTATTTTTACTTTGCTAATACCCGATGGTTTTTCGTTGAGCCTAGTATGCAGCTGAAGCAAAACCAAATTTTCCATACAAAATTTCGTTAACGAAATCTTGAACGAAAACTTTCGTTTTGCTTTTCGTTTTTCAGTACGCAGCTCTAGCGAAAAATTGGAGATTTTTCACTCATTTTGTCACTTACTTTTACTGTCCTGTGCATTTTTCTTGAACTAAAAGCAGTGTTGACTGGTTTTTCCACTTTTAAATAATTTATTTCTTGCTTTAAAAATTATTTTCTGTTGATTTCTCTTGATTTTAAAATAATTTTGAATTTTTTTGACTTTGACAGAATACTCGATGATATTTTTTCGTTAGTCAGCTATTACATGAAGCCTCAAGAGGCACGCTTCTTTTCAAAACTAATGAGTGCAAAAGAGATAGAAGATCAAACAAAAAATTATCCGACCGGAGAGTCGTGGGCCAAAATTCTGAGACTCTTTTTTGACGTTTCTTTTTCCACTCTTTCTTTTTTCAACATTCTCTTTCATTCTTTTTGCTTCTTGGTGGAATACAACAACAACAATACTTAAATCAAAAGAGAAATGTCAAATTTGAGTCTTTGACTCAAGAGGCATCGTGTAATAGTACGCGCCTCACAGAATGATTATTAAAAGAAAATTCGAAAAAAGAGTCAAGCCTCTTGAGGCTTAATGTAATAGCTGACTTAGCATTTTCGTTGTCGACTTTGGAGACTTGAAAGTTTTTGGTTTCGCTTCAGCTGCGTATTAGGCTTGACAACAAAAAAATACCATCGGGTGTTATAGCAAAGTAAAATTAATAAAAATACAAATAAAAAAATTCAAGAAAAAACATCAGAAAATAAATTTAAAAGCAGAAACAAAACAAATTTAATTTCGTTCAAGATTTCGTTAACGAAATTTTGTATGGAAAATATCCGATTCACTTCAGCTGCGTACTAGACTTGAAACTAGAGCCTACGATTTTGTTCGTGTATTTAATTACACGTGTACCCGATACACGTGTACACGTGTATCTAAAAAACGTTTACACGTGTATCTTATTTACACGTGTATTTATTAAATACACGTGTATTTATATTTACACGTGTAAATACGAAACAAAATGATTTTTTTGCTTTTTGGGGGTAAAATAAAAGTTTTTAAAACTAAACAACTGAAGATTATTGTGCAAATAAATAGTTCGAATTGGAAAAAAAGTATTTGAACTTTTTGAAGACCTTATAAATAATTTATTCAAAAATTAAAAATAATGATGTGCCTTTTCATTAAAAAAAAGCTAATAAATTTTTCCAAGATATATTTGCATATTGCCTACTGTGTCTTTCTCAGGGCTGTAACGTAAGTATCAATAAAAACAAAATGAAAACAAAAATATTATAGTTTAAACAATTAAAAATGCGCATACGCACTAAAAACTATAAAATAATTGATTGATTTATGTGAAATGGTTAAACAAAATTTAGAACGTCTTTTGGACAGTTTGAACCAAACCCTCTACACCTTTTGATCTAAAATTTGATTGATTAAAGTCAATTTAATTATTTTATATGTTTTGTTGCTTGGTAATCTAATCTAATCTGCTTTATTTTTTTACTTTTTAGTCGTATAATATTTGAAAGAAGATGATAATTTGCTTGGGTGGTATGAGCTCCCAAAGCCCCTCTCTTGCAAATTACCTACAAAAGCTTTTGTGATATTTAGAATGGGATAAAATATATTTGGGGTGTTTCAACCCCTCAATGCCCCTCCCCTGAGTTCGGACCCCAAAATATTGCGTTGCAATCCAAACTTCATATGTGTACAAAGTTCAGTTCGATACGATAATGGGAATCGGGTCAAAATTTTTTTCCAAGATTTATATGGCTAGGGTTGAATAAGAATTTCCAATTAAATTTTCCGTGTAATTTCAATGTGTAAATCTAGCCAATAACCGCAAAAACCTGAACAATATCCTTTTCATTCAATATAATACATATTTTAGGAAATCGCCACCAAATCTACCTGTTCGAACGCTATTTACACGTGTAAATATAAATACACGTGTAAATATAAATACACGTGTATTTACAAATACACGTGCTTCGGCACGAATTATTTAAATACACGTGTAGCACGTGTACCTTAATACACGTGCAATAGTAGGCTCTACTTGAAACCTAGTTTTAAAATAGTGTAACCTGCTCCCAATGCATTAATTTACTCACTGACTACTGCCATCCAAAAAACCTCAAACAAAACTAAAATCATTCAGCAAAACAAAAAAAATGCATTTCCTCATCTCCATATTGGTACAACTGCTTGAATGAAAGGCAAAACCGCTGACGTATGTATGTGTATGTGTGTGTGTTGTGTGTGTCTTCCTCACGGATACGCGAAAATCTCTTGGACGACAAAAATTTTTTTTTACATTTTTATAATTTTCCACAAAAACATCAAATCAACTTTTATAAAATATTTCAATTTTCCATTAAACTTATCTTATGCACAAGTTATTCAATACATTTACAATGTGATTTCGTGATACTAAAAAACCCTCGCCGTAAATTTTTCCAAACCAACGAAAGTTTCAACCAAAAAAAAAAATTCATCACCTTCGACACAAAAAAAAAAATCTCGATCGCTGTGTGTTTTACGTTTTTTTTTTTCATTTGTATTTCTTTCCTTTTCTCTCTCTTTTCCTTCTTCACTAAATAGTTGATTCATTATCTCGTTTACTCTTTCTTGTCGTACAATTTTTTTCCTTTGTCGCCCGCATTAAAAAAAAAAAAACTCGACAAAAAAAAATCGAAAAAGTCTCGTCGACGAAGACCCACCTTGCCAAATAGTTCCAGAGAAAAAGAAAAGAATTTTTTTATATTTTCTTGGTGGAAAATAATTCTCTAACAAAACTACGAGAAAATAAAATAAAAAACAAACAAAATTGTGACTGTTTTTGATTCTTATCAATTTTGTTTTTTTCTTTTTGATGAACTCTCGTCGTCGTCGGACAAAAAAGCGTGCAAAATAAATAAGCTCCTTGGATGTGTAGTCGTCCCGCAGGCGCCGCGGTTATAGCCACCAAATCATCTCGAGAACTCGAATCCGGGAGGCGCTCCGCTGTGCCACCATTTACATTAAATTGTCATCGCTTTGCAGTTATTAAAATGTCGATAATGAGTGTAAAATCACTTAATTCACATAAAAATGAAGAATATCTTTGAATAAATTTTGAAGAAAATCAGGAAAAGTAAAAAACGAGAAAACAACGAAAAAAAATATCGAAAAATTCAATAAAATTGCATTTTTAATGTTTTCGACGCAAGTTCCCTAAGGAATTTCCCAATATTCCCCACGGATAAGAAAAGGAAGTTTGAGAAGACAACACTTTTCTGCCTAGACAAATTGTCACAGTCATTTCCATCAGGATTTGATTGTTAATCGAGAAAGAGTTACCCGGAGTCTGGAGGAGCAGCAGGACATAATCCCACAAGTAAAAATGTCCGGCTTAATAGACGAAGATCGCAGAAAAAGGTAATTTTTTTCTTTTACATTTTGTCTACACAAATTAATCGCTCTAAGTGAGCTCCACAGGGACAAAACGCCAATTTTTTGTTTGGACTAAAGGCCATAAAAAGCTATATTAAATCAATAAAATTTAACAAGTTCAATTAAATATAGTGCTTATTCTTCTACTACTTATTTCAGTATTTTATAGAATTTGTATTATAAAACCAATCTTCTTTTAAAACTTTACCTCAACCCCATCATCATCATCTTTCTTCCGTTTACCCAGTTAGGTTACCTATGCGGACTTGAAAGAAACTTACATAATTGATTTTTTTCTTTTTTATTTATTTAAAAATAAAAACATCACATCAGAAGAAGCAGAAACAGAACTATTTATTTATTAAAAATGTGGATGTAAATTTAGTTAAAAGAAGATTTTTATAGCTAGCTAGAGAGATAGATAGAAGGTACATAGAAGTACAACAACTTTGTGGTAGGTAGGTATGTTGTGTGTACCAGGAAATTATAAGTAGAAGAATGGTTAGACAACAACAAAAACGTGGTGCGGGTGGTGGTAGCTTCCGATTGCTGCTGTTGTTGGTTGTGCATCTGGCATTCGTTGTTGTTGTTATTTCTTTTTTGCTTTTCATGTCGGCTTTGTTTTGATTGGGGGCTTCTTAAGTTGATGGTCATATTTTGTGAAGGAAACCGACAAATTATATAGGTATAGTTTCTTTTTGTCCCATTTTAATTTAATGTTTTTAAAGCTTTTTAAGCAAAGAAACAAGAAACATTTTAGCCAGACTCCTTATGTATTAAGTAAATGCCGGATGGTGCCGCGGAACCTATAAGTTTAGGTACCATATCAACCTTCCACTTCATATAATGCAAATTATTGATTTTATTTTTTTTTATTTAAGTTGCATAGGTATATAACATGAACATCCTTGATTTTGCGGTGGCGTGCGATGTTTGTTTTTATTATATATTTTCTCTCTTTTCCGTTTAGTTTTTGTTGTTGTTGTTTTTTTTTTTGTGATTGTCTGCCTATCTGTTTTCGGTAGAGAATATAGAGAAATTAAAAAGATAGTAAAATTTTGTTCTTTTTGGGAGGTGGCTGACAGATCAATAGATGTACTTTATTCTCATGCAGTGCATTAATGTTAATTATGAAGGTTTTTTTTATACAATAGAACCATGCTTGCAGTTTATTGCCAAATTAATCGATTATTAGGTAGAAATACCTTCATTGTTTAATTATTAATTTTTAATCCTAAATAATAGGGGGTTCTATTTCGCATAGACATCTCGCCATTCTCTTTCATGCTCTTGCAACCTTTGTGAAATTTGCTTATAGTCCACCAAGGAAATATTGTTGTTTACACTCTTGTAGGACTTAATGTATATGTCGATTTCAATTCGTACAGTGCCTTAACTTTCTGCATGTTGGGCTCAATGCAACCGAACAGCAAAAAACAACTTATCACTTCCGATGGAAATGATAGAGAATATTATTGCTGTGATTTT
The DNA here is from genome assembly GCF_945859705.1 of Episyrphus balteatus. Lineage (NCBI taxonomy): Eukaryota > Metazoa > Arthropoda > Insecta > Diptera > Syrphidae > Episyrphus > Episyrphus balteatus. The sequence continues at coordinate 84,975,116 of NC_079135.1, forward strand.
GACTAAACTATGTACCAAGCAGCATTTTACATTCAACCCCTTCAACTGCAACACCTCAGGAGAGGATTCTAAACCAATAACTTGTGTCTTGCACTTGTTTTTGTCTTAAATGTTTAATTTTCCAGCTACTCCCTGTTTCAATGTCACAAGTTATCAACCCTTTAGTTGTTGTGCGTAATCTAGATTTTAAGCTAATGAATCAACAATAGCATAAACTTTTGATGCATACAGTACTAGAATAAGAAAACTAGGGAGGGGTTTGAAAGGAACCAACGATGAACCTTAGTTTTGAAGTTCTGAATTTTGAAATGGGAGGGAAAAATGGAGGCGGGTAACGTGTTACACATTCGTGTAGTGCGGCTGAAAAAAGATTCTCTCTGTTTAACGGTAGGTCAGAAATTGGACTCGACCGTAAACGAATGAGCAAGAGCATTCCTTGAAGCACCAGTTTACGTTTGAATTGTTTGAAGAAAGGAATGTAACTAACTATTTCATCAGAACATTGATTATTAAAATAACGATAAAACGTGAAGCATGAGCATCATTTTTAAAGCTCAATTTTGTATTGCACCCATCTGCCCAAATGTGTAAAATATACTCGAATCTTGGAGAAATATATGCCTCATAAATTACTACTAGGTCAGACGGGGTGGAAAATTTCTTTCATCTTTGGAGGAAATTCTATTTTCTCTTGTTTTCAAATTCTAGCTGTTACGAGTTGCGTATTCGAACACATTTTGCGAACTCATAAATGTTTCGAAAAACGAACGCACCTACAATCCGAAATATTTTTGCCGTTTTCATTCCGGGTAGCAATTTGCTACAGGAAAAAAATATTCTCCGACAAAAAATTCGAATGGAAATCAGAACAAACGTTTTTAAATGCGTACGGATTCAATTTTCGTTTCCGTTTTCAAATTCCGACAAATATTAGAACAGCCGTGTATGTGTTAATTCCACAGAAGTTTGCTTGTAATGCAGTTATCAAAAATGAAAAGCAGCTCGGTTTCCTAAACGGTGTAAAGATTTTCTCCACTGTTGGGTAAGATAAACTATCAGATCACCAGTGGACCTATTGCTAAAAAAAACAGTAAATTAAGAAACGGTCATTAAGAAACTTTCGTTGCTCGAGATATTTTTTAAGTTGGTAGGTTAGGTAGAAATGGCTGTCAGGAAAACAACTGACACACTTAGACCATTTATTGGTCCGTTGTGATACCATGATTTTGTGAGGAAATTCCTCACTAATTAAACCAGTTGGAGCTTTTAATAAAGCGGTGAAGGTTGAAGATGTCAGTATTGATTAGCTCACTGGTATCTTCTAAGAAATATTTTTCCAGGTATTTTTTACGTCTACTGGAAAGGGCAGGACATGAGCAGAGAAGATGTTGGATTGTTTCTTCTTCTTCCTCATCAAGGCAACTTCTACAGAAGTCGTTAGAGATTACGCCAAGTCTTATGGCGTGTCTACCTATGAGACAGTGTCCTGTTAAGACACCTATTACAGAGCTGATATGCAATCTGCTTAGAGACAACAAATTTTTTGAACGTTTTGGATCTAGCCTAGGCCAGATCTGCTTGGTCGTTTGGCAAGTTATAATGTTTGACCATCGTATGTTTGTTGCCTCTATAGCTTCTTGCTTCAGCATGAGTTTGCACGTTGCGATTGGTATACCAATATTTGCCTTATTGGGTAAAATTGGTATTAGAGTTCCATTTCTGGCGAGTTCGTCTGCTTCACAGTTTCCCAGAATATCTCTGTGACCCGGCACCCAAAAAAGGTGAATGTTAAACTGTTCTGACATCTCCATGAGAGATGATCGACAGTCGCGGGCAGTAACGGAGTTTGTGGAAACCGAAGCTAACGATTTAAGGGCGGCCTGGCTATCAGAGAAGATGCGGATATCCGATGTAGATATCACGTTTTCTTTGAGCCAAGTCAGTACTTCTTTAATCGCCATTATTTCCGCTTGGAACACGCTGCAGTGATTAGGGAGACGGAAGGAGAGACTAACATTAAGTCTATCGGAGTAAACCCCGCCACCCACTCCGTCATTGGTTTTAGAACCATCTGTATAGAAATGAATTGAATCATCTCTTAGAAACTCGGCATTGTCCCATTCTGATCTATTTGGGATGGTGACTTCATAATTATTGCCGAAAACCAATTGTGGGGTGGTGTAGTCGGAGTGACTGTGGATTGATCCGAATGAATTCAGAATATTTGTGTGGCCAATAGAGTTATTGGTCCATTGAGAGATGGCTTGGAGTCGAATAGCAGTGCTCGCGGCCACCTGCTTGCTGAATATATCTATGGGTGGAAGATTGAGTAATATATCAAGAGCGGCGGAAGGTGTCGAACGGAGAGCTCCGCTGATGCACATGCAGGCTGAACGTTGGACTTTGCTTAACTTGTCTCGATATGTTACTTTTTCCAGAGCAGTCCACCAAACTGCTACCCCGTAAGTGAGAATAGGTCTGATGACTGCAGTGTATAGCCAATGAGTTATTTTAGGAGATAGTCCCCATTTATTCCCTATAGCTTTTTTGCAAGAAAAGAGTGCCACTGTGGCTTTTCTTATTCTTTCTTGTATGTTGGTTTTCCAGTTTAATTTGCTATCCAAAATAAGACCCAGGTATTTGGCTTCGCTGGCAAAATTAAGTGGAACACCATTAATAGAGGGGGGGTCTAGTTGTGGAATTTTATATTTCTTTGTAAAGAGGACAAGTTCTGTTTTTTGAGGATTTACCCCCAATCCACAGTTTGTTGCCCATTTTAGTAGCTTATTTAGAGCAGTTTGCATTAGTTCTATTATAGTATGGAGATGTTTTCCTGATATGGCAATGGCGACGTCGTCAGCGTATGCAATCACTTTGAATCCATCTACTTCTAGACCGACTAGTAGTTCATTAACCACTAAGTTCCACAGGAGTGGGGAGAGTACCCCTCCTTGTGGTGTACCTCTACTAACAGATCTTCTTGCTGAGAAATCTCCTAGAGTTGAGTTAATAATTCTGCTTTTCAGCATAAGGTCTATTAGCTCGCTCAGTGAGCTATCTACTTTAAGGTTCTTCAGTGCATTTGTGATTGCTATGTTGCTGACGTTGTTGAACGCGCCTTCAATATCAAGAAATGCAACTAAGGTGAACTCTTTATGATGGAGGGAATATTCAATAGTGCGCACTACAGTATGTAGTGCTGTTTCAACCGATTTCCCTTTACAATAAGCGTGTTGTGCTGTAGATATAAGATTGGGATCTATGACATTACGCAAGTGGATATCAATCATTCGTTCTAAGGTTTTAAGAAGGAATGATGATAGGCTGATAGGTCGGAGGTCTTTCGGATTGACATGAGAGAATTTGCCTGCTTTGGGTATAAATACAACTTTAACTTCTCTCCATAGGGCAGGGATGTGTTTCAATTTTACACATCCATTCAGAATTATCTCTAAGATGGGAATTAGAATATCTGATGCCATTTGAAGTTCGGCTGGTATTATACCATCCGGTCCAGCGGATTTGTATGGTTTGAAGGCGTTGATGGCCCACTTTAGCTTCTCTCTTGTAATCAGACCAAGATTGTTTTTTGAATTTGTGTCTGGCCCTGATGGGTCGACTCTGTTTATAATGTTTGAGCTACTTGGAAAATGAGTATCTAGTAGCAAATTGAGTGATTCTTCACAGGAGTTGGTCCAGGCCCCGTTATTTGTTTTCAAGGCACTGGGTTTTAAGTTGGTAATTAGTCAGTGTTTCCATGACCTTTAAAAAAAGAGACGTATGTAAGTGCAAACGGTTGGTAGTTTGAGGATGAGGAAGATTCGCCTCTCTTAGGGGCAGGCATGACGAATAATGTTTTTATTCACTGCTGACAGATGGAAAATTTCAAGCTGTGGTTTAGCCAGCTTGAAAGAACACCTGTTCAGAACGATAGGAGAGTACTATCCGGGCCAGCAAATGTAAATGTCAAGAACTTTGAGAACTCTTGCTACTAGACTAGTGTGAAAGAAGATAAGTCGCATGAATCCGTTTACGCCCTTAATTACTCGAAGAGTCATTCATGGCACTAGCGGGTATCGTAGAGTTGGCAGCTTCTTAACAGAGATAAATAAAATTTCGGTCGCAATCGAAAATTCAAATTAAATGGCGATGACTAACCCAGCTCTGCTCGTAGGCAGATTGCAACACTCAACTTTTCCTCTATTCAAATTCTTTGCTTCGGTTTAGGCATTTTTATTGAGCTATATCAATTTCTATTAATGAACAAAATCAAATATGATCCAATCACAGCAAAGCGTCTGTGGAGAATCGAGCCTTATGATTGTTTTCCCGGATTTTAGTTTTCCAAGTCTTAAACCAAAATGTTTTATAGGCGACCTCTCTTGTATATGAGACATTCTATGTTTTAATTCATTCAGCATACCAGATTGTAAATTGATTTAGGATATGTTCCTGACCAGATTGTCTCCATCTGCTAAAAACATATCGACCAGTAGGCCATCTGTACCTACATCTTTATACAACATACATATATGTATATACATTTTGTATATATTTGCTACCAAACACTTGAAAACGCGACTTTTCTTTCATCAACCCCAAAAGAAGTTCGAATGTATTAGAAACTAAACTATTTTTAATAAGCAAACACTGTAAGGTACTTAAGAAATTGTATGTATCAATTGTATTTTGAAATGCATTTACATAATTAGATATGTTCATCAACTTTTTGATGTTTCGGAAGTTGCATAAAAGTCTATCCTCAACTAAATGGAACAAGTTGAATACTATTTATAGATTATTATTAAGGTGGGGCAAGAATTTATACTTCTATTTGTGGTGTCAGTGGTATACAAACACAAGCACACAATGTTTTGTTTTGTTTTTACACTAAATTAATTAACTTTAACGAAAAAAGAAACAAATATTGTAAATCAAATCATTTTAACACCAAATAAATACAAATACATAAAATAATACAAAATAAAATAACAGGAAGTGATCTTCGTATTTTAGATTATTTTTCTTTTTCGGGTTTTACCATTTATTCCAAGAAACAAGAACATTCATCACTTGTTGTCTAACAAATCGCACTTTACTCTTTCAAATATTCAAAAGACTTCAATGTGAATTCTTCGTTTGACATTTGATTAAGTAAAGTGTTTCCAAAAGAGAATAACATTCAGCCAAATGGAATACATATTATGTATTCCATTTGGCTGAATTTCAATTGAAAAAAAAAAAAAACAATAAACTGTTTTGTTAGAACGAATACGTTTTTTTTCTTTGATGCTTTGTGTTAACAACACTTATTTCAAAACAAAATTTACTGAATTTAGTAATTTGTTTTATAGCAATATTTCTTAAATTAAAAATTTAACGCTCATTGAATTCATTGAACTTATTAGTTCTAAAGTTATTCAAGGTCAAAGTTCAGCATAAATTCGGGTGACACGGAACTACCACAAATAATAATTACTTTTCATAAAAAAGAAACATTCTTGTAAAGAATGTAGAAGACAGTAGCATACCTGGATAATCTAGTTATTCTAGTATAAGGAAAGTTTTCAACGGTGGTCAGCGAGATCACTGACATAGCTTTGAAAAAAGTTAGCTAGAGATTTCCGTTTCTGCCAGATTTATGCTCTTGCGTTCTCCTGCGTCTCCTATCAACCTTCATATATTTAATAGCTTAAGGAAGCCGCATGCTGGGATACATCGCCATTTGGTTTCACTGATACAATAAGCTTAAATATAATACCTTCAGATATGTATGTTGTGGCGGGTGCCTTTTAGTTTTATAACTTACCAAGAAAAAGAAACGGTCGTTCGTTTGCTTTGGGAGAAAAGTCTTCAGAGACATACATAGATAAGCTATCATAAATAAAGATCCGAGACTTGATCTTATTTCGCAATGCTACAAAGTAAATCTACAATAATCTTCATAGACTTTAGCTTCTCTCCCTAAATTGCCAGCACTGTGAGGAAACAAAGTTTAAGTTTTTTTTTTAATCGATCTTGCCACGGCCGCCACTGCCTTGCACCACTGCCTTTCTCACTCTACTTTAGACGCGCCGGACAACCACTGATTTCAACTGTTTACTTAATATACAGAATCTACTCTGTGTTTAGCTTCCAACTTAAAATTTGCATTATGGCAAATGAAGGACTCAGATCCAAGAAAGATTTTCGGTGTTTCGTTATTGCCGATATTTGTGAAAATACAAGAAAGCAGGTAAAATATTTGTTGAAAATAAGCGACTTTCTTTGTTAAAAAAAAAATCCTGGCTATTAAAACCTGCTGAATAAGGCAATGAAGATGGTCTTCGGACCTCCATGGAAAATCCTACGTTTACATTAAAAAATAATTTTTTGTTTTTTTCGCACCTTCATACTTACAATTCGATGAAATACTTAACAAGAATGTAGTAACAAAAGTCATTAATCGATTTGCGTCCAATTTACAATATTTGTTTCTCCGTCCATTAATAGCTTTTCCAGAATGTATTAAAATTTTCTAAAACATTTCAATCAGTTTTCCATTTAAGTGTGGCGCCAAATAATTTATGATCATTAGTCGACATTCCCCTATGTTCCCTGCGATATGCATTTATTATTTTAAAATAGCTTACAAATTCAAATTAAAAATGTGTTCTATAAAAGATTTGTTCAAAACATTTGACCCAAAATAACATGCTGATGTCTTTTATTAAAATTTTTAAACATCAATGCCATAATTTTGCAATACACATTCCGTCAACCTACATGAGAGCGGGCGTCCGGTAAACAGCGTCACTCTTCTCGATGTGTCGTCGTCATTGGGACAAACAAAAAAATTATTATTAATATTTTTACTTATTGAACCCAAAATGCTCTCTCTCCGAAAACGTAAATAAAATTGGAAAATGTCCAAAACGAACAAAAATGAAAACTCAAAAAAAAAAAAAAAAAAAAATTATGAAAATGGCGATTCGCTAGCTGCGCTCTTTATACTGCATTATATTATTTTTATTATGATTCAGCTGTGGGCTGATAGTTTGGCAAAAAATAATTGTTTTTATATGTTTTATTATAAAGTAAGTTAAGTGTTTTTATAGAACAGTTTTAAAAGTTGAGTCATTAACAAAAGATTATAGTCTGAGATTGTTGAGTTGAAAATGATTTGTTTTACTGGCTGATGGCTTAAAAAAAAAACTTGAATAGAAAAGAAAACATAACAGAAATCATTTTATTGAAATGTCGAAAACATTTCCTATAGTAATAAAAATAAATCAAAAAATCCACAAAAAAGAACCGATTTGGTTCTTAAAATAAAATGCACGACTATATCGCACCTACTAGCTCTTATATTTAAAGTTGCTTTTTTAAAAATTCTTTTTATAAATCTATAATTTTGAGAAATCCAACCTTTTCCATTTTGGGCATATCGCAATTTTGGTCTTAAAAATAAATGTTCAGTTTTCCCTATAGTAAATCTTATAAACTTATACCTGACAAGTTTGTCTCACAAGTTTGAAATTCTCTCCAGTAGTTTAGACTACATTAAGGTAGATACAGACAGACTGACAGACTTGTTTCGCATTCTCCATCAACGTAGTGACATGTTGGATTGTTATCTCGTGTTCTATAGTAATGGATTCCTGCTATACACTATACCTTTGTTTGCCAATGTAATTTTCTTCTTATTTTATGGTGTTCAAAAATTGGAACGAATTCACATTCTTCCCAGACTGCACTACTTTTACTAAAACAGTATTGAAAAAGGTCAAAAAATGGCAAGACTGGAAAAGTAATATTAGGAAACCATAAGAGAGTTCATTTTAGTCACCAATTACACCAGTCAGCAAAAATAAACATTTCTTGTTACAGAAACCAAAAAAACACTTCTCATGTTTTTTGTGTGCAAAGCCTAATCTGAAGTTAGAAAATCAAAAATGCTTTGTACGTGATAATTTCTTTTAATTATAAATTTGTGACGGTTTCTAAAAGAGCTAAATAACTTTTTGTAAAATTTTTATAGCGATCGGTAAAGAACTTTTCGAGAATGCTTTTGCTACGCAAGTGAACTTAATATTTTTGTATATAGAGAAGATATACTTAAATACATTGAGTTCAACTTAAGATTTCTGGAAGAAGAAAAGAGATATTTTGTAAAGATTTAATTAAATTTTAAAGAAGGAATTCTCTCAAATATCTTGATTTAATACTCGGTTTTAATCAGCAGAGAAAAGATTTTAAAAAAAATTGGGGTTAAAAAAAATTCCAGCGTTTTTAATTCAGGATTAGGAATTTTCGGGCTACTCTTGGTCTATTACTTTGAATGAAAGTCACCTTAAAATCAACCGGTGAAGAGTTCATAAATGTAAAAGTACTACCAATAAACGACCCATAACTCGTTAATATAATAATCATATGACCTTGCAATGCGGCAACTTGTTCTTGTACATAATATTAGCGTCGTCTGTGTTTTCGTCATGTTTTCTTATAAGCTCCAAAACTATTTTTGGCTTTTATCTCCGTCTATATAACGCAAAGTTTGGCATCACTCAAATTTCTCTAATAGTTTCATTGCAATTTAAATATCTAGGAACCATTTTTTATTTCTACTTGTCGGCTAAGATCTTAGAGTTCGAACTTCGAAGCTCTCTTTCGAAAAAGATGTATAAATAAGCTCGTATTGGTACAGCTTCTATTCATAAAGAGCCTTAGTTCGTGGGCACACCATCCTTCCACTTTGATCAATTGGTTCTCTAATTGAGCTAGTTATTTCTTGAGTGATTTCTTGTCTTCTAGACTTATGTGAATATTAAAAAAAAAAATTTAAATTACCTATACCAAGTTGTAAATAAATTCATTGTCCCGTTTAGGTTCGAAAGCACAAAGACGAACGAATAGTCGAAACAACCATCATCGTTATTTTGCTCTTGATTAAAACCCATAATTTTTGTTTTCGTTCGCAAACAGTACGTTGATATTTCTTTAAAATATGAAAAAAAAGGAAAATAATTTATTTTGAAGAATCTTAACAAAAAGAATAAAAATTATAATTTTTTAAAATTATATAGGTATGTAGATAGTTTACCAATAATTTATATTTGCAAAAAAATACCTTGGAACTATTTTTGTTTCTATTTCTGGAAGCAGTGACACCTTTTTACCACAAAAACAAATGCTAAACGTGTGTTAAATGCCAATTTAACTTCCTGAAACTGGCTAATTCTCTAGCAAATCTGTGTGACCTGTGATATTTTTTTCATCAGTCATTCGGAAACGAATTACCAACAAAGACACAACAACACACAAGTCAACACAATTCAAGAGCACTCAATGAAATCTAATGCGCGATCCCAAAAATAACTACGAATAAATTCTTTTCCCACTCCAACCAAGAAGTAATCCGTGACAGAAAAAGAATGTGTACATATTTGATTTTTTTTTGTTTTTATTTTGGTTTAGGTTTTGTTTTTTTTTTTTACTTTTCTTTTTTTTTACTATATTGGCAAGAGTCAGCATAATTACAAATTAAGAAAAAATAAAATAAAGAATATATCAAAAAGAGACCAAACTCCTTAGTAGTAGAGTAGTAGCATTAATTTTTTATGTGGAAACATCGAATTTGGTTTTATTCGTTTTTTTTTTTTTTTACATTTAGAAAAATCGCTGCACTTTTGATAGTGGTTTTAGAGCCAATTTATGTAATTCTCAGGTTGTTTTTTTTTTTTTTAAACTGTCTTTCATATTTCAAGCTGACACATCTTTTGAAGAATTCGCGAAATTTTTGGTTCTTCGTGAAATTATTAAATGAATTTTACATCTTTCTTTGCAATAAATATTGAGGGAACAGTTCTTTATGTATTTTTTGTTGTTTTTTTTTTTTTATAAATCTAGTCGTCAAGAGTTAAGAACACTTTGAAATTATGTATGTTTTCAAGCTTTCTAAGTAAAAACTTTTTTTCGATTACTGTTTTGCCGTTAACAAAATAGCGGTAGAAATAAATTTGTAGGCAAATTTCATCGTCACGGGTGAGACGCTTGTTTAATGAATCTGTTTCCGTTTCAAATTCTACTCATATTTGTACATAATTTTAATAGACTTTCATAATACCAAGATTGGAAATTGTTTATCATAGCAAAAATATTATAGTTTAGTTATTATGTATTTTGAAAATAAACAGCGTTCTTTCTACTGTCACTGGTGGGACATAAATAAGAAGAATAGTAAATTATCTTACAGAATGTCCGCGAATAAATTCGAATGTTTATTTAACGTGTCGCTCTCATTTTTTTTTTCTAAAAATAAACAACTTGTGCTTCATTTTTTTCAGAAATCCTTTTTTTCTTTAATTTTGTATTTCAAACAGTTTTTCAATTATTTCGTGAAAAAATCCATCCAATAACACAATTTACTCCGGTACACAGTTATTCAAAGTTTTTTGGTGCACTTTCGTGTAATGCACAAAATCCCAGTGGTGTGATTGTTAGTGCGATCGACTTTGATGTCAGAGGTCTGGGTTCATTTCCCAGTCTCCATCATTTACAAGAAAAACATTCTTCTACAATTTACAGCCGTTCAGAATCAGTTGTAAATTGTAGCTCCCTTCCATTCTTGAAAATTATTACATGCACACAAGTAAGGTTGGGAATTATCAGTCACTAGTCATTGCTCGTTATTGAGGTGTCGTGCCACAAATGTATTTATTTTTTATTTTTTCGTCGTACTCTGCCATCTTTATTTTTACGATAGCACCCAAAATTTTGATGGAACGCAAATCTACATAGGCTTTTTGTGCTTCCCACATAGATTGAAAACTTGATTTTATAAGCAAGTTCGTAAAATAATTACGTTGAGCTAAGGATCTCCATCTTGTTGGAAGATGGTTGCTTCCATTGGATATGGTAGACATCCATATAGGCCACACCAATTAGGTTTAAGAAATTAATATGTTTTACAAAATTTTATTATTCTAAGAAATAAAGAAGTCATTAAAACTAACTTACCATTTGATAACTAAATTGGTCGAATGTGTGGTAATTAGATTGAAGAATATCGAGATAATCTTCTTTTTAGGCTAGGCGCACACATGCGATTTTAGTCGCACGATTATTCAGTCGCAAAAATGGATCACACGCATTTCAATGCCGGTGAACACACATGCTTCTAAAAAATAGCCGCGATTGTCATATTTTTTTGGCGACGCGATTGTCGCAAATTAAAATGAAACAAATGGACCAGCATAGTTATGCACACACTTGCGACTAAACCGAAAACGACTAAGAGACCAAATCATGCGCACACATGCGATTTTCAACCACACGATTTTTTTAGACGCAAGAAATGAAACACATTATTTTAAATGAGCGCGCACAGACTTGCGATTTTAAAATCGCAAAGTTAAAAAAAATGGATCCGGTTCTATTTTTCGCGATTTTTTTTTTTTTGCTGCACATAAGGATATATTATACAGAATATAATGCACCTGCCCGCTCGTGCGACACTTGAAACAATTGTTTTAAGTACAATAATGGATATTTTTTTTATTATTTTTGTTATTTTTTCTTCGTTATTACTAGAAAGTGTTGTATAGTGGCTCTTTTTTTATAAACGATGGGAAATTTAAAAATACAATTCCATAAAATTCATAAGAATTGAGGCGCTCAGAACTAAAAGGGGCTAACCCACATTTTCAAAAAAATCAAACTGAGTACACAGATCGAACCGCAATAAAACAATTTATAGTATAAAAATACATTACCATTAAATTATATTAAATAGAGTTAAAATTAGAGCCAAAAACTTTTGTCACTCTAGTGGACGCCATTTTGGCTTCGGCGACAAAATTGCCTAAATCATTTATAACAAATGTAGTTTCGGAATAGAAAAAATATCAGACCTTAGCCCAAAAGTATAACCAACACTCCTAACTAAAAAAAAATACAAACTAAGAATTAAATAATATTTTTTTATAACTTTTACAAGCCAACATAAAAGAAACCCTGAAAATATGATTTTCTTTAAACTCGTTTTTCTCAAAACGAAATTTTTGGGGTTAGGCCGATTTGGCGCTGTATTTAAGAGAAGACCCTCAGAAATTTACCCAGTACTATAGAATGAGTATTCAATGCTTTGGTGAAATAATGGTACTCGTGGGGAATAAAATAAGATACAAACATACACATTGCAGAGAATCTATTTCTATTTCTAATCTGGAAAACAAGCTGTCAAACCCTTACCAAATTTTGACACATTTATCACTTTACCACTTTTACCAGAGCTTACACCGTTTCATGAATTCACCTTATCATAAAATCCGCTCGTAGATACCATTTGTTTGTATGAAATTTTTCATTACGAACGGATTTCGTGATTGTTATCTTTGCGGTCATTTGACCATTAGATTTGAACAGTGGCTCTTTAGATCTTTATCTTTGAGATGATGCATTTTTTTTATCGAAAAACGGTCAAATTTTTTTTGACCAAACAAAATGTTTTTTCTTGCAATAAAAAATAGTCGCGCGATTTTTTAATCGCAAGTGTGTGCACGGTAATTTTATGTTGCGACTGCGACTTTTTAGTCGCAACGACTGAAAATCGCATGTGTGCGCCTAGCCTTATTCATTACCTAATTCGTTGATCATAACCAAAACCAAAACAAACTCACACCATAAGGTCACCTGCAACTTTAATGTTTTTCTTTCATGCGGCAGATAACACAACTATTCTTTTTTATTTCGCTTATTTCGCTCATCTTCTCCATAAAAGATGATCTGCATTTTTCTCCTCAAAAGATTCAACCTTCATATTATGTACTCATTCTTTCAGGAATGCTTACTGTTATCATTTTACCATATTTTCTGTGAATTGGATTTGAAACTACACATTACAGAAATAAAGTTACGGCAGAATAAGTTTAATTTATGAAGGGGGACGATATGTAAATAAATGGTTTTATTTGCTCAAAAATCCAACTTTCAAATGAAGTACAACACTTATTGGTATATGTGAATGTGTTGTAGTTTTAAAGTCAAAAGCCTACCATATTAAGCTATATTTCTCAAAGAAAAAAAATATAAATAAATCAAGATGAGTAATTCAGAGATCGGTATACCACAAGGTAATCATAAGCAAAATTATGCAAATAATCGTTAAAATTTATTTTTAATTTACTTTGCTTGCCAAGAAATGACATCAACCCTAGAGTGTAAACCCTTCTTCTAAATATTTTTTTATAAATTGTTCATCTTAGAAAATAGACAAGATGTCTCATGAAAACATTTTTCTTTGGGATAGATGTTAAGATATTTTTGCCGTTTTTCTATATGTTTAAAAAATAATTTCCAACTAAAAATAAATAAACGGCTGACATACGTTAGTTTATTCTTCTTGTTTTCCTCAATATCTAAAAATCACCAGCATGTCATAGCATCTAGCAAAAATAAACCAGCTCGCATTGTGAATTTCAAATTCACCTAATCTACGTCATATTGGTTTATTACTATTACAGTTGTTTGCCATTCAATAATATTAGGAAGCTTGTGAGAGCTCTAAATCAAAAACCTCAATATCCATCTACGACACGAATTCGTGCGTCGGACGGCAGACGCTAAGAAAAACTCTAAAGAATTCAAATAATGATGTAACTAGCTTACCCGTGCGAGACTTCTCGCATGCTTAAATAAAAAGAAAGTATAGCTAGGTAGGTACAAATGTAAATGCAGAGTGTGTTTTTTAAAAAGTCGAGAATTACTAAAAAACTCCTGTTCATCCCTTTTAAAATACATTGGATTAGCCCCAGTTTAAGTTAAACAGCTATGAATATGGCACATTAAATTTAGCAATTCTAGGTTCCCTAAGTTGTACATACATTTTATAATTAACTCTATTTCAAACAGGTTGCCGCAACTAATATCTCAAACTTGGTCAATTTGAAGAACTTGAACCGATGTTGAATCATGCATTCACCACCTTAACTATCAATTGATAGTTGATAAATACTGAAATTTGATGTTTTAAAATCGAAATGGGGGAAAACTGGTCATTTTTTTAATGGATCTTTTCAGTTACATTTCACGGTTAGCATCATTCTTCGTTTTCAAATTTTTTTCAAAGCAAATAAGAGATCAAATTTTTTTTAACAACTATAAATTCTTTGCTTCCGGCTACAAAGAGGTTAAGTCACAAAATTGCACTTTCGGGTTTTGATGAAAAGAGAATAAGCTCTTTTATTTGGTATCAAAAACATAAATTTAGAGTAACTCTTTCTTATAAAAATAAGGGGATCAATGCTCAAAAATTCATCGATTTTCAACTTCAATCGGATTTTCTGGTAAACTATCATTTATGTAAGTCCTTTTTACCCAGGGGCAAAGAATTGATAGTTGACAATCGTAATAGGGGTGCAACACTTACGCCCCTATAGCACGCAAAGAGCAAATGAAGGGTCCAGGGGAAAAACGGCACATGTCCACTTTTTGTCAAAAATAAACGAATGATGAGGTCTTGTAGTATTTACTGACCACTATCTGATGGCATCCTTACTTTTATAAAACAAATTTAAGCCTTGCTGAAAAAATAAATAAATTGTGTGCTAAGTACTAAGTTGTATGGAGAACAAAATTTAAAAACGCATTTTTCTCGAAATGAGTTGGAATGGACTTGTGCTGTTTTTCCCCTGGAGCCTTCAAATATTCCGGCTTTTTTCTTATGTACATTATGTATGTATATACTATATATGCACATACATAGGTACACTTCCCAGACTTTTCCTGGCAAATGGAAGATGAAATGTTCCTACGGAATATGTTCATACATATATGTAGGTACTTACAAAAAATCTTGAAAAAAAACCATAGGTGTGTTTTTTTGTTTATCTATATTGATTTTTGAAATCCATGCAAATATTTGGCACCACTGTACATAAACTTTGGCAGCTGTCTGTCAGAAAAGTCGCTTTTGTTTTTTTAGTATTAACTCCGCAGTGGAAGGCCATTACATCCATGATGGATGCAAACAAATTTTTTTCACAAAAAAAAAACAAAAACCATAGCATGGCATCCATTTTGGATTCAAAAAATTTCACAAAAAACCAAAAATCAAAACTGACAGTTCTGATTCTGAAAAAAAAACAGAATTTCTCTTCTGGTTTTAAAAACAGAATCAGAAGCAGAATCACTCACACATTCATAGATTTAAATGTTAGCAGTACAAAATGTTTGCAGCACAAAAACAAATGAAGTTTGGCGCGATTACACATATATGTGGCACATGTTAAACTTCAGATTCTTCGGAATAAAAAAAACTGTTCAATTGGGATTCTGAATCGAAGAACAATTCCGGATTGCCAATTAAAAACGCCATTAAACGTTTGTTATTGTTTTGTTTCTGGCGGTGTTTTTTTTTCATAAAGGGAAATTCCAAAAACTATCTTTGTCTTTTCCTTTTCTAATTTGACATATCTCGGCAGGGAAAATGTAAACAAAAAACATATTGTCACACACACTTACATTACAACAAACACTGTGTGTTCGAAATCATTTAACCACAAAAACTTTTATATTTCGCGATTGTTTTCAAATTTAAAGTTTTTATTTCCGATTAATTAAAAAAAAATAATTAATTTTACATATTTATTTTGGAAAACACGAACTAAATTCACAAAACTCTATCGCAATTCGCGCCTCCTTTTGTTTGTTTATGTCTTCAGTCTTCACCATCCCAGCTATAGCTGTAAATTTTTTTTTCTTTTTTTCTGTTTTCTTTTGACTATTTTCTTATACTGACAATCGTTGGAAGTTCCCCACTGAACTTATTCCAAAGATCCTGTCAAAAGCGATGAACACTTCCACTTTCCAATAATTTTGGAAACATCTTATGTAGAAGTGTTCAATGATCTGAAAGAATAATTAAAATAAAGGTAGGACCGCACTTGATGTTGAAGGAACTACGCTAAGTACACCAAAGTAAAAAATAAGCAAAATATTTTGTATCTTTCATTGGTTATCGGAACTACACTATGTGGAATATAATTATTCCTATCAAAATATCGTATTATGTGATAAATGAATAAAATAAATCAATTATTTGTATTTGACGAATTCGACGGAAGAAATAGCTCAACTTTCTACTTTTTCATCTGTCGTATCCTTTGACATTGGTTGTCAACAATAGATCAGTTCGATTTTCTGTTTCGGAGTGCAGACCGGGGAATTTCAGAGCTAAGAACTGTGTTCTTTTCTTTTCTGATTTTATGAATTGTGAACTTTAGTTGTTTATTTGTGAAGAAAATGTAATAAAAGTAACATTTAATGATATATCTAATAAATTATATCAATTAAATACTAAAATTCTGTTGTAGAGTTCAATTTTATTATGCCAAAGTCATATCTACAAATGATAATCTGTTATTAAAAATTGTTTTTAACTGAAGAGCAAGAACATACATAAAGTCTAGTAGCGTATTTTATTTTATTAAAAAAAAAAAGAACAACGATAATAGTTAACAATTTCTTGCATCAGAACTTCCTTAGTGCACATTCATCGAGAAAATATCGAACATACCTTGGAATTTAAAGTGAGCTGTCAAAAAGCAATCCGTCATGCAACGTATTCTTTGGGTCACCCCTTTCTGTCCCATCCTTCAATTTCAACGGATTGATTGACACAACGGGTGGAACGGATTCTATGGGTTAACCATTAACCATTAACCATTCAAAATGAAATAGTTTACGAAAATATCTCATTTGGATTTTAGTGAAAACATAATATAAGGCACTTAAATACAAAATAAAACTTTTGAGTGATCTTTTTTTTACGGAGGTTGACTACCCAGAACCTCAAAAGTTGGCATTTTTAATTTGTGTTCCAAAAATGAAATAAAAATGTATAACTAATGTTACATGTAACAGGGCTGTTTAGGTACTGCCTAAAACAGAAATAATTCTCCTTTTTTCAACTTTTTTAACCCAATTCCTGTTTGATTAGACTGAAACTGTGTAGTTTTTTTTTTACAAAAAAGAGAGCCCCTCTTCTTGCAAATTTCTGCCCAAAAATTTCTTCGGACAAAAGTCTGAAATCTTTCAAAAGCTAGTGCCTTCTTTTTTTCTTTTAATAAATGATAATTTTGTCCTAAAAGAGTTTGCGTACTTTTGCACAATTTTTTCTTTCTCTGAGAGGATTTCATCCCCACTTCTAAAATTTGACAGGTTTCATATTTTTGTCCAAACTTATCTGCAATTTGTTTGTACATAATAATGCTTAAAATGTTAACCATCAGAATTTTTAAGCAAATCGGAGAATTTACTCGCCTAATGAACGCCCCTGATGATACGAACTAATGATATACGAACACCCCTAATGTGAACAGGAACACGCCATGTCAAACATTTCCAGATTCATTGGAAAGTGATAAAAAGTCATTTTAAAATTCATTTTGGCTGGAATATTATTTTTTAAACAAATTAAGATTTCTTAAAAATTATAAACATTTATATATTTATATTTTGCCAGATTCTGGCGGCAGAAATTCGCCTTTTTTTAAGATATAATTTATTAAAATCTGTTCGGTGTAAGTCCCGGAAAAGGGTGTTCGACAACCGTAATAATATATATGATTTGGAAGACAAGAATGCGTAAAAGAGTTTACACGACCTCAGAGAGTATTTTTTTAAACACACAAAGACGATGATGGGTCGTTCTCGATGAGCCTCAAAATACAATTTAATTATCGCTCGCAACGAGCTCAAAAGCTTTTGTTTTGTGGTGCTATTGAACTGTTATTTCTATACTTTGGCAATGATCTCCTGTACTTTGTTTTTTTTTTTTATCAAAATAAAATCAAAAAAAAAAAAAAAAAAAAAAACAAGAGAAAACAAAACTTACGAAACAAATAAAATTGAATGAAGTGATTAATATTTGTTTTTATTTTGCATAGAAATTGTGTCGCCAACTGGATCATTGATTGAGAATGCTTTGAATGTTTGATCTTTGTGGGAATTTCCATGCATATGGATGATTGAAATGCAAATTGAAGAGAAAACAAAAGACTACTTTAACGAACTGATAATTTCAATAGAAAACATTTTTTTTTCTTGAGATAGTAGTTGATTCAATTAGGAATCGATTAGAAAATGGGATAATAAATTGTTGTGTTTTTGTTATATTTTTATCAGTACACTCATCTTTCTATTAAAAAGAGAAATATTTTTTTTTTTAAGTTGATTACTCACAAAAATAAAAAAAAAAACACTGCAAAATTTTAGAAGGAAATTAGTTAAAAAGATATTAAACTCTTCAAATAATTATCTATAAACTGTTTTAATACTTAAAAGTAGAAGTTATTATGTACATGCTTATACGAGCGTAATAATGGTTATCACTCAAGTCGAAATTTTTCTCAAGTGGACTTTTGACTAGGCTTTTGTACACTTGAGATGCTGGTTACATGAAGAAAACAAAAGCGTTTAGTTAACTTTCAACATTTGAATAAAAGCTAAGAAAACCTTGAAGTGAATGCTTGAACATTGCCTCACTAAAATTTCTTCAGCCGTTTACTTCAGGAAAATTTTGTTTGTTTTCTTTGATGGAACCTTAAACGCAGACAAAAGTAAGAAGTGGTTTTTCTATGTCTTTTTCATACTTGCAGTGTTGCTGCCTGTGTGTAATCAATTTACATTAAAGGTTTTGAATGAACAACAACAACTTGTGTGTGATACCACCAAATTCATAGGCTGGTGTTATAGCTATTTCACGGGGACCAACCCGATCATCAGACTCCTTTTTAAGTGGTGCAAAGTCGCTCTATGTTCAATTAATTTTGTAAAATGAGGTGGTATACTATTTGACCGAAAAACAATGATTGGACTGAGGCAGGAATCTATGGGACTAGAACTAAAACTTCCATTCAGAAAGAACAGTCTCCTCAACGACCGACATGACCAATAATGTACGGAACGAAATCTCGACAAAAATTACAAAACCCTCAATCTGTTAGGAAAAAACTTAAAAAAATTGAGAAGAAATACAAAAAATTTAAACATATGTACCATCATTTTAATAGCCAAGCTGCACCAAAAGTAATACACTTATGCCATTAGCTCCAAACTCGTATGGTACTGAAAAAGAAAGGTACACAAACTTTTCAAACAGAATAACATAGCACTCAACTTTGGAAACGTTGCTCTTAGCGGAAATAAAGCATTAGCATTAAAGAGAATACAAAAAGAACCAAATTTAAAACTAAACTCCTATGCTCAGGCAAGCCAAAATACTATTTTGGGAATTTAAATGATACAATTCTTGCATCCATATGAGCAGAAATAACCTGAGAATAATAGCAGGCTCCCTCACAGCCATTGCAAACTTGGCCTGGAAAACAGTGCCACCTAAAGGCTCTGAAACGAGCATGAATAAATATCAGAACACATACTGGATACCTGTGGAACACTCATGCACCAACGACATGGACACAAAGGGAACCCATTATTGCGAAAAAAAAATTCACCTCCACTTTAAATATTCCAAATACTTAAGTATCTGCAGGTTACTGACTTTTAGGTGAACTGTAAAAAAAAATTCCATAGTAGCAAAAATTGGAGCATTAAAAGACCTTTAAGGTCGCACTGCAATTTTCCCCTACATTCAAGAGCTACAGTATTATAAGCCCAATTCATTTTTATCAATGAGGATCTTAATCCATTTTCCATTTTCCCGTTCAACACAACATATAATTCCATACTTTCTAAAAACCTTCCCACTTTTAGGAAATTATAAAAAAAATATCCTTCAGTACGAAGATAAACTAAACATCCATGAGAAACACTTCGATCTCAATCTGTAATCTGTAGTCCATTTTCTTCTATACATTTCTATTTCTATTAATTTAATACAGATAATTAATACTTGATCTATGTATTTATCAATGTAACACAATCTTTATTATCTTCTTTTAGAGCGGCGCTTTTGGAGGAGAGGATGCGTGATCCATTTAGCCATGCCAATGTGGATTGCTTGTTGGATACAGTCACAGCACTGGTTGCAGATTGTGACCATGAATCGCTTAAAATCCTTAAAAACATAGAATCATATGCCTCGCGGTGTAAGTACATTTAAATATCTACTTTAATTTCAGTTAAATAAAATAATTTTTTATTAAATTTAAAATATAGATAAATCACTGGCAAAAGAGATTGCTGAACTGCGTATGAATGTAGACGATTTTCATTTCATCAAGCTCATCGGTGCGGGAGCATTTGGCGAAGTGCAACTTGTACGACATAAATCCTCTAAGCAAGTTTACGCAATGAAGCGTCTTTCAAAATTCGACATGATGAAACGGCCAGACTCGGCGTTTTTCTGGGAGGAGCGTCACATCATGGCTCACGCCAACTCCGAGTGGATTGTGCAATTGCATTATGCATTTCAAGATACCAAGTATCTGTACATGGTGATGGACTACATGCCTGGCGGTGATATAGTCAGTCTAATGTCCCTTTATGAAATTCCCGAAAAATGGGCAATTTTTTACACAATGGAAGTGGCCCTCGCAGTGGACACAATTCACAACATGGGCTTTGTGCACCGGGATGTGAAACCAGACAACATGCTTTTGGACAAAAATGGTCATTTAAAGTTAGCTGACTTTGGTACGTGTATGCGAATGGGACCAGATGGTTTGGTAGTGTCAAGCAATGCAGTTGGTACACCGGATTACATCAGTCCTGAGGTATTGCAGTCACAAGGAGTTGACAACGAATACGGCCGTGAATGTGATTGGTGGTCTGTGGGAATATTCTTGTACGAAATGCTGGTTGGTGATACGCCTTTTTATGCAGATAGTCTAGTCGGCACCTACGGCAAGATAATGGACCACAAAAACTCCTTATCATTTCCATCTGAAGTCGAAATAAGCGAGAATGCCAAGTCGTTGATACGTGGTTTTCTGACTGATCGATTACATCGGTTGGGTCGTCATGGTATCGATGAAATTAAGACGCATCCATTTTTTCAAAATGACACGTGGACTTTTGAAAATATAAGAGAATCTGTGCCACCAGTTGTCCCAGAACTTAGTAGTGATGATGACACACGCAACTTTGAAGATATCGAACGCGACGAGACCCCTGAAGAAGTATTTCCTGTGCCTAAGACTTTCGACGGAAATCATCTGCCGTTCGTAGGCTTTACGTACAGCGGTGACTACCAGTTATTGGGCACCGATACTGTAGACACAAAGAGTGCCGCTACAAACAACAATATTCACCGCCATCGGCCATCTAACTCAAATGAACTTAAGCGACTGGAGGCGTTGCTGGAACGCGAACGCAATCATTCCGATACGCTAGAGAAACAAGATACTGCTCTGCGTCAACAAATTGAGGTGATTACTAAGCGCGAAGCTGAATTGCAACTCCTTGTAAGCGATTATGAGAAAGATTTGGCGATTCGTAAACACAATTACAAAATGGCCATGCAAAAGGTTGAACAGGAAATGGAATTGCGCAAGAAGACCGAAGCTCTGCTTGCCGAAACCCAAAAGAATCTCGACGATGAGCATAAGATCCGTACACGTGAAATGAACAACAATCAGCACCACAATGACAAAATTAACACACTTGAAAAACAGCTGGCTGATATGCAAGAAAATCTTAAACTGGAAACAGAAAACAGCCAAAAGTTGAAGAAACAAGCGGCAGAGCTGCGTCTGGGGAAAACAGAGGTCGAACAAAAGGTCACTCAACTGCAGGCTCTTATATCAAATCTACAGATTCAACGTGACACTCTGCAACAAGAAGTAGCCGAGCTACAAACACGACTTATTCAAGAGAAAAATGCCCGCACACAGATAAAAGAAGTTCAAAAGGAGCTGGAGAGTAAACTACAAACTGTATCCACTGACCTTGATCGTTGCCTTAATCGGGAGCAACAGGCAATAGTGGACAATCAAACTCTGAATGAGAAGATCTCGGATTTGGAAAAGTCCAATGCTAGCTTAGACCTAGAGCTGAAAGCCGCACAAGGAAGATATCAACAAGAGGTAAAGGCTCACCAAGAAACGGAGAAATGCCGAATGTTGAGTCGCGAAGAGGCAAACATGCAGGAAGTTAAAGCACTGCAAACGAAACTCAACGAAGAGAAATCGGCACGTATTAAGTCCGATCATAGTTCGCAAGAAAAAGAGCGTCAAATAACTATGCTCTCGGTAGATTATAGGCAAATTCAACAGAGGCTGCAAAAACTCGAAGGAGAATGGCGACAAGAGACCGAAAAGGCAATGGTCTTACAGAGTCAACTGGACCAAGAGCAGAGCAAAAAGAATAATCTTGTGTCTGAGTTGAATTTACAAAGTTCCGAAGTAGCCCATTTAAAATCTCGCGAAGGCCAATTGCAGAAAGAAGTTAATCAGTTACGAGAAACTAAACGGAAGTTTGAAGAGGATATAGTTCAGATAAAAAATGCTCACAATAAAGATATTCTTTCAATGAAGGAACTACAAGATCAACTAGAAGCCGAACAATATTTCTCTCGTCTCTACAAAACACAGAGTAACGAACATCGTGAAGAAATCAACGAAAGATGTCGCGAAATTCAAGAACTGAAGGAAGAGCGCGTCTCGCTCAAACATCAAGTTCAAGTTGCTGTGGCGCGAGCCGACTCAGAAGCACTGGCGAGATCTATTGCCGAAGAAACAGTGGCCGATTTAGAGAAGGAGAAAACAATCAAGGAGCTTGAACTTAAAGATTTCATGACAAAACATCGTAATGAAATTGCAGCTAAAGAAGCTGCCCTGGTGGCTATCAAAGAAACTGAAGCTGAATTCTTGAAGAAGCTCAACAAACAAATTGCTGAGTGTGAGGAATTGCTTCAGCAGAATAAAATTATGCAGGAAGAGATGATACAAGTTAAGTCCGACAAAGACAACGAAATTGTTAAACTTAAAGAAAAATGGAAGACTGAGATGTTACTTAAGCAAGTGGCTGTCAATAAGCTGGCCGAAGTGATGAATCGCAAGGATACTGATTTGCAGAGTAAGTTTTTTTTTTAAATTGAGTCTATCATTTTTCTTAAACAGTTTCCAAATAAAACATTATAATTCAGTATTTTTAATTTAAAATAAATGAAACTACCGTTTAGTGAAAAATTCAAAGTTATTTTTCGAACAAGTCCAATATCTATAAGATGAAAGACTTGAAAGACCAATTTGCTTAAAATAAGTTATCCTTGAAATTCATATTCCGATTTCCATCATTTTCATAGAAATGCACGCACATTTTAAAAGCATATTGCTTTGCTTCTGTTTCAATAAAGTGAGCACAAAATACCTTTAACTTTGCCCACAATACTTGCGTCGCGCTGAAGAAAAGTATGCAAAACCACTGGTTTTGTGTCATGTTTGGAGACTCATTATGCCTATTTTGTTTTATTCAATGTCTTTTTATTTTCAAATCTCATCGAATTTCCAGCTTATTTCTTATATTTATTTTATATATACTTCTATTTTCTTTCAAAGGCAAACAAAAAGCAAAAGTTCGCTCATCAGCTGATTTACGTAAAAAAGAAAAGGAGAGTAGACGCCTGCAACAAGAACTTACTCAGGAGCGTGATAAATACAACCAATTGCTGCTTAAATTCCAAGACCTTCAAAGTCAACTCATTGAAGAAAGTCATGTGAGATATATTATTTAATTATTATCTTCGTAATTTGTTGAATTTTGTTGTTGTTTTTGGTTCTAGGCACGAACTAAGCTGCAAATGGAAATCGACTGTAAAGCAACAGAGATCGAACAATTGCAATCGAAATTAAATGAAACAGCCTCGCTTTCATCTGCCGATAATGATCCAGAGGATAATCAAGTAAGTAGATTTAAAACTCATTTTTTTTTCATATAATATGCGCTCGCAGTAGCAATTTTGTTTGTATACAAAAAAAAACATATTTATATTTTTTTTCTTTAAATAACAATTGCCCCATTAAAACGAAATGCAGCATTTTAAAATTTACTTAAATTTCAAATTTACTTATTTATCGCCTGCTTTAAGCAAGTTGAATCTTAATCCAACCTTTCCTAATCTTTAAATGGTACAATAATGTAGTCCCAGTTACATAAGTTCTGAAAAAAAATGCCATGAGCAAGCATGGAACCACTGAATTATTCTAATTGTGTTGCCCTTTTCGTGTTGCCTTACTTTTGAAATGAAACTAATTGTGTTTATTTGTATAAAGTGTGTGCTGTTATATTATCCTGGAATCCGTTTTTAAAGTGTAAAACTGCTATTGTTAATGCTTGAAAATAAAAAAAAATCTTTTGTACAGATTTAAATATTTGATGCTTCAAAATCAACGAATCGATAATACAAATGATTTAAAACTATACTAATTGTGATTCAGAATAGTAAATATGTACAACGTCTGGTTCTTTAAACGGAGAAATAATATTTGAAGAGGGTTTTTTTTTCTAAAAAGGGATAAAAACACAAATTGTAATGTTCCATATAGTTTTATGCTTTCCAATTTTTTAAGAGTCGGATTTCCTGTTTTTTCACTCAACTTAAATATTTAGTTTAAACCGATCATTGCATGGTTTTTAAAAAAGGACATTTTTTAAGTCAGTCCTAATATTTATGATAAAATGAAATATAGGAAGTAATGAAAAAGTTTGCTTCGTTTAATACCCAAAGCTCTTTCAATAGTTTTCCAGAAATGAAAAGACAAATCTCAAAGTTGATTATAATTTTTGTCGTGCTATTTCATAATCGCTTTTTTTGTAATCTTTCTTGCCATTTTTTTAAATATTAATAAATGCTCTAAATCAAAAAGCTAAATCCAAAAAAATCGAGTTTGTTGTAAGCCATTTAAAAAACTTTAGGAATTGCATAGAAATATTATGAAACACTAATCGGCTCACTTAGGGAGGGAGATGTTCTTGCTTTAAAAATTCATTTATGAGTTAGAACAGAATGAACCTTAAAAACTTTCTAATCTATTTCAAGAAATACTCTTCGAAGGTTTGTCACCTTTCATTAGTATTATATTTTTATGGAGATATCAGGGTTTCTTCTTTGAGGATGGAAATATTTTCCAAACAAGTCAGTCACGTCTTTTATATTTTCTGTTCATTGTGAACCGAATGTGAGTGCTGGGAGGGCAATCGCGTGGTAGAGCATTTTTCAGTTACACATTGATATCGTCAGCTGTGTTTTATTATTCCCATGGTCCAGATCAGATCATTGTTTTTATTTGCTTTGCAACAAAAGCAGGATCTCGCTTTGTTATTGTAACGCTAACAAATGCAATGATCTACTAAGAGTTTCGCTTTTTAGAGATAGACTTTTTAAAAAATATTTTCCACCACATTTTCAAATAGAAAAAAGTTCTGAACGAAATGCCAATCTTTTAAGTTTATTTGATTTGAATTTTTATTTGCATTTCATTTTGTCTTTTCGTTTTTTTTTTTGTATTTGTAATATCTTTTTTTTTTTTTAGTTAAGAAACTATAAAATATCCATTTTTGAATTTGGATTTTGAATTTTCACATCAAATAAACACAGGATCAAAAGTTAAAATTGTGTGATATGTGATTAATGATAATGAAATGGTGGAAATTTTAGAAATTGTCGAAACATTGCACAAAATTGCATCTTTAATTAAGTACCTACGTTGCGAGACCAATTTCATAAAAAATATATAAATCCTGCTCACTTTTTTTATTCAGTTGAACAAAAAAAAAACCTTTAAGGCAGAATATCTAAGTCCATAACATAACAAAATCATTCTTATTATTTATTTGCTGGATTTTGAAGCATTAAAAAAAACTGTAACAAAATAAAAAAAAATATTATCACAAAACTCTTGTTAGGCAGTGTTAACCATGCGCAACGACAGAAAGCAGAGCTGCCCACCTCAGCTTATCAATAATACTAGCAAAGGCAAAATTGCTTTTGAAACGAAAAGCAATACCCTACAAAGATCAACAATGGGCTGAATCAAAATAAATATTTAAATATCGTGTTCGTGGTAAGAAAAAACGTTTGAGATATTCAATTAGCGGCTTCACACTCGGTATTTTTGTGCACATCTATCGTATTAAAGAAAACGTTCAAATTAAATAAAAAATAAATCTGTAAGTACACAAAGTTTAAATAAAAACAGTAACACGTTATTTAGCAAAAAAACACATCAAATATTATTTGTGTTTTTCAGAGAATATTTAATACACTACTACAAAAAAAAAAATTCACTCGCGTCATCTATCACATCTGCTTGCTATGCGCCACTAAAATTCACAAAAAGATAAATCTCTTTATGTTCTTGTAAAACTTCGCTCCGCTTTCTGTCTGTGCGTTCTTCTTTACATCACACACACTGCACCGACAGAGGAACATTTTCATCGCTTTGATTGAATTTGCCAAAAACAAAAAAAAAAAAAAAAATAAAACATAAAATGTATTAACAGTCTTGAGGCTTTAATGATTGTGTCACCAGAGTTTGTTAACCCCTTTCTAAAATGAAACAATCAAAAATTATTTAAAAAAAGCATTTCCTCAGAATGTTCCTAAGCTTCCTGGGATGGAAGTAATCGAGAAGGAGATTTCTATTGATGACGAATACGAATACGATGATTGTGTCGATTGTGACTCCACACCTGAATGTGATGGTGGAATTTTGCATGAACAAGATGCTCCTAACATTACTAAAGAAAATGACAACAATAATGATGATAATGACGATGATGATGAAAGTGAATTGAGTAGTGATTATAATGAAATTCTCTTTTCCAATGATGATAATAATTTGGCAATAATTCAACATACTACAACGCGCGAAGAAGCATTTGCTGCTTTGACAATACTTAGACGTTTTTTCTACGCTTGCCGAACCGATATGACAAATATTAATGCTCTAGAAATTCAATTAATGGAGCTAACTGTTAGATATTTAAATTTTTCATTTATTCATATGTTATTAATATTTATGTATTTGGTATTTTAAAAAATATCATTGAAAAAAAAATTATAATATAAATATTGTTAATTTATTATTTATTTACAAAAATTAAAAAAAAAAATTGTTAAGTTTGTGCTTTAATTTTAATTTATTACAATGTGCTGTTTTATCAAATTAAAATAAATTTAAGACTTTGATTTTTATAACTTTAAAATTTTGTTTCTTGTATTTTATAAGAGTTGTTGAAATGTGTCTACAATAGCGAATGAAAAAATTTTTGATCGACAATATTTTATTAAAATGTATTGATGAGTGCGGATGACGTGAAATTCGAGGTACTCTGCAGATTAATTTCTAGGTCAGACTGAAAGTGAAAACGAGAAATAGTTTTACATTTGTCGCGAAGATAAACCAAATGGTTCGAGGTCAAAAACATACATTGCAAAAAGTATTTAAAACCCTCTGATACTTAATAATAGGGTGAAAGAGCAAGAATTATACTGAAATTTGACTAGAGTTTTTAATGGGGTTTTCGTTTGGTAAATTTATATTTTGATCTATAAATTGATTTTTTTTCGTTACGAAACGAATACGTTTTCAGATTGATTTTTATTTGCTCTAGTATTGGTGTGTATTTGTGTCTGTAAACCAGGCAGCGGTCGCAGTTGTCAAAAATCGATTCGAAAGTTAATTTTATTTTATCCAAAGATCATATAGACAAATCAAAAAATTCACCTAAAATAGCTTCCATTTGAACTCAAAACTGTTATAATTCTTTCTTGAAACCAAAACAAATAATTATCAAACAAAAATTTCAAAAACAAAAATGGCTTTCAATAATAAAACATAATAATGTTAGGAAATTTGATCTAAGATCAAAAATAAATCATTTTTTTTTGGCAAAACGAAGGCAAAAATTGTCAAAATCAGTTTTTTGACAGATCTAAATCAAAAGTACCAAACGAAAACCCCATAAGATTAAGGGGAAGGTATACAAATTTTATAGAGATACACACCCCCGCCAGACGCTTGAAACCACATTAAAAAATAACCACTTTTTCGAGTATGGCATACCAAATTATTTTCAAAAAAACTTACGTTTGTAACGATAAGTTTTTCACATTTGGTTCAAGTGGTTCCAAACTTTTGACGGCGGGGGTATATGTTTAAGCCAACAATGTAAATTTAAAGTTTTTTTTTAGAACATTCTTTTGCTTTTATACAAAAATTAAAAAAATATTAAAGACCATATTTTTTTTACTTAAATAGGATTCAGTCTTTGAAGGCTGGTTAAGTGTGCCAAATAAACAAAATATTCGCCGACATGGATGGAAACGGCAGTTCGTTATTGTATCATCAAGAAAAATAATATTTTACAATTCCGAGATAGACAAACAGAATACAATTGATCCTGTGCTTATATTAGACTTAAGGTAAGTTCGCAACGAATGACTTTCCCACCAAGGAAAATTACTTAAAACGAAAATATTTCTGTTTTAAATTACAGCAAAGTATTTCATGTACGTTCCGTGACACAAGGTGATGTCATTCGTGCGGATGCCAAAGAAATTCCTCGAATATTTCAATTATTATACGCCGGTGAAGGCGAGGCTAGACGCCCAGAAGAACAGAATCAATTAGACATCAGTGTGTTAAGAGGAGGATCTGGGGATGAGAGGCCCGGGACCATTCTGCACAAGGGTAAGTGTATTAATATTGTTTTCTTTCAACGATTTGATGTTATTTTTGTATTTTCTAACAAAAACTTTTCCATAGGTCATGAGTTTGTCCACATTACATACCATATGCCAACTGCTTGCGAAGTTTGTCCAAAACCGCTCTGGCATATGTTCAAGCCGCCGGCGGCCTACGAATGCAAAAGGTAATATTTATTGTTGTTATTGTAAAATCAGTATTTAATTGTTGCTTGTTTTTAAAATTGATGTGTAATATATTTGTTTTGTGTGTGTTTTTCTGTGTGTTCTTATTTCCAAAATAGATGCCGCAATAAAATCCATAAGGAACATGTAGATAATAATGACCCATTGGCCCCATGTAAATTACATCACGATCCTCTTAGTGCTAGAGAAATGTTATTGCTAGCTGTAACGCCAGATGAGCAACATCTTTGGGTTACTCGTTTGTCTAAACGTATCCAAAAGAGTGGGTATAAAGCGAATTCATCAACAAACAATAATTGTTCGGGAGATGGTAGTAAGATTTCACCAAGGTAAGATAGTAAATGTATTTAAACTAAAAAATACATAAATTAAATATTAAAGTTGTAATAAAGTAAATAAATAAACTTTATGATGTACTTGTGTATGAAATCAAACAAAAATTAATGTACATAATATAGATGATGAAATGTACATTGATATGAACATTCACTTTTAACAAATGGAAATTCATATTTCAGGGAAATACAAGATATAAATGCTCTCTATATTCGTAGCACAGTTAGACAATTATTATTATTAAAAAACTTAATTTTTAACTTCTGCTGAAAGCAGCATGTTAAAAATATAGAAAGTGTTCTCAACTGTAATTAAAATACCTTTAAAAAAAATAAAAAAATAATTTTTGGTCGTTACTCACACCCTTAACTACTATGAACTTTGTGTACTTGTGTTAGCAAAGTAAAGTCTATTGGCCGATAATTAAGGTATTTCAGTCATCAGTATAAAAACGTATAAACGTTCGCTCACTCCTGCCATTCGATATCGTTAAAAAAAAAAAACTATGCTAAATTACCTTAAAACGATGTAAAGTTTAAACATTTAGTGCACACTAAAAGAAATAAGAAAGCAATGAAAGCCATCTGGCGACAAGCAGAACCAAGTTTCATTTAAAACTAGGCTCTAACTCTAGATACTGCAGTCTCGACCATTGGTTTATTAATGTTTTCGTTATAAGTACGAGTATCGATTAGTTTTATGTAATTATTTTCTACAACAACAATAATGGCCAATTCACTTTGATCTTGGAAAAGTTGTCTTCATGTTTTTATGCAGAAAACCTAATTGTACAAGAAAAACTTCATTTTTTTTTATTTGAAAATTTGGGTAGCATACTAATAAACTCACTTTATTTTGAACATTTCGCTTACTGGAAGGAAGCATTTATGAGGCAGCTGAACTTTTTCTAAAATTACGATAAAATAATGAAGAACAGTTCTTGATATCCCTATTTTAATAAATTGATCCGTCTGTGAGATTCACTAGGTTAGCCTCAGAAAGCGGAGGCAAGTCTCCCGGGCTTGCATCACTCCATATCCGCGGGCAATACAAAAAAAAAAACATACAATATTATTTAATTATTTATGTATCATTTGAAGGCAGTTGGTATAATTTTGCCGAAGATATTGTTATAGGACTAGGTGAAGATGGACCAGAAATGGCCAGTTTATACAGGGTGTCCCAAAAGTTAACGTCGAAACGAAAACGGTAGATAGGGTAGGTGGTGATAGTTATCAGAAAAATAATAAAAAAAATCGCAGCCATATATTTTGGGAGTTATGGGCATTTGAAAAAAATTCGAAAATATGGTCACCCTGTGACGGTTTTTCATGTGCCGTGGCTACAAATCTTAATTTTTCTCATTTTTTTCTTTTGTTACGGAACCTTGAATAACCCTGCTATCAAATGCATTAAAAAATTTTAACTCAGCTGCATCAGTTTTAAAGAAAATATTACTTTTTTACCCAACTTAGTACTAAAAAATTTTACATGACTCTAATTCAATGAGCCGTAGTGTAAAAAAAATGCACTACGATGTTTCAGCAAGTTGCCTCAAAAGTTGGTGTGTTCAATTCTCTTTTCAAAATGGTATAACATTGTTATGAATATTTCATAAATAACCGAGATAAAATGTTTTTTCTTAAGAAATCCGACTTTTTTTAGGTAATTTTTCCATATTATTTAAGTTTTTGTATTCTGAAAGGTTCTGAAAGGGTACAAAACTTGAATAATATGGAAAAATTACCTCATAAAAGAGTCGGATTTCTTAAGAAAAAAAATTTTATCTCGGTTATTTATGGATTATTCTCAACAATGTTATACCATTTTGAAAAGAGAATTGAACACACCAACTTTTGAGGCAACTTGCTGAAACATCGTAGTGCATTTTTTGTACACTACGGCTCATTGAATTAGAGTCATGTAAAATTTTTTAGTACTAAGTTGGGTAAAAAAGTAATATTTTCATTAAAACTGATGCAGCTGAGTTAAAATTTTTTAATGCATTTGATAGCAGGGTTATTCAAGGCTCCGTAACAAAAGAAAAAAATGAGAAAAATTAAGATTTGTAGTCACGGCACATGAAAAACCGTCACAGGGTGACCATATTTTCGAATTTTTTTCAAATGCCCATAACTCCCAAAATATATGGCTGCGATTTTTTTTATTATTTTTCTGATAACTGTCACCACCTACCATATCTACCGTTTTCGTTTCGACGTTAACTTTTGGGACACCCTGTATGATAGCAATTCATAACTTAAAATTCAATTCACATCTTTTCATTTGTATAATTGGGCAGTAAATTTCTTATTTTTATTTTTCAATTATTTTGGAGTCGTCACCAAAGAAATTATTAATAAACAAATTCTGATTTTTCGTTAGTTTATTTTTTTCTCTAGCATTTCTTTCATTCGAACAAGCATGATTTGTTGTTATTTTTGGGTTGATTTGTCGCAATGAGCCAATAAAATTGAGTTTTTTGTTTATTTGTTCTCAATTTTATTGCAAGGGAGAAAATAAACTCAGAGTCAGGACTTTTTATTTGAAACTACCTATAAAAGATTGTCACTTAGCATAAATTTTGTTTACATTTTTATGAAGCTCAGTTCAGTTTCTATGTGAATTCAAGATTCGAACGTAAGCTCACAATTGGGGTCAAAAAGCACCCCACGCACTCTTTTTCGTCAAACTGGAGAAAAGTTAACGGTCAACTTAAAATGCAATTGATCTGGCTCTTAAAAATTTAAACTGAATTATGGTTAATTTAAGAAGTCTATAATAGCTGCGTTTTATTTTCGTCGTGATCCAGATCAGGTCATCAGGTGTTAATTATATTGTATCAAAGACATAAGAAAATTAGAAATAATCGTCAAAGTTAATGACGGTTTATACTTTACATGGAAATTGTGTACATGAATTTTATCTTGTATTTCCCTTTTAATCACAGAAAATAATTATTTCATAATTTCTTAAACATAAATTCTCTAAAACACTAATATGCCATTTAACAAAATCTCCTTTTAACTTTTCAACAAAATTATTAAATAAACCAATTGAAACTTTCTTTATTTCATGCTTTCATTTACTCGCAATCAATCAAAACGCTATAAAAAAATGTGGATATGGTAAACTTATTTCTATAATTTATATTTAATATTTCAACTATCCACATTATTGTTTGCGCGTAATAATAAATAAAAAAACCAATCAATGTCAATTAAATCGCCATTGCCTTTCATCACCATCATAAACATTTAACAGCCAATCAACTCGTTCCAATTACAAGCCATTTGCAGTCAATGTACAAAGATCAGCGACACTTCCAGCTAATTCATCATTAAAACAGTGATTATCGAAATTTTTTTAACAAAATAAAAAAAAAAAAAAAATAAATATTATATATTATATTTTTATACAAACAAAATTAATTAAACAAAAAAATAAAATAAAAAACAACAACAAAATCAGTACTAATAATTAATAAATACGTATATATATAAATAAATTAATTTTACACGATGGAAAAAAAAAGAAAATTCTAATATATCATATCATTATAATACATTTTCTTTAAATTTAATTAAAAGTTTGTTAATTATTTAAAGTCAGCAAAGCGTAGACACACTGAAAGTAAATAGGAAAGCGAGAACAATTGTTGAAAATAACAATTAAAATAAAACAAAACATAGTTATTATTAAATAAACACACACATACACACGAGTTCATTCAAACAAAATGCATTTTAATCGAAATAACAATAATTCCATTTACTTTGAAACAAAAATACAAACCATTTTCGTTTTCACAATTTATATAATTTTTTTTTTTGTTTAATTCTTAAATCTGTTTAGTATAATAACATACCGTTATATAAGTGATTTCTCATAAAAAAAAAAATATAAAATTAAAACAAAATAAAATATATTGAATAACTCAAGATGATATACATAAATCTTCTAAACTTAAATAATTAAATTTAAGAATAATAATTCCTTGATGTTAAAGATTTATAACATTCGTTTATTTTTTGAAAGAAGATTTTTTTTTAATTTCGCTGCTAATATTGTTTATTTTTATTTTACTTTCAATTTTCTGTAATTTTATTATTTGTTTATTATTATTTTTTTTATAATTCTTTTTTATTATACAGGGTGTCCCACAGTCACCGCCCCAAATGAAAACCATGGATTCCTGAGATAATTTTAAGTCGAAAAACTTAAGAGGTAATTTTCTCGTTTTCGTCCCGTTTTCGAGTTACCACGGTTTTTATGATTTTTGCTCTCTTGTCCTTTAACTGGCCTTATCTTTGCCAAACTACGTTTGATTTGAAAGATTTTTTTTGCAACCAATCAAGAATTTATTGCAATTTAAGTTTGTCTCAAAACTTTTATTTCTGCGGACAACCGTTTCTCCACAATTTTGCATCAAACACAATTTTCTTCGGTTTTTAAGTTGTTTTTTACACTTTCATATCATTTAAGTCAAAAAAGCACGTTAATGTGTGTTAATTTTTTGTGCTTTTTATTAAACCCCAGTTTATTTTCATAAAAAAAATAGGTTTTATTTCATAAAAAAGGCTACTGAAAGTAATTAAAAAAATAAACAAACTGAGTGAATTAAAAAAAAAAAATAATTTTTCAATAATTTTTCAATTAATTTAAATGAATTAAAACTTTTTCTGAGCTTTATCTATTTGTTCTTTTCTTAACCACAATTGCTCAGAAAAAGTTTTTAATTCATTTAAATTAATTTTTTATTTAAAAATTATTTTTTTTTTCATTCACTCAGTTTGTTTATTTTTTTTTAATTACTTTCAGTAGCCTTTTTTATGAAATAAAACTTATTTTTTTTATGAAAATAAACTGGGCTTTAATAAAAGCACAAAAATTTACACTCATTAACGTGTTTTTTTGACTTAAATGATATGAAAGTGTAAAAAACAACTTAAAAAACGAAGAAAATTGTGTTTGATGCAGAATTGTGGAGAAACGGTAGTCCGCAGAAATAAAAGTTTTGAGACAAACTTAAACTGCAATAAATTCTTGATTGGTTGCAACAAAAATCTTTCGATTAAAACGTAGTTTAACAAAGATAAGGCCAGTTAAAGGACAAAAGAGAAAAAATCATAAAAACCGTGGTAACTCGAAAACGGGACGAAAACGAGAAAATTACCTCTTAAGTTTTTCGACTTAAAATTACCTCAGGAATCCATGGTTTTCATTTAGGGCGGTGACTGTGGGACACCCTGTATATATTATTATTTAAAAACAAAAAAAAAAAAAACAAGATATATATAAATAAACTTATTAATATTATATGAAAAACAAAGAAACTATTTTTAAAAAACTCAATTGAATTTTGTTTTATTTGAAAAATTTTGCTTTCGTTATTTTCGAAGTAGGAGTAGTCATGGCCGCATGTTTCAGATCATATTTTCATCTGCTTTATTGTTTGATATATTTTTGCATGTTTAAATGTTGGTATTTTTTCATAATATTGTATCATTGCTAAATAATGAAAATAAAAGGGAATGATTTTTTTGTCGAGCTAATCTTATTCTATTAAGATTGCACATCAGTACATTCCATGGGAATACATTAAATATAGAATCTTCCGAAAAACAAAAATGTTGGAAAATATTGTAAAGAAAAATAATAACGAAATAATTGTTGGGTATGGTCCGATTGGTCGTTCGGAACCATACCCAATGTTCTTTCGGTACTTAATGCCAGATCTAATTATTAAAAGAAATCAATTCCGAATTTATATTTAAGGTTAATCGAGAACATAGTAGTTGGCAAACCATGCTGTTTGAAAAAAAAAACCATCGAAAACAATTATTCGAACATTATTCATAAAAAAGAAACAATTAATAGAACACAAATTCTTCGACTTCAAATTATTCGAATAAAAATCATTCGAATAAGAATTATTCGAACAAAATGGGCCCGGATTATGCCCATCGTTGGAAGGCCCTCATCCTGTGGGGCTTCGTTGACGGTACAAATATCTAAAAAGTGTTTTGTTTTACATGATTTTTCAGCAAATCTTTAGAGTTGATGAAATTTTCTTATTCGAAGAATTGTTTTTTCAATGACTTGTCTTCGACGAATGGTTATTCCAAGGATTGTTTTCAGAATTCAAAAACTATTCAGTTAAATTGAATGAATTCTTACACATAGGTACATAGTTATAATTTCGGGTTGAAGTACTATAATTTACAGACAAAAGTATGCAACACTCGAAACTTACAAATTACTTTTCTGAAGAAACGATTTTTCTTTCAATTTATTGCAGAAAAGTTCATAATAATACCGGATAGTGTGTATTTAGTTTCGATTTGAATGTTTCAAAATTTTGATCAGAAATAGACATCTCGAGAAGGCTTTCAAGATCTCACTTATCACACATTCGCATGCGTAATTTTCTACGAACCACGAATAAAAAACATCCATTCGTAAAAACATTTTATATGAAATTTTCCATCATCTACGAACGGATTCTGCGATTATTTTTTCAGGATTCGTAACAAATTTCCCATACGAATGGAATTCGTTATAAGGACGATTAAGATACAAGCTTCGGACGAAAACTAGTAAAATGGTTCCCACAGGCGTTTTGTATTGTGTTGGCATTTCATACTGAATTCGTCTACAGTCTGTAAAACGGAATCAAAGAACAAATTACTGCATAAATGTTCATTAGTTGTTTACACATAATTTCGTTCATTGGAAAATTGTGCAAAATTGGAAAAAAATCACTCGGCCTTGTCTCGCCTCCGATTGGTAAAAAGTTGGAGTTGAGGTCACTTTAACTTTTTAATAATAAAAAGTTATTAACTTTTTAATTGAGTTTTATTCAATGGATATTTTGTTCATCTACGGTACACAGGCATCAACAAATAAAAAAAAAAAAAAAAAACAAATTATGCTTATGTCTATTAAAAATAGTAAGCGTAGTATCCAAAAACTGCCATCGGTCGTAAAACACGACCACACGTTTTGAATTTCACGAACGACTTTTTTTCTGATCGGATACGATTTTGCTTTAAATTATAAAGCTTTAACTGACAGTAATTATTCTTCAATGGAAAGTAAACGAAGTGTATACATTTATTAATTATTCAATTCATTGATTACCACAGAGTTTTGAATTAAATTAACAATTTTTTTTAATAAATCGTGAATGAAAAAATTAAAAACAAACAAACAAATTCATTGTAAATCTTATTAGTATCTTTTAATAAATAATCACTTTTACCTCTTTCATATACCTACATACAATACATAACATTTTACATACCAAACACTTCAAAGTTAATAAAATACTTCTTTTCAGTCGTGGTGCTACCAAACAGTAAAAAACTTAAAGTCAAAGTTATCTTCAACATCTTTAAAGAACTGGGAGCAGCTAAACAATGATTATATTAAAAAAAAAAAAAATTGTTCAAAGTAAAAACACATAAATAATATACCTACCTAATTCTTTTTCATCAAAATCAAAAATAACTAAGGCATAACATAATGAATTTGTATTTTAGAAACAACATTCCCGATTAAAACATAACATGCCTCGTACTTTGTACATACATTTATATATGATACAATAACAACTACTGTAGAAGTTCATGAATTTAAATTAAAATGAATAAAAAAAAAAACTTGAACAATCAGTATACTCGTAGAAGAGCTCACACAAGCAAAACTGCCTTAAGTGCTCCTTTAGTATATTTAAATATTTTGTAGATGTACTTATTTCATTAAACATAAAAAAAAAATAAAACAAAACAAAAGAAAACAAAGCAATAATTGATGTTCAATTCGATTTTAGAACTCAAAATTAACTCAAACTTAAAGTACTTAGATTAAAAAAAAAAATATATACATATATAAAAAATTAAAACATTTTTAATTGACACATACTACACACATTTTTAAATATTATAAAACTAACCGCCTTATTAATCAATAAATTATGTAGATAAAGTATACAATTTTAGCTTTTACTAGTTTTGATTTAAAAATAAAACATACAATTACTACGAAATCAAGACTCAAAACATTTTTTGTACCACGGGTGTGTATATAAATTAGCATCCACTTTTATAAATTTGTATTAACCAAGCCCAGAAATTTATCAAAAACACAGACCTAAATTTTCAAAATATTTAAAACTCGACTCTAATGCCGGTATTCTTTTCAAGCGCTCATAACTTATGAGCTTACATAAATTAAGTTTTCGGAGTCAGCAATCATAAATTAAAAACGGTCGGCACCACTCATAAGTTGTATGACTAGCCCTCTAAAGTTAAACTGGCCTAAATGTGTACTAAAACGAGGCTCGAATTTAAACACACACAAATTTGGTTCTCTTAAAGTCGAGTCCCATTTTAATGTTGGTTTTAAATATTTGGAAATATGCGCCATAGATTTTATTTCAACACATTACATTTATATACACATCTGTGTTAAAACAATTTTTTAGACACAGGTAATCGAACTTATCATGAATTCTATTCGTTTCGTGAATTTTGTACGAATCCTGAAAAAAGATATCACAGAACTCATAGCAATTGTAAATCTAATACAAATTACGATACGAATGGAATTCATGTTAGGGCAGATTTTTTAGGCACTACAATATTTTGTAATTTAAAAAAAATTTTCTCAATCTAAACATTAAATATAACAAAGAGAAAATGAGTTTTTTTGGAAGATACGCTCTTTTATGTAATGTGCTCTCTTTCGCTTGAAAGTAAATAATTGATTTATCACTTAAGACCAAATTACAATAAGTATAAAATTTATTTTTTTATTTTTGATAGTATTTTAGAATTAATGAATTTATAATAATAACTCGATAAATCATCATCATTGAATAAATTTAAAATTTTTAAATTTGCACTTATTCAAAAATATTTATGCAAAATTGAAATACATGCATACAATTTATAAAGGAACTAATAAATATCATAAAATTTTAGTATGTAAGTTTTTTTTTTTATTAAAATTAATGTAAATATGTATAGTTTTAATATAAAATATATTTCAAGTAAATACCATTTTTATCAAAAGAAAGAAATCTCGTGTTTTATTTTTGCAAACTTTTACTGTAAAAAGTTTCTTATGATATAATTCTGATAATATGATATGAAAATTTAAAAAAAATATTTATTGCAACTGAAAAATAATATTTGCATTGAAAAAAATATATTTGTTGCAACTAAAAATATTTGCATAAAAAAAAAAATTACTGCAAATGAAAAAAATTGCACTGAAAATAAAATTTTTATTGCAAATAAGAATATTTTGCATTGAAAAAACATTTTTATTGCAAATAAAAAATTGTCTGCATTGAAAAAAAAAAATTCAATGCAAAATGTATGCATTAAATATTTTTTTAATATTTGTCGAATTTCTCATAATTCTGAAATAAATTGCTATAGTACAGGAAAGTTAGTAAAAAAACAAGCATATTGTGGAACGAAATATAGGACGGCTGAATTTTTCAAATCTGATAGAGGGATATTAGAAAAGCTTAAGTCCTGGTTTTCGGGAAGCCACCCCCCTGGCGAAATCCGCCATTTTGGAAAACGCGAATCGCTCTATATCTCCAAAACTATTTATCCTAGAGAAATGATTATCAGACCAAAGTTCCTGGAAATTTAATTATCTTTTTCTTTGTAATACATTATTTTTCTGAGCGGGCAATGGTTTTGAGGTTATGTTGTTTTAATTTATTTTTTTTTTTTTTTAAAGATTTTATCATTCCCGGTATTAGTTACATAAATTTTTAAACAGTTAAAGTTATAGACCATCAAATTTCCAATAATTTGGTATATTTTTGAAAGTCATGCGATGTATGAGTCGAAAGTTATTGATCTGAAAACTGCGTAGTCTAAGTACACGAAAGTTAGTAAAAAAACAGACATTTTGTAGAACGAAATATAGGGAGGCTGATTTTTTCAAATCTGAAAGAGGAGTATTAGAAAAGCTTTAGTCCTGGTTCTTGGGACGCCGAGCACCTGGCGAAATCCGCCATTTTGAAAAACGTGAATTGGTATATACCTGCTACACTATTGACTTGACCGAATAAGTTACTTAACCAAAGTTGTAGGTAATATGAATATCTGTTCTTGTACATGCACTGTTTTTCAGCGAGGACAACACTTTTGAGGTTATGTTGTTTTTTTTTTTAATTTTTTTATTTTTCACGGTCTCTATGATAGAAACATAATTTTTTAGCATCATAAAAGTAGGATGTTTGACTTAAAACACAAAATATGTGTACCACAACATTCTACGGTTTACCATAACCCACCATAATAACTAACTTCCTCTCATATCATATGTTTCTTGTTCTTACATTACGTACACGATTAAGTATTTTAGGTATGAACCTTATGCAAAAGCATATTAGTATATTTTTAGAAAATATTGAAAGGGATTGCTCTTAAAATTCCGTATCTTTGGTTTGAAAAATCATATAATCTTCAAAAGTATACCAAATTAATGGAATATTGATGTTCTACAACATTAATCAGAGAGAAAAATTAAAAAAAACCGAAAAAATAAAAAATTAAACAACATAACCTTAAAAGTGTTGTCGTCGCAGAAAAACAATGAATGTATAAGAAAAGATATTTATATTACCTACAACTTTGGTTAAGTAACTTATTCGGTCAAGCCAATAGTTTAGTAGATATAGACCAATTCACGTTTTTCAAAATGGCGGATTTCGCCATGGAGTTGGTGTCCCGAGAACCAGGACTTAAGCTTTTCTAATACCCTTATTTCAGATTTGAAAAAATCAGCCTCCCTATATTTCGTTTCTTAAAATGCCTGTTTTATTTACTAACTTTCCTGTACTTAGACTACAGTTTTCAGATCAATAACTTTCGACTCATACATCGCATGACTTTCAAAAATATACCAAATTATTGGAAACTTGATGGTCTATAACTTGTACTGTATATAAAATTATGTTGCTATTACCGAGAATGATAAAATCTTAAAAAAAAAGGAAACAAAATAAATTAAAACAACATAACCTCAAAACTATTGCCCGCTCAGAAAAATAATGTATTACAAAGAAAAAGATAATTAAATTTCCAAGAACTTTGGTCTGATAACCATTTCTCTAGGATAAATAGTTTTGGAGATATAGAGCGATTCGCGTTTTCCAAAATGGCGGATTTCGCCAGGGGGGTGGCGTCCCGAAAACCAGGACTTAAGCTTTTCTAATGCCCCTCTTTCAGATTTGAAAAATTCAGCCGTCCTATATTTCGTTCCACGAAAAAGTCTATCTTTCCTGTACTACTACACATTATAGCTCAACCTTAAAAACTATAAAAATAACGTTTTTTTGAGTTTTATAACGCTTATATTTCAAAAACTAAGGTCAATAAACTTTTTCTGACTTCAGATTCAAAATCAGCACCCCAAAAAAAAAATCAGAAAAGTATATTTTGTTTCTTCTGCAAAAAAAAAGTTTAATTTTTTTCACCAGAATTATCATTGTAGCCAACCAAAATATTGATTTCTACAGGTTATAACTGAAATAGTTTTGGACGTACAAGAAAACTTAGTATACCAAAATGTAGGAAATTTAGAGTTTTATCAATGTTATTATGAGAACTATTTCGCTTAGATGAAACTAAACTGAAGAAAAGTGTAAAAACCACGATCATCACCGAAAATTTTACATGTTTTCGTCAATAACTTTTTATAGAGAAACTTTACAAAAAAAAAATTATTTGATAAATAAATAATTTAAGAATACGTTCTTCTACAAAACAAGACAAAAAAATCCATTCTACGATAAACAGGAGCCGAGAAAATCACAAAAACGCATTTTTCAAAATGGCGGCCAAACCACACGTTTTTGAGACAACGGACGGATTGGCAAACAAATCAGCAATAACAGTTAGAAATAAAGTGAAGTATCATACGACTGACTGACAATCAGCGAATTTTAACGACGCACAGTGCGGTATTTTGGTCTAAAACCTGACCAATGTATTTGGGCATATTTTCCACATCAAATACGTACCAAATGACAAAAAAGTTATTCTGAAGGAAAAATTTTCATTTTCTAGGTACAGTAAAAGCCACTTAAGTGCTTACCCACTTACCTCCCGATCAGCCGACAGAAAAACAAATATAAAAAATCATAAAATGCACTTACAATCCTGTGCTATAACTTTGGGTGCTTTCATAATTGCATGGTTGCTTTGTTTACATGCTGTCATTTGCGATCAGACTAATGTCAGAAAAACTATTTGCGCACGTATTTTACTTTGAATTTATGAACACTTTTTCTGATTTGCGTCATTTGTCAAAAGTTTGAAGTTTTAATTCATCCTCTTCTCCAAAATAAACCAATTCTA
This sequence comes from Episyrphus balteatus, assembly GCF_945859705.1. Lineage (NCBI taxonomy): Eukaryota > Metazoa > Arthropoda > Insecta > Diptera > Syrphidae > Episyrphus > Episyrphus balteatus. Next base: position 85,016,681 of record NC_079135.1, read on the forward strand.
TCCTTTAAGAAAATAAACTTTTTTTTACATTTCTCTCAATGTTTACAAATTTATTATATCCAAGGAATTCGAGGCTATTTTTGTTATTTTTACTTGAATTTTGAATTTCAAATCAAAATTTTGGTAGAATTGAGAAATGAAGGAAAGCTTTATCATTTTTTACGTCATGTTCCTTCTTTCTTCAAGTTAAAATTCATTGCGCATGGGAATTTTTTCATTTGCACATTTGCGCTGCAAATATTTGCGTTTTACATTTATGAACACCTGACATTTGTCATTTGCATTAATGAAAGCTTTGCATTCGTCAGACTTGCGCAACCATGCATTTATGAAAGCACCCTTTTCTTAAAATAAGCGATTTATTCTTTATTTTTTTTTTTCTGACTCAAGTTGTTTCATTAAATAGTTTTTGAGAAATCAAGTTTTAAGCCTGGTAAGCTGCTCGCGCTAAATTTTAGCTGAGATAAAATTCCCATACAAGTTATCGATAACTTGTATGGGATCCATTTTATCTCGGCTAAAAATTTTCGATAATTTGTATGGGAGCTAAAATTTAGCGCGAGCAGCGTACCAGGCTTTAAAGATGAAATTTAGAAAAAAAAAAATGTTTTCGTTTTTTAATTGATTTTGTATACCTAAAATTTTCCAATATTATGGACACTTATTTAATGACCTAGTAGTTTTTAGTCAAATACTAAAGATTTCATTCTAATAAATATTAAAGTTAATAAGAAAAAAAAAAAAAAAAACTGTAACATACTTTTTCCCGGGAAACCCAGTTTTTTTTTATTTGCATTAAAATTTTTTTATATCTCAAGAATATTTTGCTCAAATTGTAGGTCTATTGCACGGAGAAAAATGAATCTAGTATTTTATACTCCATATGACTAGTAAGGTAATTAAAGTAAAAAGCCATAGAGTTTAAGTAAAATTTACCTTACGTATTGAACATTTCTTGGATCCGTAAAGTAATTTTTACAAGAAAATTATGGTGAACAAATTGTAGTAGTATATACCTTACGAGTAGCAATATTTTCTTTACGTAGAGTAAAATATACTTTCAACTAAAAAAGTGTATGACTCTATTCACTTTAAGATTCTAGTAAAACATATTTAACTATTCTAAGAATAAGTTTTACTTTACAGTATAGCCTGGTACGCTGCTCGCGCTAAATTTTAGCTGAGATAAAATTCCCATACAAGTTATCGATAATTTGTATGGCATCCATTTTAGCTCAGATAAAATTTTTCGATCATTTGTATGGGAGCTAAAATTTAGCGCGAGCTGCGTACCAGGCTTTATGTGCTATTAATTTTTTTTTGTTTAGGTACTTGTTTAATAAAAAAAAAACATTAGAACACCGTTCAAAAGAGAGCAGTTTTTCCTTTGTTTGCCATTAATTTTGAGGGGTTTGGGGTGTTGCAGAATTAAAATAATTAAAACGTCAAATCAAGACCTAAAAATTTCCTATGGGAACACAACATTTCATGTTTTCAAGTTTTTTTTTTTTTTGCCGAAAACCGCGTTTTGAGCCTGGTACGCTGCTCGCGCTAAATTTTAGCTCCCATACAAATTATCGAAAAATTTTAGCTGAAGCCTGGTACGCTGCTCGCGCTAAATTTTAGCTGAGATAAAATTCCCATACAAGTTATCGATAACTTGCATGGGATCCATTTTATCTCGGGTAAAAATTTTCGATAATTTGTATGGGAGCTAAAATTAAGCTCGCGCTAAATTTTAGCCGAGATAAAATTCCCATACAAGTAATCGATAATTTGTATGGGATCCATTTTAGCTCGGCTAAAAATGTTCGATAATTTGTATGGGAGCTAAAATTTAGCGCGAGCAGGCTTTGGGTTTTGAAAATTTGCGAGTTTTTTTTTTGCACTAAATTGCTTCATTCTATTCTGATAAGACTCGAATGCGTCCATTTATATATTTTTTTCTACTGAATGTTACCAAAAATCGATTTATCCGTCAAATCCACATTCAATTTCAATGTTATTCAATTGCATTCAAATTTTGTATTCGTATTTCCAAAAAAGTTGATTCATTTCAGTTTTTTATTCAACAAAAAACCTTTCTTCTCGTCGCATCTCGAACTTTATAGAAATAAAAAACTTAAAATTATTTGTGTAATTAAACAATAATAATAATATTGAATTCATATAAAAAGGTTTGTTGCAATTATTTAGATCAGATTGACAAACAAAAAAAGAAAAAGATTATACTCCTTCAACTCAGTCACAAAAATTGTGAAGTGTTGTTTTTGTTTCAAACAAAATTTTTAAGTGACAGACAAATATAAAAAACAGCAAAAATATAAATAAAAATAACTTGATGATAATTTTAAACACAAACTGACCTAGTTAATATATTTGCAAAAAAAAAACTAGAAACAATCCCAGCAAAGCTAATTAAGATCTAAAATAAAGTAAGTACTCTAAAAAAAATTCCACATAATAAACAAAGCTCTCGACGAGTTTTTTTTCCCTCTGTAACCCCTACCTCTTCCCCCACACTCACTAATTTGATATTCTGCCTTCCTATTTACAAACTACTGCGTAATCGCTAGATGAAAATTTTGTAATTAAACATTCCGCTTAGAAATTTTCTTGTGCAATACCACAAAACCAATGTTTTTGGCCTCGTACTCATTTTGGAAAGTATTTTTAGATTTTTTAGGAGCAAATTGCAGATCTGGCTTGAAGAAAAAAAAATAAAGTTTTATTTCGATAGAAGGTGCTTCTCATTTCGTCCTCCTTTCCACACGTCTCCGCAAAACAAGTTAGAAGTTTCTTTGTGTCTAAACAAAGCCAACGTTTCCTGTACGAAGTCGAAGTCCTCCTCTGTGTTTCGCGAACGACGCAATAATGCCAGCTGATTCAGTTTCAAGGTAAGTCTGGGATTAATACCATTTTTGGAAGATGAAAAACTTGTATTGGCAGAGAATTGAAGAGTGGTGTCATTGACAGACAGACACACAAAACAGGAACTGCAATAAATGTAATCGTAATGTTTTTTCTTGTGTGTTGTCTTGTTAACAGACGTGTGACGGAGTGAATCAACAAGCAAAATCAATTGTTCAAAAATAAAATCAAAGAACAAAGAGATTTATTGTCTGTTTATTTTATTTTCTTATGCGGTTGGCGGGTGTTGGGTGGGTTGGTTGGTTCGATAGTTGGTGGTAGCTATATAATATTACATCCAATTGCATTCAAGGTGTCTAGTTTTTAAGTTTGTTTAGAACATGTTTTAAAAGACAAGTGTAATTTGTATTAATTTTGCATTTTATGTATTAGTTTGCTTCGGTAAGAAAAGTAGAATGCTTACCTTGGTTATTGTTAACACCTTGTTGAGAGATTAGATTTAAAAAAAATAATAAAACAACCCCTTAGTGTGGAATATACTTAGATAGGTATAGGTCGTTTCAAATCAAAAGTCCCATGAAAAATTGAGCAAAAATAAAAAAAACTCATTCGCTTACTGGAAGGAAGCATTTATGAGGCAGCTGAACTTTTTCTAAAATTACTATAAAATAATGAAGAACAGTTCTTGATATCCCTATTTCAATTAATTGATCCGTCTGTGAGATTTACTGGGTTAGCCTCAGAAAGCGGAGGCAAGTCTCCCGGGCTTGCATCACTCCATATCCGCGGACAATACAAAAAAACATACAATTATTTAATTACACTGGGCAACAAAATTTAACTTTTTTTTTGCCACAAGAACCAAAATATAATTTTTTAGTAGTTTTTGGAGTGCTGAATCCGAATCTGAAGTCAGAAAAATTTGATTGGCCTCCGTTTTTGAAATATTACCGTTATAAAATGCTAAAAAACGTCATTTTGGCTGTTTTCGAGGTTCTGTTTTTATGATTCGGATTCAGCACCCCAAAAACTAATAGAAAAGTATATTTTGGTTCTTGTGGCAAAAAAATTGTTGACCAGTGTTATTTATCATTTGAAGGCAGTTAGGATAATTTTGCCGAAGATATTGTTATAGGACTAGGTTGGCCAGAAATGGCCAGTTTATATGATAGCAATTCATAACTTAAAATTCTATTCACATCTTTTCATTTGTATAATTGGGCAGTAAATATCTTATTTTTATTTTTCAATTATTTTGGAGTCGTCACCATAGAAATCATTAATAAACAAATTCTGATTTTTCGTTAGTTTATTTTTACTTGCTCTATAGGGCAAGTATTGGTTTCGTGTCAAAAAAATAATTCGAGGTTTTAATCAAAACTAACATTACGATAATGGAGAAGTCTGAAAAAGTGGTTTTCGTCATGACGTCCGTCGGTCTGTGCGTCGGTGCGTCTGTGCGTCTGTGCGTCGTCAAAAAAAGGTGTACAAGAAGCTGCAGCCTAAACAGGTGGACGAATTTTCTTGAAATTTGGTACAGATGATTATTTCGTAATTTCCAAGGTTGGTTTTTTTTTTGTTTTTTAATATCTCGCCTAGAACGTATACCTCCCATACAAACTTTTCGAGGTATTGCAATTTTCTCGAAAACGGCTCTAACGATTTTGATTAAATTTGACACAAGTAATGCTGTACGTATATCTAATATAACTGCGTTTTTAGTTTTTCTCAAAAAATACGGATATTGGAAATATGACAATTTCTTTTTTTTTTTAATCGCTAATGTCGGCTCTTCCCGTGTATCGTTAATGAGTTATTGCAATTTTCTCGAAAACGACTCTAACGATTTCGATTAAATTTGGTATTCGTTATAGTCTTAATGAGTCTAACAAAACTGCATTTTTAGTTTTGCACAAAAATTTCCTAGAACGGTATGGCGTTGCCGTTTTCTGCCAAATTGATGTATTTTTTAGTTAATGTCGTATATTTCATCAAAGGCTAAGCCAATTTTATTCAAAATTTGCAGACAGATATTTCTTGTCATTTAGAAGTGTAAAATGTAAAAAAAAATCTAAAAAGTTTTGAAAAAAAAAAAATTAAATGGAATATTTTTTACTTTTATTTTTTTTTTTCAAAATTTAACGAAAACCTTTAATTTCCAATAGTTGTCTAAGATATAGATACTTTGAACTACAAGAGCAAGTACGTGCGGCCCCAGTCGTGCATTTTATTTTCTCTAGCATTTCTTGCACTCAAACAAGCATGATTTGTTGTTATTTTTGAGTTGATTTGCCGCAATGAGCCAATAAAATTGAGTTTTTTGTTTATTATTTGTTCTCAATTTTATTGGAAGGGAGAAAATAAACTCTGAGTCAGGACTTTAGATTTGAAACGACCTATACCAATTTGAGTTGTAGAATAAGTGGGTTGGTAAAGAAATTTAAAATTAAAAATGCATTTCTGATAGCTGTTTTGGCTGGCAAGTGTACCAACAGTCCTGTGCTGATGAATAATTTTGTAAGAAAAATTTCAGCTTCTTAAAGTGAAGAGTTTCTGACCAACGCAACGATTCAAAAATTTCAAAAACTGTAACTGAATCACAAACTGACCATCAGAATTGAGGCCATAAGAGCCGTATTGTCTCAACTCATTTTGACACACTTTTTGAAGAGACGAATTCTAATATTTACATTTGTTACCAAAATATTGTGTCGTTTTTAAAAACGTATCTATTCCATTCATGTACCTGTTCTCGGAAAAAAATGATTTTTCAAAGAATTGATATTAGTTTTAGCCGCTCAATTAAATCATTTATTATATTAGTTATGGACTTATCATTTTGTGAAAATAAACAGCGGCTTCTAAATGTGTAGTTGCTTTAATAGACTATTGGCTAAAAATCTTAAGTTTAAAGCGTCTTTCAAGTTCAAAAACTACCCTGAACATTGTATTCTAATCTCAAATATTATTGTTTGATAGACTGAGGCTTAAAAAATTTTTTAACAGATTTTAAAATTATAGACCGGGCGGCCACTCAACTCATCGAGCTAAAGAAAATTTCAAATTGAAAGTGAAAGCGGGCTATTAGTAGTTACGAAAACTACAGCTCTGCCCGGCCACATCCTGGCACGATTGGCGTGGTAAAGTGCATTGTGCATCTCAATAGAGCTAGAAGACGATATTAATGTCAAATTACAGGTAATACCATCTTCTTCTCAAATTGAGACGTTTTCTGGGTCAAAGGTTGTCAGTTTCGAAACGTAGCCTGTTTTAAGGTTAGAAGCGATGAATGTGAGCTTTTTCATAAAATCTTGTTTTTTGGTACCTGTGTTGAAAAATAAGAGTCATTAGCATTTAAATACAAAATGGTGTTTTGGAAAAAGTTTGATAGATTCTTAACAACGACCCAAAGTATATGCAAAACTACGAAATAATACCCTGTGCCCCTTTAAACTTATGTCTCCTTTTGAAAACCATAGGTCTTCCAAGTCAGAAATTTGAGATTTTTCACTTCTAATGTTCCCCAATGCTGCGGGGTCAAGATTTGATGCGGCAGACCTCTAAATTTTGAAAGAATATGTTATTAGCCTTATTTTGACATTACTGATTCTTTAATGTCTATATTAACAACATTTGCATCGCACCTTTAATCTAATTCTCCCTTATATTTTAATAATTTTAAATATACTTTGTATGAATAAAAACAAACTATCAACAAATGGCTTAAAAAACTCCTATGCCAGAAAAGTGCTTAGTTTTATCTTTGATTTTATACCAACAAAACTCCTTAACTCGTCCACGAACACCACCAAAAACAGGACTTTAGCCAAAAACTCTTGTTTAGCGCTTCTAACCACAAAACGGGGTGCATGACAAAACTACCAGACTTTCACCCGGAAGACCTCTGAATTTTAAAAGCTGACAGTAGCACCTTTAATTTGATACCAATATGCATTCGTTTGTTTTGGTTTATATATTATTTTTTTGCTTAACTTATAATTTGTTCACCCGTAAATAACAACCGTTTGTTTGTTGTTGTTTACAGTAAAAAATGTTTACTAACCTGGTTATACAGTTATCAATAAAACATATTATTTGTTAGAGAACCAATTATGTGATTTCTGACTTTCTCGTAAACCAAACAGATTTTCATTTTTGGATTTAATTTTACTTTTATTTTGGATTTAATTTTACTTTTATTACATTTTTTTTGAAAACAAATTTTTTGAAAACGTGGTTTTATTTTTAAATGTGGATTAATTGTTTTTTTTTTTTAATGCCATTATAATTTTTATATTATAGTAATACATATTAAAAAAAAAATTTACTTTTACCATAAGGACAAATTGTGTATTTTATTTTGATAATCTTCTTACGTTAAATAATTTTTCAAATATCAAATTTTGAGGCAAAATCTCGCAGGTACTTAAAATTCTCGCGAAACCGTAGTCTGCCATATTTTTAATGTTGCAAGATTTAAAGATACAAGATTATTACAATTCGAGATTTCAAGATTTTTAAATGTGGTCATTTGTAGATAACTCTTGGCTGAGTCATAGAAAATGGGTTCGCATCGATATGAATGACTTCATTTATTTTCATTGTATCTTCTTCTAACCAATAATAAAATTTTCGAGACACCCAATCGCTTTGTGTTTCATTATTAAAAAAAAACTTGTCAAGTTTGTATTGGAAATCTTGATATCAAACTCCAAATCTTACACATGAAATTGTTTTTGCCTAGAATATTTTTTATCATGAGAAATATTAAACAAATATAATTTTTTGTATTTTAGAATGGATTCTAACAGTTCTACCAATGAAGGAAGTAACATGGAAAATATTTTAAGTTCTTCTCCTGTTGCTACTAGCATGAGATTAAGAACTGATAGTGAAGGATCTGATCAGTAAGATAACAAACATATATCATAATACTCAAATTATTAAAAAAAAAAGTTTTTTTCTATTTAATTTTTAAACAGAGCACGATTCTTGCTTCCGAGTACCGATGGAAGTCCACCAAAAGTCGTGACTCTAAATGAACTAACTCATGTGGTCAATAATATTGAAAACATGTCATTAGTACATGAAATAGCTGTAAATCCGGATTTTAAGTTTGAGCCTTATGAACCACCAGAGAACAGGTAACTAATCAAACACATTTGTCCTCTCAACAATTTGTGTATATTTTAATCATCTTTCTAAGCTTGGAACGTCGTATTAAGGAAGTAATGCATAAAGTTTTCTGGGACATTTTACGTGAACAACTCAATTTAACTCCACCCAATTACGACCATGCAATTCAATTATTAGCAGACATCAAAGAGTGTTTCCCACAAATTATTCCTTCCAGCAACAAACGTGCCTTGGAACACATCAATGAAGTTCTTGATGCAAGTGTTATCCGTCAACAAGCTGAACAGGGTGTACTTGATTTCAAATCTTATGCTAATTTTGTCATAACAATTATGGCAAAATCTTGTGCCCCAGCAAGGGATGAACAAGTAAAAAAGCTAACTGAAATCGATGATGTTGTTGAAACTTTCAAGGGAATTCTAGAAACAATGACTGTTATGAAACTGGATATGACCAATTATATGTTGAATTCAGCAAGAAATGATATTTTAGCAAATTCAGTTGAATATGAAAAGGTCAAGTTTAAGGAGTATTTAGAATATTACAAGTGTAAGCAAGAATTTTTAATAAAGATAATAATATTTTGATAAATCTAATTTTTGTTTACAGTTGGCTTCCCTAACACAGACAGTTGGTTGCGACGTAATCAAGTTCAAACACAAACCGGAACCTTATTGAGTCCAGACCAAACCATATACAACGCCTACATGGAACTAATGAACTGGTCTGATCCAGAGAAATTCCCTGAAGTACTTTCTGTTGACAAGGACCGAATTTTGAAATTAGGTCAGAGAGCAAAGCGATTGTGTGCTAGCGCATCGTTGATTTCTATTTGTTCAGCAGTACCAATTATTTCACAACGCACAGCAAATCGCACAACACTGGCCAAGCAGATTGAAATTTTACTTCAAAGTGTTACCAACGAAAAGTAAGTAAACCCATAACCGTTACTTTTTATAGGAAATTTATTTATTTTCAATTTTCACTTCGCATTGATTGTTTGTTAAAATTCTTATATTTAAAAACACCATTTCATGTTATTTTATTTATAATTATTTTTTTTTTAAAAAAGGGAACTCTCTGAGGCAATTGAAAACATTTGGATTCAAATTAAGACATTCATAAACTCCAAACTCACAGAGGAGAATGAAAATGAAATGGATGCCACTGCCGAAAACACGCTTAAAACTCAAATTCTTCAAATTGGAAACATCGATTCACCTGTTCGTAATTTATTATGTAAGTAATTTCTTATGGAGGACATTTTTTACTCGCATTTTATTAATTTTAATATATAAATTAGGGAAACGTCTGCATGCCTACTTTAGGCTTGTGCTAGGTGCAAAAGCTGGCACTCCACCACCGCCACCTGGCTACACTGATTACCAAGATGAATTACAGGCATTCGCTATTGCCTTGCGACGAGTTATTCTCTATAATCACTCAGTATTTGGTGAATATTTCCTACAGGTGCTTACTAATCAACGACCAGGAGCTGCAGGTACTTCGACTTCCACAAATACGGATCCACTGCCAAGTACATCTGCGAACTCAACAACCCAACCATCTAACGAAAATAAAGAAGAAACGAAGAATGAGTAGTTCAATTAAATTTTCGTTTACTGTGGATGGTAAGTTTGGTTGGGGTTTCTGGACAAAAAATAAAAAAACAACAACAAAAACAAAGGCGAAAGTAGAAATATGCTGTGCCGATGCTACATAAACTGACCCACCCAGAAGATGTAAGCAGTGTACATTCTACATTAATTTAGATGATACTAAGAGACAACCCTGCCATGCTTTTGGAGTGATATATCCGAATGGTTGAGACAAAGTTAAGAAAATCTCATGAAATAAAATAACAAAACAAATAATTAAGAAAAAAATATATATTATGCATTAATAACATGATGTGCTAAAATAATTATCATTGATAGACACAATACTAACAACGAACACACAATAAATGTTTCTTTGTAAGACAACAATTTTATTTTTCTACACTTTTTTGCACCGCACCTTTTTTTTTGTCACGATAAGAAAGAAAGTTGAAAGCAGGTTTCTTTTTTATAAAGAATGAAAATTCATACATAGTAATTTTTTTAAAAGGGCCAGACTTAGCGGCAATTTTTCAATAGTCAGAATGAAGAATACAAATTTTGAATTCTACATAAATCCTTATGTGACACTTAACAGAAAAAGTAAAACAAAGGAGTTTAAGTTGAACTTAAATATTTAAGTATCGTTTCAGCAAATGTCTAAATTTAGTTTTACGATGGGTTTCTGTTTGTTGATCCAATTCAAATAGAGAAATCATCTAAGAAAACAGAAAGAGGTACAATCATTACATTTTAAGGAAGTCAAGGTATAAGGTTTTGGGCAACTCCTTTTAAGAGACTTTTTTATTTAATTTGATTAATATTTGCTGTTTGATATACATAGAAATCACCAAAAAGAGGGATTATGGTTCCATTTAGGGTGATTTTGTTCACTAGAAGTTTAACATAACTTGGGGATTTTTATCTTCAACTTCTGAATTTTGTTTTGTTCACGCAAAGTTGACGTTTTCAACTTTCGATTTCAAACTCGAGAGTTGATAAACTTTCGGTTTTCTCAACTTACGGAAAAAGTAGAAGTTTGCCAACCAAACTTGAGATTCAAAATATGATTATAAGCTTTTTGAAATCAAAGCAGTTTTCATTGAATATGTTTATTGATTCCAATAATTTCCTTTCTTTTTATTTTTTTTTTAACAAAATCCTAAATAAATTGTGCCTTCCTCTGTTTTTGTATGTTAAAAGATTAACACTGATCGATGACATACATACAAATATTTATTTCTTCCATAAATCCCAATATGAAAACGATGGAGACAAAAGCTCTCAAACTACCTACTAATTAATAATTTTCTTCTTCAAAAATTATTTTACGCCTTTGTGCATGTAGGCCTCAGAAATAAATTGAAAATTTAAGTAGTGTTTTCGTGAAAATAAGATAAATTAATCAATATTTTTTCACAAAAACTCTCCAAATTCCAAGTTCAAAAAAATGTCTACAATTTTTTGAACTTGGGAACTGCACGAAACATTTTTCTGAATTTGACAACTGTAACGTTTTGTTTAAAAATGGTTTTTACACTAATCTTCAACAGTTCAACCAACTTGTAGATTTTATTAAATAATTTATGTGTGGTCTTTATTTTAGTTCTTAAATTCTTCATTATTTGGCACATTTGAGGTAAGATATAGCCCTGTGACTTCCATGTTAGTTTATGATTTTGTCTTTTAGCAGGCAATGATTTGTAGTGCCATGATCTGTAGCATTCAATGTGCGACGTGTCTTCTGGGTATATGAGTGTGACACGAAATCTTGAAAAATGGCAGCCTACTGTCAAACAAAAATATTTTTAAAAAAATAAACTTGAAACCTTATTAGACTGGACTATGAGAACTCGAACTATTATTTGTTTTAAAGCAGGGGTTCAAACTGAAAATGCGAATTACTTGGTATGTAAGAAATTCATATTTTTAAAAGTTGAAATAAAAATCTATGAAACGAAAACATTAATTCAAATTACACGGTGTAACACTCAAAATATACGCGGGCGGAGACCTATCAGGTTTTGTAGAGCTAGTCGCAGTGAATACGAAACGGTATTTGAAAATCCCCTAACACCCCCAAAATCTGGAGTTACGGGGAAAAAACGGTTTTTTGGACCTTCACCCATTGAAAAAATTCTAGCTTCGACAATTTTTTACCCATTTTCGATTTTTTTACAGTTTCTGATAGAAGATAAATATACCTTTTTAACAATGTATAAAACATGTTATGTCGGTTAAACCACTTAGAATTTATAAGATGTCAAAGTTCAAAAATTCAATTTTTTTTGTCATTTGCCCAACTTCGGCATCAATTTAAAGTATATGTTTTCAAGACAACATGCTATTTTAAAAATATATTATAAAACTATATCTATTTCCCAATTGATCGAGGTATTTTTTATGAAAATCACTTCAAAATTGGCTTAGAAAAAAAACAAAAACAGAAAACTGCCTCACTTAATTCCTTATCAAACCGTGAAAACTATATGTTTCTATGTCTTCTAGTTTTTGGGAAAATTGAAAAATTATTTTATCAGATTTTTCATTTTTCAAAATATTTTTTGTTTTCATTTGCTTTTAATTTTCAATTTTCTCAAAAACTAGAAGACATAGAAACATAATAGTTTTCACTGTTCGATAAGGAATTTATTGAGGCAGTTTTCTGTCTAAGTAATTTATTTACTAAAATTCAATTCATGGACAAAAATAGTATAAAATGAGTTTTAAAAAAATTTTTTTCCCTTATTTTTAACTTTGAAATCGATTATTTCAAAAACAATTGGTAATATTTTATTGATTTAAAAATTAGAATCAAATGCACAATTTTGCCTTTTGGAAATGGTATCATTTATTACTGTAAGTGTTGCCGTTGTTTTTTAATAATTTTTTTTATTTTGATAATTTTTTTTTAGAAAAATGCCCCTCCCACCTAAACGGGGGGAGATAGACCCCCCTAACAAAGAAAAAAAATGTTTGTATTGAGCTCCTCTACAAAAACCCTTCATCAAATCCTGGCGCCCAACTTATCCTCATACGTGCCGAAACAACATTTTTGTTCTATGCCTAAAAGTTCGAATTTCTGTAACTGGGTTGAAATCGAAAAATTTTTTTTTCTAAGCCAATTTTGAAGTGATTTTCATAAAAAATACCTCGATCAATTGGGAAATAGATAAAGTTTTAGAGTACATTTTTTAAATAGCATGTTGTCTTGAAAACATATACTTTAAATTGATGCCGAAGTTGGGCAAATGACAAAAAAAAATTGAATTTTTGAACTTTGACATCTTATAAATTCTAAGTGGTTTAACCGACATAACATGTTTTATACATTGTTAAAAAGGTATATTTATCTTCTATCAGAAACTGTAAAAAAATCGAAAATGGGTAAAAAATTGTCGAAGCTAGAATTTTTTCAATGGGTGAAGGTCCAAAAAACCGTTTTTTTGCCCGTAACTCCAGATTTTGGGAGTGTTAGGGGATTTTCAAATACCGTTTCGTATTCACTGCGACTAGCTCTACAAAACCTGATAGGTCTCCGCCCGCGTATATTTTAAAACCTCATTTTTGTAACACCGTGTTATTAAATCGTTTGTATTTTTCATAGTTTTTTCTTGCTATGTGACCCAATTTAAAGAAAACATAGTTTTGGGTGTATGCATTCATTCATTAAACGTTAAAAAAAAAAGCAGAAGCTTATTATTTACCCGACCAATAGGAATCTATTTACATAATTACGAAAGGTGACAAACAATTACCTAAGTAATCCCGTAGACACAGAATATAGTCGAATCACGACACGATTTGTTCAGAATGTGTTCTAAAAAAAAATTTGTTTCTTTGCGAAAATTTAAATCTTTTAATTTATACACATTTTTATAAATCACACTGATTAGCATATTGAAGATAAATTGAAATTAATGTTCGACTAAAATTAAATTAATTAAATGAGTATGTCACTAAAACTAACACGATTGCACTTCTCTTAATGCGACAAATTTAATGTCCTGCCCTTAAAGAAAAATAATTTAAAAAAAAAATTAAAACCATTTGGATCATATTATATTTTATTTATATACGCATGTACGTACACCTACATACATACATTTATATAAATCGTTGTACTCTATAACCACCACAATTATTTGTGATATTTTCCTTATAAACTTAAGAACATAAAAATACTTTTACCATTATTATTCATTAACATTTTACTTTAAAATATATAAGAATATACCTACATTATGTAATAGTTAACCGTTAATAATTTTAATTATTATAAAAATATTCAATTGTGATTTTTTGTAAGCAAATATTATTCTGTTATTTCAGTATAATAAGGTGCAAACAATTATTTGAACGCATAATATCCCAGACAAATAAAACTAAATATTTTATGACAGAAAAATGTTTTTTATTTTATTTTGGAAAGTTCTCTCTTTTAAAGCTCACTGATGCAAAAGAGAACAAAAAGATTTCCTTGACTCAATTTACTGCAATAGTCTGGGAAAGCCAGTTCGTCGAGTCTGAGTGCTCTTCGGTTGTCTGTAGTTCTGTACAATTATGACTAGAAATCCTGCTAACAGCTTATATTGGAACTCCTAATGGAATTATTTTAATCTGGAACGGACTAGGCTATAACAATTTCTAATATCAACCACCCATTTAGAGTAAAAAATAAATTACCAAACTGTTATATTTTTTAAAATACCTTTAATTCACCTTTTATACATTAAAACATTCAACAAAATGATTAAAAAAAATTAACATAAAAATAATTTGTAAAACAATATAATAACAATGTATCTAGAGGGAATGCTTTAAATTTTTAAAATTAAACATACAAAATAAAAAAACAAATACGATTCGCTCGTTTTAAGTAATTATTAAATATTTTTAAGCTTAATTATAAATTAAAAAGCGAACTAAGTTCTTAGCAACAAAAAAATCGATGAAACTATAATTTTATAAAATTTGCCGAAGATTAAGTTTTTTTTTGTTTTTCAGTTTTTTTTTATGAATTTTCGATTTAACTTTATACAAATAAACAAAAACAGTTATGTAATTATTGTTTTTAGTTTCACATGTAGCTTTTTAAATGTCTTGCTGGTTTCGTGTCAAACGATTTCGTTAAGAAACTTATTTCAGCTAAGACTATTGGTGTTTGTATCCAGTGATAGAAATTGGTCCTTTTTGCTTAAGTATTCATTGTAACGGGTAAAGGCGTAGCTGAAAAGAAAGAAACAAATAAAAATTGTTTTATTATCACATTTTTGATATATATATTTTATGGCTTTATACTTATTTGAGCTTTATACTTACTCGACAAAATCAAAGTCAATTGTTGAATATTCCGCCTGAATAAGTGCCCATATCGTCCAAAAGAAGTGTGCTGCCAATGCAAATTGATTCACTTGCACATACAATGTTTCGACTTGTTCATCTGAAACTTGGCTGGTTCCTAAATATGACTCCAAATAAGTACGCAACCAATTAAGTTGAAATTCCTTGGATGGATAACGCTTATAATCAACTTCATCTACGCCAGCAAATTCAGCAAAATGATTGCCAATATCAAATGCTTGGAAATTATAGTCAGCATATTCGTAATCGATTAAGGTTATCTGTGACAGGGATTCTGTGTAGATAACATTGCCCAGCAATAAATCATTGTGTGCAAACACAAGCGGACTATTTAGTGATTTAAGTTTCTTGTAAAGCATTTCAAACTCGTTGCGGATCTTCGAAATTGGTAGAAAAGTTTTTTCTAACCTAGAATGAGTAAGGAAAATTAGTATATGAGATGGTTCACTATAGGGTTAGTTGGGTTGATTATATTTTTTGTTTAATTATTTTTTTTTTTAGACAGAAAATGGCAAATTACAATAGAGTTGGTATACAACAACTGAGTGCAACAACAGAACCAGATCACACTATACCAAGGAGAAGAAGATGACGATTTTTTGAAATCTTATGTCCTTCTTATGTCCTGTGAATATAGCAATTTGTGTTGAAATGTTATTGGATGTTTGTGTCAAATTACCTGCTGTGCTTGTCTGCATCTGAAAAACGTTCGGGCACTAGATCGAAGAAGCTTTGAACTTTTTTCCAAAGCATTGATTCGCGTGTGGATGATGGTATCGTCAAACCGTTGTCTTGGGATACTTTATGCATGTCTGCCATACGGCATGCAACAAGTTTCCATATTTCAGGTTTTGTCACGCTTTCTGGATTGAGTGTTACTCCGGGTACATATTCGTAGGCGAGGCCATTTTTAAATGTAGCAAATAGTGAGGGGGCGAATCCGTACGAATGAAGTAGCTTAATGTTGCGGGTTTCAGCTTTGCGATCGATAAGTAGGTCGGTTTTGTTGCCGTAAACTCGGACGAGCACCACATTTTTGGAATAGTCGGTAGCACCATTTTGAGAAGTATTATTGTCATCTTGTGGAGTTTTGTTAAAGCAACCCACTAGTTTGTTTGTAATGCCATCAGTAAAAATCTAGAAATAAGCAAAAGAAAAAAAATTGGGTTTATATAAAAAATAATCTAATTATTATTCGATAAAATAAATAATTTTTTGGAGCGTTGAGCAAATGAGGAACCAAGACAAAGTGACTTACAATTCTTAATATTTCTTTGTCCGTGTAAACTATTTTCAAGAATTAAGGGGACCTACAATTTTTTTTGACTTTAAAAGACTAAGGTTTTTATGCGATTTTTTCATGAGAATTATACTCTTGAAAGATTTGTCAATTCCCCGATGGCTCAGAAGCCCTGAAAAAAATTTCTACATAGTGGAGGCTGGATTTGAACAAAGAACATCTGAAATTGGTATCAAATGAAGTATAACGATAGGATACAATTAACGAAAAGCACTTTGTATGTTTTTTTTTTAATTTTTTTATTTTAGAAGAAAGTTTCGATAGGTATTATTTTTCTACTTAAAGTTAACACACTAAGGTATGCGATCGACAAACGTTAAATGGTTCTCTGTGCCCGATTTTCCCCTAATAAATAATAATTGTGTGTGTGTGTATGTACTTTTTGTGAAATTTTTTCTTTATCATAAATTGCAATTTTTTTTATATTTCGTCGAAGACAATTTTGTCACATTTTTATTCTTGATAAGCGTGGAAGATAAAAAATCAATAAGACATCAATATTACTATCTATTTCTTAAAATTAATTGAAAATGTTTAATTTTTAATGGACGACTTTTTTTTGTATCGACCTTGATTTTTCTATAGAAACAACAACCAAGATTAAACAAAAAAAAAAATCTTACTTAAACTTTTCCCATCACAAAATAAATACACGATCTTTCTGTCTATTACACAAACAATTTAAATGTCATAACAACTCTGTTTGTAGTTAGATGCTATTCAATAACAAGTAAATATTACGCAAACACTTTCATTTAGAAGCCTGTCTGTAGTTTTTTTTTATACAAGTTTTAAATTAGAACACTTTTCTATCAATTACCTTTGAATGAATATGCTTCGTTAATAATTTTGTAAGCTATTAAGTAATTATTGATATATAGAATTGACTATACCTTACCTACAGTAATTAACTGATGGCTATAAGTTGTTTTTTTTATTAGTTCAGCTTAAAAGAGCGTGAGTCGTTATTCGAATTTTGTTTTAGAGGATTAGTATCTGTTTCTAATTTAGGATACAAAAAATGATACGTATAAGCCACAGTACCCTATATTTTACATTTAAGTTTATTTAATTGAATTCTTTAGATTCAAAGGATTTAAATTATCTCGGCTTACGCATTTTCTTTTGATGTAGATTTTGAAAATGCTTCTTCTTTGTTTAAAATAATTTTGTTTGTAGTTTTAATTATCATTTACTATAACAGGCATAGGAATTCATCCCCTAAGCTACAGATGTATTGCCACAAAATATAAAAGTCATGTGCGTTATAATCGTGTCAAATTAGTTATCATAATGGTGAGATAACCAACCATTTCTATAATAATTTTTTTGAAGTAATTTGAATATATACACATTATACAAGTCAGTTTCTTTGTTCAAGGGTATTTTTTTTTTTTCTAATATTTATGCAGTTAATTGCCATATAAATAAAATACACGATTAAAGTCTAGAGCATTACTACTCAAATACACCAACAATTTTGAAATATTTTTCTTCTTTTCTTTCTAAACGAGTAATGCTTAAAATTGCGACTTATTGCAACAAAATTAATCATTAACAACTGAAATGTGCGGTTGAGAAATTACAGCACTGGGTCGCTTCTAAATACAATGTAAAATAGATAGGATCGTTAAAACTGAGTACTTAAACAAAAAATTAAAAAAAAACAAATGTAAATATGTTGTTTGAGTGACTAAAACACGTTCTTAACGACATGAGGTCTCAAAACAAGATATACATTCTGATTTCTCCTATAATAAAAATTCAAAACCGTTGGATCAGTTTTTACAAAATTAACTTAAAAAAATGTTATTTTATTTAAATCCAAATATTTTTCCAAATTTTTTTTTCGAGCCATTCTAAGGCAACGCAAATGTTTTTAACAAAAAACGTTAAAATCAGTTTTGTCGCTTATAATGAAAAACGGTTTTCAACAAAAGATAAATCGTTGGAGATGTTCGTAAAAATTAAATATTTAAATCTCAACTCTTAAAAGTTTTAACCGTCTTCTAAACAACAACTTTTAAAGTGATTTTAAATCTTAAAGGCATTAAATAATTGAAGGGTCCGAAGAAAAACAGCACTAGTCCATTCCAACTCATTTCAGCAAGGCTTAAATTTGTTTTATAAAAGTAAAGATGCCATCAGACAGTGCTCAGTAAATACTACAAGACCACATCATTAGTTTTTTTTTGACAAAAAGTGGACATGTGCCGTTTTTCCCCTAAAAAAAAAAACTAAAATACAAAGTAAAATTTCATTATTATAAAACTTCAGACAACAAAATTATTGTTGACCAGTTTTATTCATAACAATGCAATGGAAACAAAAGCTATGTGCTGCATTTCCGCTGGAAAGTTTCTAAATAACCTTTAACTAAAGCTGTTCACTAATTATCTTATCTAGCACTGATATTATTTCGCTCCTACTTACATACATATGTATATGTTAAAAGTGGGTCAAACTTATAATCTCGAGTTTTTTTTTTACTATTGTTTCAAAAAAAATTGTTACAACTGTATTTTGTATTAATTTCTTGTTGCGTTAAACTAAAATTCTTCCAGGCTAAAAAAACTTTATTCCGATTTCAGAGCTTTGTATTGGCTTTTATTGCCAGTGTCTTTCGATGCGATAAAAGTCGATCTAATCGATAAATATCTGTTTTGGTATTGTGTATCTCTTTCGACAAAAATATTCGCTATTTTGAACGATGAACTTGATTTGAGACGATAGCAAAATTGTAAACGAAAAAGATCAAACGATAAAACGAAAAATTTCGTTCACAACAGAATTTCACAACACCAAAATTCATTTTCGATGATCGATTTTCGACAAAAGTCGTCTATCGATAGACAAACGAAACACGCAATAAGGGCCATTGTGTTTTTTGGTAACTCAGTACTTTGCTTTTTAAATTTTTGCACGGAAACAACAACAAATGAATGCTAAGGATAAACAAAAGTTTTTTCCTTGTTGGTTTACAGAGAAATATTCTTTCTAAACCTATACATTTTGTAGGATCATTAATAAATAAATAAAACCTTTTATGAGGAAGGCTTTGTTCTTTTATACATCTTTCAATAAGATACTAGTTTTCAAATAACACAATTTTCAGTTCGTATGAAGCATGGATTCAAAAGTCTTTGTGAACAAAGGCCTTGCAATAAAATTTTGTATTGGAAATTGAAGATTGAAATATCTATCGTTTTTCGAATGATCGAACTAATTGTTTTTTTTTCAGAATTTTTTCATTGCATTATTAGTAATTACTTACTAAAGAAGCATTTTAAAAAAATCAGAAAATGAAAGTCTGTTCGAAAATATCAGTAAATTTTCAAATTTAATTATTGCATTTTTTATTAGAAACATTTTTCACAAATCAAAAACATAGAAAGGAGAAATCTTTTATCTACCTTAAAACCTAAAAATAAAAAAATCACTAAAAGTATCTTTCAAAGTAATTAACTGATAAGATACAAAAATGTCTGTTTGTATATTTTATACTGTCTGTATTTTAAGCATTTCAATAAAACAATTCTTTGTTCTAGCAAAGTGATGTTTATTTTATTTATGTATTAAAAAATAAATCACACGTTTTTAAATTATCTCATTTGGAGTACAAAACATTTTATAGCTTGTCGGAGATCTATTTCGAAGTTATTTTACCGAGATAGAAATATATCTTTTACTGATTCCAGCTTTTATTTTAGTTTTTAATTTATAGATGTGTCCAATTTCAAATAAAATAAGAATTTTGTTATGCCCCAACAACACTACACTTGTACCATAATCTAAGTATTTTTTTAATCGGGAATGTACCAATTACACAAATATTTTAAAGAACATTCAAGAGCTATTGTAGTAATCTACAATCTTAAGAGCTTTTACTGCTTTATATTATTGTGTATAATTATGGTTTCATTAAATGATAAGTAGTCAAGCACATTCATTAAGGTGTTCTTTTTTTTTGTTTCATACATGAATGTAATTTTTTGAATTCCGACGTCATGTCGGAAAGCAAATACAATTTAGGATGTTTTAGAGGTCAGTAAGCCTGAGAAGAAATTGTACTCATATAAGACATAAACTCAGTAAAGTTGATATTCTGGTAAAGTTTGCGTTAAATTCGACGGGTTTTAAACAAAAGTCAAAGAAGATGTCGAGATACCTTTATCTTAGGGGGTAAGAAACTAATTTTAGAACCTATGTATGTATCTCAATATTCATAATTAATTAGAACATTTCTCGATTTTCTTTATATACAACTGCTTTTAAAGTCCATTACTCAGTATCTGAAAGGCATTCTTATGCTGTTTTCAAGCCGAGAGTCGTTTTCATTAGTAGCTCAAAATGCTATTTGAATGTCAATGCAAAAAAAAAAAAAAACACTTAATTTTTCGATATGGATTAGTTTAAAAAAAAGTTGGCAAAAAACACCCTAATCTTTATATATTTTTGAAAACAATTTACAGTGTTATAAGATATCATAATGTCCAAGTGGAAGATCAAATCATAATTTAAAAGCAAAGTAGACTTTTACCTGTCAAGGCGACGGTTATTTCTAATTTCGTGTTTTTTAATAAATTGTTGTTAAAGAGATAAGTATCTCATGATAGAAAATATTCCACTTAACTTAATCATATTGAAGTACATATTTCATATTGAACATATGTACCTTACATATCTTCATTTTATTATCAAATACAAAATAAAGTTGCAGGCTTATCTGTAATCTCTGAGTTTCAAGAGAAACATTTTATTATGTTGATTAGTGATTGCTGTTTGTTTTTGTAATTAGGTAACTACCCTTATCAAAAATTCAAATCACAAAATAAATCTCATTTTTATAATCTCCTACGACTTTGAAAAAAAGAAAACTTATAAAAAAATATGTATGCATAACAAAACTTGTTTACTATAATATTCGCTAAGATGAATAACACTCATTATAATAAACGTATTTGCTTCATTTATCATTTCCATTTCGTGCAGGCCGCAAATTTACGAGTATTTGTAAAATAATTGTGCAAAAAAAGAAAAAAAAATATAAAAAAACAAGTACCTACATAGATATACTTGGTTTAATTTTTAAAGTCAGAAAATATTTAAGCAAATAAATTTGTTACAAATTTTGTTACGTGCTTAGAACAATTACGAATATTGTATTAGTTGTAGAATGATTTATTGTACTTTGTACTGACGATCAAATGCAATTATACTTAAAGTGTTGCGCAATTTATAACAGAATACACGTCATCGACCCACAAAATGTTTTCTTTTATTGACTTAGTAAACAAATACATAGTTATAGATACTTTTTGTTAAAGTTGTAAGATAAGTTGTTTAAGCAAAAGCATAGTTTTATAAAGAAAAGAGTTAATTTGTTCTCAATATGTATTTTCTTTGGTCTTAAACGGGCATTAAAAACTTATGTTTTACTTACAACTTACGTTAATATTATAGAAGTGACTCACAAGAACATTTACATTAATATAATTGACAGATTTGGTTGCGTTAGTTGTAAAATTTCCGTAAGTTTTCAAAAATTTATTCACTCAAATCTTTCTCAGCTTACGCAAGTTGAAACAATTACTTTCATTTAATTCAGAGGCGTTAATACTGATACATTTTTCAAAATAAGTTTACGTGAGTAACTTAAGTAACTAAAACGTGCGTATGTGTAATCCTTGCCTTAATACAAAAAAGTAGTATTAAACGAAGCTGTTTATTATGTAACGGCCTACAAATACAGTGGCTCACAGGTCATATTGATACAGCTTGATAAGTTTTGAAAATACATTCAATAAAGCTATGCACGCGCACATATTAGAATCAATGCTTGAACAAAAATCTGAAAACATACAAAAAAATAAGTTCGATATCAAAACCTACGCAAATAAGAAATTTTTTACTTCTGATGACTTACTTCTAATAACAATTTTTGGATTGAAGACAAGCGTTTTTAACGTTGATGTCTATTTTCCCTAGAATCAATTAAAAAAAAATAATAGCTTAAATAAAATAAAAACAACTACAGTCCACTCCCTTTAATGCGAATTTCCTAAAAGTACGCAAAATCCCTCTAACATTTTGTTTGCAAAAACTCAAACTGCGATTTGCTGATTTTTTTTTTCAAAATCTATTGCAGAACGATGACTTTAACAAATAACGCCATACAAAAAATTGTTGCACGCATATTTTGGAAATAACGTTTAAATAAGTGTTTTTTTTTTTTGACGTGATAACGTCTTATAAATCGATGAACCATGGCAGCCACCACAAAAAAGTGACGCCATTTTCTAACGTTACACTCTCGCACTTTCGCAGTGCGGCAAAGAATTTCAATTCAAAATTAAAAATAAACTATTAGAGATACAAAAATCTTCTATAGCTTATTTGAAAGATAATAACCTAAAGCTTAATCCAAATGAAGGATTTTTTAAAATTCCGTCATTTAATAGGGTAAACAGGGGTAAAATGAAAAGATGAAATTTGGGCTAAAATCTAAACGCGAAGTCGTAGAGAATTGATTTTTTTTGCTATAGATAGATGAGATTAATTAAGAATAACTACATTTAAGAAAGAATTCTAAAAAATTTTGAAACTAAGCTATAACGTTTTGTTTGAACGTTGTACACTTGTTGGGGCTATGACAAAATTATGGTTTTGGGTAAAGGAAATTTTTTTTGACTATTCTAAAGATGCCAGGTGAAAGATAAGGGAAAAAAAATTAGGTATCTGATACGGATTTTTTTCCAACACTCTGCGTTTCGAAATATGAATTTTTGAAAAACACCTTGTTTTTTAGGGGTATTTTTGGACATGTAAGCTTTTGCCTAATGCATGAATGTGCAAAAACTTGGAATCGTTTAGTGAGTTTTGACTGAATAACGGAAGAAACAAGTTTAAAAAAAAACACGTTTTTTGACAGTTTTTCACCGATTTTCATCGTTTTCTATTTTTATCTTTTTTTTTAAGAGATACAGGAATAAAGTATATAGAGTAATGATAGACCATGACTACGACTATATGTGTGCGAAGTTTTAATCATATTCGTAAACACAACTTTCAGATAACGGTAAAATAAAATTTTAGAATTCAACAGGTTATAAACTTTTATTATACTTTTATGAGCATTCTGATACAATTACCTTTCATTTGGTATATCACACATAACGGTAGACTAACTACAAGCTATACAATGTTAAATCAAGAAACTTGCGAAAACCCTCAAAACACTACTGGATATCTTTTGCCACCCCCCCCCCCCCGCCCCCCGAACAGCCACCAGTCTGGGAAGTACCGTAATCTCAGTCTGGAAATTCGACATGGTTGACTTTAAAAAATTCTAACTTCTCTTGTAGGCATCTTTGAAATGAGATTGATACGTCATATGAAAGGTGAATTGAAAAGCTTTCACATGGTATAAAATCTTTTATAGGTTGTTAAACAAAAAAATTGATTCCATAGCCTGAGAACATAAAAATAAATGTTTTTTTGCCTTTTTTAATGAAATTTGATCGAGTTCAAAAAATTCTATATCTTTTTGTAGATGTCTCATAGACCTGATCGATATATATATTTTGAGCTGAAACAATAAGCTTTCAGGTGATATAAAACTTATTATAATTTGTTATATAAAAAAAATGAATTTTTGGGTGATGGAAATGATTTTTTCACTTTTTTCATAAGAAATGATTGTTTTTAATAAATTATTTTAATACTTTTTGCGCATTGTAAAAATTTAAAAACGGTTTTATTATTTAGAAGAAATATTTGGCTTTTTAATGGTATAAGCTTTGTAGGTACCTACTATATGGGTACAAAAAAAAAAAAATAAAATAAAATTCGTTTTTTTTTTTAAATAAAATAAAATCTGAAATCATATTGCCCTCCAAAACAAGTATGCAGTTTTGATTGATTGTATTAACATGCATTTTTAGAAAAAAAAATTTTGAAAATCGTTAGAGCCGTTTTTTAAAAAACTAATTTTTTATAAATAATTTTTTGGAAAAAAATTTTTTAAATAAAATTGGTATGCCATTTTGTAGAAATCACTATTCAACATCTAAAAACAAAATTTCAAAAAAATTCAATGTCCTGTTTTCGAAAATTTGATTTTTCAAACAAAAATTTTCAAAATTTTTTTAAAAATCCAAAAATTGTTTTTTTGGCTTATACTAAAATCATATAAATGCTTCTTTACAAAAAGTTTGGTTGAAATCGAATAAGCAGTTTCGGAGATAATCGGATTTGAAAAAAAAAAACGGTTCTAAGGCAGGTACCGTTAATAATGATTTTCAAAAAAAATTTTTTTATTAGAAGATAGACCTTGTCTTAAAACTTACATTTGAATTTTTTAAACAAAATCGTTGGAGCCGTTTTTGAGCAATTTCAATTTTACTAAAATCGGTATATGACAAGTACCGTTATTTTTGGTCCAAAAAAATTAATTCCAAAAACCCCTCTGTAGAGTCGCCAAATAATGCCACATACCAAGTTTGACATCAATCGGTTCATCCGTTTAGGCTGTAGCTTCGTTTACAGACAGACAGACTGACAGACGGACTTCCGGGACCCACTTTTTGGCATTCTCTACCATCGAAATGTCATGGAAAAATGCTATCTCAACTCCTTTTTTTTTTGTACGAATGCATAACTTGATATATGTATAGTACCTATATCGCAAGTAAAAAGGTAATTTTGTTTAGCTTTTTCTTGTAAATTATGATTGTTTGAAATAAATAAACACTTCAATTGACTCATTTTAAAAGCCACAACCCGTTTTCTTACGACGTTATCACGTGAAATCATCGTCCGTAAATCGGCTTTACAGACAACCTCTTTTTCAAAAACTTGGCACTACCAATACTGAAAAAAAAACTAAAACCTGCAGCACTTATATTTTCAATGTTTCAAACTTTTATAATGATATTGACAATGCAATATCAATATAAACGCAAACAAAATAACTTTTGTGGATTTTGGGAGCTTTTAAATTTTTTAGTGCAAATTTTCTTTTTTTCATATTTCCTATACGAAGAGTGGACAAAATCTTATGCTTGATGTGTATGTTACTCAAGGTGGACAAACGAAAACTTTGTGTGGATAAACGGCGATTTTTGGTATACATATTTAAACAACTCGAAGTGGACTAGCGACAGAAATTTTAATTTTCGAAAAAAAGTATTTTTTGGGTTTTTTGGGGGACTTTGAATTTTTCAGTTGGTACACTGTGGTGTATGCGTACTTTTTTAATATCTCCTAAACGTAGGGTGGACAAACGATGATTTTTGTTATGTATGCATTTCTCGAATTATTTTTGGGGATTTTACAAAAAACGATATTTTGTATGAGAGTTGCTATAAAGAAAATTCCTATAAAATAAAATGCACGACTGGGGCCACACGCACTTGCTCTTGCAGTTCAAAGCACATTTATGTAAGTCTACTAGTAGATTATAAGAGCTGCCTCTATATAAATTTTTAAGAAATTTGGTTTATGTAGGAGAAGAGACGACATGGAGACCAATTTTATGTTAAATAAATTTTATTTTGTTATTTGAATTTTTTGATAAAAACTTAAAATGCAGTTTTATTGCAATTGCTTGGAATATTACGCATGCAAAAATAAATTAAAATCGTTTGAGTTTTTTTTCAAAAAAATTGCAATAACTAATAAAATATTTAAGGGAAGAGTCGACATCACTGATTAAAAAAAAAAAAACGGAAATAATATACATATTTCCATTATCCGTATTACGTGCGGTAAATTTAATCAAAATCTCTAGAGCCGTTTTCGAGAAATTTGTATAAATCGAAACTTTTGTATGGGAGCTATACGTTCTAAGCGAGATATTAAAAAAAAAACAAAAAAAAAAAAAAAAAAAAAAAAAAAAAAACCAACCTTGGAAATCACGAAAACAACATCTATACCCGATTTCAAGAAAATCCGTCCACCTGTTTAGGCTGTAGCTACTTGTACAGACGGATGCACGAACGCACAGATCGACGGACGTCATGACGAAACCCATTTTTTGGACTTCTCTATCATAAGGTCTGTTTAATGAATCTGAACCGCACAGAAAAGATGCGAAAAGTACAGGTTTGTGTGTTGCATAAGGAAAAACCTTGCCCTAAACTGTTCTACAAACTGTCATTTTGTGTTCCATGAAGTTTTCCAGCACAGATTAGTTCAAGTTTTTCTGCTCCTACTTTTGAGGTAGAGCAAACAAGTGAGAAGTGTCAAACAGCAACTGATTTGTTTTATTTTTACAAAAATATATTTAAATAAATTCAAAATAATGAAAATTTGTTTAGAATATTCTTTATATGTATGAAGAAAAATTCAAAATGTGAAAAAATATCCTGATTAATTATAATTTATTTGAATGAAAAGTCATAACAAAAAAAATTATTTTAATTTTAAGTTTCAAAACTGATAGGCAAAAGTAAACCCTATAAAATAGGAAGGTGTACTTTTCTGATCTTTTTTGTTTTGACAGTTTTCAAGAATTTGTGCTGTTCTGATCTTTTCTGTTCCAGTTTTTCTTCATTAAACAGACCTATAGTAATGTTAGTTTTGATTAAAACCTCGAAATTTTTTTTGACACTAATACTTGCCCTATTGAGCAAGTAAAAAAAAGAGTTTGCTCTAAAATTTTTTTGAAGGATAGACAAACGAAAATTGTGTGTGGACAAACATGGAAAAAAGAATTAGTCAAATTTGGTTAAAAAATTTGAGGTGGCAGTTCTGGCTTCACGGTAACCAAGTCCACCTAGAAATCTTTTCAGGAAACAAAACAAAAAAAAACATGCTACTTTACAACTTCAATTGCAACATTCTTATCTTCAAATTACGTAATTTATCTTCTGTCTTAATAATAAGCAAGCATAGAAACAGTCTACTAAGATACGATCGTCCAATAACCCCAGACAAATTGATAACCTTCTGAACATACGAAGATACACTCTACTTAAGATTTTTAAAATTTGATAAGAATATTGAAAATTAAATACAAAAATACAATACAAACCTTAAATTCAGCTGTAGACAAATCCCAATGCGATCGAATTACTTTCAAAATCTCTTTGGCACCGGATATCACATCGTTTTCATCAACGGTCAATGGTATGAATGGTACTTCCGTTTCTGCTGTTTCTCGACTTCCATTGTTCTTGCAACATCTGTCATTGCTATTATGCCCAGCCTCCAAGACAAGCTTTGATGTAGTTTCACTATCGGTTTGTTGCTGGCAACAGCCTTCTGTTCCCATAATTCAAATAGAACAACAACAAAACAAAAATCGAAGAAAAACAAGAAACCTTATTGATTTATAAAAAATTATTGTCGTTAAAGTCTTTTTATGTTTTGTTTGTCTTTGACAAAAGTTGAAGTGCGACAGTTAATTGCTGGAATTGATTTTTGTGTCGGCACCTTTTTAGTCTTTCGCTAATTTCAACTTAATCGTGGAACAGGCTAGAAATCCTGTTTACTTTGAAAATCAGCTGATGTCTGACAAAATTAGGACAGGCTTAATAATTGGCGCCTAATAAATGTTGTTCTGTTGCAACAGCGCATAAGAGAAAATCCTAAGCGAAGGCGCGGTGCGGTAGGTAGAGTAGATCTATTTTTATCGATTTTTCAAGGGATTTTATTTGGTTACTCGATTCTTTTTTTCCAATTAGAAATAAAAAGAAAACAGGTACTCGTTTAATATCACACTCAAATTACTATTAATTAAAATGTATATTAGTATTTAATGCCTTTGTACATTAACACTTTTAATTAATATCGTAACACAAAATCACAGGTAACGAACTTGGTATTGTTAAAGGATTTTCTGCTTTGCAAAAAATATAAATGTATGAATCAAATTTGAGAATCGGGATGAAATAAAAACAGCACCAAACTCGACTACATTCGATGACAGCTCACAGCGAAATGAATTTTGTGTGCCACTGAACAAAATTGAATTTGAATTTTGAAATGAATTATTTGAGAAAATGAACTTTGAACGATATATCAAAATAAATTCGCAATAATTCATTTAGTTGAAAAATTTGTGTTATTTTCTCTTTCATTGAGTAAGTGAAAAAGAGATGGAATTGATTTGTTTTGTTATCATTTTCATTCATTTTGTTTGTTTTTGCTGTTATTTATATCAGTTTTTTTGTGTGTTTATTTTCAGAATTTAATGTGAAAGACAAGGATGGAACTTTTCAGGTTAAAAGATAATATGAGGGAAAACGAGATGGAAGATGAATATAGAAATATTGAAAGAAAATCACAGGGTGACCAGTGGTCACTGACCACATAATGGAATGTTGTTTTTCTTTGTATTCTCAATTTGTAGTAATGTAGTCTACAAATCTGTGTTATTAAGTCTGCTTCTACACGAAGACGTAAGGTTCAAGATGCACATAAGAGCAAGGGAATAAGAAAGTTCGAAAAAAGGGGTAAAAGATTTTCTACCCTGTGATGTCAGTCGCCGGTCGAAAACTTTGACGGCTCGCGTACACCAAATCCGTCATCGGCCGAATTATGCTCGGGCGTTGTCGGCCGAACTCGGCCGATAGAACCAAGCACATAGAAAGAAAAGAGAGTGCGTACACCACTGAAAGTGACATCGTCCGTTGACGTACGTTGACGCCCGATAATAACCGATCAACCGGCATAATCCGAACTTGTTTGGATTTTTCGTCCGTTGTCGGGTTGATTTATACATAGATATTGCTAAAAGAATTTTCTTTGCAAAAATTGGCGGTATGAACTTTCAAAAATATAAATTTCTTCAAAATATTCCATATAAAACAATTATTATATGCACTTCAAGTTTCACAAAGTCAAACTACAGACCGGCAGCGACATCCTAGATCGGAAGCAGTGTATGCAGACGATCGTCCGAGAAAGTCGTCCGAGTAGTTCCGACCCGATGTCGGCCGATAATTCGGTTTTAGTGTACGCGAACGGTGAGACTCACTTTGACGTTTCTCTTTGATCTTGTTCTTTTTTTGTTGTTTTATTTTATTTACGTGTATTGTAAGTTTTTTTTTAACATATTCAAATATTTTTGTTGCACATAGAGCCCGCTGGAGTTGTTTTTTTGTATATTTTGGTGCTTATTTTGGAATAAAAATACACACGAAAACGAGAACAAAATAAAAAAAAAAAAAAAAATTGCTGTCAAATTTGCGTATTATTAAAAATACTTAAACTGAAATCTTGGCAGCACTGTATATTAAATGTTCCGAAAACAGCAGACTCATATTTTTCGCTTTCGGGGTTTTCTTGTATTTTTCATGTATGTTTTACAAAGAGATACAATAATCTATGCCATGAAAACTAGTTTAATACATTTTGTGATTCCAAATGTCAGTTTTCACGTTTTTAAATAAATTCTAAACAATTTATGAAAAAATTAGTTTGGTAGCACAGATTTAAAACTGTTCAAAAAGTTAAGCCCAGAGATATCTCCGGGCCGGGCTAAAGCCTGGTACGCTGCTCGCGCTAAAATTTAGCGGAGATAAAATTCCCATACAAGTTATAGATAATTTGTATGGGATCCATTTTAGCTCGGCTAAAAACTTTCGATAATTTGTATGGGAGCTAAAATTTAGCGCGAGCAGCGTACCAGTCTTAAACAATAAAAACATGGGGCTAAGGTGTTGTTGTATTTAACATGTAAATTGCTTAGCCCCGACTGCGTTTTTTTTTGTCCAGTTAAGCTCGGTGGTAATAAAAAACACACCTATTCATACACAGCCGTATTTATTAGATTTGCTTAGATTGGTTCTCAAAGGTTGTTTAGTTAAGCTTGCTTAAATATTTAATTCGCCTTTAAGCAACGTTGCTTAAATTTTAATTTATAATCGAATTTCCACAGATGGTTAACTAATCGATAGTTGTGTCAAAAAATGAAGGGGAATTAACTAATCTAGTACAAAATACTATTACATTTATGAAACATCACGTGGTTTTGACAGCTTGAGGGTATGTAAACAAAAATTCTTAACCTTGACTGCAAAAAAAAAAAACACATTAGGTCGTTGACAATGATTTTGCTTTCATCGGGTTCCTTAATAAAATTAATTTTAAATTCAAACTACTTTTAGGGAATAATTGCATACGTCTTTACCCCACACCCTAGATAAATTATTATCATGGTACTGAGCTCACGATCTTAAGGCTTGGCCACACCGGAGGGTATGCGGTAGAGGTACGGGTAGCGGTAACGATATTTGTATGAAAAAAATTCCACATCTGAACGTTGATATGTCAGTTTGGAATTTTTTTCATACAAGTACCGTTACCTCTACCCGTACCGCTACCGCATACCCTCCGGTGTGGCCAAGCCTTTAGTAATAACTAGCTAATAATTCATATCTGGTCAAATCAATCTTAAAATGGCTCTAAGCGAGCTCTAAACGCGGTGAATGGCGTTTAAGTTAAGCAATCGTTAAGCAACGTTACTTAAATGTGTAAATTTTCTATAAATACACATTTTGTACTTAAAAGCTATTTAGAGTTTGTTTAACGTTAAACAACATTTAAGATTCTTTTATAAATATGGCTGACAATGTTAAGCCTAGATAAATAATGAATCTAAAATGAATCCCATACAAATAATTATCGATAACTTGTATGGAAATTTTATCTCAGCTTAAATTTAGCTCGATCTGCGTACCAGGCTTTAATCGATAAAGCCTAATCGCACTCGTTTAATTTTAAATCCTCAAATATGAGAAGAATTTATTTAAAAGAATATTTTTCACTTCTTAAACCAATTTTCTTTACTTTTATTGCTTTTCATTGGCAAACATCAACAAATAAAAGCATGCTTTAAAAAGATAAACGATCGTTTTGCTGCCTGCGACCTGTTTAACGATAAAGTATACCTACTTTAAATGGTTCGAAAATATCAAAGAGTAGACTTCTGTTTTAAATTTTGTTTTTAGATCCGACTTCCGTTTTAAAGTAGATATAGAGTAGGGTTTAAATGTTTGAATATTTGTCCGTGGACTAAATTTGGCCTTTAAGCCTGGTATGCTGTTCCCGCTAAATTTTAGCCGAGATAAAATTCCCATACAAGTTATCGATAATTTGTATGGGATCCATTTTAGCTCAGCTAAAATTTTTCGTACGCAGCTCGCGCTAAATTTTAGATCCCATACAAATTATCGAAAAATTTTAACTGAGCTAAAAGGATCCCATACAAATTATCGATAACTTGTATGGGAATTTTATCTCTGCTAAAATTTAGCGCGAACAGCGTACCAGGATTTAAGCCTAGTGCCCTGGTACGCAGTTCAAGCAATTTTATCTCGGCTAAAATTTAGCGCGAACAGCGTACCAGGCTTTAAGCCTGGTGCCCTGGTACGCAGTTCCCGCTAAATTTTAGCCGAGATAAAATTCCCATACAAGTTATCGATAATTGGTATGGGATCCATTTTAGCTAAGCTAAAAACACTGTGAAAGTTTTTTGAAAAAAATTTTTGAAAAAACTTTCAAAAAAAATTTTGTTCGAAGTCGTACCGATAAATCGAAAAACTAATTATGGCCAATGGATTTCTCGAGTCCAAAATAGGGCGAAACAGTTATTCGCGCGCCTGTCAAGAATTTCGACTTGCACAGTGAAATTTTCCATAAAGCCTGATACGCAGTTCAGGCTAATTTTTTGCCAAGATTAAATTCCCATACAAGTTATCGATAATTTGTATGGGATCAATGCTCGGCTAAGTTTTTTCGATAATTTGTATGGGAGCTAAAATTTATCTCGAACAACGTACCAGCCTACGTTTGAAAACGATTCGTATAAAATTCTTGAATAAACAGCAGAAAATATACCTAGATACAGATATCGCATCACCAAGTCAGGAAGTGTCCAAACAAATAAATACCTAAATAGATATTGAAACAAAAATTCATTTAAATTGTTAAAAAAAACTCAATAGGTGGAGCAAGCAACTTCTGTTAATTGTATTTTCATTTGTTTCTTCATTTCAAAGATTTGAACTTCCAACTTCCGCCTTAAAAGCTTTATTTACTCTCCATTGGATGGTTTGTGTATATGCTAAGCAAAAACACAACTCAAATTTTCATTTTGCAATACAAAATATAAAGCTATATTCACACTGAAATGAAGGCACTTGAGACTTAAAACTTGAATATCTAGCTCTATACAAATGTAAAAGTGTTAAAAAAGATAGGTTCTTTCTAGTAACCTGACCTATTTTAACAGAAATTTGGAGTTCGCTTACCTGCAGGCACCATGGCGCAAAAATTGTGTTGATTATAAATTTTACTTTTGAAAACGAACCTAATTTTTTAAATCTCCCGTCTTTGGATACCTAGACAATCATTACATACTAAAATTGAGAATTTAAATAAAAATAATTTATTTTATAAATAGAGTATAGATCTTTTTGATTTTTAAATTTATTTTTCAATTGATTCACTTATTTTTCATTCATTTGTGTGGTTGAGCTAGAGTTGTTGTTTAATAGCCCAGTCAAGAAAGACTATCTTCGTGAATAAACCTTGTAGAGTAGATATTTATAATTAAGGAGTTACATACATAAATCCCCTTGTAATCTTTAAAAAATCGAAATTTTTGTCTTGCATATTTTGAATCAATATATATTTAAGTATATTGTCCGAAAATTTACCATTGATTGGGCAAACAGACGTCTTACTTATTTTAAATGGTTCCCAAAGCTTGAATCACGTTTTTCTCGAAACGGTATTTTCAAAGTCGGTGAGGAAAATTTCTCTAAAACGGCTGGACGGATTGGCATGAAATTTTCACACAATCTTCTTATATACTTTTGTCAGTTACTGATGAAAGTAATAAGGTTTCTAAGAATTATCTTGATATATTTTGAAACACTTAGATATGTATAACTCCTTAATTTATTTCACCGTTTAAACATTTGTTTGAAATTTTTTCCTTTAAAATAGGCTTTTCATATAGATATTCGCATTTTAAAAGTGGCAACCCTATTTTTTTCATTTTTAGTAGGTGTGAACTTATTTTTCATTTGACACCAATTTTAACCCTTAAAAAGTTGCAATAACCCTTATTCTATGAGCTAAGTAACTAGCAGGGACGTACTGCGTACACTCCCTTGGGGCAAGCGGGGTGGTGCCCCGGGGCCCCCGACCGACCCCAGGGCCCCCACTGGAGACAATGCAGATAAGGAAACTGTTAGCATAAATTGAGTTACAAAGTAACCAGGGAGAAAAATTATGTCATTCAGTGTAATGTATAATGCATTGGTAGCCACACAATATATGTATATTGATTTTAAAAAAAGGTTACCCCAGGGGCCCCAAAAAAAAATAAACTGCTTTTTTATAAGAAAAATTATAATTTTATCTTAGGGCCCCAAAAAATATTACTTGAAAAATCTTTGCCACCACAAATAATACATAAGGGGCCCCAAAAAAGCAAAAAAATATTATTTGAGGATCCTCAAAAGTGGTTCAAAACAATCAAATGGAAAATTAAATATAAATTCAGGGGCCCCAACATAAATACATCAGGGCCCAAAATAAAAACATTACGTTATTGGTGGCATTCCGAATATTACTTCAGAACAGAGGCCCCAATACCTATTAATTCTTGGCTCCAAAAAAATTATATTATATTTTAGGGGCCTCTAAGCACTTAATTTTGAGGCTCTAAAAATAATTTTTCAGAGGCCCCAAAATAAAAAAAATTATGTCTGATGATGGAAAATAAAATATGTATTTATTACTTCAGAACAGAGGCCCCAAGAACTATCAATTCTTAGCTACAAAATTTTTATTTTATGGTTCTCTAAATATTTAATTTTGGGGGCCCCTAGTACAAGTGTTTACTACTTTTATGAGAGACATTTTAAGTAAGTATAGCAAAGTGCATTACGAACATATTAAAACATTAAAATAAACCTAAAAATAAATAACCCATACAAAAAAAACGTATGGCGTATACGTAATTTTTTTTAGTAACTAAGGGGCCCCCAAATATCAAAGGGGCCCCATAATTTAGTCTTACCCCGGGGCCCCGGCGACTCAACGTACGCCACTGGTAACTAGATGGATGCCTCCTCGAACTGGAACTACCTATAAGTCTAGTTTTGTCTCTATTGTATAAAACTATGTTTTTTTTTGTATAGCATTATTAGAAAAACGTCGTTCTCTAATATGATTTCCTCTCCAGTCTCCTTAAAATAAATAATTAAAACTTTAATAAAACACTGTGATTTATATAACATGCAATTTATTATATTTTTTCATTCTTTTTTCACAAATTTATTTCATTTTTATTCGGGCAGTGATTTTACATCATCAATACAATTTTGTTTATTAATCAAATAAATAAATTCCATATCTTAATTAAAATGTACAAATTTTGTTTTATTGGGTTTTCTTTTTTTTTTTTTTAATAATAATAATATTATAATTTCAACCTTTTCGTTTATGTTTTAAGTTTTTTGGTTTCATGTTGTTTTTTTGTTTGTTTGTTTTTATTTTCAATTTTGCATTTTTATTAATGTTTTGTTTATTTTTTTTTTGTTTGTTATGAATTAAAAGTGCATTCTTAATAACCATTTTTTTTGTATTTTGTCTCTATCGATAGGTTTAGGTTTCCAATTTTTATTTTGTATTCCTTTTTGTGTTATAATAATTATAATATAATGATAAAATGAAAAATAAAATTAAATATAATATTAAATTATCTAAAAAATTGTGCTAATAAATCATTTAATAAATATATGATAACATAATAATTTATGTAACAATATTAAATATTGGATTATGCTAGATAATTTTCAAAGATAAAAACGGATTGATTTTCTTATATGTTTTCTTAATTTTTTTGCTTTCTCTTTTCTTTTACTTTATAAAACTGATAATAAAATTCTATGTTGCCATTACCGTATTGTTGTTTGCTGTTGTTTTTTTTGTTTTTTGTTTTATTCTTGTTTTTATATGGATCCTTGGATAGTGTTTCGAATTGTTGAAATATATCGAAATCGCAGATTTATTGTAATAATAGTTTATTAAAATTAATTTGTTTGCTCCAGAATATAGTATATTGTTGATTTCTTTTTTTTTTGTATGTTTATTTTTTATTTGTTTTGTTTAACTAATAGATCATTAACATTTTGCTTGCCTGTTTTTAGTGTGTGGTTGTTTGATGAATGGTTTTTCTTGTTCAGTATTTTTTTTTTTCATTTTTTTTTGTTTGGTTTATATATTTGTTTCACTGCAATAGTTCATACATACAATATTATCATCATTTTTTATTTTTGTTTAATTTTAATTTAATTTCATACACATTACATTACCTTACGAATTAGTATTTTATACACTAAATTAAATTCATTTTAGAATATCTCTGTAAGTCTGTTAATTATTAACTAACGTTCCATTCATCATTCATTTTTATAATCAAATTTATTTCTTAAGTCTATCATTTCATAATTTTTTTTTTTAATTTTCCATTTTTTTTAATTCTCACTGTTATGTTCACCTTTAACGGTAACATTTTTAAATACTTTTGGGTTTTTTCTTCTTCTTTATATTTTTTTTTGAGTTTTTAGTCATATTTTCAGTTCTAAAAACATAGGTTTACTTTAAAACTAAATTCTGTACAATGTTGATGAAAAAACAAAATCAAAAAATTTAAAATTATTTTATATTTACTTTAATAAATACAATAATTTATTTACACGCTGCTCAAAATCGTTTCTCGTTATAAAAAAAATATTGTTTTTTTTTTTTGTTGTGATGATATTGGTAGTTTTTTTTTATTTAATAATTTTCAAAATTAACTATTTTATTCGTTATTATTAATTAATTCTTTTTTTTTTAATTTTAAAAGAAATGCCTATTAGTACGTAATTACGCATACATATACAGTTTCAAAGTTATTAACTTTCCATTTTTTTGTTTTTGTGTTTTTTTTTTAACAACATGATTTCTATATAAAAGTCTGTTTTAATTTCATTAAAACCTGTTTTATGTTCATTTAAATAAATTTGTTTATGTTTTAATTTATTTTTATTTTGTTTTTGTTTTTAATTAGATACTCTAGAAGATTTTGTGTATAAATTTAAAAATTCCTCTTGTACGATTTTCTAAGTATTTTTTTTTTTTTGCTTTAACGAAATTAAAATAAGACTTTATGTTAGGGGAAAATGGGGGAAGGGGGAGGTTATATTGTTTTGTTTTTTTGTTTGATTTTAGATAAACTGCATTAGAATTTTGTTTTAGATAAAATATTTTCATATTTTATTGTTTTGTTTGGTTGCTTATTAGATTAGTGTCCTTAATTTAAATAATCTAACTATTTCTTACGATATTATTTTCTTTTTGTTTTGTTTTGTTTTATTAAATAATTTCCTGTTATGTGTTTTGCTTTTGGATTTTGTTAAAGTTTTGTCCATGTAAGTTATTTTTGTTTAGATTTATTTTAAGCTCAATACTCATACTGTTGAAGTTGTAGTTATTATTTTTCTTTGAATAATTAAGTTGTGTTTTTTTTTCTATTAATTTATTTGTTATAGTTTTTTTTTTCTTATATAAATTAATTTTTATATATTAGAGTGTGTGATTTTGTTTTGTGTGTGTTGAATATCTTTTACAGTGAATTTGATTTTTTTTTTAAGTTTAATACAAAAAATATATAGGCGAATTTATGCAACGAGGAATTCAAATTGCTTAAATTAATTTTTGTTGTTTGTCAAGATACCAGGTGAATTTTTGTTCAACAAAAAAAATTTTAAATAACAAAAATAAAATATTTAACAATATAAAAATATAAATTTAAATTTAAATAAAAAAAAAATAATTATCATTTATTTATTTACAAATATGTATATAATATTTTTTTCATACAAATGTATGCACATATATATATTTTGTTTCCATTTTGTGTTTATCTATTTTTTTTTTTTGTTTGATTACATTTTTTGTTATATATGTTTTTTCTTGAAACACATTTTGTGTGGCAAAATCGAATAAAATTTAGAATTGTACGAGGCTTTTGTATTTTTTTAATCTGAAACTTTGAAGCGGCTTCCACTATCTTTTTGTGATATTTATATTGTTATTTGTATTTTAAGCTAACGAGAAAATAAAATAAAAGTATAAAATAAATATTTAAAATTTTAACTGAAAACGAATGAAAAAAAATAATAATAAAATAATATTTATATGAATAACCAGTCTGTGTGCATCAAATGCTTTCAAATTATTTAGAGAATTAGCTATTAGCAAGCGGAAAGAAACTTTTTTGTGCATTATTAACAATTATTCTAACTTTCAAAAATACTAGCGAATTAAAAGAATAGTTCTATGTTTTTTTTTTTTTTGTTAACCATTTTAATGCAAAACTACAGATCTAATGTTCATTTTTAAGGGGAAACAAATAGCTTTCCTTACGCAAAACCAGCAATAGTTAAAAGTTAATTTTGTTTGTATTAAATAACCAGCTGCAAGAAAATAAAGCAAAAATACTAATGTAAATCACGAGTTACATAATTTTTCGGAAATTTCTAACTAATCAAAATTAAATAAAAATAAAATCATGATGACGATGAATCGAATCTTTAAACAAACAGAACTTTTACTTAGAACGCATTCATTTTTGTACAAATGCATGTCTGGATGCAGTTGTTAGCTAATTTTCATTTTTGCAGAACGGAAAGAAGTACTTCATTTATTTTCCAAACTAGCACCCGTTTCCTCACATCTTTTATAGTTGGGGTTTTAAATTGTTCTAATTCATATTTTTCAGCCATTTAAGCTGTTTTGAACTCTTGATAAATATTTTTCAGGCAAAAAGTTCTCAATATTTCACGAAATGAGTGCATTCACTACCAAACTTTGAAGCCCGTAAAAAAAAGTAAATGCGAGATTTAGAGAAGATTTAGCTTGATAATGTAAACGTACCTACATATATTCTAATTTTTTTTTTTAAATTAAATTTTTAAAGATGTAGCATAAGATATTGCAACCGCAGTTTCATTACGAGGGTCACCATTCTATATAGTATTACATCTCTAGGGACCGGTTTTCCAGTGTTGAGTAAGCTCTAAATTAGTTTTTTTTTTTTTAAGCAACATTAACTAATCTTTCAATCGTGAAATATTGGTGCATTTCGTTGTGCAAAGCTATATGCATATTCAATTTTCCTTTCAAACATTAGGTGGTAAGGCAAGGTAATAGGTAATGTGTGAGTGAATTTACGAGTCTATGACCTATCTTTTAGATTCAATACATTTTGCGCACACACCTGTCAATAATGTATATTCCTTCATTTACTCACAGGGTAGAGATGCTTTTCCCTATACATATTTGGAGAAAACTCTAAAAAATGGCGATATCGTTTTACGTTTTATGGTTTTCAGGTTTCAGCAGTTTTTCATTTTTTAAAACAACCACTTGTTGGATTGTATGAAAATTATTTCAAAATCTTGAAAGGTTTCGGAAGTACATTGATTTTAAAAACTGTAAAAATATTCTGTTCTGCACATAGCGTACATACTTCGTCCAACCAGTAAAATTAAAATAAAATGCACGACTGGGTCGCACGTACTTGCTCTTGTAGTTCAAAGCATCTTTATCTTAAATATGTATTGGAAATTTAAGATTTTGTGGAGAAAAAAAATAAAAACAAAAAAAAAAAATCGAAAGTTAAAAAAATTCAATTTTTTAAATATTTTTTGAAAAACTTTTTTGTTTTATTTTTTTTTTACATTTAACACTTCAATACCTATGATGTCTGTAAATTTTGAAAAAATTGACTTATGCTTTGATGAAATATATGAACTTAAAAAACATGTCAATTTTTGAAAAACGGCAACGCCATATTTCCGCTCTCGGCATTTTTTGAGAAAAACTAAAAATGCAGTTTTGTTAGAATCAATAAGAGTACTGCACACACCAAATTTAAACGAAATCGTTAGAGCCGTTTTCGCGAAATTTGAAATACCTCGAAAACGTTATATGGGAGATATGCGTTAAATTGGAGATATTAAAAAAATAAAAAAAACGGCCCTAGGGAATTACGTAAAAATCATCTGTACCAAGTTTCAAGCAAATCCATCCATCCGTTTAGGCCCTAGCTCCATGTACAGATGGACGCACACACGCACACACGCACAGACCGACGGACGGACGGCCTGATGAAAACCACTTTTTTGATCTTCTCCATCATCGTAATGTTGATTTTGATTAAAACCTCGATTTTTTTTTTCTACACGAAACCAATACTTGCCCTATAGGGTCCAACTACAAAAACTTACTCGGAACTAACACGCTTTTCCTTTCAGTAGAAATGAGTTTGAATAGAACAAGCATCTTTATTAAAATTGATAGCTTCGAGATCAACCGATGCAAATTAATAATGACCACGACGGACGTATTAGTCGTAACCAGTGTTGCCGGAGAGATTATTTTAAAAGTAGTACAGAAGACAACAACAGGGTAGTATTTTGAGGAACATGTTAGTAGGTTCAGAAAGGTTTTTGCTTGATCACTAGAATACCGAATAAAAATTCTATGACAACAAATCCGATCTACAACAAATATGGAGATATTAATAAAAAAAATGTTATATTTATGTTGAACTTGCTCGTGTAGCTCAAAGTCAATTTTTTTTTTTTTTTAAATATTTGTTAAAATCATAGAAATATCTTACAGAACAAATTCTGTAGATTGGTTAATGAAATAAATGCGAACGAAAATCTAAATCGCTAGGGTCATTTTCAGAAAATTGCAAAACTAAAAAAATTTGTATTGAAATAATATCGGCGAACCCCACATGTCTAGCCGTAGTGTGAAACAGTAAAGTGGGATAGCTGTGATCCCATTCGAGGTCATGACTGTCGTCGATAATGGAGAAGAAGAAGAAGAAGAAAAAATTTTGTATTGAAGATGTCCGTTCTAAGCTCTAAGGAATGTGTATATTGACAAAAAAAAAAATGTTTCCCTTAACTTGATTATGCCAAGTTAAAAACGTTTAATGTTTCACCGTCAATGCTTTTACTTAGGTTTTTAAATGTTAAGTGGTACCAATTTTAACAATGATGTAATTATTGAATTTAAAAATACGTCGAAAAGAAACTAGTAGTAAGAACGAAAGAAGGATTTCGCTTGTACAGAGGTCCCGAGAATAATACAAACAACACTTGCTTGGCAGATAAAGATGAAATGCGCCATAACCTTCTTATGTAAGCTGCCGCAAGATTACGCTTTTTTTTCAAATTAAGGAGGGTTTAGTATTATGAATTATTATCCTTCAATGGGGTCAATATTTTCGGAATCATCAACAGTGCTTCGAAAGTATTGAAAAGAAAGATTTCAAAAGTTGTTAACTACTCTCCAAAAAATTCTGGGATGTATTATTTATAGATGAACACTCTGTACTGAGCTCAACACAGGAATAAAGATAATCTTAATAGCCGTTTCCTGAAATAATGTCTGATAAATCTCAAGATCAAATCAGAAGTTACTTTGAAAAACCCTTATATGCAAGAGCAAAGATCAAAATCTAATCAAGGCACGTAATTGAAGGCCAATTTAGTTACCTATAGATATCAATTCATCGTACTTCATCTTATCTTAGCTTTGACAGTAAATGGACCCTTAAGATCTATATCGAGCTCGCCATAACATATTTTATTATGCTGCAGTGAGAGATGTACAGCCAGCTTTGAGAAATAATCATAAATAAGACATAATGCTGCATGGGCTTTAGAAAGAAAATATAGTGGAGTAACTAAAGCTAAAAAATTGGCAATATTAGGGAACCCGGCCGAACAGCTTAGATTTTGATGATCTTTTTTTTCAAACGTCGGTAATTAAAAATACTTTAAAGTCTATAGATTAAAAATTGCCGGTGTTGCCGTTTTGATTTTTTAAATTTAATTGAAGATTTTTGTGAACAAAAACAAATTTTTTTCAAAAATTTTTCTTAAATTTCATAAATTAATTGATGCTTAAAGATTGTCTAGGAAATTCAAGGCAAACAAAAATATATGGGAGTGAGGGACAATCTTCCATAGTTCAAGCGATAGATGCAATTTTCTTATTAATTAACTTCAAAACACAAAAAAAAATATTTGAACACAACGGCAACACCTACAATATTCAAATATACATTTTTTAAAAGCTAGAAGCTTAGTCATATATGTAAAATTAAAATTAAGTTAATTGAATGAACGGCTTTTGAAAGAATGGTAATTAAACTCAGATTTTTGAAAAAAAAAATTATTGAAAAAATTTTATCATGTCGTTTTTTAAACTTGGTCGTAATATAAAATGCATTTATTTTCAAATTTTTTTGGTCGCATTTATTATGATTTCAAATTATAAAAGGAAATGTCAATATGTATTACGGTTTATGAAAAAAATTAAAAAGTATTTCATTTTCGAAGAACTTTTTTTAATAAAAGTTTTGAAAAAAAATGTAACTTATTTTTTTTAAGTTCAACATCTAAACATAAAATAATTTTTTATTCATTTAATAACCCTTACTGTTGAAAGTTAAATAGCAAAAATTTAAAGTTCCTATTTACCTCAGTCTTTGAGAAAATTAATTATTTCAATGAAAAAATTCAGTTTTAATAAAAAAAAAACCATTGAAATTGAAGTAATTTTTCATTTTTTTTTCAAAAGTGTGATATATTTTACCTTTTTTGCTTCGAAATTCAACTGATAATATTCATATTTTATTAGAGAAAGTTTGGAATAAAGTCATTTTAAATTTTTCTAATAACATTTTTTTTTTTTAATTCTGAGTTTGAGGACCATTTTTTCAAAAAGTCTTGATTAAATTTAGTGGATTTAAATTTAAGAGATAAGAATGAGCTTCTGGCTTTTTAAAAATGTATTTTAAAATATTGTAGGTGTTGCCGTTGTTTTCAAAATATTTTTTTTGTGTTTGAGGTCAGAATGTTAGAAAATTGCATTTATCGCTTAAACGATGGAAGATTGTCCCTTACTGCCTTTTATATATTTTCCTTAAATTACCTAGAGAATCTTTTGCTATCATTTGTTTTATGAAATTTAAGCAAAAAAAAATGGTTTTGTTAAAAAAAAATTAATTTTAATTTTAAAAAACAATACGGCAACACCGGCAATTTTTAATCTATAGACTTTAAAGTATTTTTAATTACCTAAATTTGAAAAAAAAAATCGTCAAAATCAGAGCTGTTCGGCCGGGTTCCCTAATAATTTGCTTTAGTTACTCTACTAATAGTAAGATGAAATTTGTAATTTGTTCACTTG
The DNA here is from genome assembly GCF_945859705.1 of Episyrphus balteatus. Classification (NCBI taxonomy): domain Eukaryota; kingdom Metazoa; phylum Arthropoda; class Insecta; order Diptera; family Syrphidae; genus Episyrphus; species Episyrphus balteatus. The sequence goes on from NC_079135.1 coordinate 85,059,236, forward strand.
TTTTCACTTGCTAGTTTTTATTGATTTTCGGTTCGGACATGCTGTAAAAATATCAGTCATCGGTTTATTAAAAAAATATTACCTACATAGATAGCATATTTAAAGTTATACAGAAAGCTTCAGAAAAATTATAGTAATGGAACTTAATTGTTGCAGAATTACTGTACAAATTAGCTATAAATCTCTTAGAGAGACTAAATAATACAAGAATTATTATTATTTATTATATAAACGATTGTTTGGATACAAAATAAAGATTTTTTTAAAGAAAATTCATTACAAAATTGAGCTCTAAATAGCAGCTATATGAAAAAAATATAGTTATACTATATATAGATCAATTAATATAGAAATTCTTTATATCTAAATTAAAGAAAAAAAAAAAATATATATATAAATCATGCAACTGGTCATTCAATTAAATCAAATTTAATTTACGCAAATAATTTTTTTTTGTTACTATACATTACATCACTGTCTCTCTGTTCTTTTTTTTTTTTATTATTTAATCTTCATCTCAATTTTTTTTTATTTATCATGATATAAGACGACGACGGTGTCTCTCGTCAGTCAGTCTGTCTCAATTATACTTAGCGATAATATCTGAAACAATAAAAAAGAAAATTAAAAGGGAATTTTATTTCTTTTTTTGTTTGAGTTGTTGTTTTTTTTGAAATTGTTACTTAAAAAAATGTAAACTACAAAAATGTATTAGAAAAAAACATTTTTAAATTAACAAAAAAAAAAAAAAAATTATAACTTAGACTATATAAAAATTAAATAAAAATAAATAATGAATTAAAAAAATTTTACAATATTCTAACATTTTAATTTTTTATTCTCCACAAGGTGTCTGAGGTTTTTTTTTCCCTTTAATTTAAGATCTAAGACAAGAGTCTATCAATTGTCTAACCTAAATCTGAATAAATTAATATAAAAAGTAAATAAATAAAAGAATGAATTATTTTTTAACACGAAAAATCACCTGATATGATGATTGAATCTGAAAAAAGATTTCATTAAATTATTCAATTGATTTCTTGAAATGATATCGTAATTTTTTTTTTGTTTGGTAGGTAATTTAAGTTTTTTTTTTTTTTTAAGTTAACTGTATGAATGAGAAATTTTTATGAGGAAGATGTTTTCATTTTGATTTTGGCATTTATCTTTTTTTTTTTTAATGGAAATGATTTTGGTTTGTTATAGTTATGTTTCATCCAATTTTGGTATAAAAAGTATGAATTTGAGTTTGTTTTGTTTTTTTTTTGTCTTATATACAGATAGTCGATAGATAGGTTAGTTTTTTTTGCTTTGAAATGAAAATGATGTTTTTTTTTTTTTTTTTGGTTTATTTTTATATCTTTTTTGTTGTTTTATTTAAAAAAATGCATGTAGTTGTTGTTTGTTTATGGAAATTTGTTTTATTTAATTAATAAACCAGGTTTGTAGTTTTGTTTATTTTTGTGGAACACTTTTATTTTTATTAAATTTTATAAAGTTCTATTTTGTTTTGGTTGTCCAATACTTAATGATATTTTTTTGTTTTGTGATTTGTGTTATTTTCTTTATTTTTTTTTTCATTTATTTGTTAATATCTAAACTTACAATTTAAACGAACATGTTTGTTTTTTTTTTTTTTTTGATATACAACAATTAACAGAATTTGCTTTGGTTTTTATTGGTTTCTTTTTTGGTTTATAATTTTATCTGTACACATTTTCTAATTTTGATAATTTAACTATTTACATTTAAATATTTTACAAAATTAAATTATGAAACTTAATAGTTTTTATTTCGTTTTGCTTGCTATACCTATATAATTTTTTTTATGTTTTTTTTTTTAAATTAAAATAATGTACATTTTTAACCGATTTCTAGTTTTTTGGGTTTATAATGTATTTGAATTTCAGTAGTGGCACAGTAGAAAGTTTAAAACTATTGAAACATTTTTTTATTTAATATTTCTTTAACTAATAAAAAATTGAAAATGCATTTCTAAGAACAAAACAATAGAATTATTATTATGTCCCTGTACTCGTAAGTGCGATTTTAAATTAAACTATGGAATATTTCTGAAAGTTTTAAAAAGTTTTTGGCAGGTTTTATTTTAGTTTCAGATAAGTTACGCTTTGAATAAGACTATCGACTCAGTAAAATAAAAAAATCGAATTTTTTTGGGATGTATTTTAATTTATATTTGAAATGTCAGCAGTAAAATTTCGGTATGACACTACTCAAATCGTTCTTTTTAGTATTAAATATGTAACTTTTTTTTTCTTTGCTCAAAATCCATTTTATAATATTCTAAATTTGATTTCGAAGTAAAAAAAAAAACTATGACGTCACGTTTTTAAGATATCAGATGTCCAAGATGAGCTTTTTGTATCTTAGGAGCGTGACGTCATAGATTTTTTACGATTTCGCATTCAATCTCAGAATATTAAAATCTATTAGAAGAGTATATTTTGAGTAGAAAAAAATATTCAGTTTTATTGAACATTTTATTTTTTTTGTATTATTTCACGTTTTCCAATCTTTACTCAAAAAAACTTAAAAGATTTTTTTGTTTAAATTAGCACAATTTTGACATCTTTCCTACACGGAGAAAAAACCTGCAGAAATCCGCTTGTTTTAAGGTTATCTTTTTCTCCGTGGGATGGAAAGATGTGAAAATTGTGCTAATTTAAACAAAAAAATCAAAAAAAAAAAGGTCATTATACAAAGGTCTTGACTTTCTTTTAAAAATTTTCGATTTTTTTCATTGAATATGAACAGTTATTACTCCTAATCCAATACCGAACACCTTTCCCACATAAGTTTTGCTGTATTTTTAGTTTTAATCCTGTTTGGAAAAAGAAAATTCAGTTTAAACTCTTATTATGTCTGCCATTTTGAAGCCGCCATTTTGAATAAAAAAGTTGGCAGTTTTTTCGTTTTTTTTTTAGTGTACATTTCATGACTTCAAAGGTACGACCATGCCTTGGTGTAACAGGCCGTTATGCGGACGACTACCAAAACCAAAAGTCTTCTTCTACCGTAATCTGCACTATGATAATAGGAATACAAACGACTTTTCAATAGTTTTTCGTAAAACATCAACTTAATGGACGTTTTTATCAATGAATAATGTTAAATTACTCGCAAGAAAACGCAAATATAATACCCTGTCATTGATGTTAAGAAAACTATAAGGGCTGGGATCTCAATACTGGTGACATGTCTAAATGTAATTTTCTTGAGCGGTATGTAAATTCTCACAGTTTATTATTAACTACTCTTAAGTAAAAATTCTACAGTCATTTCTGGGATCTTACAAATTATTTCTACCTTTTTTATTTAAAGTAGTTAAGAATGATGATAAGGACTTCAGCAAGCTTTAGTGCTTTGACTTTTAGTAGTGACTGCTAAAATAAAAAAAACTCTAGTTAAGCTGTATCTAAACTAGGATCATAATAATACGTAAGGACAACTTAAACTGCACCATCTACTTACATTTAAAAAGAATATGATTTTTTTGTTCTATTTAATCGTACTATTTATTTTTGTTCTATAATTTTTGTTTAATAAATATATTCCTGCATCACCTGTTTTTTAATGTAATCATAGTTATAATACTGCGTGTTTAATATAACATGATCAAATTTTTAAAATCGATCGTTTTCTATTATTTTTGTATACATACATAATTTATGTATGTATTTAATTATTTATTTATTTTTTTTTTTTTTCAATTTAATAAAAGGAAATTGTTAGATTTATCTACGTATAAGACTAAGCCTAAACATATGTATTTACATAATTTTCTTTTTTTTTTAATTTCTTATAAAATAATTGTTTTATTTTTTAAAAACAGGCGAACCAATTTGGTTCACAATAATTATTATATTTTTTTAAATTACTGTTAACATTTTTTTTTTGTTTTTTTTTTTTTTTAATTTTATTCGTAATACACATTTTAGGCTTTGTTTTTTTTTTTCGTTAAGAAATAAAAATCATTACTTTTAATTTTATAATTTACCTATAATTCTTAAAATAATTATTTATTTTGTTTTTTTAACTTTTCACAGGTGTTGTTTTTGAATTTATTTTTTAAATTCTTCGTGTAATATTAGATTTTATTTTGTTATATTTTTTTTTGTTATTAATTTTAATTACATTAATGTTCTATATAAAATTGACTTTATATTAAATTTATTTTGTTTCTCACTATTTTTTGTTTTTTCTTAAATGTTTTCGGTTTTCGTAAAAAAAATTGGCCAGTGCTACCGATATACGTCGATATCATATGGCTTGTGTTAATTTTAATTTTTAATTTAATTTTATGTTTTTTTTTTTTTTTCATCCATAGAATAAAACTCTTCTGGTGTTTTATTTAATTAATCGCTAATTTTGAATTAGTTCTATACATTTACATGTTGTTTTTTTTTGTTTTGTTTTGTTATTTGAATATATCTATAGCCTTTTCTGTTTAAATTTTAATATTTATAAACATTAACTGTGTTGTGCAATTAAGTATATTATCTAGGTTTTAAATTTTATTTGCCTAACCTTAAAACTAAATTGCATTTTCTGTTTTTTTTTTTTATTTTTGTTTCATAATTTTTTTTTCTGTTTTTAATTTTTCCTCTTCATTTGCAATATAATTTTATATGTGTGTATATGTATTTTTTTTTAATTTTAGAAAACTGTATGTTTAATAGTGTTTTGTTATGTTTATTTTTGTTGTTGTTGTTAATCTGTTTTTTGTTTTTTTATTTTTTCTGTTTTTGGTTTTAATTTAAAATAAATAAATATATCTAAGTTAAATCACGAATAGGGGGCGGATATATTGACCCCAAACAGTTATTATCAGTGTTTGTATTCAGGATAGCGTCCATTCTCCATTAATTGTCCGTCTCCTATTTGATTTGATTCTATGTGGGCGCGCCTCAATTGTGGCTGAATAACACTGCCGCTGCTCTCCGTTTCGGTCGATGGTGGTGAGGGGTAGAAGTCCCTCTGACTTACACTTAAGCCATTGGCTACCCCCATTGATGATGGTTCGCCGTGGTGGTGGATAACGGAACTCGTTGAGGCCGTTGACAATTGTCCGACGCCGGGTTGTTGGGAATCCGACATTGTGCCTTGTTGATGGTCCAATACCACGACGGATACTACATCCTCACTCGCCCACCGGGCTAACTGTTGTTGAGCTTGAATAAAGTCATCACTAGAAAATAATAATCATAACAGGAACAACGATACAAGAAAAATTATAAAACGAAACAAACAAACAAACCAACAACCCAGAAAACAATCAAAAAAAAAAAAAAAAAAAATTATATAAAATAAATAAAATAAACCAAAAAAAAACTTATTAATCAAACTGAGATACTTTTTTGGTATATATCAATTTAATAATTTTGTTTTTTGTTGGAATTAAAAAAAAAAATTAAATTAAAAAATTATGTTTTATGTTAGCAACATATAAAGCCAGGCTTTAAAACAGAAGTATAAAAAAGTACCTTTAAAGCGTTTTTTTTTAAATGCAACATAGTCGAACGAGCGGATGTAATGTAATTTTTTTTTAATGGTTTGTTTTGTTGGTTATGTATTTTTGTGTGTAATTACTAATTTTTTTTTTTTTTAAATTTTAGCATGAACTCTAATAATTGTTGTTTATTATGAAAATGTGGGGGGAGGAATTTGGCAAACATAAGATGTAAATATTTTTGAAGTAATAAGGAGAACCAAGTAAAAAGTTTTTTTTGTAATTTTTTGTAAGTAAACGAAAAAAAAGAACTAATTCAGAAATGTATTTTTTATGTCATTAATGACAATGTAAAATCATTATGTTTTCATATTAAAAAATTTAATGTTTTTATATTATTTAAGAAAAATACAGCATAAGTTTTTTATACAAAAATTTAACATATTAAACTAAACATTGTCACATGTGTGTCATTTATATTAAAATATTAATTCGCAAAAAAAAAATGATTGACATTACGATTATGGAGAATGCAGTTGCGTTGCTAGCCCTGTGGGGGCCCTGTATCCAAATTATTTTGGGGGCCCCTCCCATCTATATATAATTTTTTGAAAAAAAAAAAAAATTGAAAGCTGGAATTTTTTAGCAATTTTTTTTTTAATTCCAAAATTAATTTTTTTCAGAATTTTATCTTTTTTTTATATTAAAGCTATATTGTAAAAACTTTTGTAATAAAAACTTCGTTGAAATTGAATTAGTGGCTTGTAGATCAGTAAAAATAATTTTTGAAAAAAAAAAAAAATATATTACTAGCATATGGGTGGTTGGAAAATTCGATATCTCAAAAACTCGGTACGTTAGAGGCATTCTAGTGCTAGATTCAAATTCAGAATGTCAAAAGCCATAAGAAAAGTATAATTTGATTTCTGTGGAAAAAATTTTTGCATTTTTGTAAAAGATATAAATCCAAAACATATAAATCTCATTTTTTCATTTTTCTCAATATTTCTGAGGTTATTTAAAAAAAAGGGTAAAAGTTGTAGATCTTTTTATTATCCCCCAATTTGTTTGTGGGCATTGAACAAAAAATCCAAGAAATAGCATACAAAAATGTCTAAAATTGTGTTTTACTACTTTGGTACTTTTTTGGTCTTTTTGGTATTTGTTTTACTTAAAAAAAATTGTTTTCATTGAATACGTACAGTTCTTCAGTTCTATGTATATTTAAAATGCTCTATTATAAAATTTTTAATCTATAATTCCGTAAAAAATTCTGTATTTCAAAATTCTGTAAATTCTATTAATGTAATAAAAATTGTTCAACAAGAAATAATTACAAATGTGTTATTTTTATAACTGTGATTTTTAATGAAGAGGTTTTGAATAAAAGAATTTCGAAAATCTAAATTTGCAGAATTTTGAAGAAACTGAATTTAACAACTGTTCAAATATTGCAAGGTCAAGAAAATAAACATCAATTCCGATTTAGTTTTTCAAAACAGCTTTACTCCTTAGTTTGTTTCAATCTCAATCCAACAGTTTAAAACACTTTTATGTTAGTTTACTTGTAGATTTTAAGAGCTGCCTCTATATAAAATTAAAGAAATTTTGTTGATGTTGGGGAAGAGTCGACATTTAGGGCCAAATTTTGTTAAATGAAAAATAAAAGGTTTTTTTATTTAACTTTTTTTGAAAAAAAAAAAAAAAAAAATAAAGATGCAGTTTTATTGCAATTGCTTTAAATATTACGTTTGTAAAGTTTAATCAAAATCGTTAGAGCCATTTTCGAGTTTTTTTGGTATAATTTGAAAAATTTGTATGGGAGGTACACTTTTTTGACTTTTTTGAGAAAAACTAAAAATGCAGTTTTGTTGCAATCGCTTTGATTGCCGTTTTCGAGTTATTTGGTTTGAATTGAAAAATTTGTATGGGAGGTACACTTTTGAAGCGAGATATAAAAAAAACAAAAATAAAACAACTTTCAAAATTCCATAAAAATCATCTGTACCAAATTTGAAGAAAATCCGTCCACCCGTTTAGGCTGTGGAAATGTGTACAGATGGACGCACAACCGCACAGACGTACAGACGCACGGACGAAATTGCGAGACCCACTTTTTTGTAATTCTCCATCATCGTAATGTTGGTTTTAATTAAAACATAAAATTTTTTTTTCGACACGAAACCAATACTTGCCTTATAGAGCAAGTAAAAAATAAAATTCTTAGTCTGACTAATAAAAACACAACAAAAAAAAAAAAAAAAATAGGTCGTACTAAAAAAACGACCAACGTGTTTTGTATACTCTGTAAATTACAATTGCTCAAATTTAGAAATTATAAGGTCGAATATTTTTAGCTTTGTTTATTAACCGGCCGTGTTCGAATTGCGTTAAAATACTGGTTAAAATTTGACATTTGGTTAAATTTTGACACTAGCGTGGAGAATAAAATGGGTTAACAATTATCCAGCTGCGAAGCAGGGTTTAATTTGACACTTGTGGTCAAAATTTGACGTTTCTCAAGATAGAAAGATCAAGATAGATTTGAAATTATTTTTTTTTGTATAATGCGTTGATATTTTAAGAAATGTAAAAGTATTAATACAAAGCACTTTCATAAATTATTATTCATCTTGCAAAATTGGAAATGTATGTTGGTTTTTTATTTTTTATATTTCTATTTTGTTGGTACCTGGTGAACCATGAATTAGTGTTCGAACACTGAATTAAAAATATCTTTTTAATCGCAATGAAGTGGGAAATTATGGATACAAATAAAAAAAATATGTGAAATTGAGAATTTCTTACATTTCCATACTAGAATATTTAACTTTATACATTTTCAGCTGGGTTTTGTTAAAAAAAAAAAAATAATTAATTGAATAGGTATAAGAAAAACCATTTTTGAGGGTAATTTGGTTTTATCTTAAGCGAATTTTTTAATCAAATTAGTGCCAAAAAAAGTCCCATTTTAACACATTTTAACCCAATTCGCACAGCAAAAAAATAAATTTGATCCCTTTTTTAACCAAATGTCAAAATTTAATCGTGGTAGAAAATGTAACCAACATTTTAATGCAATTCGCACACGGCCTAAATAATAAAATTCATTCAATTATCTATACAAATGAGAAAGTTATCTACAAATTTATAAATGTTGAGCAGTTTATGTGGTAGTCCCACCCAGCCTTAAGGGCGAAATTAAATTAAAATGTGTAAATATCTATTTTAATTCATAAAATTATTATCAATTATTTTGTTTTACATAACCCCATATTAAAGTTAATTCATACTTTCTTAGTAAAAATTAATTAATTAATTACTAATAAATTAATTAACCGTCTATTTGATTTGTTAAACAAGGAAATAAACTTTGAATTCATCAGTTTCCGATTTCCAACTTGCTCAGTCCTTTTGCATTTTGACGGAAAATTCTTTTGGGTTACTTCTTCGTCAGCTATCACTTCTATACTTTTGTGTTCTTCTACATTCATTTTGAGGCTCTGTTGTACTGGCAAAAAAGTTTTCCATATCTCATAAACGACACAAATAAATCAATTTATAAATTAAATACAAAATTTAGTATTACACCGTTTTATAAGCGAATTTTCGAACGACTACAATAATTGTGTGTTACTAAGGAATTTTAATATTTTAAACAAGTCTTCCTATTTACAGTATTTTTATAGATGTTTCTTTCTTTTTAAAGTCTTCAATATTCCTATTTAAAAAAAAAAAAAAAAACTATTAACATTCATTAATTTGTTTATTTTAATTTTCGTTACAACATATTATTTCTTCGGTTTTTTTTTTTAATTTTGGTAACATTTTGATTAATTGATTTTTCTTTCCTCCTTTCTTCCATAATATTATTGTTTTTCATACAAAGTATTTTTAATTATTATATTTATTCATTAAAATTAACATTTCTTTCGTATTTTTTTTTCTTTCGTCATTAGTTTTGATTTTTCTCCTTATTACTTTGAAACAAAAGCTTAAAACATCTTGGTACACTACATATGACTAATTTTAATTTTATTATTATTTATTATAAAAATTAAAACTAAATATAAAACAAAAAAACATAAAACAAGGTTTTACAACTAAGGGTTTTAAGAAAAAAAAAAAAAAACTAAAAAAAACTAAATTCTATTTTATGTAAAAAATTCTTTTGGAAAGAGCGTTAGCAATAACGGTTTTTACGTGTGAACTTTCAGCAAACGAGTCCATCATAATGCAAAAACACAAAACACCATAAATATTAAATTTATAAACAAAATATTATAATATTTAACGAAAAACAGAAAAGTTAACGAAACTTAGTTTTTTTTTTTTTTTTTTTAATTTTAAATTTTAATTACAAGGTATCACTAGCCGGGATATTGGTGACTGAAGGGGACCTACCTCTCACTATCGGGAGTTTCACGATCAATCCGGGCATCTACGGTCCTATCATGATGATCGGCACTCTCGTAGATGCCCTCATCATCTTGATGCAGATGCGTATGCGACGAGTGATGTGATGAATGTGGGCCATGTGTGGCATGGCCATGGGCATGAGAATGATGCGCATGATGGCCAAAAGCATGAGGTGAGTGTGATTGATGAGGATGTCTACTAGTTGTTGGATGCCTATACCTTCCATAAAAGCGATTCTCCTCGTCGGAGCGCGGGCGACAGCTTCTGCTGTAAGACGGATGGATGGTCGCTGTTTTTTGTGATTGGGCTAATTGTTGGTTGGAGCTGTAAAATGGTTTTTAATTTTTTTGTATTTTTTTTTTGTATCAAAAAGGATCAAATTTTTTAAGCAGGTTGATTTATGTGTTGATTTAAAAATTAAAAAAAAAAAAATTAAAAAAAATTAACAAAACAAACACATTTAAAACAAGAAAAATAAAAATTTGTATATATTAGTAGACACAAAAAAAATTAACTAACCCTTGCGAGGATTCACTACAAGCAGCGGAACTATCTAATCTATAATGGCGGTCGGCTTCCGTTTCGGACATTCGATTGTCCTCGGAGCCACTAGGGCTCATATGCCTAACCGAATGATGCTCTAATTGTCGAATTAGATCTTCTAGGTTTCTTATTCGCAGCGGCCCGGTCGCTGGGGCATCATCTTCCTCAGGCAGATGGTGCTGCGATCTGTGATGGTGCAATATCGCACCGGTCTGAGGACCTTCCACCAGCACCGTATGTGGTTGATTAATGTCGCAGATGTTCTCTTTGGAACCGGACTTTGAGCTGCTGCGTTTGTATTCGCCATAGCTGAGCTGTGACGTTGAGCACTCTTGGAGTGTTTTGCGCAGCATTTCTTCGCTGAGACTACCACTACCTACGGGAGTGTTCCCAGCGCCAGTACCACGATGTGAAGCTGCATTTCGTAGAGCTTCCAAGATGTCTTCGTGGTAGCCATTAAGGCTTTTTAGAGTGCGCTCAACTTCGGACACTGCTGCGCCAGATGCCGCTGCTGCTGCTAATGTGCCATCTTGTTGAGCAATTAATTCCAGATTGTCTGATTGACCGTCTTCCCATTTGTTGGCTTGGTCACCAAGAACCAGTCCGTAGCCGTGCTTTTTCAGTATGCCTTTTTCTGAAATGTCATAGGGAGGAGTTGGAAGGTGTTTTTTGTGTTTTTTGATTTTTTTGAAATTCGGTTTTTCGTTTCAATGCATGATTTTCCATCGAACTACGTATAAATATTTATTCAATAAATAATTCAATGATAATGAATTCTATATATCGAGGACAAGTTATTTGTTAGATTAAGCAAAAGCACACACTTATTATAATATTGGTTTTTATATAGTTTTGGGGAAAAACACGCATTTATGAACTACCATACTATGGTTATAAAATGTATAGAGTCTATAATTTTGTTATAGATTAAAACATTTTAAGACTTGGTATAAACATTTAGTATGATTATAAGTTATACACATAATTTGAGTCAATTACCTGAATGAGCTTGATCTTCTTCGCTGCTTCCAGTCAAACGTCTGACCTGGGGAGTCTTGTGATCTCTGGAAAAATTAACAATCATAATGTAACAATTTTATGAAAGAGTTTAAAAATCAAATTATAATTAAAGCAGAGACGGTTTTAAATTCTAAAAGTTATGTTCCATGTTAGTTAATTGATTTTTTAAGATAGCGCCAACAACAATTACACGGTGTAACACTCAAAATATACGCGGGCGGAGACCTATCAGGTTTTGTAGAGCTAGTCGCACTGAATACGAAACGGTATTTGAAAATCCCCTAACACCCCAAAATCTGGAGTTACGGGCAAAAAACGGTTTTTTGGACCTTCACCCATTGAAAAAATTCTAGCTTCGACAATTTTTTACCCATTTTCGATTTTTTTTACAGTTTCTGATAGACGATAAATATACCTTTTTAACAATGTATAAAACATGTAACTCGGTTAAACCACTTAGAATTTATAAGATGTCAAAGTTCAAAAATTCAATTTTTTTTGTCATTTGCCCAACTTCGGCATCAATTTAAAGTATATGTTTTCAAAACAACATGCTATTTAAAAAATATATTCTAAAACAATATCTATTTCCCAATTGATCGAGGTATTTTTTATGAAAATCACTTCAAAATTGGCTTAGAAAAAAAAATTTTTCAATTTCAACCCAGATACAGAAATTGGAACTTTTAGGTATAGAACAAAAATGTTGTTTCGGCACGTAGTAGGATAAGTTGGGCGCCAGGATTTGATGAAGGGTTTTTATAGAGGAGCTCAATACAAACATTTTTTTTCTTTGGAAGGGGGATCTATCTCCCCCCGTTTAGGTGGGAGGGGCATTTTTCTAAAAAAAAAATTATCAAAATAAAAAAAAATTATTAAAAAACAACGGCAACACTTACAGTAATAAATGATACCATTTCCAAAAGGCAAAATTGTGTATTTGATTCTAATTTTTAAATCAATATAATATTCCCAATAGTTTTTGAAATAATCGATTTCAAAGTCAAAAATAGGAGAAACAAATTTTTTTTAAACTCATTTTATACTATTTTTGTCCAGACTGTGAATTTAGTAAATAAATTACTTAAACAGAAAACTGCCTCAATTAATTCCTTATCGAACAGTGAAAACTATATGTTTCTATGTCTTCTAGTTTTTGAGAAAATTGAAAAATAAAAACAAATAAAAACAAAAAATATTTTGAAAAAAGAAAAATCTGATAAAATAATTTTTCAATATAGTTTTCACTGTTCGCTAAGGAATTAATTGAGGCAGTTTTCTGTTTAAGTAATTTATTTACTAAATTCACAGTCTGGACAAAAATAGTATAAAATGAGTTTAAAAAAAATTTGTTTCTCCTATTTTTGACTTTGAAATCGATTATTTCAAAAACTATTGGGAATATTATATTGATTTAAAAATTAGAATCAAATACACAATTTTGCCTTTTGGAAATGGTATCATTTATTACTGTAAGTGTTGCCGTTGTTTTTTAATAATTTTTTTTTATTTTGATAATTTTTTTTTTAGAAAAATGCCCCTCCCACCTAAACGGGGGGAGATAGATCCCCCTTCCAAAGAAAAAAAATGTTTGTATTGAGCTCCTCTATAAAAACCCTTCATCAAATCCTGGCGCCCAACTTATCCTACTACGTGCCGAAACAACATTTTTGTTCTATACCTAAAAGTTCCAATTTCTGTATCTGGGTTGAAATTGAAAAATTTTTTTTTCTAAGCCAATTTTGAAGTGATTTTCATAAAAAATACCTCGATCAATTGGGAAATAGATATTGTTTTAGAATATATTTTTTAAATAGCATGTTGTTTTGAAAACATATACTTTAAATTGATGCCGAAGTTGGGCAAATGACAAAAAAAATTGAATTTTTGAACTTTGACATCTTATAAATTCTAAGTGGTTTAACCGAGTTACATGTTTTATACATTGTTAAAAAGGTATATTTATCTTCTATCAGAAACTGTAAAAAAAATCGAAAATGGGTAAAAAATTGTCGAAGCTAGAATTTTTTCAATGGGTGAAGGTCCAAAAAACCGTTTTTTGCCCGTAACTCCAGATTTTGGGGGTGTTAGGGGATTTTCAAATACCGTTTCGTATTCATTGCGACTAGCTTTACAAAACCTGATAGGTCTCCGCCCGCGTATATTTTAAAACCTCATTTTTGTAACACCGTGTTATTAATAAGAAATTAACTTTTTAAATCGGTACTCGTATATCAAATATTTAAATTTATGTATTTATTCCTAAGGTAGTTTATAAATATTTTGCAATGATTTTGACTAATAATAATTAGCTCTTTATTGACTGACAATTTTTGTTGGACAGACTATAGCAATATTTATAATTATTTTGTTAAAAGAAACATTTTGAGTTAAATTTTTGTCCAACTTGTTTCTGTAGGCTAGATTTGATAGAAAATTTTGAATTTCAAATAATTAAAAAGTTTAAAACATTTTCAAGGCTTTGAATTTTTAAATATTTTAAATTAAAATAAAAGCATCCAAAGCCAACACAAATAAATTTAAGAAAGCTCTTAAAGCTCCAAAACTTGTTTCGGGACTTTGATCCGAAAATATCTGCCTCCGAATAAAAAAAAAAATATTTTCGATTGCAAATAATTCAGCAACCCGAACTCCTACAAACTTTTGGTTTTCAGTAATGAATAGAGTCTAAAGCGTCCTTTCGTTTGATGTATCAATCGATAGATTTGAGAAAATTTTTGAAAATTCCGAATTTTTGGACAAGGGGTACGTACCCCTTGCATAATTTTTGAAAATCTTAAAAAAGTAAATTTTTAATTTTTTTATCTGAATGCATAGGCCTGTTTACTGTGTTCTCATATCTGTAAACCAAATCTTGTTTCGGGACTTTGATCCGAAAATATCTGCTTCCGAATGAAAAAAAAAAAAAATATTTTCGATCGCAAATAATTCAGCAACCCGAACTCCTACAAACTTTTGGTTAGCAGTAATGAATAGAGTCTAAAGAGTCCTTTCTTTTGATGCCTCATTCGATAGATTTTGAGAAAATTTTGAAAATTCCAAATTTTTGGACAAGGGGTACGCCTTGGATAATTTTCGAAAATCTTAAAAAAATAAATTTTTAAATTTTTAGCTGAATGCATAGGCCTGTTCACTGAATTCTCATATCTGTAAACCAAATCGTGTTTCGGGACTTTGATCCGAAAATATCTGCCTCCGAATAAAAAAAAAAATATTTTCGATTGCCAAACTTTTGGTTTTCAGTAATGAATAGAGTCTAAAGAGTCCTTTCTTTTGATGTGGCATTCGATAGATTTTGAGAAAATTTTTGAAAATTCCGATTTTTTAGACAAGGGTACGCCATTGATAGTTTTTGAAAATCTTAAAAAAATAAATTTGTAATTTTTTTATCTGAATGCATAGGCCTGTTCACTGTGTTCTCATATCTGTAAACCAAATCTTGTTTAGGGGCTTTGATCCGAAAATATCACCACAAAATTTAGTTGAAGTTGGCAATCCATAAGATTGATCATTTTACCAGAACGATAATTCGTATCTCCTATATTTCATTCTAGAAAATATCACTTTAAACAGTCTCTGAAGATAAGATATATTTTAATAACTTAAACTTACCTAAATCCGGTTTGATTTTGATACATCAACTTGCTGGATCCATCCAATGAAACCTCTTCCACCGAATGATGATTGGCTGCATTGCCTGCCGTTTGGTAGGGCTTGACAATTGGCTTTTTCGAATATGGCGGATCATACTTCAATGTGGTAGTCTTCCTCCTGATTTATTTCGGGGAGTTTTTTCATTTGATTTTTCGTTTTGTTTGTTATTATGAGTTATTATTTTTTTTTTTTTTTATTGTTTGTTAATTATTTTTATTTTTATATTTTTTTGTTTGATTTTATAAACAATTTTGTTAAATTAATTTTTTTTTTATTGGTTTTGTTTTTGTTTCGATGAGAAATGTTTTATGAAAATTTAATAAAAGTGAATTTGTTTAGAAAATAGTTAAAATAATTAAATGTATCTATTTTTTTTTTTTGAAAAAAACAAAATGTAAAAAAAAAAATAATTTTGTGGACTAATTTTTTTTGTTTAATTTAATTAATAAATGGGTTATTAGAGTGTTTTGTGTAAATGTTGTTATGTGAACGATGTGTTTTAGATGTGTTTTATTGTTTTTTTTTTTTTTTTATACAATGGAAAACATTTTACTATATTATAATAAGTCAACATGAAAAAATAGAAAATAGAGTGAGAAATTCGTATATGTATATTTATGAAGTATGCTTGTTTGTTTATTTTGATTAAATATACACATAAAGTACGCAATATAATGATACAAAATGGCAAAGAGTTGATCATACATTTATAGACAGTTGAAGTTTACAGTAGCACAGGAAAACTTTTGTACACACACACAACACAATATGCATACCTACACAGATAGATAGATCACATTCATCAATAATTATTTTTTTTGTATTTTAATATATTTAAATTGAAAGTCTAAAAATATATTTATAGCGTTTTAATTGGTTTTTGGAGGTTAATTGTTTAATTGGAACTACAGTTAGTGACAGTCGTTTTCAAAGACGGTGAAGAGTTTAGAATATATTTTTTAAAATGAAAATTATAGAACATTTAAAAGGTCAGTACATATTTACACATTGCTAGTTGAATTTTGTACAAGTGGGTTTTCAAATATCTAAGAAACAATCACTTAATTTATTATGTCGCTAGGAGCCACATTTGGTCAGTTAGTTTTAAAGTTTGTTCATTTTATAAAAACTATTTCAATGACTTTTAATCGAATAAAATGCCACTGCAGGTGGCCATGGCACAGAGGAATAGATGGATGACTTCAGAGCCAGACATCGTGGGTTCAAACCCAGCGGTCGGCTCAGAAGTTTTTTCTAAATCGCCAGCTTAACTGAAGCCACCTGTGCGATAACATGAGACAATTTTCAACTATGTCTCCTCCTCTGTGCCACGTAGTTCAGTGTTGTATGTTCTTCTCTCGTTCTTTCTCTCTTTGTCTTTCTGTGTTGTATTAATGTCTTGTGTTGTATCAGCAAAATGGACCTAGATTCCGAAGCTGCAGTGTTTCTAGTCCGGAGATTTATCTTCAGACTAGTTTAATATGTAATGTAATGTAATGTAAAATGCCAAATTTACTTACTATTTTATGTCTAGATATTTCTTTGGATTTATTGAACTTCAATAAAATTCACAAATTTCTTCAAAAACAACAGAACAATTCTTAAGATTGCATTAACACGAACCCCTTTTAAATTTTTCAGATCTTAGGTTCATCACAGTTATACTTCAGATTGAAGGCTTTGGTGTTGAAGCAGGTAATGCATGAACAGTAAAGGGGGATTATATTATTGGAATTGTTGGTTCTACAAAACCATATATAGACAGACTAATATAAAAATCTCCTAATAGGTTCATTTTGGAAACATAAGCCATATTAACATTCATTGTATTCATAGAGGAAAAGATGAGGACACCAAATACACAATTATTATGAGCTTTTAAAAAGAGCATTGCTCTAAAATAATGAAATTGTCTCAGGGGATCATTAAAAGTACGGTAACAAAAACAAGGGGAATCCGCCTAAGAATCAGCAGATAGTTTCTTATTTAGGTAATTCCTTTTCTTATTTGAAAGAAAGTTTTAACATTGCTCAGAATTTGAAAACATCGATTCATACAAACTGAAAAATTCTACTACTCTATATCAAATTTGAACAATGCGGTGAATACAACCAACCCTCGATAATTTCAATCACAAGACTTAGAAAAAAAAGAAGTTATATTTTTTTTTCTAAATTATAAAATATTAACGTTTGGATATGCTAAGTGGATGTCAATCTAAATTCAAAAGTTCAGACGATATCTTTGATGTCAAAATCTTATTATATACCTACTAGCTGATCGGGCAGAGGTTGTCCTGCCTCTAGCAGTTGATAATTTCTATTCTAACCTAAAAATCGTAATTTATCTGGCAATAATAAAATAAAATAAAAAAAAAACAGTCGTTACTTAGTTTTATGAAAGATTTGTAATACAAAATATATGGTTATTGTATGAATAAAAAAACTCATAAAACTTGAAAGTTTTCAACATTCACTTGCTACCAGCCCATAGCTATACACTTTTGACCAAGGTTTCAAATTTCTCCCTCTCCTAACTCCCTTGCAAAACGTTACCAATTTTGTATATCAATTTGAGTATGTATATATTTCAAGACACGCAGATCTAATGAGTTATATCATTAGTTTCTTCTTTCTCATTTGTCATACAACCAATAATATTGAATGAATGTAATATACCAAATATTTTATATTGAATTGTAAAGTTTTTTTTTTGCAAGAATTAATCGTTTACTCAATAATATTTTATTTATTTGGCGAGAAATGATGTTTGGTAATACCTAAATTCTTGATAAGTTCGAACCTTTTTAACTGGCTTCCAAAAAGGAGAAGGTTCTCAATAATTCGTCTGTATTTTTGTTTTCAATCTTTGTTCCCTCAGAACTTTCGACTACGTGAACTAATTTTAATTTAATTTATTTGAAAGCTAGTGCTTCGAGTGTGTAACCATTTCAATTTGGTCCAGTCCTGAGTATGGTATCCATGAGAAAATCATACCTAATACAAATTTTGATTCACAGAAGTGTTTTTTTTTTGATAAAAATGATTGTTTGAAGGACATTGCTAGAATTCAGTAGAAATCAATAATTTCAATTCTTCGAAATGAACACTGTCAATGGTTGGCAATCGCTTAATGATTTTGGTATGACTAATAACGTTTGATAGAAAACGCCAGGAAAAAGAATAATTAAGAAATCTTGAGTTACTGTTAAGATATTTCGTTTGAGTGCTAATCCGCATTAATAATGCAATTTGATAGTAATTTTAAAGTTTAACTTTGAAAGGCATTTCATTCTCTATCTTTACCAAAATGTATAATTCATACAACCCCATCTTGCATTATCAGAGAAAAATACAATCCCATTTTCCCATATATGCGTATTTTTTTTTACTGTAATATGTAATAGATGGAGTTGCAAATGAATTTAACTTTAAGTTTTCTTATGTTCAAGAAGATATTTCGAGGCCAAGCTGTTCTTGAATTTATGAATTGAATAGGTTATTATTAATCAGCCCTATGATGGTAGCCGATCGGAAGAAAATTTTATCCGATTTGTACGAATTTTTCAATTTTCATATGATTTTAACCCTTCCGACAGTAAAATCGGACAGATGTACGAAAAAAAATCTCAGGTGCGTTGAAAATTTAAAATACATGCGATGCTATGCAGTGAACTGTCAAAATATTTGAGACGCGTTGTGCTTTATGCTTTTTTTTCTTTCCGATTCTTCCCGATAGAAAATTAAACGTGAAAAATTATCCGAAAAATATAAAAACCAAAAAAATTGGAATAATTTCTCTCTTCAAATTCGGGTACCGTGAATACAAAAATCTTCCGATCGGAACTTTTCTCCGATCGGATATTTTTCCGATCGGCTACCATCATAGGTCTGAATATTGAACAAGTTTTTTTAGTGTGACATCCAAAAAGCTAAGTTTTTGAATCAGAAATATTTTACTTGACTTGTCAACAAGAGTCTTTTTTCTATTGACTCTTTTCAAATTTGTTTCATAATTTTATAAATGCCTTAATTCACACTGGGCAACAAAGGTATTGTTTTATTAAGTTTGATCAACTTTTCCGAAGTTTTTTAGGTTGCTGAACTCGAATGCGAAGTAAAATTTTTTCAGCTTGCGTTTTCGAGATATTTCTACCTAATATTCCAATAATTCGAAACTGATCAAATCTATCCAAAGGAAGTAAGCCTCAGTTGAAATTTTTACATTTTAGTTAAAACTTTAAACTGAAATTATTAAAGCTTTAAAATAATTTATAACTGCCTAAATTCAAATAAAATTAGGATATATCAGCTGATGTGTGCCGAAGAACGAAAATATCAGTCGGCCAGTTTCAGCAAATTAAAATTATGTAGTTCAATTTAAGCTGAAACAGGTGAATAACTGGCAGTACTTGCAATGTTTCTTCATTTTTGTTTGTACTTTTTGGATACTTAAACTTACATATGTATTTACTTAATACTATGCGAGTGTATTTTATTTATTTGTAAAATAGTTGTAATTGAGTTGTCATTTATCACAGGAAGCTTACAAAATTAATTGTATAGGAACTTTTTTTCTGACGGCTTATGATACGAAAAACCTTCAAACCATTATTTAACGTATAAAATATATTTTGACTTACAATTTGAATAAAATATAATAATTTGTTTATTTTATTAACACACAAACATGCAATTCATAACGCATGTTAGCAAGCAATATTAATTAAAAACCATATACCAAAATAACAGTAGACCAGCTCCTTCAATATGTCCAACAGACGTTGTAAATTTATATATACATATAAAAATTGTAGTTATGTACATATTTATAAAACGTCACTATTTCGATGAAACATATGGTTATTTCTATATAGCTTCAGTTTATACATATACATACAAAAAAAATAAATGTTAGCAATATGAAAAAATGATTGATGGTAACATAATATTATATGTTCAAAAATGATTTTATTTTTTATGAAAAATGATGAAGATGATGAAGACTATGCTGAGGGTTAAATAGAGCTGGTTTCAATGTGTGATGCTGTGATGATGATGAAAATGAAGTGTAATTTTTCTCTCACTTAATCTTTTCTTTTTTCCTTAACTTTATATTAGATATTTTTAATATATAAATGATATAATTTTTGAAAGTAAATGGAATTTTTTTTTTTTTTTAATAACTTGTTCGACGTTTTTTCACATGACAAATATAGTACATAGTACATATATTTGTGTATATGCCATGTTCTACATATTGTCATGTGTACACAATACACAAACAAAACCAATCTTTGTGTTTGATGTCTGTATAATGGTATTGTGTAAATACAATGTGATCCCGTACAAAGCACCAGCACGAACTCAAAGCCAGTATAGTAAATGTTTTTTTTTATTTTACAATATGAATTATATTACTCTTTTATATTTTTTCTTTATATTCATTTAGTGCTTTTATCTTTTATAATATTTTTTTTTAATTAATTAATTTTTTTTCATATAAATCTACTTTATCTATATGAGAACTTTTAAAATTAAAAAAAGAAAACAAATAATACACACAAAACAAAAAAGTTAATCACGCGTGCCGTGTTAAGCTCCCCGGTCCGTTTTGCATTATTAATATAACACACACATTCAATTGAAAATTAAAAAAAAAAAAAACACACACAAATTAGTACCTACTTGGGAATAAAAAAAAAATTAAACAAAATAAAAATATTAAAAAGAAATTCGCATTATGTGTTTCGTTCATATTAATACACTTCTCTCCAGGAATTTTATTATTTCGCCATTTTAATAGATTACAACTATTTCTAGGAATGACTAATTATAAAATTTGTAATTTTACTAAACGAGTTTAAAGGGTTTTATCGATTGGTCCAGGATACAAAATTTTATTTTAAAGTTTAAAAAACTCAGTACGGACGATCACTGGGGCGTATACGTTACATTTTCTTATATTGAAAATTGTCATTAAACGGTCAAGATAATCAAGATCAAATCAAGAAAAGTTTCATTATTTGACAGCGACAAAGAATTTTACTGTAAACTTCTATATAAAAAAAAAAAAACAGAATTTCACTGGTCACTGTGGTGTATACGTAATATTTTTTAATTGAAATTTTCATTAAAAGATACATTCTTTGGCCAGAATTGGACATTTTGCTGTCAATAAATGAGAATAAAAACTTAACTGGACACTATGACGTATACGTAATATTTTCTTATATTGAAAATTTTTTTTATTTTTTTTAACACTTCATCAAGTATTTTAGTATTTTTGAAAAAAAAAAAAATCATATTTTTTTTGAAACATTGTTCTAGAAAAAAACAGTCACACAATTTAAAAGAATATTAAACTTATTGCATGGTTCTACTGTCAAATTTCGTAGCTTATGAATAATTAAATACTAAATGATGGACTTATGAAATTAAAATTGAATATTCACAGCACTTTAATTCATAATTTCAGGAGTTTGCCAGAGGCAAAAATCTATCTTAATTGATTGTATTCGCAGAATTTTTTAATTGAATATTGATTTCTCAGTCCATTAAAAGAATCACAGTTTCAAACTGACCTTTATTCTAGTCCGCAAAAATATAAAAATTTCTTGGAAAAGTGGTTATTATTTCTACGAAAGTGAATGCATTTACTAAAAACAAACAACAACAGATTTATTTAATAATCTCGGATTTTGTATGAAAATTTAAATCTTTTTTTTATGTAAAATTTGAAAGCATACTTTTTGAGCACAAAGTGTAACACAAAAACATTTGTTTGACACACTTGAAGCTGTTCACAATTCTTTTTGTGAAAATCAAGCCAAATTGAAATATTGTAGTAAAGAAAAATACCAATATTATTCATATTCCTAAAAAAATAAAGGAACTTTTAGAATAATTTAATTTGTTAAAAAAAGTTAAAAACTTGAATTTATTTTTTAAAAAAAGTAATCACACATATTTTTTAAAATGGCCATTCTTGAAAAAAAAAGTTTAACAATTTATAAAATTAAAATTAGAAAGTAAGGATTTACCCAAACTCTTTACATATACAAACAAATTTATTTTGACTAATTCTTTTTCATTGAAAACTGAACATGACGTCCTTCATATCAAATCGTTGAACCCAACCATATTTATTTTCATAAATTTTGTTATTCTCTTATTAAATATTTGTAATAATGCTTTGTCATAAATAAACTACGAGTATTTTGATTTTTCAAAGTCACATAAAAATTTTGTCTAAAAAACGGATTTATCTCGTGAACATTTTCGAGCAATGATTAGTTCGGACTTCCGTTGATTTTTCAACTTTGCCAAAAGTTCAATTGTGAACGTGATTCGTTTACTGATGAATTTCACGAAGATCGTCCAAAATCGGTTGTTTTGTCAGATAATGCATATGAACATTTCATGGCGAAGAACTTTCTTGGGGTCATTTTTTCCCACATAATTTGACAATCGCTAAAAAAAAGGCTAATAAAATACAATCACGGTAAGTCAAAATTTTTTTTAAGAAATAATAGTTTTTCTCAAAACTGAATGTTTGAATTGAGCAATAAAGTTAACTTTAAGACTTATTGATTGAGTTATAAATTTCTAAGTTAAGACCGTTTTGTAACTAATCATCCTGAGGGTCTTAGAGTGATGTTTACAGAATAAATTCTTTTAAGAAAATGCACATACGAGGATCATAAAGACACAGGATTTAATTAGGGTTTTTACTTAGCCAATCTAATATATTCTGTTATTTGACAAAATGATCAAGGTAAAAGTGCACTTCATTTATAAACACGGTTTAGCGATGAAAGATTTCTAGAGCCCAATTCTAGAACGTAAGCCTTGGAGTTACTTCATATGATTGAGTTTCCATATCACTTGAAAGGAAGATAGAAAAATTTTAACTCAGTTAAATTCAATAATTGCCGTTTACGTTCTTTAAGTCTGTTAAAAAGTTAAAAGTTTTCAACTCGTTTTCCGTCTTTTCAAACGTTAATAGGATGATGGGGGAAATTCGACGTTCAAATAACAGAAGTGCATGAATAAACGCTAAACGGACCATTTTTCAAGTTAAAGAATTTTTGAGGTTTTTGTGTTTTATTTTTTAAGGAAGTTGTCAAAAAATGTCAATACTTGATTAATTCTTGTTAGATTGTCCGGTTGTTAGGATTCCACGACTGTAAAACACATTCATAATGTATTTTCAAAATTTTTCAACAATATGCGATTTTCTTTAAGGAAAACAAAAAATGGATGACTATTGACAAAAACAACTTACCTTTTATATGAAAATATAAATAAACTTATTTAAAAAAAAAAAAAAAAAAAAACAAATACAAAACAATAATAAAAACATAAACAAATCAAAATTATTCTATATAAATAAATGATAAAAAATTGTATGTTTTTAATATACAAACATACATAATGATAATTATAAAATTCAATCAAAACTTTATCACACTAAATCATTTTGAAGCATCATTTAAAATATATTATATTCGTACTAATTGTTCAATTATTGTTTTCATTTTTTTTGTCTATCTATGTTTTGTTAAGTAAATCAAACAAAAAAAATATAAATTTTTGTGTTTTTTTGAATGACTATAAAACAATTTCTGTTTTTTTACCAAAACTATTCACATAGCAGTTAACAGTCACAATGACGACAAAAGTAGTAATGAAAAATTTTCTTTCTTTTCTTTAAATTTTCTTTTTTTTTTTTTTAGATAATTTAAATAATAAAAGATTGTCAGTTTTTAAATATCTCAATAGTTTTTTTTTTTTTTTGCTGTGTCTCATCTTTTTCTCTTCTCTCTGCTTGCTGATGTCGAAATATAGAGTCACGATTTTTTTTTGTAATATTGTTGTACGTGTTAGAATTTTTTTTTTTAAATAAATGTCAAATTTTGTAGTTATGAGATTGATAAATTAAAATTTTTATATAGGTTTTGTTTTTAATTTTTTAAGGGTCTATGTCTAAATTAAGTAAAAAATTTTATTGAGGTATTAGGCGGGTTCAATGCATATCAATTTATTATTTTTCTATGCCTCTCTGATTGGATAGCTGTCAAATGTATCCTAGTCAAAAAAAGGCTAGTTGCAAATTGACATCTAGCCAATCAGAGGACTTAGAAATTGTTAATGGTTAATAGACTAATCCAACTTCTGTTGAAACTGGGAATTGTTATTATCTTTTGCGGGGGGATACACTTAGTTAAAATATTTGGTTAAGCAATGGACAAAGAAAATTGGAAGGGCTTTTAGTTATATAAATGGGCGAAGAGTTAAAGCATAAATCTACATTGTTTCATTTTTTGTTTTTTTTAATTTATTTTTCGAACACTTCGTTAATAGTGTTTGGAAGACTTTTACAATTCTACATATTATCAGCTCTAAACTAATTTGGAGTTGCAGTTGATACAATCCTGACATACTGAAAGTTTTGAGTAAATTTTTCCAAAATTTATTAATGACCACTATCATTTTATTTGTTTTCATTTTTTTGTTTTTGGTTGAATCTATTTTAAACTGTTTTGCATTAAACTGCAATAATTTTTGAGTTATTTTTCAATTAACTTCCGTCAACTTAAAACTGATTTGAAGTTGCTTTTAAGTTGTTTTTTTGTCAAAATTGTTTTTATTCAAACTTATTTCTTAAAGAAAAAAACAATTTGAAATCAATTTAGAATTTAACCAACTGATAACAAACAATAAGTAGTTTTAACTTGATTACAAAAAAAAAAAAAACAATAAGCGCTTTTTCTTTGTGCAAGTTAAGTTTTGGCCATGAAGTGCAATTGTGGTCTACTCATTGATACAGTGACGAGTATAAGACGAGAGAGACTGCCTCATTTGCTTCAAGGTCAATGTTATGATCATTGGAGTAGCACGGAAAAGTTTATTAAAACTTCCTAACCAAATAATTTTATAGCGGCAATTGGCATTCTACTGGAAATTTTGTGATTATCCTATTCAATTCAGAACTCCTGCAAGCGAACATTTTGGACTAGACAGTTTTGGGAAATATTGGACTATATTCTTAAAATAGTAAAGTTTAATCAAGATTGTTCTCCCCGAATAGTAGTGGTTGTCTGGTTAGGACTATCATCTACTATTGACGAGTGTAATGTTTGGACCGGTGCACATTTGTACGGCCATTTATTGACGAAATGTAATAAAATTTGGTACACGGCAGAATGTTTGTATGGAGAATACGAAAACGTTGCCAACTTTTTTATATTCAAAATGACGGCTCCAAAATGGCGGAAAAAATGAGCGTTTAAATAGAATTTTCATTTTCAAAACAGTATAATCTAGAAATTTGTGTAAATTCATGTCAAAAAGGTGATCTTAGATTTAGGATTCATAAATTCATATTCTTTAAAAAAAAAATCAAAAATTTTAAAAACAAAGTCCAAAAAACGCCAAATTAGTAAAACACACGAACACCTCTTATTACGATAGTTCATGGCTTTTTTAATTATCACAATATTGAAATCTCTTCTATTTATGTTTCATAAGAAAATTAAATAATGTATATTATTGAGTTTATAAGCTTGCCAACTATGTTTTTAAGTAAATATTAGAAAACATAATATAATTAAAATTTTCAATGTTCAATATAACTGAGAATTTATTATTTCGGTAAACCAAAATAAATTTTTCCAATAGATTTTAATGTTTTAAATTCAAATCCAAAATCGAAAAAAAAATCTATGACTTCACGTTTTTTGAGATATAAGTGGTTCAAAATTAATTTTGATCTACAATAAGTGATGTCATAGTTTTTTTTTCGAATTTGGATTTGGATTAAGAATATTAAAAAGTATTAGAAAAGTATATTTTGGTTTACCGAAAAAATAAATTCTCAGTTTTATTGAACAATGAAATTTTTAATTTTATCATGTTTTCTAATATTTATTTAAAAGATAGGTGATTCCATGGTCTAAAATTACCCTAAAAAACTGCTACTTTGCTTAGCCAAAGTTAATATAGGACTAGGCTTCAACCAAAATTACCTTTGAATTTTAGCCATTAGATTCAAGTCGGAAAGAAAGGTCGAACCTTTTAGTCAGCCATAGAATATGGCAGGGCTGAAAGCAGTATAAGCCACACCATAATATGAATTTTGTATTCTTCGGATGTCAAAGATTGAAGGCCATATTAATATGCAGCAGGTTTTGAACTTTTTAGCTTGTAAATTTTCCTCATGATATGGTAAAATTAAAGCTAGAGTTTTACACACATTTGCATTCACTGCACATCATAGTCTTTTTTTGATCCATATATTAGGAAAGTGGTACCAAATCTTAATGATTTTTATTCAGTTTGACGAGGTTTTAACTAAATATAAAATTGAGTATCTAATATTTGAACTTTTTGAAGGCCTTTTTTTCTATCAAACCCAATTCTATTCTACTTGTTTTATTAATATGTTTCTATTATAAATCATTGGTGTGAATACTTTTGGGCACTATTGGTATACAAACAATTCTTTTCAACCGATAAGTGCAATTTTGCATTGTTTTTTCTTATTAAAAATTGATGTGACGAAGACTGTAACAAAATATTTCCTTATATTTTCATCCCGAATACAATGTAGATTTATATTTAATGGGTGTTATTTATCGCTGATGGTCCACCACAAGGTGAACCTTTAGTTACATAATTGTTTAGGGTGGGTTAAGGTATACAGATGTTTCTTTTTCAATATTAAGGGTTTTTTTTTTATTAGGTAAAATATAATATTATGATTTTAAGATTTTTTATTCTGGTTAATGATTGAATAACGCTTTGCAATTATAGGTTTCATTACAAAAAGCGAAAAAGCGTTTAAAAAGAAAAAAAAAAAAAAACAAAACAAAAATATGCGTTTGTATTGATGCAAACATTGAAATGGATTTACTAAATGTTACGAAATTGAGCGTGCTTATATAAAATAAAAAATTAAAATAAAATTTATACATGAGTATTGTTTTTTTTTTTTTAGCTTTTTTTTGGAATAAGCAATTGATTTGAATGAGAATTCGAAATTTAAAAACAAAATTTTTTCAATAGTCTTCTTTTTTTTGCAAAGAAAAAATTTTGTATGTACGTTTTATCTACACATCATGACTACAGCAACAGAAGTAGAAAAGAGTGCGATTTGATGTATGTATAATATTTTTTTGCTTTTTAAAAATTAAAAATAAAATTAAAAATAGTGCAGAAATAATTAAAACGGTGAATAATACAATTTTTTAAATTATATTTAGTGTATGTGTGTGTGTTTTTTTTTGTGGTAGTGGTATTGGCTGTGGTGTTGGTGGAGTAGTGTATTGTAAGCATTTTTTTTTTTTTTTTTTATTAAAAGTTTAGTCTGTTTATGTCTTTGTAAAAAAATTAAAAAATAAATAAAAATATAAAATTTAGTTTTTCTTTGTTTTTGTTTTTAATCAACTACCTTGTACTTTGTTTTGTTTTTGTTTAGTAGTTTGTTCGGATTTTGAAAACAAAAAAACTAACAAATGTCAATTTTTTTTTCTGTTTACTTGTGAGTTTTTCTTTCAGTTTTTCATCTCTTATTTTTTTTTGCTCTTTTTTTTTTTGACTAATTTTCTTTCTTCTTTTTTTTGTTTTTTTGGAAAAAAATAAAAACAATCGTTTTTCATTACTTCTTTTCAACTAACCTCAGACACAGGGAGAAGTTTCTATGTACTACAACTGACCTGTAGCACAGTGCCATCAAGGTGAATGTTACAAAAACGAACCCAACAACTGACATTAGTACACCAACTAAGAACACTGTATTTGAGCCGTGGTAGTTCTCTATACGAGTAATATTTTTTTTTTTATATATAATTTAAACATAATAAATATTATTATAGATAAGAAATTGTGTGTATAGAATAATGTGTGATTGATGCAGAATAAAGAATTCAAGAATTTATTACATCGAAGAATACAAGATACCATTTTGAGTTGACACAAAATCCATTTAAAAAAGCAGCATCAGGATGTTTGGAAATATATAAAAAATTATTTAAAGAAAAAAAGTTTAAAGTTAATTTTTTTGATATTTTAATTTTTTGAAATTAAAAATAACAAAAAAAAAACTTTTAAAAATTAATTGTTTTTAATTGAGTTTATTTTTCTCTTCTTTTTTTTTTTTTGCAGGTAGAAAACTTCTTTATGACAATGGTAATCCGTTGAGCTTAATTTTATTTTTACTTTATTGCTGCATTTTTTGAAGTTCAATTCTCTGACGGAATAATAATAATTAAAAAATTTATTTGATTTTATTTGTAATTTAAAACAATAACATGCATATTTTTTTGATTGTTTTTTTTTTTTTTTTATTAAAATATTGGAGAGGGTGAGAAAATAGATATTATTAATTTTTTTTCTTTTAAATTTAAAATTAAGATGTTTTCGGGCAAGGTTTTTTTTTTTTAAATAAGTTTTTGTGATCTATGATGTGATGACATTTTTGATGTTGTTATGGAAAATGTTACTCAAAAAAGTTGATAATTAGAACTATTAGGTAACGAATTATATGACAATTTCGTTAGATATTATTTAATAACAAATCAAATAGGGAAAAATATTAGTTATTTTGATGGAAAATTTGAAAAAAAAAGTTGATTTCAATTTAGTTCCTAAATCGGAGAGTTCAAGACAAAATTCAACAACACAAGGTACACGGAATAATATTAATGTATATTGAAATTCAGTTTAATACGCTGCCGCTGACGAAAAAAAGAAGACTTAGTTAATGTCGCTTTAAGGCAAGAAACCACAAGAGATTTGTTTTTATTTTTCACTTTGATTGATGTTCATATTAATTCTTATTCATTTTGAATATAATGTAGTTAAATCAAAGTGATTTTCAATGATTTTTACGTTGTTTTGCTTTCGCTATCTACTATCAGTGTAGATATAGCAAAATGGGGACAGTAATAGTCCAAGCGGCGACCGTCGAGTTACTTAGCTTATAAGGTTAGAGGTTAAAATTAGTGTCAAATGAAAGATAAATTGATACTGAAAATAAAAAAATAGGGTTGCCACTTCTAAAATGGGAACTTCCATGTGGCAACCCTATTTGAAAGGAAAAATTGTCACATAACTAATACATTCATATCTTTGTTGTTTGGCCAGATAAAAAAAAATTTGAAAAGCCAAACGAAAGCCAAAATAATAAAAAAAAAATAATAAAATAATATAAAGGACGTGACCCTACAAATGTGGCAACCCCATCCAAATGAAAACAACACTGACAAAAATCTTCTTTGAACAAAACAGTATAACTTTTTATGCACTAGAAAGCTAAACTAAACACTATATTTTAGATAATACTCCCTTCTATTTAAAAAATGTCGGGTGCCACCTCGCAAATGCAGACAAGTACTCGGCAACCCTACTCAAATGCTAAAAAACGCAAAAATCACTTGTTTTTTGGCCAAAGTGTATAATATTTGATCGAGTTAAAGGCTGTAAAATACATTATGTTTAGCTTAGACTCTCTTCTATCTAAAAAATGTCGGGTGCCACCCCGCAAATGTAGACAAGTACTCGGCAACCCTACTCAAATGCTAAAAAACCCAAAAATCACTTGTTTTTTGGGCAAAGTGTATAATATTTGATCGAGTTAAAGGCTATAAAATACATCCTGTATAGCTTAGACTCTCTTCTATCTAAAAAATGTCGGGTGCCACCCCGCAAATGTAGACAAGTACTCGGCAACCCTACTCAAATGCTAAAAAACGCAGAAACCACTTGTTTTTTGGCCAAAGTGTATAATATTTGATCGAGTTAAAGGCTATAAAATACATCCTGTATAGCTTAGACTCTCTTCTATCTAAAAAATGTCGGGTGCCACCTCGCAAATGCAGACAAGTACTCGGCAACCCTACTCAAATGCTAAAAAACGCAAAAATCACTTGTTTTTTGGCCAAAGTGTATAATATTTGATCGAGTTAAAGGCTGTAAAATACATTATGTTTAGCTTAGACTCTCTTCTATCTAAAAAATGTCGGGTGCCACCCCGCAAATGTAGACAAGTACTCGGCAACCCTACTCAAATGCTAAAAAACCCAAAAATCACTTGTTTTTTGGCCAAAGTGTATAATATTTGATCGAGTTAAAGGCTGTAAAATACATCATGTTTAGCTTAGACTCTCTTCTATCTAAAAAATGTCGGGTGCCACCCCGCAAATGTATACAAGTACTCGGCAACCCTACTCAAATGCTAAAAAACCCAAAAATCACTTCTTTTTTGGCCAAAGTGTATAATATTGGATAGAGTTAAAGGCTATAAAATACATCCTGTATAGCTTAGACTCTCTTCTACCTAAAAAATGTCGGGTGCCACCCCGCAAATGTAGACAAGTACTCGGCAACCCTACTCAAATGCTAAAAAACGCAGAAACCACTTGTTTTTTGGCCAAAGTGTATAATATTTGATCGAGTTAAAGGCTGTAAAATACATCATGTTTAGCTAAGACTCTCTTCTATCTAAAAAATGTCGGGTGCCTCCCCGCAAATGCAGACAAGTACTCGGGTTGCCGAGTACTTGTCTGCATTTGTGGGGTGGCACCCGACATTTTTTAGATAGAAGAGAGTCTAAGCTAAACATAATGTATTTTACAGCCTTTAACTCGATCAAATATTATACACTTTGCCCAAAAAACAAGTGATTTTTGGGTTTTTTAGCATTTGAGTAGGGTTGCCGAGTACTTGTCTGCATTTGCGAGGTGGCACCCGACATTTTTTAGATAGAAGGGAGTCTTAGCTAAACATGATGTATTTTATAGTCTTTAACTCGATCAAATATTATACACTTTGCCCAAAAAACAAGTGATTTTTGGGTTTTTTAGCATTTGAGTAGGGTTGCCGAGTACTTGTCTACATTTGCGGGATGGCACCCGACATTTTTTAGATAGAAGAGAGTCTAAGCTAAACATAATGTATTTTACAGCCTTTAACTCGATCAAATATTATACACTTTGCCCAAAAAACAAGTGATTTTTGGGTTTTTTAGCATTTGAGTAGGGTTGCCGAGTACTTGTCTACATTTGCGGGGTGGCACCCGACATTTTTTAGATAGAAGAGAGTCTAAGCTATACAGGATGTATTTTATAGCCTTTAACTCTAGCCAATATTATACACTTTGGCCAAAAAACAAGTGATTTTTGGGTTTTTTAGCATTTGAGTAGGGTTGCCGAGTACTTGTCTACATTTGCGGGGTGGCACCCGACATTTTTTAGATAGAAGAGAGTCTAAGCTAAACATAATGTATTTTACAGCCTTTAACTCGATCAAATATTATACACTTTGCCCAAAAAACAAGTGATTTTTGGGTTTTTTAGCATTTGAGTAGGGTTGCCGAGTACTTGTCTACATTTGCGGGATGGCACCCGACATTTTTTAGATAGAAGAGAGTCTAAGCTAAACATAATGTATTTTACAGCCTTTAACTCGATCAAATATTATACACTTTGCCCAAAAAACAAGTGATTTTTGGGTTTTTTAGCATTTGAGTAGGGTTGCCGAGTACTTGTCTACATTTGCGGGATGGCACCCGACATTTTTTAGATAGAAGAGAGTCTAAGCTAAACATAATGTATTTTACAGCCTTTAACTCGATCAAATATTATACACTTTGCCCAAAAAACAAGTGATTTTTGGGTTTTTTAGCATTTGAGTAGGGTTGCCGAGTACTTGTCTGCATTTGTGGGGTGGCACCCGACATTTTTTAGATAGAAGAGAGTCTAAGCTAAACATAATGTATTTTACAGCCTTTAACTCGATCAAATATTATACACTTTGCCCAAAAAACAAGTGATTTTTGGGTTTTTTAGCATTTGAGTAGGGTTGCCGAGTACTTGTCTGCATTTGCGAGGTGGCACCCGACATTTTTTAGATAGAAGGGAGTCTTAGCTAAACATGATGTATTTTATAGTCTTTAACTCGATCAAATATTATACACTTTGCCCAAAAAACAAGTGATTTTTGGGTTTTTTAGCATTTGAGTAGGGTTGCCGAGTACTTGTCTACATTTGCGGGATGGCACCCGACATTTTTTAGATAGAAGAGAGTCTAAGCTAAACATAATGTATTTTACAGCCTTTAACTCGATCAAATATTATACACTTTGCCCAAAAAACAAGTGATTTTTGGGTTTTTTAGCATTTGAGTAGGGTTGCCGAGTACTTGTCTGCATTTGCGAGGTGGCACCCGACATTTTTTAGATAGAAGGGAGTCTTAGCTAAACATGATGTATTTTATAGTCTTTAACTCGATCAAATATTATACACTTTGCCCAAAAAACAAGTGATTTTTGGGTTTTTTAGCATTTGAGTAGGGTTGCCGAGTACTTGTCTACATTTGCGGGATGGCACCCGACATTTTTGAAGTTATACTTCTTATGGGAGGGTGGGTATGAAAATTTACTTTTTGACAAGAATGTCAAAGGGATTATGACGCGATCACCCTGGGTAGCAGGGCTGTCGTTTCACCTTTAGAGTACGCAGTACTTTAGTATTTAAAAATGCAGTACGCCGCAGTACGGCAAACAAAACACACAACACGTAGCAAGTTACATGTTTCATGTGGCAAGTTGCATGTGGCAAGTTGCGTGTGGCAAGTTGCAAGTGGCAAGTTACATGTGGCAAGTTGCCAGGGTTGCAAAAAGCTAAAATTTCAGCTCAGCTCACAGCTCAGCTCAAATTTGAGCTAGGTACCATAGCTTAGCTCATTTGAGCTGAGCTGAGAGTGAGCTGAGCTGAAAGTGAGCGCCCCAACTTCCAACGCCTATATCTCGGAATTTTGAAAAAAATGAAAAAAAATGTTTTGATGCCTAAAGGTAGCGGGGACTCTAACCTACATTTGGGTACAACTTCCATCCCTGTAGGTACACGCGTTTTCAAACCAGGAGAACTTAAAGGTAAAAAAAAGTTGAGCCCGATTCTGAAAAAATAGGCATGATGTGGCGGTTTAACATGCAAGGCGATTTTTTTAAAATCTGACAATGTGCAAAGCGTAGGCCCATGACACAAGCTATCATTTGGCATCACTCCCAAAAATTGCTCTCAAGCGGTTTAGCTTCCAGGAGCGTTCAAAGATTCGGGGATTTTTCGAAAAAAAAATGTACCCCAACTTTCAAACGCGATTTTCTCGGAATTTTGAAAAAAATCGAAAAACCGGATTATACCACTTTCGGGTAGCTGAGAATATAAGCTTTTATATGGCACCACATCAAAGCGTTCGAACGCCTATATCGCGGAATTTTGAAGAAAATGAAAATAAAATTTTTGATGCCAAAAGGTAGCGGGGACTCTAACCTACATTTGGGTACAACTCCCATCCCTGTAGGTCCACGCGTTCTCAAACCGGGAGAACTTAAAAGTAAAAAAAAATTAGACACGATTCTGAAAAAAAAGGCATGATGTGGCGGTTTAACATGAAAGGCGATTTTTAAAAAACTGATAATGTGCAAAGCGTAGGCCCATGACACAAGCTATCATTTGGCACCACTCCCAAAAATTGCTCTCAAGCGGTTTAGCTTCCAGGAGCGTTCAAAGATTCGGGGATTTTTCGAAAAAAAAATGTACCCCAACTTTCAAACGCGATTTTCTCGGAATTTTGAAAAAAGTCGTAAAACCGGATTGTACCTGATTTTTTTTCATGATAAAAAAAGAAATATTTTACTAAAAAAAATAGAAATATATTTACTATTAACCCTAGAAAGATAATATACGTCTGTAAGATGTATGGCGTGTAAAGAACTGTTTTATCTAATTCAATTCAAATTTCTGGGTTTTTGTTAAATTGATTTGATTTATTATATCACTTCTTTAAAATAATCTAATTTATGAGTTAAATAAATATAAATATGACAAAAAGTGTTAACATAAGACCAAAAATCTTTTTTAGAATCATACGTCTCTGAGACGTATATTATGATTATCTTTCTAGGGTTAAAAAAACCAAGAGAAAGATCACGAAAAATTATCTGTTTTATTTATAAAAATATCCATGTGCTAAAATAATTCCATTAATAACTAGAACGAAACATCTTAAGCGATGGTGTTATATAAAAGTTTAAAATATCTTCATATTTCATTATACTTTCCAAATAATAAAAATCAATGTATCCTCTCACCCATCACAGCTCAGCTCAGCTCACTTTACTTTAGCTCACCCAACAGCTCAGCTCAACCATCAGCTCAGCTCACTTTCAGCTCATCTCAAATGAGCTGAGCTATGGTACATAGCTCAAAAGTCAGCTAGCTCAAAATTTGAGCTGAGCTGTGAGCTGAGCTCAGCTCACTTTTGAGCTTTGTAGCAACCCTGCAAGTTCCATATTGCTACTACTAGTGCTGAAGCACACACAATTCTCATAAAATTACCATATCGCACATTTTATGCGCAATTCATTTAGTTTCGTTAAGCGTATACCGTACGTTCTGAACCGCACAACATGTGTAAATTTCACAGAATAAATTGAAAACTACATGGACGCAAGGAGGATGAAAGAATTAATTTATTGTTCACTTGATAAAAATGTTAAAAAAACGAAGTGTGGATTAATTATTTTAATAATAGAAATTAAAAATATCAAATGAAATTCATTTACATATACTGAATGAGAAGTATAACTTCAGTCGCGTGTACATGTGTACACACACTCTTTTTTTTAGATAGAAGAGAGTCTAAGCTAAACATAATGTATTTTACAGCCTTTAACTCGATCAAATATTATACACTTTGCCCAAAAAACAAGTGATTTTTGGGTTTTTTAGCATTTGAGTAGGGTTGCCGAGTACTTGTCTACATTTGCGGGGTGGCACCCGACATTTTTTAGATAGAAGAGAGTCTAAGCTATACAGGATGTATTTTATAGCCTTTAACTCTAGCCAATATTATACACTTTGGCCAAAAAACAAGTGATTTTTGGGTTTTTTAGCATTTGAGTAGGGTTGCCGAGTACTTGTCTACATTTGCGGGGTGGCACCCGACATTTTTTAGATAGAAGAGAGTCTTAGCTAAACATGATGTATTTTACAGCCTTTAACTCGGTCAAATATTATACACTTTGGCCAAAAAACAAGTGATTTTTGGGTTTTTTAGCATTTGAGTAGGGTTGCCGAGTACTTGTCTGCATTTGCGAGGTGGCACCCGACATTTTTTAGATAGAAGGGAGTATTATCTAAAATATGGCGTATAGTTTAGCTTTCTAGTGCATAAAAAGTTATACTGTTTTCTGCAAAGAAGATTTTTGTCAGTGTTCTATTCATTTGAATGGGGTTGCCACATTTGTAGGGTTACGTTCTTTATATTATTTTATTATTTTTTTTTAATATTTTGACTTTCGTTTGGCATTTAAAAAAAAACTTTTATCTGGCCAAATAACAAAGATATGAATGTATTAGTTATGTGACAATTTTTCCTTTCAAATAGGGTTGCCACATGGAAGTTCCCATTTTAGAAGTGGCAACCCTATTTTTTTATTTTCAGTATCAATTTATCTTTCATTTGACACCAATTTTAACCTCTAACCTTATGAGCTAAGTAACTCGACGGTCGCCTCTCCGACTATAAGGTCGTAAACTTTAAACTTGTGCCCGATTAATGTAAAAGAGTTACCAACAGAATTTTATGCTTAAAATAAAAACTAAATTATTTTACTTAACAATGAAAGTAATGCATCATACAAAAGTACAAAATCGAACGACAGAATTTTGAGATATTGACCATTAAAGAACTCCCCTTGCATAAACTGGTTTGTAAGGATATAGGGAACGTAAAGAAATATAGACAAACAAATACTATGCAAATTGTGACTTTCGAACATCCTTTTTTAAATATAAAATTTGGGTAATTTCGTGGTAATTTTAGACATGAAATACGTGGTCAGAAGCGTTTTTCTCTAAACGGACTTTGAAGTTCTTAGAACCTTCTTGTTCTAAGGACCCGAAATATTGATGAACATTTTTGTTCTAGTGTTCAGTTTATAATTAGAAATCTCTTTCTTTCTATAACATTTCTGACTATTTTGTACTATTTTTATCTTGATGTTTTAATGACAGTGTATTTTTTTTGGGACAATTCAATTTTGAATTTGAAAATTGTATTGTTTAAATTAAAACTACTTAGAAATATGATACTACGTATTTCAAACTCGATTTTTTGAAAATTCGTAACTTTATAAAAAAATTTAAATAGTTTTATATAGTTTAAACTTTAAAACCAAATTATTAACTAAATTGTTATAAAAGGTTAAATTCATTTTTCTGTAAATGCCAAAATTCCGTAAATTAAAAATTATTTGTAATTTATGTATTTTGTGGATTCCAAAAAAAGTATACTTGCAAAAAGTCTTTAAATAATATAAATTATGTAGGTAGAGGTACATACAATATATATATGTATGTAAAATATAAAATCATTTTTATAGTGGAAAAATGTGCGCACGTTTTTTCATTACCAAGACAATTTTTCTTTTGTCATATGCAGAACTGTTTAGAATAGCCAATTCTTATGGATTAACCAAATTTCGAAAATCACAAAATAAAACATAATTTTAGAAAAAATGAATTTTGCACTAAAAAAAGACCAGTTCCATTGTAAAGACAATATATCAAATGATTCAAAATTCTTCTTTTCAATAATATAATATGCGTAACCGCTTCAAATATGTAAATGTTTTTATTTGTCACGATGTGGCTATGTACCTATATTTATTTTGATTACACTGGTCTGCAAGGAAATTCTCCTTTAAATAAAACTATACTTTTCTAAAAGATTTTTGT
This sequence comes from Episyrphus balteatus, assembly GCF_945859705.1. Taxonomy (NCBI): domain Eukaryota; kingdom Metazoa; phylum Arthropoda; class Insecta; order Diptera; family Syrphidae; genus Episyrphus; species Episyrphus balteatus. The sequence goes on from NC_079135.1 coordinate 85,096,165, forward strand.
ATGCTGATCCGAAGTCAGAATTGACCTAGCACGTCACGTTTTTTAGATATTCCCGTTAGAAAATCTCAAAACCCCATTTTTTTTGCTTTTTTCGAAGAAATATTTTGGCATAATGTAATCTTTTTCAATTAAAATTGTTACGGCTTATGAAAGAACTTATTTTTTCCTTTCAAAATTAAGTTTCAATCTTCTCAATATCTCTTTTCTTCTCCGAGATATCTTAATTTAAGTAAGTTTAGTAGGTTTGGCATATCTTATTATAAAGAAACTGATCTCTAAAAATTAATATATCTTTCTCCCAAGAAAAAAAAGTATACTTTTCTAATAGACTTTAGTGTGCTGATTTTGAATCCTAACTTAAAAAATTTCGGTCAGCTCTGGTTTTTGACTTATAGTAGTTTTTTTTTTGAGATTTTCTAAAAAAAAAACTAAATTTTGTGATACTTTAATGCGAATATCTCAAAATCCTGACGTGATAGAATATTTTTGACTTCGGATTCTAACTCAGCACATCAAAAACTATAAGAAAAATTTACTTTTGTTTCTAGGAGAAACAAATCTGAAGCTTTAAAAGGCAGTTTTTTTGAATGGTTTATTACAAATAAGATATTTCTAAATAGAAAAATAGTATATAAAATTACAAAAAACGTAAACATTTTCTTTAATGCATTTTACTATAGTTTTCTTTACATATTTGACTTTTCAAATATAATGGGCGTTGATATTTTACATTTTCCTTAATTAAGGTGATTTTGTTCTTGTAGGATTTACTAAAAAGTGAAGGATTTCGATGTTTCTGCTTTTTTTGTCAATCAGTATTTTAAAATATGAGTAAAACATTAATAAAAGGACATATTTGGTATCAATATATATTATGACAAATAAGTTCTCCAAATTTGATCTCAATTCGACAAATAGTTTTAATTTTATACAAGCTCAAATGAATGTAAAAGGGTGATTTTTTAGAAACTACCCACATTTTTCAAAAATTATTTTTTTCAAAAATGGTACCTGATAGAATTTTTCTGAAACCAGATTTAGATTCATTCAAGTCTAATCTTTTATAATATAAAAAAATTATTTGAAGGAGAAAAAAAAAGTTCAATTTTGCAGTTTATTAGTATTTTTCAGCTGTGATGGACATTGGCTTTATTCGTTGAAAAATCAACAAAAAAAGTTAAACAAAGTTTAGTCTGCAGATTAAATAATTAATCGCTTTTTAATAAAAAAAAAATAGACAATTTTTTGTTTCTAAAAATCGCTAATTTATTTTTAAACATAACCTTTCTTAAATCTTAAAAAAATTCAAAGACAAATGATTTGTAATGGGATTTAAAAAAAAAAAATTTAAATAATAACTTTAAATTTTGTGTATTCCATTCATTTTTCATTAAATTTTTAGTTTTTTTTTTTAGTTTGATCCCTACATAATATTATATATCCTGTAAAACAGGATTACCATAATAGAATAAAAAAGAAATATTTAACTAGCCAATTTTTATTTTATTTCCTTGCATAATTATAATATGTTTTAAAATCAAAATTTTAAAACAAAAAGTAGCTCAAATAAATGAATAAATTAAAATTCAATTCACACTAACACAGAAGTTATACATACACACCAATTAAATGAGTTGATATAAATAAGTAATTTTATATATATGTAAATATATATTTATACTTTTACACCAAAGTATTTACAAACTAAAGAAATAAAAAAAAAATATATTCATTATTGTTTAAGACAGAAAACCAAGCAATGTTACAAAATATTACAGAGATTTATTTATTAAACACATAAACAACACCAAGATTTATACAGACAATATTTAATTAAAAAAAAAATAAGGATCAAAACATTTAACTAAAGAAAAAATAAAAAGTTATAATTTTTTGTGCATTTTCCAATTTATTTGTATTTTTGAAATAATTATATAATTTATCAAATTCAATTCATTTTGTGAGTAAAATGTTTCCAATTTATTTTTTTTAATTCTTTTAATAAAAATTTTAATTTTTTTCTTGTTGGTGTTTTGTTTCACAAAAGATGTTAAAATTTTGTTAAAAAAAAAAAAAACAAAAAAAAAAAAACAATAGGTATGTGTTTAAAATTTATTGCTTGGTACTCTACCTGTAACAAACGGCCAAAGTTGCAAAACTAATGAAGACACACTTCACGATAACGGTTAATATGATGACCATTGTTAATGTGCTGATTCTATCTTTATCTGAGGTTCCTGTAAGATGTTTTATTTCGTATTTGTTTTTTGGCCAAATCAGTAAGTTTTTTTTTTATAATTTTGAAATTTTAGTGTGATTTTGAGTTACATATGTAGATGTTAATAAGATATTAGAGGATTAAGAGTGGTACCAGCTAGTGAAGTTCAACAAGCTGGTACTACTTCTTTAGACTTTTGAGGAGGTTAGAGAGCAAAATACTGATTTTCAGTTAATTTTAGTAGAAATATTTTCTTAATTTTATGGAGAAGTTATTAGTTTTCAAAACTTTTTTTGAGGTACAATATTTAAGGTTATTTAAAAATCAGTTTTTGGCTCTTCTACCATCAAGAAAGGATGGTTGTTTTCTTAAACAACACGTAATATTAAAAAAAAATATAGATATATATTGTGTGGGCAGTCAAATTTTAAAAGTTCAATTTAATTTTTTTGATTTTCTTGTCATTTTTGTAAGAAAAAAAAAATATTCATGCAGAGTTTAATAAATAGAGTTAAAGAATATTTTTAACTGTCATACCATAATACATTTTGGGATAAAATTATGTACAAGAATAAATAATATAACAAAAACTACTTTTATTAATATTATCCTGTCAATTGCAAGACAAAAAAAAATAATTTATGTATTTTTTTGTTTGTTTTTATTATAATTTCTTAGATTACCATTGTCATATTTTGTATTATTATTATTATTAATTGAAAGCTTAATTAATTGTGAATAAATTTATATATATTTTACATTGAAATTAAGAAACAAAAATGTTATATTACAACAATATTGTGACGAAATTACGCTAGATTTTTATTTTCAGTTTATATTTTTTATTTAAATAATTTAAAAAAATATTTGTGTTAAAATAATATTGATCTTACCATATGGCGTTTCTTTCTTTTCCATTTTAATTGTATTTTCAGGTGTTGGTAAGGCTTGTGTTGGCATTGGTGTTGTCAGTATCACAATCAAGCTGCAATCCATTCCTCCCCAACCCATATCACAGAAGCATCGATTCGTGTTCGTGCAGACCTACAAAAAATAGAATTATGTTACAATATATGTATGTATTTTAACATTTTTTTAAAGGAAATAAAAAAATTCTTGTATGATAAATTTGTCTTAAAATGCATGAAAACTGAAATATTATCTATTCCTAATGCCGCTAGGGCACAGTTATAAAGGAGAATATGATAAATTCTGGGTCTAAGAGTATTTATTACCTTTTTATTAATTTATTTGAAAGTTATGATTTTTGGAAAAGAAAAGAAAATTTGAAAAATTCAAGATTTTTTAAATGTTTGAATTTATCTATATCTTAAGCACCGTTATTTATGGTTTAGAAGAAAAAAACTTGTTAATTATTTTTGAAGTGAACTATCAAGGTACATCATGTTATGGCACTTTAAAAAAACGTCAAAAAATCGTTTTTCAATTTTTTCCGTCTTATAAATTCTAATCTAGGGTATATTTGAGATTTTTTTAACAGTTTTTTAATAGAGGGAGGGGTATTTGTTCTTTTTTAACATATTTTCTAAACCAAAATAGGTGTAGATTTTTTAAATTGAATCTCAAAGTTTAGCATTTCTTACACCTTTTTTTATAATTCGGAGCTACATTTTTAAGTTTTGACATTTTTTTTTTTTATAAACAGTTCTGGTGTCCTATTCATGTTGTATCATTCAAATTTATTTATTAAAAATCGGTTAGAAATTGTAGAAGGTATGATTTTTTTTCTCGAGGAAGGAATTTCAATTTATTGGGACGATCGTATAAATGAAAAACTAGTTTCTCTGTTCATATGTACTAATTGTAGAAAATGTTGTTATGGTCTTAGTTTTTAGAAAAAATGATAACACAGCCACACAAAAGAAAGTGCCAATACTTTTAAGCGGACATGCCAACATTGAATAATTATATATAGAAGTGACACCGGAAAAAACATCCGCTTTGTTTTAGGGGTGGCGCTACAATCGTTACAGGAGTGGCGCCACAATCGTTTTAGGATTGTGTATTCGATGGCCGAAAAATACCTGAAAAGGACATTTGGTTACTAAGTAACCACAACTACTATATTATTTATATTTGGTGTATTTGTATTAGTTATGTTTTGTGTTAGAAGTGTGTTTGTTTATTTTTGTTTCTGTAATATTCAAATTGAATTTATTTTTAATTTTTGTAATATTTTGAATTGAACATTTATTTTTGAATGTTTGATTCTATGTATATTTGAAAGGATTTTGTTTTTCTGTTTTTATTAACGACAAGAAGATTTTTCGTCAACTGTAGAGAGTTTATTTAATTTTGATTAGGGTGCTTTTTGTAAAAACATCTAGGCCAAAGTTGTAGTTCACATTATTTAAATGTTGTCCACATGCACTGTGGCATATACTTGCTATTATCTAAAACCAAAAAGACACGGCATCAGGAAGATTAATCAATTTTCGTTCCAACCATCCGAAACACATAATTCTAAATACAGCTTCCAACTTAATAAGTAAGATTTTCACGATAAGTGACACTTGTTTCCACAGAACAAACGAAGAAAAAATAATTAAAATGTTGAGAGACAATGGGTTTCCTTCTACCTTAATACGCAGTCTTCTCTTCAAACATAAAAATAAAATTCCCCAAACCAAAAAAGATGATCGTCCAACTGGCTACTATAACAGCGTTATTTTTGTACCTGGCTTAACGGAAAATTTCAAAAAATCTATCGTCAACAAAACCAAAAATATTCTCATGGCTTATAAGCCCAACATGACGCTCAGCCATCTCTTCACAAAACTCAAAAACAAACCAGAGAAAGATAAAGCTACAGATGTGATCTACAAGATTAACTGCAAAGGAAAACCGAATGAACCATGCAATTTGTGCTACATTGGCACAACAAAACAATTTCTCCGCCAACGCATGTCTAACCACAAGTCGGACATCAAATCCAACAACCCTGGAAAAACTGCATTAGCCAGCCATGCAATTGAATATGGCCACACTCCGGACTTCGAAGATGTTAAAGTTCTCCAGACTGAACGACATACGTCTAAACGATATACACTGGAAACACTGCACATCATTAATAACAAAAACAACATGAACCGAAAGCTCGACACACAAAACATATCATCCGTATATTGTTCTCTTGTCTCATAGTAAATGTCAAAAATATTTGTTTTTTTTTGTTTGTAATATAGTCTATTTAATAGACCCGAGCTCCAGAGCAAAAATAGAACAAATTCGTTCAAGACTTTTTATTGGCGATTATGGTTCCTTGGCATACAAGAATACTCCAGCCAAAAGTGCTACTAAATCCATTGGTGCATTTCTGAGAAAACGGCAACACTGGTCGGTTTTCAGTTTTTTTGATTTAACTCGAAAACCAAGCCTGACTTTGAAATTGTTCAAAGACACTTTTCATAGCAAATTAAATTTTCTGTCAAGTTAAGATGGTTAAAAAATTTTAAAAATTATTTTTGACTAAAATTCTAACCTAAAATCAAAGAAAAAAAAGTTAAAAAATTGACAATTTTATTTTTTTTTACTAAATCAAGGGGCATTTTGTGTCTGTAGCCGGGACGTCCAAACTTTGTACTAATGAAATAAAGTAGAGGTAAAATCCTTTGATAATACGTAATTTTTAATTTTTTTTGTCAAGAAACAACTTAAATGTACCTATTCAAAAACTAGCACTTTTTCTAAATTTTTGACTTTTTTAGTGAAAAGCAAGTTTTTAAAACTCGATAAAATCCTATTAATTGGTAACTTTTAGACTTTTAAAGTAAACATACTTCGAGGGATTGATTTAATATAAACTAAATATGACAAACAAAAAAATTTATTTGCATCCTTATGGCCTTTTGTGCAATTTTGTGTATGTGCATTTTTATAAATACGGGTCGAATGGATGGACGGAGAGCCATTAGCTTTGGTCTATTGCATAGAAGAACATTTAATACCAACTCATTTACTGTTTTCAATGGCCTGAAAAACAATTCTTGTAAAATCCGCGACCAACGAAAAGTTTCTCTTGAAAAACGAAAAAAATACTGTAATGAGTTTGAAACAAAATAGCTCAGGCAAATTAGTAAATCAAATTGCACTTTTCGCGGGACAAATTTTTTTCATGGAACGTGTTTAGGTGAATGTCCTTATCGTAAAAGTGAATTTTTTGGGATGATAAGATATCGGGAACAGCCGCCATCTTGGAAAAGAGGTTGGTGCCGTTTTTATTTTATAACTCCATTTTTACTCATTTAAACCAAAAATGTCCGAGGATAGACTTATTCACAATTAAATTATCTAAAAAATGATATACAAATGAATTCCGTGAGTTAGTTAAATTCAATTTTATAGTCGGTCAAAGTCCAAATTCTTCTCGCAAGGTTAAGACAATATGATATTTTTTCAAATATCTGAAGAACTTTTGATTTGTTTGGGATTTTCTTCAAGAATGAATTATAGCACTTTTGATTATCTATAAAATGAGCCCTTTATCTAAACTGTAACCAACATAATGTATAAGCCATCTAACGTCGAAGTTCACATTCTACTAGTCAAAAGTGAGAAAATAACAAGTTTTCTTCTATTAGACCGAGCAAATTTTTGAAGTGGAGGTATAACCAAAATATAAGTAAACAGTTTTTTAACTATATTCGTCTAAATATTGAATTCAAAGTTTGAAATCTTTAATGTTAACCTTTATATGGTTTTCGAGGTTTTAAATGAAGTGAATTTTCCAATTAACGTGAATAAGCTAAAGTGACACTATTTAAGATTCTAAATATAAGAACTGATGCCCTGTCATTTTTCCAAAACATGAACACCTCAATCTCAGCATTACGATAAGTATAACTCAAGATATGAGGTGTGTAAGCCGTTACCTTTTCGAGACTATTGTGTTTAATTTTTGATTGTTTATTTGAACTATTGAAATCCCAAATAAGTTCAGTTAAAAAATCGTATATCATGACCTCGACGTTTGGTTGCTTCTACAATGTGATGGTTACAAAAACAATAAAGGGTTCATTTCATAGATAATTAAAAGTGCTATAATTCATTCTTGAAGAAAATCCCAAACAAATCAAAAGTTCTTCAGATATTTGAAAAAATGTCATATTGTCTTAACCGAGCGAGAAGAACCCGGACTTTGACCGACTATAAAATTGAATTTAACTAACTCACGGAATTCATTTGTATATCATTTTTTAGATAATTTAATTGATAATAAGTTTATCCTCGGACATTTTTGGTTTAAATGAGTAAAAATGGAGTTATAAAATAAAAACGGCACCGACCTCTTTTCCAAGATGGCGGCTGTTCCCGATATCTTATCATCCCAAAAAATTCATTCAGGACATTCACCTAAACACGTTCCATGAAAAAAATTTGTCCCGCGAAAAGTGCAATTTGATTTACTAATTTGCCTGAGCTATTTTGTTTCAAACTCATTACAGTATTTTTTTCGTTTTTCAAGAGAAACTTTTCGTTGGTCGCGGATTTTACAAGAATTGTTTTTCAGGCCATTGAAAACAGTAAAAGAGTTGGTATTAAATGTTCTTCTATGCAATAGACCAAAGCTAATGGCTCTCCGTCCATCCATTCGACCCGAATTTATAAAAATGCACATACACAAAATTGCACAAAAGGCCATAAGGATGCAAATAAATTTTTTTGTTTGTCATATTTAGTTTATATTAAATCAATCCCTCGAAGTATGTTTACTTTAAAAGTCTAAAAGTTACCAATTAATAGGATTTTATCGAGTTTTAAAAACTTGCTTTTCACTAAAAAAGTCAAAAATTTAGAAAAAGTGCTAGTTTTTGAATAGGTACATTTAAGTTGTTTCTTGACAAAAAAAATTAAAAATTGCATATTATCAAAGGATTTTACCTCTACTTTATTTCATTAGTACAAAGTTTGGACGTCTCGGCTACATACACAAAATGCCCCTTGATTTAGTAAAAAAAAATAAAATTGTCAATTTTTTAACTTTTTTTTCTTTGATTTTAGGTTAGAATTTTAGTCAAAAATAATTTTTAAAATTTTTTAACCATCTTAACTTGACAGAAAATTTAATTTGCTATGAAAAGTGTCTTTGAACAATTTCAAAGTCAGGCTTGGTTTTCGAGTTAAATCAAAAAAACTGAAAACCGACCAGTGTTGCCGTTTTCTCAGAAATGCACCAATGGATTTAGTAGCACTTTTGGCTGGAGTATTCTTGTATGCCAAGGAATCATAATCAGCAATAAAAACTCTTGAACGAATTTGTTCCATCCAAAAGGGTCTATTCAATAGACTAATAATTAAAGACTAAACTTCTCTTTGAAGTGTATTTTGCTCATTTTTATTTTTTAATCTTTGCTTTTTAATGTAGATTACAATTTTTGTTATATTTTTATGTAACGTAAGTTTACAATATTGTTTAAATTTGTTGCACAGTTGTTAATAAAATATTTGTTTTTATTTTGATAAAATAAAGTTCCCCTGAAGAAGACAGCAACCCCTGTCGAAACGTCGGGAAAAGCTAATGGTTACTTAATTGTTTCATTACTACAACCACTGCGACCAAAAAAGCCAAAGGAATATAAGATTTTAATCTTTTCCACTTCTTTCGATTATATTATCTTAAACCGCATAATGCAAGAGTAGGTAAGGATCAAGTTCATACAATATGGCCATATTACACATTATTTTAAAGTATTTTAATATAATACGAAACTACCTCGATTATTTGCTTAAAATGATTTATGTATGCGAACAAGAACTTTGGATTTACGGCTTTGTTCAAATTTGCAGCTGTAAATGAAAATTTAAAGTTTTTACAAAATGTTAAATTTTGAAAAAAAATCTGTTCGTACCATTTTTGGATACTTTTCTCTGTTTTTAATTTTTTTATCTAAAATTTAAACGATAATAATTAATAAAATGTTGAAATAAACTCACAAGAATTTGAGTTTATTTGAAAAAAAAAAAAACTGTAAAAAGGACTATTTTGATCGCAAATGTATGAAAATGTGGTTTTGGATAGTTCCAATGATCCTATTTCACCATTTGAAATAAAATATTTGGTTCTAATATCCTAAAACTAGAAGAATGTAGCTTTTACATGCTTTTTATTTTATCATGATACTATATAGTCAAGCTATATGCATTCTCACAAATAACAACCAGACATGCCATTAATATAGCCCTGTTCCATTGGAGGATACTAATAGTAGATTTTTTATATACCAATTTCGGAAATGTTTAATTTTCTCGAAAACGGTACGAATTTTGTTTAAAAAAACTATAAAATAGTTTTTGGGCAGTCATGGAAATTTTTTATACAAAAGCATTTATATAGTTTAAATATAAAACAGTTAGAAAATTTGTAAAAATATGTAATAGTTTTTGGATAAAAAAAAATTGAACATTCTTTTTGAAAAATCAAATTTTAAAAAACAGGAAATTAAATTTTTTTGACATTTTAGTTTTGAATGTTGATTAGTGATTTCTACGAAATTGCATACCAATTTTATTTTTGAATAATTTTTTTTTTAATTTATTTATAAGGTTCCACCGATTTTGAAATTTTTTTCTACAAATCTTTCTTAGTAGAAGAAATCAAATTGAATAGGTACTTGTTGGAGCTATCACGAATTCTGCTTTGTTCATTTAACTTTTTGGACTAGTGTATAAAAACAACTCAGGTTAAAACCTGCACTCGTTATGAAACTCATAACTATTAAATTTAGACCAGCGTTTGCCTTGTACCTGAGTATTAAATTGTTTATTGGTAAGTTGAAATAAATTCAGTTAAATATTTAAGTCAGCCTTAAATTTGATTATTGGTAAGGCCCGTAGAAAATAAAATTTACTAATTATAAGTTTTGGTGAATAAAGCTTCTTATTCAGAATTCTTTGGCGCAAATTTATTTGTTATGAAGTAAAGTTATCAGGTGTAGGTTAGCCTAATAGTAAGTAAATGTATGAGCGTGGTCGAATGTTCGGTATTCGGCCGAATTGTTATTCGCAGCATCTCTAGTTGGTACCATTAAAAAATTTCAATTCAATTTTGAGCCAAATCGACTTATTGGTTTGAGCTCTTACCTGATTCACAATATTACGTTGAGTTTTTCTTAACGCTTTTCTTTTTTCACTAAGGGCCATTTGCTGAAACGAACCTTAAATAATTTATTTTGAACAAAAACTTTTGCTTCAGTTTCGATTCAGCAAAAAAAATATAAAAAAAAATAGCAATCTCTGTGGGGATACGAACTCAAAGCGCAAAAGTAAAGAGCAATCACCTTGTCACCTACGCTAATAGGACTATTGAAATAAGGGTAACTTTCATGCCCTATAAGGCCTAGGATATACAACAATAATATTTAATTTTGTTCAAATTCTCGTCGTTAATACAAAATTTCTTGTTTTTAGTTTCGAGTTACTATGGATACATTTATAATGTCAACTAAATTTTCAATATTTTTGTTTGATATTTGTGTAATTTTGTAGATATGTATTAGTAAAATTTCCTTATTTTCTTTTTTCATTTATAGGATGTCGATGTGTCGATACAATTTATTTTTGTTTGATATTTGTTTTATGTTTTATGTGTGAGTAAAATTTCCTTATTTTTTTTTTCTATTATAGAATGTCGACGTGTCGATACAATTTATTTTTATTTGATATTTGTTTCCTTATGTTTGTATAAGTGAAATTTCCTTTTTTAAAGACAACATTTTGGAAACATAATTTGCTAGGACAAGCTCCATTCTCTCTGGGGATTTTTTAGTACATTTTTTTGCCGATAAAAATAAAATTGTGTGGCGCTAGAAACTATCGGTGTCACTTCTATATATAATTATTCAATGATGCCAATCTTTAAGTATTTTGACGTTCTGAATCCGAATCTGAAGTCAGTTTTGCCCAAACACCCTCAAAATTTTGAGTAAATTGCTAAGGTCTATCTTTTAATGAAAATTTTTTTTTTTGAAAATCATTATTAACGGTACCTGCCAGAGAACCGTTTTTTTTTTTTCAAATTGGATTATCTCCGAAACTGCTTATTCGATTTCAACGAAACTTTTTGTAAAGAAGCATTTATATAATTCAAATATAAGCCCAAAATGAAATTTCCAAAAAAAATAATTTTTAGATTTTTAAAAAAATTTTCGAAAACGGGACGTTAAATTTTTTTGAAATTTTGTTTCTAGATGTTGATTAATGAGACCTACAAAATGCCATACCAATTTTATTTTAAAACTTTTTTCCTAAGAATTATTTATAAAAAATTAGTTTTTTAAAAAACGGCTCTAACGAATTTTATTTTTTTTTTCCAAATTTCTATATAAAAAGTCTTAAAAATTTAAGCAACTTTAACTCTAAGAGCAAGTTCGTGCGACCCAGTCTTGCATTTTATTTTGTTTTGTTTTTTGCAATTTATTTTGAGAGTTTTTGGGCAAAACTAAATGTTCGTTTTTCGTTGACAAATAGGACATTTTTCAAAAACATATTAAAAAATCAAAAAAATTATACATTCATTGTACTTCACAAAATTTTATTTAAAACGAGCCATTTTATATAAAGATAAAAAAAAATAAATAATTTTTTTTGCATGTTTCTCAATATATGTTCGAGGATAATATCAAAAAAAATAAATTTAATCAATTTTAAAGCTTTTTTAATTGTTTACATTTTTTTTAAAGATGTATGTACACCGAAAAAAAAATTTGATAATAACAGCTATCAAATTAACATTTTTCAGTGACAAAAGTCGTCCAACAATTAAAATATCAATTTTGATATTTTATCATATCATTTTGACATTTTTTAATTTCAGGTGGGACAGTGAAAATTTCACTTTGACAATTAAAATATCATTTTGACATTTTTTTAAGTTAAAGTGGATAGTGAAAATTTCACTTTGACAATTAAAATATCAATGTTGACTAGATTTTACGTTTTGGTTTATTATAATGAAACCTATTTCTTTCCTTTTCATTTTTATTATTTTTATTATTTTAAGAATTTTCTTTCTTTTTTCAAAACATTACTGAAAGGGAATATTCTTTACAAAATAATGGTGATATTATTTTTTCTATTATAGGTGTTATAATTGTTTTGTTATTTTCTCCCAAACTATGTGAAGTAAAATCTTAGTGCCGATCAAATTTTCTCAGTAAATCATACATTTTGCTTCGAAAAAACACAAAGCGCCTTTAAATTAGTACACATTACGAATTTTTTATTTAATATTTTTCAATAATTTGGAATGAGAAATTGATATGAAAAAATGATAATAAAATATAAAAAAAAATTTCCAAAATGTGACATTTAAATATTATCCTGATAATAAAAATGTTGTTTTAACATTTTAAATATCATAAAACACATTTTATAGAGCATTTTTGGCTGATATTTAAAAAATGTTAATTTGATATTTAAAAAATGTTAAATTGATATTGGTTTTTTTTTTTCGGTGTATGTAGGTAGGTATATTTTTTCCCAAAAATCGTAAAAAAAAACTTTTTTTTATAAGAAAGACTTTTTTCGTAAGCGACTGGACTGATTTTGGCAAATGTTTACACACAAGCGTTTGAGTGCATTTAAAGCTAAAACCCAAATTTTTAAGAAATATATTTTGAAAGATCAATATTTTGAAACGGGTTGAAAAATTTTTCAAAATTTTTGTATCGGTTTTGTACCGATTAATAATATAGATACTAGAATGGTATATATCAATTTAAAATGTTTAAAACAATTTATAAGGTATATACAAAATATATAAAATATAAATATTAAATTTTTTTGTTTAGAAACAGCTTAAAATTGTTTCATCTAGAAGATGTTTGATCGATTATAAGCTATCAAGTTTTTTAAAACAGAATTAAAAAATAAAGGAATACTTTTTTCTTTAGAAATATCAAAACGGGTTATCGAATATCTTCAAAATTGTTGTTATAGAAAACTCTAAATTTAGCGAAAATTTACGTAGGTACATATAAAACTATAAGGACGATGTTGTTTGGAATATTGTTTTTGTTTTCTACTGAAATAAACAAAACAAAAATAGTTGAAACGATAGGACGTCATCGTTTTGAATTTTCGAGATTTGGGTCCTTTTTTAATTCACTCTAACCTCCAAAGTAGTAAACATTTAAGTTAGGTAAGTACCTACGTTAAAATAAATTGCTATTTAGTTCTAATTTAATGTGGTTACTTGAACTTTTTTCATTTAATTTCATGAAATCACTTAATTTTAATTATTCTCTTTCATCTTTGAAGAAGAAGTACCTATCTTATAAAAAAAATTTTATAATTTTATCAAACCTAAGTCTGACGAAATGACACCCAACTACTTCTCATTTTTTTTTTCAACTTCCCTAAGAAAATTTTCAATAAGGTTGAAATTGTTGTTGCTGAAACTAAAAGTACCACAAAACTCTGAAGTATATCTTGACTTGACCCTTCTTCTTCTTTCAAATGTATTCATTCTTCCAAGAAATTGTTCAAAAACTCTAGAAACTATTTGGTAAATTGACCATTAATTCAATTAAGTATATACTTGTGTTGTGTGTGTGTAAAAGTCCATGAAGAAAAAACAAAAATATATTCATCAATTATCATTTCAGTTCAGTTTTGTGTATCCATCTGTTATGTTACAGAATAGAAATAAATTTAATACTCACATGTTAATTTATTCTCATAGGTACATGAGTATAGAAATAATACAATGATTCGAAAATTGTTAGGGTGACCTTTTTTTTCAATAAATTAACTATTAAGGTTTTTTAAATTTTCTTTAAATGTCAAAAACATCTGTTTAAAAAAATCACTTTTAGTTTTTTGAACTCGCAGACTCATACACAACCTCTAACAAAAACTATTTTATTTGTATTTGTTGTAACTGTAATGAAGCCAATTCACCCTATCTCTTCAATTCAATATAACAAAACTTTTATTCGCATTGTGTGTGGCAAGCAAAGAAGTGGTAATCCACATTTAAAAAGAAAACTAGGACAGAACAAAGTAACACTCCTTATCAACTATTATAGGTACATGGTACATTCCCTCTGTGATATTGTTGTCGTTTTATAAAACGAAACAAGACAATTGAACAAGGACATACATAAAAAGGATATAGTTGTATGTTAGATAGATATAAATATACTTACCCCATGATCAGAGCATTCTTGTCCTTGTTTGTTGGCTGGACACTTGGTCTGGTCAATATGTGGAAATAGACTAACGCACGTTTGATTCACACAAATCAAATTATCTCCACATGGGGTGCCATCCTTAACGAGACCATGTTCTGGATATTCATTAGAGCCCACTTGACCGCTTGTTGCCCTGTTGTTAAAAGAAGAGTATAACCAAATCAATTATCATACTTATCTAGGATATATACAAAGTTAGAAATAAAAGTAAAGTATACTCTAAAGGCCAAATAAGAAGAAAAATGGTTGTTAAACTTTAGTTTTATAAAGAAGAAGAACAAGAAGAAGATATGAAACAATAATTAGATTATTGATAAGAGTTTATAGAAACAAATTTTGAAAGCCTCTTCTATACTATATGCATAAAGTTGTAGTATGTGCTAAGCTTCCAAAATATAAATACAAAATAAATGAGAAAGCCTTGAACAAAAATTAAGAGAAAACAAAATTAGGGTAAAAGTCATCTTGAAAATATCAAATTAAAGAAGCAGAAAAGACAAAGAAGGTCCTTTTGGCTAAATCCAATGAAAAAGTTCAACTTCTAGGCAACTTTTTTGAAAAAAAAAAAAAACAAAACTTTTGTTTCATTGATTTTATATTTCAAATTCGATTCCTTTGTGGATTAGTTTATAGGCAAAGAACAAAAAGAAATCTTTTATCATAATTGACACCATCACTTACTTGCATTCGTATTCCACTCCCTTAATTGATATAATGGTCCGCGAATAAAGTTGATCAATGCCATCGTTAATTGGTTGTCGTTCGCCTTCCTTGCATTGCAACGTGCCACACTGAACGTTTCTATAAAAATAAAAATAAATTCATAATGACCCATGGTTAATGGATATATTGTAGATAAAATTAAAACAGAGTTAAAAAAAAAATGTATCAAAAACCTCGATTAATGTGAAACTGACGTGTCTTTCTATTCAATCAATATTAAAAAAGAATAATAAAGGTTTTGATTAAATTTACGAAAACTATATTGCACATCCTATGCCTCACTTTGTGAGGCCCAGCTCATACACAGACACACACTATGGTTCATTGGGTTTAATGCATTCAATTAAGTCTTTTTTTTTTGTCAAAAATATTTCTTTTATTTAAAATTATTGACAAAAAAGGAAATTGGAAATATATCCAATAAAAAGAAGTTTAATTTGATGGTTCATTTCAATATAATTTGTGAAACACAATCATCAGATGGGAAAATCCTATTTGGTTAGAAAAATTACGGTAACCTTTTGGTATATCATTTGTAAATGTTAGGAAATTGATAGGATAATTTTATTTAAAACTGTCTCAGTGACGAATAAGAATCTCAAGTCAATCTATACATGACGATATGTATGATACAAATGAAAAAAAAAAAAAAAAAAAAAAAATCAATTTAGAGTAGAGGACAAAAGGTCAAGAATAAGACCAGATGTTTATATGAAACCCACAATCCTATTACCTGGGTCTGACAATGCCATTAATAGGACTAAAATTGTAAACTTTTTGAGCGAAACTTTTCACGGGGATTATCCATTCAGTATACCTATTAATTTACCCCTTACAATGATCAGCTAACGATCTTCATTAGCTGATTTTTAAAATTTCTTATTCTCCTATGGAGAAATTTTTACCACTGCGCAGATATTTCCTTTTTTTTAATGTTGCATTATTATTGAATATTTAAAAAAAATTGATTCCTAAGAAGTAAGAAATTAACCCTAATTTACATACAGACCCCGGCGAATGTTTGATTTTTTTCTTATAACTTTTTTTTTTAAATAAAATTAAAAAAGTATAAACTTCATTTTTGCGAATTTGGTTTATACTTTTTCATGTCGCTAGAACTTTTTTCGGTCTCACTATTTTATAGAGAATCATATATGAAATTGATGTAGAATATTCCGAGGAATTCGAATATTGTATTCACAATTCAAAAAAAATGTATTTTCACCCTTATAAAGACACTTTTTTGTGACCACTTTTAATTTTTGTGCTGCCAAATTCGCACCCGTGTGCCGACAGAGGAATAACATCCCGAGTCGAACATTTGGCACTATTTAAAATCTAAATATTACCTACACATTCTTTGTTTAGATTCAATAGGTCATAAGTATCACTAGATTTCTAAAGAAAATAGCCTCTACTTAAGACTTCAAATAGTCGGTTATCGGAAAAAATCCCATTTTGGGTAGTTATTTAGGACCAAAAAAATTTCAATTAAAGCCTGTTTAAAACCTAAATATTCTATGAAAACGCATTAAGTCCTATTTATTCTACTTATATTTCCAAAAATACTATAGGCCCTTTTCTTCTCTCTAGGCTTACTTAATATTTTTTTAATAGTTTCCATTAAAAAAATGCGACTTTATTGCCTTAAGGGCCTTACAGCTAGAATTAATCCGCGGCGGTGATCCCAGACATAGAAAGAAAAATTCACAGGTCAGTTTTTAGGTGTAATCAGTAAAAAAAGTATTAGTTCCAATACTGTATCACTGTATTGTATACTCATAAAACACTGAATGTTTAAAAAATAATTCCAGAAAGATTAATTAATTTACCAACAAGTCCAGTCATGTTAGAATTACCGCCACCATATTCTTTAGTAAATTCTATTACAAAAATTGCAATTGCTCGAAAAAATTGTATTGGAGGTACACTTTCCAAAGGAGATATAAATATTAAAAAAAAAAACAAGCTTCAAATTATGAAAAAATCATTCATACCAAATTTCAAGAAAATCCGTCCACCCGTTGAAGCTGCATTTTCATGTAGGTACAGATGGACCGACACGCACGCAACGAACTGACACACCATCACACGGACCGACGGAAGTCATGACGAAAACCACCTTTTTTATGGTTTTTTACTTGCTTTAGAGCAAAACAAAACCATTTAATTAGTAGGTAATTAATAAAAGAATTTATTTATTTTGACCGACACGCATATTTTTTTTTCACTTTACCTATTTCACTTCCACTTTTACATTCCACTTTTTTTCTATGTATTTTGTTTTATAAACTTAAGAACTTTTTTTTATTTTACGTATATGTATACACTATACCTACCTACATAATATGTCTGTTGGGGTACTGCCTAAAACAGAAATTTTTTTTATAGTAGGTACCAAAATAAGAATTGGATTAAAAATGTTAAAAAAAGTAGAAATATTTGTGTTTTAGACAGTATGCTTCAAATAGACCTAATATAAAGTACGCTGATTTTTACAAAAAAAAAAAAAAAAAAATCAACCGATACCGACCCGCACTCGCCATCATTTGCTTCAAATGGCCTTTAATGTGTGCATCAGACAATGAGCAAGTTTGTTGCATGTCTGAACTTGAGTTTCTAGGACATAACTAGAATTTGGAGTTTTAATAGTATTAAGAATTGAAAAGTACAAATTTGAAGAAGAACATTTAGAACTTAAAGAGTGTTTGATGTTTTAATAGTCTCAACCTAGCTTAAATAGTATTAATAGTATCTATCAAGCTTAAAGAGTTTTTCAAGTACTTAGTTAGGTCTTATTATTCTGGACACAAATAGAATGCTTAGGATTAAACTAGTGTTTTCAGTTTTAAAAGTCGTTAATTATCCGTCGTGGAGGGTTCCTAGGAGATACTGAGATTAGTAAGTATACAAAGTTCATATTTAGGTTTATTTTAAAATTATAAGTAGTTATATAGATTCTATTAAGTACATTGAGTACAAAATTCGTACATAAAGTTCGACTCGGGATACAACAATGGCTTGTTACAATAATTGTGTTGTTGTCATTGTCAGTGAGGTCCTTTTATCAGAAATATGGTTAGTACTATTTATCAACGAGAAAATCACTCCCAGTATTATTCATTGATTGTTTTTGCTACAAAAATAGTAAATTCATTAATAAATGAGCTGATTTTTAATTGTAAAAACTAATACCTAAACACATTTTTTTTATTTGACAACTTATAATAAATTTTATATCATTATTGTTTCAGCTTATGTAGATCATGCCTATACAACATCTGCAAAAAGTGCTAGAACTTTGTGAACCCAACCAGTTTTCATAAAAAAAAGCAAAAAAAAAAAAACATCAATCTTTTTTCTCTTCTAAAACTATTAAATCCGTTTTTTTTTAATGACAACCTATAATAAATTTTATATCATCTGAAGGCTTATTATTTCACCTTTCATATGACGCTTCAATCATATTTCTTCCATCATTACAAAAACAAGTACGAATTTTTAAAGCCAACCATGTCGAAATTTCAAACTGAGATTACAGTACTTCCTACACTTGTGGCTGGTCATGGGCAACAGATCTCCACAGTTGTTTTGCGGTATTTTTCAAGTTTTCAATTTAAGATTATGTTACTTGTAGAGCATGTACTGTTATGTGATATATATCAAATGAAAGGTAATATTATCAGCTTACGTATTAAATCTAGCTCAAATTTGTATGTGCTATAGATTAAAAGATATAACGTTTTTAGGAAAAGAACATATTTTCATCGTTATTTCAGGATTTTGAATATGAAATTAATTGAAATTTTGCACTATTATATACCTAGTTTATTTAATTACCTGTCTACAGTATAAATTTTATTGATCTATCTATTAAAACAAAAAAGTTATAATCAATTGATTTTTTTTGTCGCTTTTTCGTTTCATCGTGTTTCAAATCACTATACGATACTTAAGAAGTTTTCACTTCAAAAACAAAAATAACTAGTTTAAGTTTGTACATATGTGCAATGGGAATTTCCATAGTAAAAACAACATACAAAAAGTTCAAAATGGCCGTTTAATTGTCAATTTTAATGTAGGAAGTTGTCAAAATTACGATTGATTTTGAGACAAAATGACAAAATGCATTCGGTAAATTAAATCACCCATCTAAAAGCCCAAATTTGGCACTTCTGACTATTACATATTTAATTCACCAAACAGACAAAAAAAATTTCGAAAAAATTACCTATTTTGAACACCTTGACATCAAAAAATATTTTCCACGGTGCACATAGGGGTATTTGCCAATTTTACGCGGACTTAATTATTTTTCCGGTTTATCTTCATCAACAAGGTAAAAGCTTGTATTTAGTACTGGAATAAAGTGTTTTAAGTGTTTATTTCAATGAAAACGTTTTTCTTCCTAAACCACTTTTTGATCAAACAAAAAATTGTCAAGAATGGATCCCAAAGGTTTGTTAAAGCGCTTATAAATGGAGTTCTATTAATGGTATCGCCAAGATAAAGGTCATACAATTTAGGAAAAATCATAAGGATTCAGGTTCTGTAACTAAAGAAGTTGAATCTTTTTAAAAAAAACTTAAAATATGGATGCTGAATACAAGGTAACCATTTTTCAAAACCTAAAATCTTTAAGAAGAGCAAATGTGTCGAAGTTGCACGTAGTTGCACATGATTTTAATAGATTCAATTAGATAAGAGTTAAACCTTTAGAAAACATTAAATTTTATCACACAATAATGTGAAATTGTATAACTTATCTCCTTACCAACACAGAAATTCAGTTTTTTACGATTAATTTATATTAAGATTCAACATAACACTTTTTATTTATAAAGTAATACAACATTTATATTAATACAGTCAAATAAGGAGAAAAAAGGGGTAAATCTCGGAATGAATGTTAGTAGACATTTTTTTTGCTCAATATCTTCCTTTTGCCATTCTATAACATATCTCAAAAGTCTAGAAAAATCTCATGTCCGCTTGTCGCGATTTCAAGGTCAAATCGCGAAATGGAGATTTTCAAAATTAGCAAAAATAGGCTATGGTATTATATACACATATGATACATGATTTCAAGGTATTTTTTAATGCTGATTCCAAAAAATCTAAAATCAAGACAATCTGACGTCTCTGGAAAAAGTTATACCTGTTTTTCATCTGTCAACTCATATTATTATAACAGTTGCAAACTTACTGCCGAAAAACCCTTTAAAGTTATGGTAGATGAACCAAATTTTGCATGAAGATTTTAGAATCCATCATTATTAAAAATGAAAACAATCCATTACAAAAAATATATATACCTACGAAATAATGGTATCTTTTGATGGAGGGGCAAATTTTAGGATATGCACTAAAGAAGATTCTTGTTCATCTTAGGAATAAGTGCTAATAGGCTAATTTTTTCATTTTAATCTTTGTTTGGATATTCTTTAACTACCCTCAAAAATCTAAAAAAAATCTCATGTCCGCAAGTCCTAATTTTCTTGGTTTGAAAATAAGGTGCAGATTTTAAAAAATTGGAAAACTACACTTCAGATATTTGTGTCAGATCAACATGAATAAGGTGCATTACTTTTCAGGGATGGTCAGGTTGACTTGTTTGTGAGTTTTGTTGGAATTAGTGTTAAAAAATACCTTTAAATCATGTCGCTTATGTTGGTATACATATACAAATTTAAACTTTTCTTATTAATTTTTTAAAATCTGCACCTTATTTTCAAACCAAGAAAATTAGGACTTGCGGACATGAGATTTTTTTTAGATTTTTGAGGGTAGTTAAAGAATATCCAAACAAAGATTAAAATGAAAAAATTAGCCTATTAGCACTTATTCCTAAGATGAACAAGAATCTTCTTTGTGCATATCCTAAAATTTGCCCCTCCATCAAAAAATACCATTATTTCGTAGGTATATATATTTTTTTTAATGGATTGTTTTGATTTGTAATAATGATGGATTCTAAAATCTTCATGCAAAATTTGGTTCATCTACCATAACTTTTAAGGGTTTTTCGGCAGTAAGTTTGCAACTGTTATAATAATATGAGTTGACAGATGAAAAACAGGTATAACTTTTTCCAGAGACGTCAGATTGTCTTGATTTTAGATTTTTTGGAATCAGCATTAAAAAATACCTTGAAATCATGTATCATATGTGTATATAATACCATAGCCTATTTTTGCTAATTTTGAAAATCTCCATTTCGCGATTTGACCTTGAAATCGCGACAAGCGGACATGAGATTTTTCTAGACTTTTGAGATATGTTATAGAATGGCAAAAGGAAGATATTGAGCAAAAAAAATGTCTACTAACATTCATTCCGAGGTTAAACCCTTATTTGACTGGATTAATACAATATTTAGATACAACATCTAGTAGACAGTTTCGTATGTCCTTATCGATATTCCATAAAAACTTTTGTCTACATCCACTTCAAAAAAAAGTACTTACTTAAGCACAGTCGCTAAATTACCAAAAAAAATTTAATTTTATCTTTGGGTTGAAAACTTTAAACTCTAGACCGCTGCTGTTAGTCACCTGAAGGGATAATCAATTTTAAAACTATAAGAAAATGCTAAGCAAGTTATCTACTTTTAGTAGGATGTTGATTTTTTACGTTTAGATCAGTTTAAAATGTCGTGTTTTGTCCGCCTAAATTGACTAAATACCCCTATGTGCGGTGGTTGTACAACCTACACAAATTTATTGATTCCCAAAATTTTTGTTTCTATTTTTTTTTTTCCAAGAATTACAATAAAAATATGATAATAAAACATAATTTCATGAAGTTTACGCGAAAAACCAAAATATGTATACGTCAAAAACCTACAATGCCACTTTTTCGATAATTGAGTTGTTTGAAAAAAAAAATATATAAGCAGTTTTATTGCAATAACTTCAGTTACATGCGCAAAGGCTAAACAAAATCTTTAGAGGCCTTTTCGAGAAAATTGCAATACCTCAAAAATTCTGAATGAAAGGTTAACGTCCTTAAGAAAGATTAAAAAAAAAAGAAGAAACTTTCAGAATTCCATAAAAATCATCTGAAGAAAACTTGAAGAAAATCCGTCCACCTGTTGAGACAGTAGTAAATTGTGCAGGTGGAAGCACAGATCGACGGATGTCATGACGAATTCCACTTTTATGAATTTCTCCATCATCAAAATGTAGGTTTCAGTTTAAACCACAAACATTTACGATTAAAACTTAAAAAAAGTAAAAATGTCAAAAGTCAAATGTTACAGACAGACATTCGCTATATTTGATAGGTTTTTTTGAGCCCTGTTAACTTAGTACCTTTAGTACCTACATATATTTATAATACCTACCTAAGTTAAAAAAAATGACGTTTGGATGAAAATTGAGTGAGTCGGAAAATAATGAGTTTAAAAATAACTTTCAAAATATACAACCAACGCAAAATTTTCATCACAAAATTAAATACATACTTTTCACTAAAAAAAAAACCCACCTGAATTGGCGACGGAAATTATTTTCAACTCTGAAATAACCGCAACAAAACTGTCATACTTGTTGGTTATTTCAGTTAAACCCATTCAAGGTTAATGGATTCACAAGAAATATCATCAATATCTATACTCGTAAAGTTTACGAAATATGTAGTTAAACAAAATTTTATGGTATACCTAACCAAATGAATCGTGATGTTAATTCAGCCATATATACCGATATCTACCTACTATACATTTTCACTTTGCAAGAGTAAAAAAAGTTCACCTTTCATCTTCAGTTTGCATTGCAAACCACTCTAAGCTCTGTGAAGGTAAATCTTTTAGAAATATAAGCGTGTCCATCAAAGTAATTGCTTTCTTGACAGCATCCCCAGTTTCATTTTAGAAATTTTCACGAAGCTGTATAGCGGTGATGGTATGGTGGAGTAAAGAGCTCAATATATGAAGCAAACTTTTTCGATATGGTTGTGACACAAGAAACCAATTTGCCACGTTGGCAGTTTTTAGAGGTAAAATAGTTTTTTTTTTCATTCAAAAAAATTAAAAAAAAAAAAACAAGAAAATACTGCCGTTCGAAGTGAATTAAAATTCTTGTGAAATAGTTTGAGGAAGATAAAACACGACTTTAAGGATAATGAGGAAGAACTTGTTGTAATAATAATATAAACAAACAAATGATACTATAGAACCGAGAACGAAAAAAAATATATAAAATAAAATATACTTACTCTGGGTCACATTTAATATAATGTTCGTTGGCATCTCGTCCACAATGACCATTTATGGATCCTTTCGAATTAAATTGTTCATAACATTGACGATCGGCCGCCGAACCACCATAGCCCCATATGCCCTCACATTGCAGACTTAACGTTGGACAGTCGCCTTGAAAGCAATAACCTGAGAAAGAAAAATACACAAATAAAAAAAACAAAATTATTATCTATGAGTTTTTTTTTTTTTTTATATTTTTAGATGATGGTTGTGAGGTGACATTAAAATAAGTAAGTTTCTTTGTTTTTGTCTTCTTTTTTTTGTGGCATTCACAAAACAAAATATTTTTCTTCTTTTTTTTTGGTGGTGGTGGGTGTCATGTTCTTTAGTTTTATGGACAGTATTATTAGCGGAAACAGCAAACTAATGCGCACAGGAAGAAATGAAAAACAACAAATGTCCGGACCACTTAAATCAAATGTCAGAACTTGGTTAAGATGTGGGAGTAGAAGCCGACACTCATCTCAGAGTAAAAATGAATTGGAGTGGATTTTTTGTCTGTGCATTTCGTGAATGAAAGTTACGACGCCGACGCACAGTGGGGCGACCCATATGGCAATGTTGGAAACAATTCAAAAAATAAAACAAAAGATATCGGTGTTTTATGTTAGTTTTCCGTTATATAACATTCCTATGCATCAAAACCACACTCATTTTATCTTGGTGCATGATTTCTCACTCTAAAACGAGCACTTGAAGTTGCCACATTAGTTGTATTTAAATTGTGTTGTAAAAAAATTAACAAAAAGGTTTAATGTTCAACTAGCTGCCATTTTTGTTTAAATAACAGTATAATTCTGATTAAACATGGAATCGAAAGATTCGGTTTTATATTTTATCATTTAAATAAAAAAATTTAAATCAATGAATTATTTTGCTCTATTTTGTATTAAATGTAGAGTGTTTAAAATTGTTAGTTGGAAATTAAGTTATTTTCTAAAAACTTTAGCTTAAAGTTAGTTTCCACACACTTCCACATCGAGATTTTAGTATTTTCATATGCCTTGACTTATTATCTGTGGAATTCTTAAAAGAAAGGGTGCTCATATGTGCTCCATTTTTTGTTTTAGTTTTTTTTAAAGTATATCCTCAGTATATTTTAAAAGGCTTACTTTTTGATCCAGATTTATTAGGAAGGTTCTTATTTTTGAAATATATATAATTTTTTGCTAATCTCATATGGTTGAAAAAAAATAAGAATTTACATTCCTCAATTAAAGTTCCTGACTTAATTCTAACCCGTTTTTCCAAGGAACTAAAGTTTCTTATGGGAACAGTATGGTATTTTAGTCCTTGCCTTGAATAGAAAACTTTAAAATCTAGCGTTATAATGCATACTTTATTATAGCACTACAAACAAATAGATTATCTCACTTCCACATTAATTTCATCCATCAAAAAAATTAAAATAAAAAACGTTGAAAAAATGGTCAAAAACTTTGGGGCAAAATAAATGTTTTTCCCCTTTATTCGGTGAAAATCATTTTAGAAATAGAAATTTATGCACACTAACATAAATCAATCTCACCTATAAAAACTATAAGTTTCAGATTTTTTGCAAGCTTTCAAGAAATCCTAAAAAAAAAAAAATACCACTCAAAAATACTCCTACAAAATAGCTGTTTTTCAAAAATTCACGTTCTACGACAAACCGTTGTAAAAAAATAATTTTTTTCTTACCATGTCATTTTACCCCTATTTACCCTATCTAATGATTGAATTTTTAGAAATCCACTTTCACTTCACTTTAAGGATATAAACTTTTAAATAAACTATATTAAATTTTGTCTCATATGAAATAAGATGAAACTCCAATCTATACCACATATCTAACGGCAAGTGGAACGTGAGGAATAGTCATCCTTTTTCGTATTTGCAGCACGGGTTCATCGATTTATAACATTTTACAACGTCACAAATATAATTCAGCCAACTAAATTTCGCAAATGAATTAATTCCAACTTTTGGGGTATCTTGCCCCATTGTGCGACGCAGTGAAAAAAATATGCACCTGTTTAGTTGATGGACTAAGGAGCATTTTCTTTTCTAAATTTTGTTACACTTAAACAACAAAAAGAAATAAAGCACGAAATTCTTAAGACGTTTTGAGTTGAGTAATATTTTAATTCCAAACAGGATGTTGGTGATGGAAACAGAGATCATGAAGAAATTTCAATTATCAATTTTTCACGTTTTATGCGTGGTAAGAGCTACGGCTCGTAGATTTAATTTTTTAGCAAATTTTTAACCTTTTGTATACCTACTTCACAATTTTCATTTTGAATTTTTCAAAAGATGGAGTGCATCTGAAAAATAAGTGAAAAAAGCTTTTTTTTTGTTGAAAACATGCAACCTGTGTGATGATGGGTTATAGCACTATGTATGGAGTTACCCTCCTTTGAAATCAAATTATAATCATGAAATACAAACTGGGGCTTCTTGGTGGTGGGGTAGACTTAAAGGAAATTTATAGCATACAAAAATATTGCATTTTTATAGCTTTTATAAATGAAGTATTTTTTAATTTTTTTTATAAGCAATATATATGTGCCCATGATTATGAAAGTGGACTAAGTCACTTTTTGCATTGTTTGAAGAAAAACTTACACAATAATTTTCTTATAACGATTTAATGATATTTCTTTTATGAAATCACTAGAGGAGCAATAAAAATGTTTATTTACTGCAATTTCGCTTTCAAATAAACTTTACTCCTTAAATAATAATTATTTTTAGGCTAGATTTGATGCCATTTTTAGGAGTGACTTAGTCCACTTTCATAATCAAGGGCACATATAGGAATTAAACTAACAATTAATATTTCTATAGATTTTTAAAAAATACAAAAAAATTAGAAAAAAATCAGGTCATATTCTTTTTAACTAATTTTTTTCTCAAAATTTTGAGTTTTTTTAAAAACACTTCTTTAAAGGAGATGACCCATTTTTTTATGGAGCCTGGGCCCAGGGCGTACACCAATGAGACTAGTATCAAATGAAAGCTTATATTGAGTTCTATTAGTGAGTAAAATATTTTTAAAATTAGTTTTGGGGATTTCGAAATGTTTGAGTCTGAAGTTGGGGACGAAAAAATCAGAAAAATCGGATTTTTTCGAAACAAATCTTCATAGCATCCGAAGTATAGAACCTAGAGAGACAATTTTGGTACCAAATAAAAGGTTAAAGTAATACGTTTCGACTGATACTAATATCTTTTTCCTATCCTCAGTAGGATAGGAAAAAGATAGGGCCCAAAATGGGAATAATCTTCTGGATTTTTAAAAATGTATATGTATATTAATACTATCGATCAGTCGTTCTTTACAAATACTTATTTTTATGTTTTAACGAATAAATTTGTAATAACTTAAACTATGGAAAATTATCCAATTTTTTGATATCATTTAATCATTTAAAACAAAGTCTTTGTTTTGTTTATGGCACAAAATTCATAATTTAAATTTTAAAAACCAATATGGCATTAGTGGCAATTTTTAAAGTTAAAGAATTGTATAACCGACGGAAAAATGGTTGAAAATTTAGTTGAAATCGATTTACCATCGTAGACTTAGCCAGAATTTGACTTTGGTTTATTTTGTGATGGTCAAAGAATAAGTCTTACTTAAAACAGCTCTAAATGACAACAGCTTTTTGTTTTGTTCAAGAGAGGGATAACGCTCAGAAATAACTTCTTTTTAGGCTAATAAAGCAATAATTTTAGGTAAAAGCCAGATCTTCGACAACCCCTGAGACTCTTTATTTAGTTTTATTGAACTTGAAAAGTGCAATATCTGAGCTTCTTAAGTTGTTTTTTTTTTTGGAAGAATTTCTGAATTGTTTTATTATTATTGAAAATTTCGAAAAGAATGACAATGGAAATATGGAAGAAGAGAGAGACACACACAAGGAAACTGAAATATTTCTTGCCAAATAGAAGGTAATTAAACGTGAGTCGTTGGCTTCCTTTTTACCTTGCAGCCAATATATAAGAACTTCAACAGATTGCAATTCCTTTACGTATAACGAAGATGTCTTTCTAATGTTTATTTGCTTTCACACCTCTCATGAACAAGGTATGGTGTCTAAAAAGTCACTTTTAACATATGTGAGTAGTTTGGTTTAATTTTCTTTTTGAGTAACTTCGTTTGCAAGGAGCCTTGTCTAACACTGATTTCACCAAAGGTTTTCTCATTATCTGCAATTATTTTTATGTCTTCATGTTTTTTTTTTTTTCTTCCTAAGGATAATTCTTATCTAAGCTGTTCAATTTTTTTTTTCTATTTTTAAAGTTTTGTACAAGTTCATTAATAGCGAATGAAATTGTGTAAAAGCCCTCTTTTGCAGAAGCCGCAACCATTACAACGTTATGAACTTCAAATGAACTTTGCTATAAAAGTTTATCTATGTTAAGACTTCACTCTTCTTAGAGTATCTTTTTTTGTTGCAATTTTTTTTTTCTTCTTTTTTATTTTTGCAAGAAAAAGAAATTAGTTTTAAGACACAAATAGATGCAGATACTTTTTGTTTGGTTTGTCTGTGGTAAGGTTTTTTTTTCTTTTCTTCTAGGTTTTTTTTTTTTTTAATCTTGTTCCTTTTTTTTTGTGTGTTATACCGCGCCAGCCGTCATCTTGCAATTTTCTTTTTGCCCTTTTGTTGTTTGTTCTTCTTAAGTTTGTTTATTTTTTTTTTTGTCTTTTTGGTTTGGATATTTTGAGCTGAGCGTGTGAAATCTTCTTACCACATTTGACTTTTGCCCAATTTTTTTTTCTACGCTTTTTGTTGTTGTTGATGCATTTTTTTTTATCAAACCGAAAAGGAAGCAATTTATAGTGTACAACAGGAGTTTCCTTAAAGATGTATTTATAACTTAAAGTTTAAGGGTAACTATTTTTTTTTGTTCTTGTATTCTGAGGGTGGATTCTGAATTATTCATTTTTAAGTTTTAACAAAGTCGGTTTTTGTTTTTGTTTTAATATTCTTATGCATGCATATTGCTTCTTTAAGAACTTCTTAAAAAATGCAGGTAACAAGATTGTTGAAAATTTAAAATTCGTTAGAAAAGTTTGCTGCTTTCTAATTGCTATTCTCTAAGCAGAAGACTACTTTGGATACAGTGGGGATGCAAATTCTTAGAAGAGCATCTTTGTTTAAAGAAAGGCATAATGGGAATGTTTATTTGATCTAGAAGTTTTATTATATTTGTATCTGTCTTTCTTTATCGAAAAAAACAAAAATAAAAACATGTCAATTTAAAAAAGTAGGAAATATACTTTTGTCAAAACTAGACAGAAATTGCAAAACTGCAGGACATAAAAGTTCGAATTTTTGGAATACCCATCTCAAGTTTTGTGAACATAGAACAAAATTCAAGATGTCTTTATTGAAATAAATATCATTTTTGTCTTTATATTCTGGGGCTTATAAATTATATTGAAATATTCTTTTTAAATGTTCAAATTAATTTTTTTTTTGAAATACATATAACTAGGAATTTCTTTTCTTTGGTAGAATTCTGAGAACTTTTGAATTAAAAAAAATATTCAGCAATGAAATTAATGTTTTTCAATTCGAATTCAGTAAAGGACTAGAAAAAAAGGACCTTGAAGAAATAAAAGAGACTGTCAAAATTCTAAGAATGATGTTAAATAAGCTAAATTTACAAATACATACATGAATATAATAATATGAAGAATTCTAAGAAATTTATTGCATTGAATAAATCATTTTTATCTCTTTTTGGAAAAATAAATGGCTCATGATGCTTTCAAGTTTCAAATTCAAGGATTTTTATTTTAATAAAAATTATTTTGTTAGAATAAGAAAAAAATACTTAATTCATATATAAATTTATACATTATGCATATTACAAAGACATATTAGTTTTATTGAAGGAAAAATAGTAAAAGTAGAAGAGAATATATGCATTGTTTTGGTAAAAACATTTTTAAATTTTTGATAAGAATAAAAAGAATTTTTTTTGAATTAATATGTCCAGTCAAATTAGATCGAAAATAGGATGTGCTCGTAAATAATTCAGACAAAGCTGTAAATGATTTTAATTTATTGTGAACATCTCAAAGAAGAGTCGTACAAATTTGTGACGGATTCTGAGTTGCGCATAACTTTTGATAGCCAAAAAACCGTTACATTTTAGGACTTCTTTCAGTTTTTGGGTGATAACTCCTGAAAAATAACTCGCACAAAAAATGATTGTACACTAAAGTTAAAGAATATTAAATTTTACATCGATTTAATACCAAAAACATTAATTTTGGTCAAGCGGTTTGGTCAGAAGTGGCAGTCAAAAGTATAGTAAAATTTTACTACTTTGAATAAAAGGTGTGTAATCTCCATTTCAAACGTCTATTTTTTGAATCTACGAAGGTGAAGTGAAACTCAATTTTCCATACAAAAATAGCACACTGAAATCTTGAACGAAAAATTTCATTTAGCTTTTCGTTTATCAGTACGCTGCTCTTGGTAAAAATTTTAAAGTTTTCACTCATTTGTCACTTAGGTTCTTTTTTATTGTCCTGGACTTTTTTTTGTTTTATTCAAAGAACTGTGATAATGTTTTTTTCTCATTTTTAATTCATTAATTTCTTGATTAAGAAATTATTTTTTGAAGTTTTTTCTTAAATTTAAATGAATTTGGATTTTCTTTATTGTGACTTTGACAGAATACTCGATGATATTTTTTCGTTAGCATTTTCGCTGTCTAGTTTCGAGATTGGAAAATGACTCTTCTTTGAGATGTCCAAAGTACCTAAATTAAAATCATTTCCAGCTTTGTCTGAATTATTTACGAGAAAAAGTCTAATTTGACTGGGCTAATATTGAATATAAGGTTTACCTTGTTTTACCTGGTTTGATAAACCAAACTTTTTCTCTATTGGAACAATTAAAACAAATTTAATACTTTACTTTTAAGAGGGTTTTGAAATGAATGTTTATGCCTAAAAGGTTTGTACTTTTTAATAAATTGATGATTTTTTTTTAAAGTTGAAACAACTTTGATTTAAAGATATTTTATAACGGCAAACCGCTTTAAACTAACGATGTTCTACTTTCAATTTAAAATTTTCATCTTCAACGCAAAAATATTCCGAAAAATATTTGAATCAATGTGATTTTCGTGGATTTTAAGTTGTTTTTTTTCCCTAAGTGTACAGGAG
This sequence comes from Episyrphus balteatus, assembly GCF_945859705.1. Lineage (NCBI taxonomy): Eukaryota > Metazoa > Arthropoda > Insecta > Diptera > Syrphidae > Episyrphus > Episyrphus balteatus. The sequence continues at coordinate 85,126,755 of NC_079135.1, forward strand.
TTAAAAAGTGATTCAACATAGACAGTCAATCTGTTTCTTATGATAAAGCCCTTAAATGCTCCAGGAAACAATGAGAAAATGGAAAGAGAAAGTGTAGAAAAAACTAAGCTTGTAGGTATTTAAAAAAAAATTCACTGGTTACTGTAAAACTGTTCTGATTTTTCACTCAAATTAAAATAATGCTTTATAAACTAGTAGACTCAAGTTTTTTTTTACACATGAAGGGTCCACGGGAAAAACGGCACATGTCCAAACTAATGATGAGGTCTTGTAGTATTCTGATGTTATCCTTACTTTTATAGAAAAACAAATATAAGCCTTGCTAAAAAAATAAATACCTGACGTGCCTTTAGTACTAAATTGTATGAAGAACAAAATTTTAAAATGCGTTTTTCTCGGAATGAGTTGGAATTGACTTTTGCTGTTTTTCCCCTGGACCCTTCCCATGGAATTCAGTAACTAAAATCATAGTGAAATAATATAGGTCCAAGATCTAAGGGAAGAAAAAACTTTTTACATCGGACAATAATTGCCGACTCAAGATGATACCCGTTTTCGTTAGAGCATATCCATTTTTTTTAATAAATAAATATATTATCATTAGGAAAACGTGATTCAAAACCAAACCCTGTTTTTTTTTTTTTTTTTTTTTGTACCAAAGCATTCATATTCAATTACAATAACCTTCCCGTAATCTACCAACTACTTCAATTTATATATCATTTCAAAATGCATAATTAAGCATTTTAATGAAATTTAAAGTTCAACCCCTTTGGCTTTTACAAGAACCATTAAAAGTCTATGACACAGTATCAAAAGTACCTACATAGTTCACTGTATCCTCTAGACAAACCCTAATTGAGTCTAATTAAGCCAAGCATACCATAAGCGAGCTTTTGCAGTGTATATCTTTCTATACTACAACATACTAATAGCCAGCTTGTATATACCTATAGTTACAAAGATATACCTAGCAACAGATAACTAGGCGTTGTGCAAGAAATAGTCATTATAAATGGAATCCCATTATCTTTTGCTCTTCTCTGTGTTAGGACATCTTTTCCGTGCTTCAAACAACAACTTTCCTGTGGGTGCTGGCTGCATAGCATATCTCTCTCCATTTACCCACCAACCGCACACACACACACACACACCGTGACCATCCAATCATCAAATTCACATGACCAACGGATACCAAACTTCCTCCTTTATCCTGTGCCCGATGTTGTTAGCTTTACTTTACTTTAACTATCTGTCGTCACAAAAATAAAAAAAAAAACGAAAAGAATTACTTTTCCACTCTTTCAGCACTTGGCTGAGTATGATATCCTATCGGGAGCGCAAGAGAGTAGCAGACAGACAAAAACGCACAAACCCATCATGTCCTTTGAACTGGACTATATCTGGATCCTGGCCTTGCTAGAAGCTCTACAATTTAATTAAGAAAGATATATTTTTTTTACTGCTACTTATTGCATAACAAAATGCAGACAGACAGAGATGAGGGAGATAGCATACACCTAAAGAGAGAGAGAGATGGAAGAAAATGCGTTACAATGCATTTCCTGTGCGGAATACACCCACACATCAATTAGCTGGTATGTTATATTTTATACGCTCGCACTTGCATATGCATTAATTTGAATCCCTTGAAGCTATTATAATATACGCACCGGATGTTCCTGCTTTTGTATGGCCGCATGGTGATCCGTTCTTTTTGTAGACATCGACCGGACAATGGCCATTGTCGCCATCACAATATTCGGGCAGATCACATTCGGTAATGGAATCTCGACAGATGAAGTCCTTTGGGCGGAGCTGTGCAAATATACAAAAAAAAATTGAATGTTAATAGATTGAGTTTCCAAAAGTTTAGATTATGCGATGGACTCGGTGCATCATCATATAAACTTACCCGACACTTATCACAACACATTCCGGTAGCACATTGGGCTTCTGTTTTCAATTTGCAGGTTATTCCATCACAGCAAGGATCTATTGCACATTCCTCGAAAGTTCCACAATCACATTCTTCATCCTCTTCAACGATTTTATTGCCACAATTTCGCCGCATTTCAATCTGGTTTGATAAAAGAAAAATAGAAAAAAGAAAAAGAAATATGAGAATGTTTGTGGCATTAAATTTCATCAAAGAAAAAGTTATATAGATGAGTGTGTAGAGTGTAATGTGAATAAAAGTTAGAAAAAAAAAAAAGTTAAAGGGTTCAAAGTTATCTAGAGAAGATATTAATTAGTGGTGTGCCTGTGTTCTAGACGTTCTAATGATGTAGGGGAGACTGAGGCACTTATCAAAGAATGGACAGATTTTATATTACATATATTTTTGACATAAAATTACTTTTTTTTTAAGACCATATAAAACGTCATTTTAGTAATAGGTGTAGTAACTAGTAAGAAATTTCTAGTATGGGTTTTAAGCTGAATTATGAAATAGATTTGACATCATCAATTCAAATTGTCTAAAAGACATCAAATGCCAATTTTCCTGAGCGGAACTACCATGGTCTAAAAAGTGAAAAAATATAAAATTTTGAATGAATGAATGAAATGAACAAAAGGTAGTTATTTTAGTTAAGTCTTGAAAATTGTTTTGATTAATGGATAGCCTAAAATCATGAAAACATTCTTTCAACTTGGTGCCAAAAAGTTAAGAAAACAGATGGTCTTCAAATTTTGAAAAATATAATATGTACATTTTTCAAAAATTATTGAAGAGGCAAAATCTGAGGCTAGTCAGCAACTATCTACTATTCAACTATAGGGATTGTTTTAAGTTTAACTGTTTTTTTTTCTTATTTTCGAAGTTCGCAAAAACGAAAAGATATAGATAATATAGAGTAGCAGGGATATTTATTACATTTTTGTGTACTTAAACACTGCTTAGCTTTTTTCAAATTTATTATTTATTTATTTAATAAAAATAAATATCACATTATTCAAAGTTAAGACCATTTATACTTAGACCAAAGTATGACAGTTATAAAACAACTAAAAACATGGTTTTTGAACACATTTTTGAAATTAAAGCAGTTTTTTAAAGTTAATTAACGTTTATAAATAATAGCCTAGATGTATGTATAACCAATCTGAGTAAACAGTTTTATAGCTTCCTGCATCGGGCTGAAAAGTTTGGCAGCTGCAGTTCGCTTCATAGGTTTTTGGTCAAATTTACATTATTTCACGTTCGAGTATATGAACTGTTAATCTATCATTTTCCCTAAGACTGATCTTGACCTAGATCTTGCTGATAGAACTTAAAATGTAAGTAAAGGTCTTTAAGGGGTTTTGTTTTGGAAACTTTTGTGTTTAGTTTCTCGTTTGTTTATATCAGTTGAAAAAGAGAAGAGTCAACAAGGTTAGCTAAAAAAGCTTAGATTGAGGTCTTCAGATCAAGGGAAAATTAAAAAAAAAACCTGATGCTAGGTATATGAAGTTACATATTTTCCATTATGTGATTATTTAATTTTATAGTCTGCTGACGTTGATTCGAAAACGAGCCTTATTTAAGCTTTTTGTAAAAATTTAATATGGACTTCGTGTTTAGGGTACTTCAGAAAGCATAATAAATCAATTTTTTTTTCCCAGCTACATTATGTTTTTCAAAAACTGATAGGATTTATCCTCCGATAAGAAATGATGCTATTTCAAAAATTTTTTCATTTAAACTAATGAGGAATCCAATTCACTCTATCTAAGATCTTTGAAACGTGAGCTATCGCAATATTTCTTGGACACTAGATTTTGTAATATTTATAAATCCTCAAGTTTTCAGATTTCGTTGAAGTGTGAATGAATTACACAAAAAAAAAAAAAAACAAAAACAAAAAATAGGAATTAAGATTGGCTTAAATTGGGTTTAAATGACCTAAAAAAAAAAGACATTTTTTGTATATCTCAGTTTAAATTTTGAATCGTAACAGGAGAAGGATTTTAAATAAAGTTGTGTTTGGTACCAGTACTTAATCGTTCCACGAAATAGGGTAAATTAGGGCATTATGGCATACCTAAGCACAAACTCAAATAACTTTACTACGGACAACAATTGTTATTTCAATAATTTTTTTTAATTAAATTTGATAAAAACGTAACATAAATAAATTATTTAAGAATAAAAATTCAAGCGTTTTAACAAAAAATAAATTAAATTAAAAATAGTCAAAAAAAAACCATATTGCCCTATGTACGGGCAATGTGGCGAACCCCATTTACTTCGGAGCCCTTTACTTTTTTTACATATATTCGGCATTTCTGAAATATAATTGTAAATAACTTTCATAAAATTAACGTTAAATTGAGGTTAATTTGAAATTTAAAAAAATGTTGAGACATTATGTAAGTTACTTTTGAAATTAGTTTTACATAAGGGCATTATGGCGCAGTCAACTATAATGTAGCGCCATAATGCCCCTATTGCATCTGCGCCATATTGCAAAATATACACATATTCACAAAACACCAAAAACCAAACACAATTCTTACTTCATTTAAAATATTACAAGTTATATAACCAAACCAAAACTGTACTCTGCATTCCACTCTTCACAACAAACACGTGCACTGTATAGTTACCGAGATACACACAAACAAAAACAAAGCGATATTATATTGGAACCCAGAACCGGTATATTTATTTTGTTTTCTTTCTTGTTTGACACAAAAATAATAGCACTGACCTGCGATTTTCACAAGGCTAGTGTTCAACGAAAACCAAAGTTTCTGCATTGGTTTTATTTAAATGCGAGTATTGGAAGTATGGTAGTTGAGAGGTGCGCCATAATGCCCGGTGCGCCATAATGCCCGAAGTTACCCTAAGTTCGAAGATTCTTATTGCTTTGATAAAATTTATGAAATTAGTTTCTGTAGCATTAAAAATAAAAGTTGTTTACCCTGGTTCAACTTTTCTACAATGTCTTCGAATTTAGAAAACCAAATTTTCTATAATATCACATCCACTTTCTTTATCTATCTTTACCAGGCCGTAATATCTACCTGCCTACTTACCTTCAGAAAATACATAATTCGAACAGTTTTTGATTTTTTGAAACAACTTCATACCTAAAAACTAAAGTACCGAGTCGATGAAGACTCACGTTAAAACATATACAAAACAAGCCGCTATAATTTTTTGTGTAAGGTAGAGCTCCCTTTGTTTTTTAAATTTAAATTTTCATTATTGCTTTATACTTTTAAGTACATCTAAAGACAAATTATTTAATAATAATATTGTTTACAACAAAAAATTCTTAATCCCTTAAAAAGCCATTCTGATCCTGGTTTACCCTGTGCTTATTACTGCATATCCGATAATACCATACCGAAAAATAACAATAATTTAACTTGAAATTGACTTACAACAAAAAAAAAGAAAAGTTTTTTCCACATGAGAAAAGAATAAATAATTAGAAAAAGTTTGTGAAAAAGTCTTTTATGTTATACGCTAAGCTACGCATTGCTTCTTTCTTCTTTTCCTCCTACTCCTTCAGTTCCTTTCCTTTTTTTCCTTTTTTTTTAAGACTTTGAATATATTTCTCTTTAATGAGCCAAAAATCACAGCCAGTCCTTGTTGAATACCAGAAATTTAACACTTATTTAAACAATTTTCTGGGAATTTTTCTGGTTGGTATAATATGCGTATAATGTATATAATACACTTTACATACAACCATATACTCGTACACTGATAGATATGGCAGTAATTTTCTTAAGAGAAATCATCGTTTGTTCAATATTCTCAAGAGTATTAAAGAAAAAAAAAAAAAAAAAATAAAGAAATTCTACAAGTGAAAGGTACGAGTATATGTGTATGAAGAATAGGTACTATATACCTAAGGGGTGGATTTTGATAAGTTATACCTACCTACATCATATATATTGAAATATTTACCTTGAGGATATTATTATGAGTTGAAACATTTCACTCGACACATGTTTTTAATTACTTTTTCAAAAAATTCGTAACCAAATGTTGATTGTTTGTTTCTCCATTTTACTTGTCAAATTCAGTCCACAGTAAGATCTCTGTATTTACTTCTTAGAAAGTTTGATTATATTAGTTTACTTTTTGATAAGTTCATCGTTTCATCATATCGGGATTCTTAGAAATGATTTTTTTGTAACGCAGTTTTTAAATTTTGGCAAATACAAATTTAAGAAAAGAGATATTCCTTGAATTCAATATCAATCATTAATATACTTTTGTCAAAAAAATCATGATGTTTTTGACATTTTGCTTCGTTCGCTTTAATACATTTATTTTAACTATGGCATTTTAACCCTCTGTAGGCACACCTCTTTTTTGTGACGTGATAGGCACACGGGTGCGAATTTGGTTTATACTTTTTCAAGTCGCTAGAACTTTTTTCGGTCACAATATTTTATAGAGAATCAAGTATGAAATTGATGTAGAATATTCCGAGGAATTCGAATATTGTTTTCACAATTCCGAAAAAAAAAATATTTTCACTCTTATAAAGAGACTTTTTTGGGACCACTTTTTTGAAAAATCGTAATTTTTTTTATTTTTGTCCTGCCAAACTCGCACCCGTGTGCCGACAGAGGGTTAAGATTAATTTGATTTTTTTTTTGAAAAATATTTTCTATTTTAGGTGGAAAATTTGAAAAACATTCGCAGCTTATTCACAAAAAATTTAAATTGCACGTGAAAGACTTGTGAATTGTGATAGATAGGTTTCGACAAAACTCACACAAAAAATTGGCGCTATTACTATATGTATTAGGGTGGGTCAAAAAAATGGAAATTCGTTTTTTTGATTTGGTACTTCGAAAACTCGATTGCTAGACACCTCTAGAATATACTCACCAAATATGAGCGCTTTTCAATTTTCCATTTTTACATCAAGCTTCTACCAAAAAAAAAAATAATTTTTTTTAATTGACTTTTTAGCCAATTTTTTTACATATTCTTGTAGAAAATTGAACGCTCTACAAAAAAGGTTAAATACACTTTTTTGAATTATCTAACCGTTTAGTAGATATTTGAGGTAAAAAATCGAGAAAATCTTTAAAAATTCGTTTTTTTTTTTTCTTAATTTTGTAACAAATTGAAAAATTATATTAATCAAATGCGCATGACATATTCTTGTAGAATACAGATTGTTCCACAAGAAAGGTCTTAATAATTTTTTTCAATAATCTAACCATTCTAAAGATATTCGAGGTCAAAGTTAAAAAAAAATATGAAAACATTTTTTACTTTTCAAAATTTTCTAATTCACTGAAAATTCAATATTTCCATATTAGCAAGATGTTTTCTTGTAGGGACTTAAACGTTCTATAAAAAGTTCCTTGGCAGCAAATTGATTGCTTTAACCGTTTAGAAGATAATCGTATTCAAATCGCAATGCATACTTGTCATAAGAAAACTATTGAAATCAGTGGGCATTGGTTTGGATACGAATATCTTCTTAACGGTTAAAGCAATTAATTTGCTGCAAAAAAACTTTTTATAGAACGTTTAAGTCCCTACAAGAAAACATCTTGCTAATTTGAAAATATTGAATTTTCAGTGTATTAGAAAATTTTGAAAAGTAAAAAATGTTTTCATATTTTTTTTAACTTTGACCTCGAATATCTTTAAATAGGTTAGATTATTGAAAAAAAATTATTAAGACCTTTTTTGTGGAGCAATCTGTTTCCTACAAGAATATGTCATGCGCGTTTGATTATTATAATTTTTCAATTTGTTACAAAATTATGAACCAAAAACGAATTTTTAATGATTTTCTCGATTTTTGGACCTCAAATATCTACTAAACGGTTAGATAAACGAAAACAGATATAAAGTCTTTTTTGTAGAGCGTTAAATTTCCTACAAGAATAAGCAAAGAAATTTGCAAAAAAGTCGATTTATAAAAAAAATAATTTTTTTTTGTAGAAGCTTGATGCAAAAATGGAAAATTTAAAAGCGGAGGACCTTCTAAATAAAGAGCTCATATTTGGTGTGTATATTCTAGAGGTGTCTAGCAATCGATTTTTCGGAGTACCAAATCAAAAAAAAGAATTTCGATTTTTTTGACCCACCCTAATATGTATTAAACCTTCGGACCTTCATTATACAAATACTATTTTTTTAAGAAGCGACCTTTTAATTCTAGGGCGACGAAAACTAAACAAATACTAATGCAAAGTTTAGGGCTATCTCGTTTAGTTCAAGAAGTCGATAGGTAAATCAGATTAAATCATGATATTGCAAAATAAAAAACGAGCTTACATTTTTTTGGTTTTGATTAAAAACTGGAGTGCATAAGAATAAAAAATAAAATGCACGACTGGGTCGCACGTACTTGCTCTTATGGTAAAAGTAGCTTTTATCTTAAAGGTTTTTATGAAAAGCATATTTCTGAATTATGTAAAAAAAAAATACATAAAATCTTGTTTTTTTTTAAATTAATTAAACACCGTTTTTAATGGTTTTGATCACAAAACGAAGTACCCAACTCGCCTCTGTAAATTTAAATCTTCCAGTTTCTACTTTTTATACAGCTTTTATTGAGCTTGCTTCAGAATTTAACTGCTTATAGAAGTTCGGACTTGTTTAACAACTTCTAATAAGTTGTTTAAATACTGTTAAAGAAACTTAAACGAAGAAAGCTTGTTTTTTCGGATAAGCCTGTTTAATGAATTTATAGAAGCTTTACAGAAATTACCAAGTTTTGTATTTGATTTTTGGTTTTGATATTAAATAATCTAGCTCGGACACTTTTTGGTTTTGACATTGAATAATTTAGCTCGGACATTTTTTTGCTATTTGAACTGATTAAGTTCTTCATTTCATTAATGAATATACTAGGATGGCCGAGTGGATAGAGTAGTGAACTAGCACCAAGCAGATATACGAAGTTCGATTGCTGAGTGTGGTAAAAAATTATATACTTTTAAAATTATTATTAATAAATATACTAAAAACTAATGGAATGTTATATATAATATCAGATCAAAAGATAAAATTCATTATTTAAAAATAGTTAAAAAAGAATTCCTTTTGTTTTTGTAGTTGTTTTTTTAATTTCGAGCTATACAAGCTCTTCCGAAGCTATCTGTCAAATCTCAAAGCTTCGATAGAGCTTCGGTAAAGCTTCGTTAAAGATCCTTATAGAGGGTCAAACTTGTATAACGTTCTCCTTTTCCATGCCCAACAACCTAACTAAAGTTTAAAAGAAGCTGAAATGTAGCTTTTGTAATACCTTAACCATAGCTGAAATGTTAGTTGGGTATGCCACCTGATTCCTTGTATGAAAAGAAGTTTATAGAAAAAATAAATTGAAAATCGTTGGAGCCGTTTTTTTTTAAATAATTTTCTATATATAAAAATTTTTAACTGTTTCCATAAAACGAAAAAAATATTTTTTTTTTTTAAGTCTAAAAATGTATTTTTAGAAAATTTTCTAAAATTTTATTATTACGGTTACTTAAACGCTTTTGTATCAAAATTTTCTTTGAAATCGGGTTAGTCTTGTAAGAGATATTCAGAAACAAAAAAAAACAAAAAAACGGTTCTATGGCAGGTACCGTTAGTTACGGTTACGGTTAGAAAATTAATTGTTCTACTTCAGTTATATGGCAGGTACCAAACAAGAAGACAAAACTAAATTAAAAGTAATACCTAAATAAATTTGATATTTTTGGTTTTTCTTGAATCGTATAATGAAATGAAACAGAATTGTGTTACTAAAGAACTGAAAAAAAAAAAAAATTAAAATAAATTATTTGGTTTGGGACAGTTGAAAAGATATTTTTTTAAATATGTATCATTAAATTGTTTGATTTTATTATATACAATACTTACTTCATTTGGTTTGTTTAGCAAACAAAGACCATGTCCAGTTCTTAAGGCATCGATGTAATCTTTTTTACTGCATTCTGAAAATTTGTACGGCTGAACATTTTCTTGTCCAACAATTGACTGTGCCATAATACAACCATGCCAGTCTCGGCAAAAGCACTCTTCACCTGTAAGGACAAAAATAAATGTTAATGAAAGAGTAAAGAATAGGTACATAACATCACCATAGTATAACAAAGGAAACTCAAAAATTAAAAAGTTTTCTGTCAAAGGTTTCAATAGTTAGCAAAACGTCACTAAAACCCAAGTTTTCAATGCTAAGCTAACCTTATTTATTGGTTTTTCCTAAGAATAAATTTTTTATATTGACGTTATTTTTCTGAAAATCTAATAAACCTAATTTTCATGAACACAGAAAATTTTAATGTTCGATGAAAAAAAAAAGCACGTATACGCCACAGTGAACTGAAAGTTCATTACGGTGTTAAGTAAGAATTAAAAAGCTATGCGAATTTCTTTTTGCTGGGAAAGTTTACACTTAAAAAGTCAACTTTGTATTAAGTAATTTTCAAATAAAAATATATTTGCCGAATTTAAAAATCAAGTTAAAATAAATGGTGACACCTTGTTTGTAAATATTGTTTATTGATAAAAAAAAACAATCTATTGCACAAACAGAATGGACACCCATTTTGGTGTGAAAAATATTTATTATATGAAATATTGATCCATGTAAATATATATTTCCACTTTTTGCGTCATTGACAAATCCAAAATTAGTGTTAATTTAAATTTTAATTACAAAAAAAAAATTATATGAATCCTCTGATAAAATATTAATTTATTTGATATTATTTAATATTTATTATAAAATTCTCATTAAAATTAAGCATTTCATTTTCAATTTAAAAAATCAAAATTCAATTCAAAAATAATAAAATAAAACAACACAAAAATATAAAAAAAAAATCGCATTAAACTAGGATAATAATTTTAATTTTAATCTTTGTCGTTCAAAATAAATGAACAAAAAATTGATTTAATTTGCTACCATTAGCCAAGCCAACTTATATCCCTCCACCCAGGATGTGCAATAAAAAACAAATTACTGGGTTATTAAACATTAAATAAAATTTATTCCACCATAAATGCTAATCATTGGAAATAAATCATGTGAGAAATGGAAAGGGACATACCTACTACAAAAATCGAAACGAATATACCAAAGCAAAAAGTATAACAACAAAAATACACCCTCTCTATAATGTAAAAAATAAAAAAAAAAAAACATTTCATCGTGATGGCGACAAATGATTCCAAGGCGAATCAGTCAATAAACAACATCTTGAAATATCGAAGAAAAGACACAGCCCTTGGAACATTGGGAGTTAAAAGGAAGAAGAAAAGAACATAAGACAAGCCTGTCATTAATTTGCTGCCCAGGACTCTCTGTCCTGTCACAGCGCTTCTTTTCGTGACATAAATCACAATTCCAGTGAGTGTTGAAATTATGAGCGAAAGCACACCACGAACGAATCTGATCTGTGCAGTAAGCGGCTAATTGATTGATGTCCCCGAAAAAAAAAAAAAAAACAGATAACAAAAACAGTCCTTGAGGAAGGAAGAAAATACATAATCTTCGAACTTACGTCCATCATCATGGCCCATGCCAATATTGTGTCCTATCATATGGGCCATCGTTCCAGCTAGTAGATGTGGCTCATAAACATTGATATCAACACTTATGCCAACCGCCCGCGGTGTACAAACAGTCTCTGGCACGGCCATACCTGCTTCGCCTCCAGCAAATGTCTCACCCCTGAAAATATATATAAAAATAAAAGAAAATAACAAAGAATTATTTAGTATTATTGTCTGTCACAAAAAGATAAGACACGAGCAATAAAATAGTACAGAAAAATAGAAAAACACCAAAGAAAACAAAACTCGATAAATAAATATGACGGCGTCAGAGAAAAGCTCTCAATCATCGTTAACAATTGAATTAAAGTGTACAAGACTTCCACCAAAAACCATAACAAATGAAAAAAAAAAAAATTAAGTACATCGAGTTTCTATTTTTTAAAGCTCAATAAACATTTTTAAATGCCTGGTTTTCTTGGTGATACATTTACAATAAATACACTTTGAAGGTCAAAGCTAAAAATTATGTTTTTCTTAATACAAAAGAGACAAGGAAGCTGTATAAGATCTAAGATACATTTGGAATCATTTTATGAAGTTCCTCTGCTGTTTTTTTGGCAAGTTATATACAATTTAACTGTTTTGTGGAATGTCTATATAGCGACGGTAACAAATAAACGATAAATGTTTGAACTACTGTGCTCTGTGCCATCTCAATCAGAGACGATAGGTAGTTAAAAGCTTTTATATAGAGTTTTATAGACATTTTATAGCTTTTATTGCTTCATCAAAGGAAGTCTACCATATTGCCACATAAATGAATGATTCCAATCAAAAGGAATGTGTACTCAGTGAATAATGTAGGTAACGTACATATTGGTTTGAAGAGTCCATTTCGTCAAATTAATTCTATTTTGCAAAATTGCAATAGGTTATAAATATTTTCATTATTTTGGAACTTGAAGTTTTGAAGTCCTTCCTTCTAGGAATTTTTTTTTTTTTTGGAAAAATCAAATTTTTGAAGTATTCAAGTCTAAAGAATTGCTAAACACTCAAATAACATAAGCTATTATAAAGTTGTTTTTAATGAACATCAAAAAACTAATTCATCAAAAACATTCATTTAAAAAAAAAATTGATTTCACAAAAACACAAGAAATCATACTTATAAAACTTTTTTTTTTTTTTCAAAATTACAATTGCAATTTATATTTTAATGTAAGTAATTTCATTGAAATTGATTAAGTCGTGCACAGTTAAATTCAAAATAATAAAGTTCTGTTAGAATGCCATTTATACAAATTTTTGTTTTTGGCCTCGACTCTTCATGAAGTCGTAACGTTGGGTCAAAAATATTCATATGTGTGTAAGGTAAAAAGCTTCAATTATTTAGGGAGAAAAATTTAGAAGCCGAAGAATATCTTTGTACATATATGCAAAAAAAAAAATGCACTACTGGGTCGCACGACTTGCTCTAATAAAATAAAATGCACGACTGGGGTCGCACGTACGTGCTCTTATGCTTAAAGTAACTCTAATGTTAAAGCTTTTTATTCAAGAAAATTAGGAAAAATTTGATATTTTCAAGAAATTTCATAGGTAGTGTAAAAAAATAAAATCTGTTTTTTATAATTAATTAAACACCGTTTTAAATGATGTTTAAAAAAAAAAAACAAGTATGCCATTTTTTTACTTGTATAAAAAGGTATTTTTAGAAAAAAATTTTCGAAAATCGTAGGAGCCGTTTTTTTAAAAAAACAATTTTTTATATATAAAAAATGTCTAACATTTTTCAAAAAAATAGTTGGTATGCCATTTTGAAGAAATAATTAAATTACACATAAAAAGTAAATTTCAAAATTTTTCATTCATCCGTTTTCAAAAAATTGATTTTCACAAAAAAAAATTTTGAAATATTTTTTAAAAATCCAAAAATGCGTTTTTTGAAAATTTTCTAAAATTTTAATATTACCTTTACTTAAACACTTTTGTATAAAAATTTTCTTTAAAATTGGGTTAATGTTGTACGAGATATTCAGAAACGAAAAAAAACCGTTCTATGACAGGTACCGTTAATAACGGTACAAAAAATATTTTTTTTATTTTAAAAGTTGGCTCTTATCTGTAATACTACAAACAAAAATTTTAATCAAAGTCGTTAGAGCCGTTTTTGAAAAAAATTAACTTATGTATTTCCGTTATATGTCAGGTACCGTTAGTTTTGGTCATAAAAAAAATTTCAATTTCCCCTCTAGGGAATCACCAAAAACTGCTAACTACTAAGTTTGAAGAAAATCACTTCACTTGTTTAGGCTGCAGCTCCAGATAGAGACAGACAGCATTGCCGGACCCACTTTTTTGGCATTCTCCATCATCGTAATGTCATGTAAAATTGTTATCTCGAGTTCGATTTTTTTTACGAATCCTAAACTTGCTCTATAGTACCTATATCGCAAGTAAAAAGTGGCTTAGAATATTAAAGTTCTTATGTAAAAATTCTGAAAAGAATATTCTTAATTTAATTTTTAAACTATGAATGTGAAATTTTTAAAAGAGGACTTTTCAAAACTGTTGGCGCCGCTTTAAAAGAAGTGTTTTTTATGCGCATAGAAATTTTCAAACATTTTTCAAAAAAAAAAAAAAAAAAATCGTTAGCCGATAAAAAGTAGATATGAGTCAATATTTTCAAAAAAATTGATTAACTTTTTAAAAATTCTTAATTTTCACTTTGAAGTTACTAAAAATTTTTCGTTGAAATCGGTCAGGCATCAATAAAACGGTACTATGGCAGGTTAATAGCGGTCCAATTTTTTTTTTGTTTGTTTTATTAAGAGCAGGACCTTTTTTTTTTTTGACAAAATGATTTAAGTCATTTTTGCGAAAAAAATTTTGGTCGCGTATGGCAAGTACCGTTTTTTTTTGGTACTCAATTTTCTCTCGAAACAATCACCAAAACCTATTTTTTCTGCTCAATCGTTATTTGCTACCAGCATAAACTACTGCCTTTGTGAAAATGTATATATTAGTAACGAATGTGTTGCCGTTGTGTTTTAATACATTTTTTTTTTGTTTACATTTGAAGACGATTTGTGAGAAAATTGCTTCTACCGGCTAAACGATTTAATCTTATAATTCACTCCCATATAATTTGTTTCTGTAAATATTCTAAATAATCCTTATACATCATTTTATTTATGAAACCAAAAAAAAAAAAAAGTTTTGGAAAAAAAATTATTTTTATATTAGTTTAAAAAACAAAACGGCAACACCGGCAATTTTTAACACATAGATTTTAAAGAATTTTTCATTACCGACGTTTAAGAATAGAAATTATCAAAATTGGATCTGTAATTTGCTTTAGTTACTCCACTAAAACATAATAAAACGATAACAATGCAAAAAAATACAAATTTTTTGAACAAAAACTTGCTAAATTGTTAAATAAATAACGTAACGTAGTAAATAACGTTTGAGTCGAATAAAAATCAATATAAACAAGAAAAATGACTTTAAACCGGGCAAAATATTTAAAATTATTGAAAAAAAATTCCGAAAAAAATGTTTGTTCGAATTCGTACCGATAAATCGAAAACTAATGATGCCAATCGATTTCTCAGGTCCGAAATAGGGGGGAATAGTTAACAGCGCACTTGTCTCAAAAAAATTTTTGAAAAAACTTGCACAGTGTAATAAATAAATTATTCACGACAAAACTAAGTATTTACTATGGTGGTATTTTCAGCAGTTTCCATTATTTTCGGTAATGTTTAATGCATTAAAATTAAGATTAAACATTACTTTTTATTTGGAGAACTTCTCAGTGTTTCTACTCATTGTGTTTGTAACCTATTTTGCATTATTATTCTTTTTTTTGGGTCGTTGGCCTTTTAAACAAGAGCTTCATAGCATATGAATGAGTAAACTCGTAGTCGTACATATGTTCAAAGTCAAAAAGTTGAACCTGCACATTCATAGCATAAGTCTTTAAACACAAAAATTATTTGAACGTCGGTTTACAACAACACTGTGTGTTCCAGGTGTTAATAGTCGAGCAATTGCAAATAATAATAAGCAAGTGGAAAATTATCCTTTTATGTTCCAAATATAAAGTTAAAAAATCCAAAAGCGTAAAAAATGAGTGCAAAGTAAACAAAAAAAAAAAAAGAGAGAAAAAAAGGCATAGTAAAGGTAAGCACTGTCAAAAGACTAATATACCGCGGCGATACTAACCTAAATGGTAAGTGGGCATTGCTATGGATTTCACAGTCCTTAAGCCAAAAGGAGTCAAATGGATTTTTAAGTATACTTATACCTCTACTATACATCTGGCTTGCAGTGTACCCTATGGTTTCTTTCAACATATATATATGTAGTGTGGAAGGGGTGTTTATGTCTTCTCTGTACATTTGTATAAAGCCGTAAAAGTTAATTTGCTATTTCACCTAATTTAAGCTGCCTGCAGAATTGTTTGCTTATGGCTTTGATCCTTATGCTATGATGTTGAAGAAGTAAATGTTTGTTTTTTTTTTTGCTTTCTTGTAAGCTATTGAATAATTTAATCGCTTAGTACTGTAAAATTGAATATAAAGGTTATACGTGAAGAGATTGTTAATGAAAGGGGTGCTACCTTTTTTTTTATAGTTTTTTGTTTTTTTACATATAGAAAAAAGAGAGGTATTAAGTTGATCATCAGTTGAATCCGCAAATAGAACTTTAGCCGGAAACGGTTAATAGAGTCAGCAAATGGACCAGCGAGTGAAATAAAAACTATACGGTAATAGAATTTTATTGCGCAAAAAAATGTGGGGCATCTGGGGAACAATATTAAAGAATTCTCCTTACAGAAATGTTTTTTTTTTTTTTTTTTGCAGAAAAAAAAAATTAGAAGGTTCATTTTGTAAATTGGCAAAACGATAATGTTAAGACGTGTTTATAAACATTAAGGCTGAAAACAATCAGTTTAACATCGAAATTTAATGTTGAGTGTTTAATATTACAAATAAAAAACATGGATTCCTTTCTTGAGGTAGATACACCTAAAGTTCTTAAGGTATACAAACAATAAAAAGCTATTAGAATAACAATAAAGCTACGCACTGCAATAAGAGCGAATTAAATATTAAAACAACCTAAGAAAATCATTAATAGGTTAGCTCCTAATTTTTAAGAATATGAGAAAATAAAATGCACGACTGGGGCCGCACGTACTTGCTCTTGCAGTTCAAAGCACTTTTATGTTAGCTTACTTGTAGATTATAAGAGCTGCCTCTATATACATTTTTAAGAAATTTGATTTATGTAGGGGAAGAGCCGGCATGGAGGTTAAACAAATTAGTTAGTTTGTTAAATAATTTTTTTTTTTTACTTGACTTGACTTTTTTGAGAAAAACTAAGAATGCAATTTTACTGCAATTACTTTGAATATTACGTATGCAAAATTTTATCAAAATCATTAGAGCCATTTTTGAGAAAATTGCAATAACTCCATAATGATGTACGGGAAGAGCCGACATCCGCGATTTAAAAAAATATAAAGACCATATTTCCACTATCCGTATTTTTTGAGAAAAACTAAAAACGCAGTTATGTTAGAACTATATACAGCATTACGTGTGTTAAATTTAATCAAAATCGTTAGAGCCGTTTTCGAGAAATTTGCAATAACTCGAAAATTTTGTATGGGAGGTATACGTTCTAAGTGAGATATTAAAAAACAAAAAAAAACCAACCTTGGAAATTACAAAATAAACATCCATACCAAATTTCAAGAAAATCCGTCTACCCGTTTAGGCTGTAGCTGCTTGTACAGATGGACGCACGGACGCACCGACGCACCGACGCACCGACGCACCGACGCACAGACCGACGGACGTCATGACGAAACCCACTTTTTTGGACTTCTCCATCATCGTAATGTTAGTTTTGATTAAAACCTCGAATTTTTTTTTTGACACGAAACCAATACTTGCCCTATTGAGCAAGTAAAAATGTCTTTGATACAAGAAAACTTAGTTGAAATGAATGTTGAGTCAAAGAGTAAAAAATTCATTTTCTGTTTAAAGTAAATTGAAAAAGATCTGTATTTTTAATCGAATTTATTGTGTTTCAAATCGTTTGCTTTAAAGGCCTATTAACTTCTGATTTTTCGGACGTCGAGCAGTACCAAAACCACTCACCAAAAAAAAAAAATTACCTTCAGTAAGTCTAAAACTCTAAGAGTGATGAAGTTGGAACTAGTGAAATACAAAAAACAGAAGTCTGGTAGGGTTGCCGTATGCTTTTTTTGCCAACTATTTTTTTTTGTGCAAAAAATGGCCAAATTATCCAATTTTATTTCTTGAAAAGTTTAAATTTGAGCCAGAATGTCTGGTAGGGTTACCGTATGCCATTTTTTGCCAACTATTTTTTTTTGTGCAAAAAATGGCCAAATTATCCAATTTTATTTCTTGAAAAGTTTAAATTTGAGTCGGAAAGCAAAAATGTGTCAGTTTGCTTCTTAGGACTTAAAATCAATAAACCAGTACATCGGTTGAAAGTTCTTGCCAAAAGTTTTATTATTCCTTCTTATCAAAAACAACTCTTCATTCAGAAATGTTTTGTAGTGTGAATATTTGTACTTTTTGTAATAATGTTTTAGGCACAATGTGAACGGTATGGCGCTACTAATGAAAATAAGAAATATAAGTAAAATTTAAAAAAAAATCAAATAGTTATTTATTAAAAAAACTGATAACCGTCTCAAAAAATTACCAAAAAAAAAAAAACAAAATTATCTACAATCTACATTACTTGAATTGAGTTTTATCATTAAAAAAAAATCCGTTTCTTTTTTTTAATTTTTATAAAACTTCAATGTAAGGTCTATTAAAACAGTTTGTACAATTTTTACTTGCTCTATAGGGCAAGTATTGGTTTCTTGTCGAAAAAAAATTTGAGGTTTTAATCAAAACCAACATTACGATGATGGAGAATTCCAAAAAAGTGGGTCTCGCAATTCCGTCCGTGCGTCTGTACGTCTGTGCGTCTGTGCGGTTGTGCATCCATCTGTACACATTTCCACAGCCTAAACGGGTGGACGGATTTTCTTCAAATTTGATACAGATGATTTTTGTGGAATTTTGAAAGTTGGTTTTTTTTTTGTTTAGAACGTATACCTCCCATACAAAAAAATACGATATTGCGAATTTCTCGAAAACGGCTCTAACGATTTTGATTAAACTTTGTAAACGTAATATTTAAAGCAGTGGAAATAAAACTGCATTTTTATTTTTTCTCAAAAAAGTCAAACAACAAAAAAAAAATTTTCATGTCCTAAATGTCGGCTCTTCCCCAATATCAATTTTTTTTTTAAATTAAGAGCCAGCTTTTAAAATCTAGAAGTAGACTAACATAAATTGAACTGCAAGAGCAAGTACGTGCGTCCTCAGTCGTGCATTTTATTTTTTGTAGAAATCACCTCAATGAAAATGATGAAAACCGTTAATAACGATTCAAAAACTATTATCTGCTATATTAGTTACCATCTCCTAATTTCTTAAATCTAAATTGTAAGACGTATATGTATATAAGTCATTTTTTTAAGTGTGTACCGAATTTTTGAAAAATCATGAAAATTTGTTGTTTTTACTAGCATTTATTACTAAGGAAAAAAAAAGAAGAAACGTCACGTACAGACAAGCAAGTTAACCATAAAATTGTTTGAAGTTCAAAGTTATTATTTATTAATCCGTTAATTGTCAAAATGCTTATGGTTCAAAAAAATTTATTGAACTGAAAAATCTGAATTAAAACTTATGGTACCTACATTTTTCTATTTTAGTTCAAACAGTTGCAAATTTCTAAAATAATTTGATTCGGTTGAAAACTTCAAAACAAATTTTCATGATTAAAAGTTGATAAGCTGCATTTTTATGAAAGAAAATCTTTGAATTTGAATGGTTTTCGCCAATTTAATTGTTACATTTATAAAAAACTGATTTTTTTTATGAAACCATTTGCAAAGATTAATAATGTCTTGGACGGTGTGATTTTCAGTAATTTATTATTACAAGGAATGAAAAAACTATCAAAAATTTAAGTTAGTTACTCTTATTTCCCTTAGTGTCTAATTTAATTGAAAGGAAAATCAAGTTCTGGTATTTTGCTATATCTCTAAAGTTCCCCTTACTCTGTCATAGTTTCAATAAATTTTAAAGAAAAAATTAACTTTCAATTCAAAAGAAAAGTGTTATTATGTTTTTATGTTTTTATGTATAAAATCAATTAATGAATATTTTCGAATCACTAAGAAATAATTTAAAACGTAAAAATTGACGAGCTTGAAAAGCAATTTTTTTATGAATGTTATTTTTGGGCTTTTTTTTTATATCCCAATTCACATGTTACCATTGTTATTGAAATTGAAGAGTTTCCAATTTAATTGGGTTTCAAAAAAATGAATCCTACTCTCAAAGAAAAAAAAATATACAAAAAAAAAAAATAACAATATAAATTGAGAACGTGGTTATTATCGACGATGATTTATTGTCACATCTGTTACTGTATGATTGGAATAAAGTTTACCACTGGGTCGTAAGTATTTGCTTAAAAATAGTTTTTATTTTTTGAAAAAAGATTTGAATTTCTCGTAAAGAAGGAACTTTTTTCTTATAGATCGTTTGAAAAAAAAAACTCGAAAACGTTAAGGTAAACACTAAAAGTTGTAAACCACAAACTGAGGCAACAAATGTCACTATAAACGAGATAACAACTCTGAAATAGCAAATTTTAATTTTTTTTTCTTCGAATCCAATACTTGTCCCTATAGATCAAGAAGAAATAAAATTTATGTATGTATCTCTGTTATTTTAAGTAAAATTCATTGAACTCATGGGGCGGGGTATTATAAAGATGTTCGACGACTGATGATGATGGGAAAAAAAAGCTCAATCAACATCAGGTTCAGGATAATGGTGGAGGCGATGATGATGATGATGGCATCATGTAGTCGACGACACAAAATCGAAATGAGAAAAAGATGAAGGTATACCTACGTCTACCATACAATCGTAGTTTGAGTTGTCATTTGGCACTTCATACTGAAGTTTCTCTGGATTCGGGACTTCTTTTTTTTTTTTTTTCTATGGGTCATGTCACGTGTGCGTCGGTCGTGGTTGTCATCGAAAAAAAAATCGATTTTGACTGATCTAAATGAAATTGTGTAAGTTGAGCCTTTATATGTGTGTAAAATAAAAAAAAAAGCAAAAATATTTCTCCTTTTCATCCTCTCACTATTAATTTTCGGTTTGAAGCAAATCTACACATACTAAAACAGAACAAAACACATACAAAAAAAAGTGTATAGATGTAATGAAGAATATAGATTGATGGGGAAGTTAATTTCATTTATTAAAATGTCACGTGGCGACCGACGTGCGGCTCTAGAGCACGACCGCCTGTTATTTTTATAGGGATTGAAAAAAAAAGAATGGCAATTTTTCTTTTACGCACGTTCTTATTCATTTATACATACATACAGGTAAAAAATAAACAAACAAAAAAAAAACCAAGAAGTACAAAATAACAGTTCTTCTTATTTTTTTCATTTGGTTTTTATTATGATAACGAACTTACGTTAGTAGTTGAGTGGTGTCTCTTTCGATTTGAAAAAGATTCCTTGATGTGTAATCATTGAAATTCGATATTGCCTTACTGATATCCTTGCTGCCATCGATGACTGCTTGATTCTTGCCCCATGTTTCAATATATACAACTGATACTCGGGTGTTCAAAGTGCGGAAATACTGCAATGAAATTATACAATGAAATAGAAATTCATATTTATTTATTTTTAAAACATTGGCACTTTGAAAATAAAAATAAAGAAATAAATAAATTTAATTAATAATTTCAATTAGATTATGGACTGATTGACTTTTAAAAAAGAGGTTTTGATAAGGATACAACTTTTTCTTTTAGATAATTTAAGTATTTACATGGGACTGTCATCTCTATTTCCTATGATCATTGTCAATCTAATTTTACCTAATAACTTTCAATTCCTTATAGACCAGTGCCAATCCGGTTTTCAGAAGGCAAAAGTTGAACAAATTAGTAGCAGCTAAGGCTGGTGAGAAATTTAGGATAAATGGTATATGAAAGGGGAAAAAAAATTGGGGGAAAGGGGGTGGGTGGGCGAAAAAGTGGGGTGGGTGTCAAAAATCATGGTTTTTTACGATTTCTCTCAGAAAAAATCGAATGCCTTGTTCGATTTCACTAGTCAAAAAGTTTTTTTTTTATAGAAATCAAAGTTTATTTTTCTAATGGTTTATTGTGCGCTGAGCTCGAATCCGAAGTCAGAAAAATTCTATCACATCACGTTTTTGACATAACCATGCCAAAAATCAGAAAAATAGTATTTGGGACGTTCAAAATTCAATATCTCAAAAACTTTGCACGTTAGAGCTATTCTAGTGCTTGATTCAAATTAAAAAGGTAAATGACCATTAGAAAAGTATAATTTGGTTTCTATGAAAAATTATTTCTCGCCAATATTACTGTCATTTACGGAAAAATCAATCTTAAAAATCGTTTTTTTGTTTTTTTTTTTTTCAATTTTTCTCCATGTTTTCTAAAACAAAAGTATAGTTTTTCCACACAATCTTTAAAAAACGGTTTTAAGCTAAATAATTGCATTCTAAACTTTTCAAAAATCAAAAATTTTTTCGGTAATTTTTTTGATTGAAAAATAGGCTATTTTTTCAAATTAAATTCGTCAAAAATCCAAAAATTAACTTTTTGCTCAAAAAAGGTTTTTAGTAGAAAGAAAACATAACAAAGTAATTTTTAACCAAGTTTTGTTAAAATCCAACAATTTTTGTAAAAGATAAAAATAAAAAATCAAAAAATCGTATTTTTGCATTTTTTTCAATTATTTTTGAGGTTATAGAAAAAAATTGTTTGAGTAAAAGTTGTACACATTTATACTACCTACAACTTTTGCATTTGACTTTTTTCGATAGGACGTCTAATTTTGACAGAAATCGTAAAAAAAACATGATTTTTGACACCCACCCCACTTTTTCGCCCACCCACCCCCTTTCCTCCAATTTGTACCGACTTCCAAAAAGGAGGAGGTATTCAATTCGTCTGTATTTTTTTTTTTTTTTTTTTATGTTTGTTACCGCATAACTTTGGACTGAGTGAACCAATTTCGATAATTCTTTTTGTATTAGAAAGCTGGTGGCAGTGTGGTCCCATTTCAATTTCGTTCACTTTTAGCCATAGGAACTATTTTAAAAACCATAAGACCCAGTTTTGATCGATTTAAGTCGGTTTTGTTTTTTGCTAAAAATGATTATTTGACATTATCTATTTTTTGGTGATGAATATCCTCGACCTCCAGCCGGCCACACCCCCTTTCCACCAATTTTTACCGACTTCCAAAAAGGAGGAGGTATTCAATTCGTCTGTATTTTTTTTTTTTTTTTTTTTTTGTTTGTTACCGCATAACTTTGGACTGAGTGAACCAATTTCGATAATTCTTTTTGTATTAGAAAGCTGGTGGCAGTGTGGTCCCATTTCAATTTCGTTCACTTTTAGCCATAGGAACTATTTTAAAAACCATAAGACCCAGTTTTGATCGATTTAAGTCGGTTTTGTTTTTTGCTAAAAATGATTATTTGACATTATCTATTTTTTGGTGATGAATATCCTCGACCTCCAGCCGGCCACAAAGTCGTTCGTTCGATTGTGAAAGTCGTTTTTGGGTTTACTTTTTCTTTTTTTCTTTTTTGTCGACGTTTCGATTGTGCTTACAATCCTCCTCAGGACTCTAAGAAAAAATGTTCTAAAAATTGCTTATACAATATTTAAATTTTATACTTATCTTTATCTTAATGGCTTTCTTATAATTCTGGCTTGATTTCTTATAATTTGTTTTCGCTGTTGTTTTAAAAATTCAATAAAAAAAATGTCTTGAAAAAGACGTTTATAACACTAGTCAACAAAATTGAACTTTTTTTTGCCACAAGAACCAAGATAATATACTTTTCTAGAGGTTTTTGATGTGCTGAATTCGAATCTGAAGTCAGAAAAATTTGATTGGCCTCCGTTTTTGAGATATTACCGTTATAAAATGCTAAAAAAACGTCATTTTGGCTGTTTTCGAGCTTCTAACTTTATGTGGGGTAATTCATTATAAGCTGATTATAAGAACAGATATTCTTCTTTCCAAAACTGTTTAAATTTCCCCAATATCTCTTTAATTGCTCGAGAAATCTTAAGTTTCAGTTAATAAGCCAAAGAGAAACTAAATTTAATCTAAATTTTGTTGATTGCGGATTCGAGAGAACCAAAATATACTTTTCTAGAAGTTTTTGGGTTGCTGAACTCGAATCCGCAATCAGAAAAATTCTATTAGCCTCTGTTCTTGAAATATAACCTAAAACCCACTAGAAAAGTATATTTTGGTTTTTGTGGCAAAAAAAATGTTTAATTTGGTTGGCCAGTGCTTTTTCTGAGCCAAGGAACGCTACTTAATTTTTTTAATATCTCAGGCAGTAAAAGAGATATCGAAAATATTTAAACAGTTTTTGGAAGAATAAAACCAGTTCTTATAAATACCGTTACAAATTTATTAATATTAAATTACCTCGAAAACAGCCCAAAATAACGTTTTTTTTTGGCATTTTCTAACGGTAATATTTCAAAAACGGAAATTAGCAAAAAAAAGTTGGTGGTAGACTTCATTTCGATATTTTTTATTAAAAGTCCTATTTTGATAAAAAGGACGCGTATCCTATTTTCTTCGTGGATAAAATACTGCTCTAAAATATTTATGAATTTTTCTAGGAAAACTTAAATATATTTCTGTGTTAGCAAGAGTCTATCTTCCACTTCGTAGATCGTAGCGGAATTGGAAATTTTCCTAAAAAAAAACCGCCTTAAAATGGAACAAAAATTTAAGAATAAAAGAACAACAGTGTTCTGGCTTTTAAAAAGCTATTATTCTTAGTTTTAAGTGTAGGTAATTATTTTTAAATATTTAGGGGAGCCAATTTTTTTATTTTTATGTTAAAAATAGTGTATCGAAATGAAAGTCTCTCCAATTTTGAGCTTCATTTTAATAATTTTAGCTTTTGAAAGACTTACAAATCCATTTGAAAAATTCCATATTCTTTTTTTTGTTTTCTAAACTCAATTATCAAATTGATCAAGTGACAAGTCCACTAACTGGAAAAAAAAAATCAATTGAGTTGATAACAAATTTTAATTCTCTATGGGCTATGTGCACAAGCTTAAGCAAAATCATCTTTATTCCTATTCTTCTTTGCCCACTCAATATGGTTATTGAATTTTATTTTTTTGAAATAAAAAAAAAACGTAAGGTAAAACACATTTTTTTTAATACAAAATTCTATTTGATATTTGAACAATACCTACCAGAACGCCCCCTACTGTGAAAAAAATAGAACCATTTTTCTCTATAAATGTCTAACCGGACTTTAGGTATAGGTGTACTTTTTCTACTCCACAAAGGTAGTAGATTTTTTTTTGTTTGTATTATAGTCTTATTCCTTACCTATATAGAGAACCAAAAGAATTCCATTTACAGTGAGTAATAAATTAGAGTATTCTTTCTTTCTCGATGCTTCATCACTTTCTCCCCCCCTTCAAACATAGAACACCGGAGCTTTTCTTTATTCAGTTTTTCGTCTGACATTTTCATTCGTTTTGTATTCCCGA
Organism: Episyrphus balteatus; assembly: GCF_945859705.1. Taxonomy (NCBI): domain Eukaryota; kingdom Metazoa; phylum Arthropoda; class Insecta; order Diptera; family Syrphidae; genus Episyrphus; species Episyrphus balteatus. Next base: position 85,151,947 of record NC_079135.1, read on the forward strand.
AATTCATTTCCTATGTTAGACAATATATAGTCACAATTAATCTTAATTGAATGAGAAAATGTCGTCGAGTCGTTGTCGTCGTTGTCGGTTCGGTTGTCGATACGAAGCTTCAGGATAAAAATGTGTATATAGACGATGTTATGGTGGTACGATTGGGTCGACCAATGACAACGATAAAACCGGACGCGAAGTAAAACCAAAATGGGGATCACAAATCCCTAAAGGGGTTTTTGTTTGAGCATATAAAATTCAAAAGAAATTCCTCGCTCTATGGTATAAGGGAGCACTGGACGATGCCATTCATCGATAAATTTAAATAAGAAGTGCAAAAAAAGAAAATACACAGTTAAAGCTTAGGTGATTTACCTTTACCACAATTCAACTTAAATGTCTTTGCTCTCATCTCGCTGAGTAAAAAAAAAATAAAGAAAAAAAAGAAAATTTACCGAGAAAACGAGGGTAAAAAAAACTCGTTAAGTTTATGTTTTTTTTTTGTTAATTTTTTTTTTTTTGTTGAAATTTGAAAAAGCAGTCGCTAGGGATTTATCGAAGCGAAAATTTCATCCGAATGCTATACATAATATAGTCCACAGGTAGGTCTAGATATAGACAACGAGATGGAGGTATAAAGAATCATACATATACCAACATAAAGGTGGTAAAAGAGCCATTTGCCTATGAGTCAAAGATTTCACTGGAAAAACTTTTTCCGGTGAATGTATGCTGTTGGGGAGTACATATTTGCTTCTAGAGAGAGAGTGCAAAGGCAAACGAAAACCAAACCCATTGCCAGTACCATAGTGCACCATCGCTGAACGCCACTCATTCGAAAGTCATACAACAGAAAAGAGAAGTCAGTTTGGTGTACCCACTTTCTCCAGAGTCTGCAGCAAAGCTGTAGGGGCAAAGGGATAACATACAGCTGCAAGCATATACCTTACCTATGTGTATAAAGTAGTTTTCTCACATTTCATTTTTTTTCTCAGTTTTTTTTTTTTTTTTTTTTTAACTATAGAACTTTATTTTCATTTCAAATATTTTATTTAAAAATATAATATTCCTGAGAAAAAATAATTCGCTTGAGTTGTCATACCAGTCGTTGTAGTATATGGTTGTAGGGGATTTTTCTGCATTTAGTTTTTTAGCTAGTTTATCAAGTTGAACGAATAATCTAAGTTTTCGACCTCGAAAATTCTATAGTTTATGACGATTTTCACCCTCCATTTTCACATGTTTTCAAAGTTAATTTGAGGTCAGAGTCGTATGCTTAGGAGTTATATTTTTCTAAAGTTTGCCAATTTTTTTTTTTTCTAATCTAGATATTATCAACATATTTTGTTGGTAGGGAGAAATTTCCTTCTCCGAAAAAAGATCAATATTAAACATTTTTGAGTGATATACAGATTATTCTACATAGCTTATGAAATATTGAATGATAATGATAAAGTTTCATTTAAGGAATTTAGTTTCTTTACCGCTATTTTAATATAAGTTGTAGGTACAAATAATGAGCATTCCGAAGCCGATATCTTTTGACCAAGTTTTTTGAAATAAGTTTTGAATCTAAGACAGACCTGTGCATAAAAAATATTAATTTTTTTTGGATTTTCGAAAAAAATCCAAGGTGTACCTACCCCTTTGAAAAAAAAATAATTTTTATAAAACTTCCTCTAAATCTATTGGGTTAGATCTCAAAATAAAGGTTTCTTAAAGCACTATTTATAACTGAAAAGAAAAAGTTTCTTGGAGGTCTGGTTACTGTGATATTTCCAACCGAACATTTTTGTTTTTTTTTTTTTTCTTTTCATACATTCCGAAGCCGATATCTACTGCAGGGTACTACAAATTAAAAAAAAAATTATTTACTTCAAATAAAAACATTTCCAATGAAAAAAAAAAATTTATTGTAACTGAAAAATATTTGCATTAAAAAAATTTTTTTATTGCAACTGAAAAATATTTGCATTGAAAAAAAAAAAATATTTGTTGCAACTAGAAATATTTTGCATTAAAAAAAATTGTAGTCGAAATGAAAAAAAAATTGCATTGAAAAGAATATTTTATTGCAAATAAAAAATTTTCTGCATTGAAAAAGAAAAAATTCAATGCAAAGTGTGTGCATTAAAAATTTGTTTTTATATGTATTCGTCTAATTTCCTACAATTTTGAATATTTGACAATACATTAGGTTCAATGTTATAGTTGAAATAGCTTATAAATGGTCAAATAGTCAAAATTGTAAGAAATTCGACGAATATTAAAAAAAAATATTTAATGCACACATTTTGCATTGAATTTTTTTTTCAATGCATTTTTTATTTGCAATACATTTTTTTTTCAATGCAAAATATTTTTATTTGCAATAAAAATTTTATTTGCATTGTAAATTTTTTTCATTTGCAATACATTTTTTTTTAATGCAAGATATTTCTAGTTGCAATAAATATTTTTTTTTTCAATGCAAATATTTTTCAGTTGGAATGCAAATTTTTTTTGAATGCAAATATTTTTCATATATATATATTTTTTTTTTAATGAAAATTTTTTTTTATTTGCAACAAATATTTTTTTTTTTATTTCAAATGCATTTTTTTTTAAATTGATATTTTTACAACCCTGATCTACTGAACAAAATCTTGAAATTCGGGTTGAATTGAGGACATGAGTTCAAAATCAACAAGACTCTACATTACTTTAAAAATATTACAATTTTAATTTTTTTGGATCTTCAAAAAAAAAAAAAAATCCAAGGGGTACCCCTAGAAAAAAAAAAATAAAATTTTTAAAAATTTCCTCATCAAGGCGTCAAATAGTCCAGTGCATTTATAATTTGACCCAGCAGTTTGTACCACCCCCAATTTTTTTTTGCTCATTCGATAGAGCATTGGCTGAATATCATTACCCTGATTTTTCGCACTCGTGAAATTCACCTTTCGGCCGCCATCTTAGATTTTAATTTTTGTTGAATATCTCAATTTTTATTTATCCTACATAAAAGTTGTGTAAAATTGATAAAAAGTGCTCAAAACTTTAAAATTGTCACTTTTTTCTGGTTTTTTTACTTTGTTGGCTTGTAACTTTTTTAATATTCAGAATATCGAAAAAATGTTCTTAACATTTTAGACGCGAAATTTAATTGCCTACGTTTCTTGTATACACAACTTTTATGTAGGATAAATAAAAATTGAGATATTCAACAAAAATTAAAATCTAAGATGGCGGCCGAAAGGTGACTTTCACGAGTGCGAAAAATCAGGGTAATAATATTCAGCCAATGCTCTATCGAATGAGCAAAAAAAAATTGGGGGTGGTACAAACTGCTGGGGCGCCCATATATTCAGAAAATCGAGGAAAAGCAGCTTGATTGTTTAAACTTAACTTGTAGGCCTTAGTGTAAAAAGTCAGGTGCATTCCTTCCCTTAACCAATCAAGCAATAATAATACCCGATCTATGATAAAAATGCAAACTTGTCAGGTTGCCATTATGCATGAAATATTTCAAAACACACTTAGGCCCTATTTCACAATAAATATCTGATTTTCTTTCAAGTAATTTAATTCAAACTAAACTTTTAACATTTTCATTTAACCAAATAAAAAAAAAAAACATTAATATTAAAGTTAAATTTTTTTTGTTTGACTAAAAAAAAAATGAGACATGCCAAAAATAAAGATACAAAAAAAAAAAATAAAACCAAAAATTGAAATATTAAATTACTTACCAAATCAGCAATATTCGCGACCTGAATGGCATCATGGATGACATCAGACCGGGAGCTGCCGTTTCGTTTTTCAAACATTGCTTTGTCAACAATAACTGCTGTTTCAATATATTTTGTTGCCTCACGAACATCCCGCTTATATCGGCCAGCACCATTCGGATGAATATCATCAATGATGCCCGATAAATGTTTAGTGCGACGTGAACGCCACGAATCTAGATTCCCAGAATTAGCGCATCCTTTATTGGCTTTAGTTCGTGCCTCAAATATCACATGTGGATGCTTCTGCTGAAACAAGGGGTGTATAAAATTTTAGAAAAGCCTCGAAATGACACGATATACCTAGTGTGTGAAATTGTTATATAAAATGAAAAATAAATGTTAGGTGTATACCATTCAAATATCTATTAGCTATCAATTTTGTGTTTTTTTTTTGTTTCTGTTTTGTTTGTTATTTGTTGTTTAAAGTTTATTTTTCTATTAAATTGATTTTAAAGTATTGTTATATAGAATTGTGGATATAGAAAATATATGGATCGCACAAAAATAGTTTGGTTTTTAAAATAATCTTGCCATGTTTGGTTATTCTGTTTCCTGAAATTGTTGTTTTTTTAATTTCAGACTAAATTATACTAATTTTTATATTTTAATTTTCTGAGAATTTCGATTTGACACTGAATATAGAAAGGATATTTTTGTCCACCTGATGGATGTAACCACAATGACATTTCTGCTTTCATTTCATTTTTATTTAATTCGAACAAAATACTAAGCGAACAAGCGAATCATTTGGTTTCAAGCTAAGTGAATGTTCAAAGAAAAAGATGGACAAAATAAACTTAATTTAATCTGACACATTGCTTTCTTACATTTTTTATTCTGTGAATAATTTAAACAAAAAATTTTGTTTTCAATTAAACATTTTTTAACGGTTTGGGGTCAAAATTCTGCTTTTCAAAATTCTGTTTTTCAAAATTCTGTTTTTTAAAATTCTGTTTTTCAAAATTCTGCTTTTCAAAATTCTGCTTTTCATAATTCTGTTTTACAAAATTCTGAATAAAATTAAAAAAGGGTTTTTTAATTTTTTTCAGAATTTTGTACAATCATCATCTCGAAAAATTTGCTCCTTATTTGAGATTCCTTACTCTCGAGTAGGTAGGTACTATCTCAATTTTTGTAATATTAATTCTTTGATAAATCAATAATTTTGGAAATTATTGAGAAAAATTTTAATGATAAATATTTTCGAAAAAATGATAATTGAAAACTTTTTAATTAAACATTTTTAATTAATCGTTTCTAATTAGTTTTAGTTTTCATTAATAAGGTGTATTTTTGTTAAGTAAACACATATACTATGAAAAAAAAAACAGAATTATCAGAATTTTTTTCTTAAAAAAAATGCTTGCATAATTTAAAAAAGCAGAATTTTGAAAGACAGAATATAAAAAAAGCAGAATTTTGAAAAACAGAATGTTCTTGTAAAAATTAGAATTTTGAAAACCAGAATTTTGAAGCCAGAATTTTGAACTGCTCCCTTTTTTAACATATAATGGATTGAGATAAAAAAAAAATTTTTCCTTCAAATATTTTCGTTCTAATAATAGCACAAGTTAAAAAGTAAACTTTATTTGTAGAGAGGGACATCGTATCAAATTCCTTTTTAGACTAATATTTTACTGATAAATGCAATTTTTGATTTTTGAACATTTTTTTAAAAAGATGGCATAAAATTTAATGCCATTTTATAAAGAACCACAAAGTCTACAGTAAAAACCATTATTTTCGACATTTAACTGAAAAAAAAAAAAAAAAATATTTTTTTTCTTACTTTTGATGTTTTTAGTTTTTTTTACACACTTAGGTGGCTGATACAAGTGTAAGCGGACTTGATTTTTATTTATTAATAAATAAATTTATAATTCTATTTGGATATTTGTTGTAGTAAATTGCAAAAGTTGAAGGAAAATTACAGCCATTTTATCTTAAAGTTTTGGGTCACTGTAGTGTATACGTAACATTTTTTTTATATGAACCATATTTGACCATTAATGTTAAATATCTACTGCTGTTAAATATCTAAGTTGGTTTTGTTAATAAATGTATAACTACGGTGATCATACTTTTATGAAACCCGCAACGTAAAAAAACTAACATGTTAATGTGACGTTT